>NC_134207.1:42220249-42928374 GCF_965140235.1 Caretta caretta
TGGATTGATGGATGTCAGTTGTTCTCAATGTTGTTTGAGTCAGCTCTGAGACCCACCCGGCCTCAGGTGACATGCTTCTTTTCCAGCAGTTTTGGAACCCAATGATCTGCTTATTACATAACGCTAAAAATGTTCCCACACAAACATCCCGCAAGAACCATGGTAACTAGTTAGTTCTTAGCTTTTGGGGTGAAAGGGAACAGACTGTGCAATGAATGGGGTTCTTAGACTGTAAGCTCTCTGGACAGGCACTGACTTTTTGTTCTGTGTTTGTACAGCAGCTAGCACGCTGGGGTCCTGGTTCATGACTAGAGCGCCTAGGCGCTACGGTAATACAAATAATAATAATAATATCAGTTCCCAAACCAATAGCAGGCAGGGAGTGGAGCCAACATAGCACCCCACAAAACCCCTCCATGAGAACATATTATGGCTGGACAGCAATGGCTTTTGTGCTGGTATGCTGGGTCAGAAGAAGGTGGAGACCTGAGAGGCCAGGAGCGGCAGGTACAGTGGCTATACGTGGCACCATCCCCTGGCAATCCCATGGGAACTCCACTGGGAATCAGAGCTGTTTATTGCTGCACTAATTTCTGCTCCAGGCCCACTGCCCCTCTGGCAGGGGAGGTGAGTAGGGTGCATGTGCACATGGAACAAAAGACTGGAGTCTAATTCCTGAGTAAGCCATCTTGCCAGAGCTTAGTTCTATTCTATTCTATGCAGGTCCGTATACCACACTTCTCATCCTAGTATCTGAGCAGCTTCTGGTGGTGCATTAAACAACGTGACAAACATCTGTCATGCGTTTGCTCTCTTATCATCTCCCTAGGGGGAGACCTTGAGAGGCTCCTGGGGAACAGTGAGGAGGGATAGGTCCTGTGTGGGGGTGCTTTAAGATGCACTAGTGTATTAACAGGATACCTCATGAATCCTTGCTCTCCTTGCAACCAAGAGGCCACACCCCCTGCTTCCCCTGCGGACTGCAGAGTCCAAGAGGATGATAACTAGGAAAATACAGAGTGAATCATACAGAGTCTTCCCAGTAAATCTTCCTTTCCTATGTGCATTTGTGCACAGAAGGGGTGACTGGACTCTATTTTGTTAAGGGGACACTTGCAAAGTTGCTGGGCCTGACCTCTGACTTATATTTTTTATATACATTTTCAACAGCTACATAAACTTGTGTGTGTATTTTTTCTTTTTCACAGCAAAATGTTCACCGGTGTGTTTCCTAGCATTCACAAACAACCCTCAATAATACTGTAAGTGACTGGGAGTGGTTGGGCCCTGCTCACGCACACACTTAAGCATGAACTTCACATGAGTAAGGTTATGCATGCTTATGTAGCTACAGACTCAGAGCCTTGATGAATGACAACAACAATGGAAGAAAACAATTCCATGTGAAGCTTCCAGAGGGCTAGTGTACAGAATAGCAAGAGGAAAAATGTCAATAATTATGGAAATTACCTGGAAAGTGGCCTTTCAAAAATAATAATAATAACTGGAGCTCTTTACAAACATCTTACATTCAAATACATCTTTTCATTTACTAGTTCGTGGCTTTAACTAATTTTGTAACAAACAAATAAAAAGGTTTGTCTGGAATTCTGGGATGAAAACTTGTGCACTGAGGATCTGAACCAGCTCCCATTAAAGTCCAGAGATAAACATTTTTAGATTAATTATTAGATTGCTATTGTGGTAATGTCCAGAGGCCCCACTCAGATTTGGGACACTACTGTACTGGGTACTGTATAAACTCATAGGAATGCACAGGGCCGAATTCACTAGTTCCCTACACCTTGAGGAGCCGTTTACACTAGAGCAAAGCAGACATAGAAAGCTACCATTTCAACTAGGTTGCATTTGACTCTTAATTTGCACAGGAATAAGTCCCAGCTCCTCAGCGGTGTTTAGCCACCAATGGGGCCTAAATGACTATTCATGGTAGAAGATAATGGTGAACTGAGCTCACAGTCTCTGCCCAGAAAACCTTACAAGCTAAGGCACTGAATCCTGGTGTCAGATCTTCATGAGTGTATCACTGCTCTGAGCTTGGGGAGGCATTACTGTCCAATGGTGCCCCCAGGAGGGCAGTGATCCATCAGTGCAGATCAGATTGCTTTAGCAGGGCCTACTTGACTTCATTGGGATGATCTGAATGGACAAATGCTATGAAGTTGCTTCCTGTGAAGTACTGAGCATTCCAAGCTCCCAGTGACAGCAGGGCAAGGTGAGGGCACTCAGCACTTCCTATGATGAAGCTTTAACTTTCATCCCAGTATGTTGTGTAACACCCGCATTGTAAACTCCTGAAAATGTCTTACAATGGCATTGCTGGCAGCACTGCAAAGCTGGGGGAGCTAGGAAGCTGCTGTCTTGTGTAAAAATGCACTGAAAGAAATACATATAAGATGTAGCTTTTAATTACATTCATGCATTTGAGCTACAGAAATAAACATTCCTAGGGATAGAAAGATTCATGCCAGATGGGATGACATTCTTTACACTCACATCAGATCCCATCCCTAGAGAAAGCACAGCTAGAAAGGGCCTTCACATCTGGAAAACAGCTGATGATGACTCAAGGGACTCAATCCAAATATCCTGGAAGAAATTTTTTCTGGGGGGGGAGGTCAGAGCACAGACAATATTATCTAGGCACAGCTGGGAGTTCATCTCTCTTGTGTGAATACGAAATCCACTCTGTACTGGGAGCTTTCTTTCCCTGCTGCGTGTGTAAAGCAAAAATGGAAGTAGTCACTCCTCCTTTTTCGGACAATGAAAATAAATGCAAACTAATATGTCCATGTTTAGATAGGTCAGCACATCTCATACTTGGGAGATAGCATCACGCACTTGGCAGCAATGACCCTTTTGTTTGTAGAAATAAAAATAGAACGTGAATAACACTTGGAGTCGATGCTTCCATCAGATGGAACTTGGTTGGAATATAAAACGACAGCCTGATCCAAAGCCCACTGATGTCAATGTTAAAATCAGGCCTTGTAACAAGACTCAGAAATAACTTGTTTTCTGTTGGGAGGGGGCTCAGGTGTCTTTGCACACCTGCCAAAGCCCTCTGAATTCTTCATACTCCCTTGCTTTTCGATCCTGCACCTTGGATGGCCCAGGTTATGGCCAATATTCTTCAGCCCAAGGAGGGCTGGAAGGGAATCTCTTTGGAGCCCTCCAGCATTGCATCTGTTCAGTGAGAGAGGTTGCTGTTGAATGATATAAGGCTGCACCTCCTTTGCACTCGGGCTGAATGCACTGCCACCGTTGGCTGTAGGATCCAGACTCTCATTTCCTGCCTTGCAGTGCAAAGCAATATCATTGGGCTGTCTGGCAAAAATAAGTGCATCTTCTATTAGTAGCACAGGTGCCTTTAACAGCCCTGTGTTGAGGATGGTGTGGAAGTGCCTGCCCCTGGGGGAGCACCACCAGGAGCCATTCTGAATGCCTACCAGAGCTCACGGATGTAAAGGAAGAGGGGGGCATCACTACACTCCTTGACAGAGTGCAGCATGCTCCCTTCCTCTCTGCACTGTTCTAGCCCTGCAGGCCACTGTGGCGGGGCAGAGATCATGGTAGTGTTTCCCCAGCACTCCTCCCTGTTCTGTTGGGGCATTAGGCAACCACCAGGAAGGACAGAGGTAGCAGCTCTCGCACTGCCCTTAGCAACTGTGCATGGTCCTTGGGAGGGCTGTGTATGGGTGCGGGAGGCACCTGCATAAGGCCCAATCTAGCCTAGAATGACTATGGAAGGAGGCTGAGCAAAGGTCTGGGAACTGGGAATCCCAGGGTTCTATTTCCAGCTCTGATCTAGATATTGTCCTGTTACCTTTAACATAACATATCTTTCTTAGGAACCTGCATTATCACCAATCACAGCAGTCTCTAGTAACTTCTGTGCTTCATGTTCCTCCACCAGTATAGTCACCTACCTCACAGTGATGTTGGAGAATTAACCAGTTAATGTCAGTAGGCATCAGATACTGAGAAGTTGATGGTCAGGCCTAGTGGATGAAGTGATTGAAGTGATGAGGCTCAGTGGTCAGACCAGGGACTAGAGCCAGGGATCAGAGCAGGAACTGGGAACCAAAAGTAGGGTTGGAACAAGGGTAGAGCAGGAGTAGTCTCTCAAAACCACCAAGCAGTGCAGGGTGGGGCATGGAGGTCGAGATACTTTTGGTGGGTAGTAGCATTGAGCAGAATGGAGTGGCTGCTCTCATTGGGAGCCTATATCCCTGGCCTTGGGTCACCTGGTTAGACCTTCACCTGTGGATTGGCTGAGACCTGGTTGACTGACATGGAATCCTCAGGTAATCAGGCTCTGGCTGAGATGACTCATCAGGTATAGCAGCACTCACCAGGCTCAGAGATGACTCATTACTTACCCGCCTACCCCACTTCAAAAGGTGCCTACTAGGTGTCTTCGGACCAGGTTTATTGGGATATAACTGATGGAATGTTCAAAGCAGGTCAGGTACATGTGTGTTTTTGGCTGGCTCCTATGAACTATCAGCTGGACTACACCTGTCCCAATCAACAAGATACATGAGCTTTCCTTGGAGAACATTGCAGTCCAAAAGCTAGTCCACCAAATATTCCCCATGCCCCGGACCATGATGGGTGGAGGTGGCAGTTATATTAATCCAAAAAGGAACTGTCAGTATACTTTTTTCGGCAAGGAAACGTGGATTACTGGGTGCATTTTCATTGCCCTAGGAAGTTGGAGTTTGAAGGCCATAGGGTTGATCCACTGGATGACCCAGAATGGCCCAAGATATCAGTAATCTAACTTCCTTGAAGGCTGGGTAGAGTCAAGGTGCTGTGCTAAGAGCCATATTTTATCTCCACCTGTGATCTGAGGGGTTGCCTGCTGATAAAAGTCACTGTAATGCTTGTCATCTCTTTCTGGCTGACTGTAGGTGACTTTTCAATTCTTCCTGGATGTGGGGTTCAAAAGGGAGCTAGATAGATTTCTGGAAGATAGATCCATCAATGGCTATTAGTCAGGATGGGCAGGAATGGTGTCCCTGTTTGCCAGAAACTGGGATTGGGTGACAGGGCGTGGATCACCTGATGATAACCTGTCTGTTCATTCCCTTTGGGAAACCTTCCATTGGCCACTGTCAGAGGACAGGATACTGGGCTTGATGGACCTTTGGTCTGACCCAGTATGGCTGTTCTTATGTTCTTATGGTGGAGATATTTGACTAGGTCAGGGGCTGCAGGTTCATAGGAGGCTTGTGGCATGGATGAGTGAAATCAAGGGTGGAAACCATATGTGGCAGAGCTCCTTCTCCGCCTTGGTGGGTTCTGTGCTTCCTCTTAGCGGCGGGCTGAGGGATTCCTCTCTCCCTGGGAATTTCCCCACACCCATGGGTTTTCTGCCTCCACATTGTCTGGACAGGGGTTCCTCCCAGCCACCCTGACAGGGGGCAGGGTCTCTTCTCCCCTAACCTCTGGGGTCTGGAAGGACTGTACGCCCTGTTGGGCAGGGTTTCCCCTGCTCTTCACCTCTGTACCTGTGAGGTCTGTCTCCAGTGTTTGTCAGTGTCTGCACTGTCCGGCTCTCCAGTAGCATGCTTGCTCCCCACAGCTCCTATTGTGTGCACCTATCTGACTGGAGGGGAGGCTTTTAACAGCTTCTGGCAGGCCCTTGATTGGCCCCAGGTGTCCTAATTAACCTGGTGTAAATCCTGTTCAATTACCAGGGGAAAAGGGACCTGCTTATCCTGGGACTAATATACCTGCCTTCTATCACTCTCCTATAGCCTTCTGGCCTGACCCCGTCACACATAGTTGGCATAAAAAGGACTCTGGCAGATTGACTGGTGGTCAGAATTACTGTATGCGAATTTGGCTAAGGGAAAGAGGGAAAACCAGTCATTCTGATGAAGATTGATAGCGCAATGAAGGTATTGCTCAAGAATTTAGTTCACTCATTCTGTCTGTCCCTCAGTCTGGGGGTGATAAGCTGAGGAAGCACATAGGTCACCATCCAGAAGCTCGATCAGCTCCTGTCAAAAACGTGAAATGAACTGTGATCATTGGTCAGAGGTAATATTAGATGGTAGGCCATGGAGTTTGAAGATAGAGATGAAAAACAGTTGTCCTGTTATCTGTGTGGTATGAATTTTAAGGCACGGCATGAAATGAGACATTTTCATAAGTAGGTTGACAACAACTAGCACTTCAATATGGCCCTGAGAATCAGGGAGGTCAACAATAAAATCCATGGAGATGGATGGCCAGGGCTGAGATGGAGCTGGAAGCAGAATCAGAGCACCAACGGGTTTGGTGGTGGTGGGAGGAGGTATTTGTTTGAGCACGGACACCACAGGAGTTGATGTATGACTCAGTCGACAAATATAGTTTCAGCCACCAGAGATATCAAATGACCAGTTTCAATGTTTTCCAGTGACCTAAATAGCTGGCCAGTACAGAGTCATGGCATAGCTGGAGTATTGCTAAGTGCATTGCAGCATCAGGGACATAGATCCGGTCCTTAAATATGAGAATCCTGTTGTTGACAGAATTTTGAGTCTGAAGTTAAGTCTGCACTGGTTGAAATATGGTTTTCTGCAAATGGATTGTGGGATAGGAGGAGCTATATGACAGACAGCAAGTCATTGTTCCCATCACATTGATGAAGTGGAAGGGTTTCAGGACTGTGGCAGGTTCTGGAGCCATATTTTTCTTGTCCAGGTACTCACCCTGGTGGCACAGAGCACTGGATTTACCATTCTGGGTATGCGGATGATAGGTCAGGGTTAAATTGAACCTGGAGAAAAAAAGGGACCACCAGATCTGATGTTGGTTGAGAGGCCTTGCAGTTTGCAGGTACTCCAGATTGTTATGGTTTGTATATACCTGGACCAGGAAACATGCATCTTCCAGGTGATGACACCATACCTCAAAAGTGGATTTGTTGGCCAGTAGTTTTGTCATAGATTTCATAGTTTTGTTTCACCAGCATCAGTTTCCAGGAATAAAATGCACAAGAATGGAGCACATTCTGGGGCCCATGCTGCTGTGACAACACCACTCCAGATGCATAATCGGAAGCATCTGTTTCAACAATGAAAGGTTTTGCCAGGTCCAGATGTACCAAGATGGGTGCCGATGGGAATGTTTCCTTCAACAACTCAAAGGCAGATTGGGCTTTCTGTGTCCAAGTAAATGTGGTGTTCTTTTGAAGCAGCTGGATAAATTGGGGTCACCATCTTCAAAAGGTCCTTGATGAACTTCAGTAAAAATTAGCAAACTCCAAGAAGCACTAGACATTGGGGATGTTCCTTGGAGCTGCCAGTCCACAATTGTGTACACTCTTGGGGGGTCCATACCTATTCCATCAGGGGACATGATGTGGTCTAAGAATTTGACAGAAGGGTAGTTGAACTCACACTTCTTGGGTTTTATCTACAGGCTATTCACTTGGAAGTGCTCAAGTAGGTCGTGAAGACTTTAATTTTCCAAGAAGATGAGGATGTCATCTCGGTAGATCACCACAAAATGGTTTAAAATATCTTTGAAAATGTCATTGACAAAGTGCTGGAATGTGTCAGGGGTGTTGAAGAGACCAAAATTCAAAACCACATATTCAAAATGACTATAACAGGTGCGAAATGCTATTTTCCCTTTATCGCCCCTCCCAAATACAAACTAGGTTGTAAGCAACATGCTTGGCAAATATGTTGGTGGAAACAATTCTTTCCAACAGCACATTGTTCAAGGCAAAAGAGACTTGTTCTTGACAGTGATTTTTTTCAATGCATGGTAGTGAATGCAAAGGTGCAAGGAACCATCCTTCTTTTTCATGAACAAAACTGGGGCCCCAGCGGGAGACCAGCATGGATGGAAGAAGTTCTTTGCAAGATTCTCATCAAGTTGTTCTCTGAGGGCCCTGAGTTCTGGTTCTGATAAAGAGTAAATCTGTCTGAATGGAATGTTAGATCCTGACTGGAGATCAGTGAGGCATCTTAGGAGCCATTCAATGGTAAAATATCAGCATTCCTTTTATCAAATACATCAGTAAACTCTTGAGATTTTGCAGGGATTAATAAACCATTGGCTCTTTCAATCTGCTGGACACAGAAGGCAGTGGACTTCTCAGTGCTGGTTCTTGTTTCCTTGTCCCCTGATTTAGCTAGATGTGATTGTCAGCAGTAGCTTGTCTCAAATTGTGTCTCAAGCATCTTCTATGAAATGTTTGGATCATGCATTGAGAACCAGGGAATACCGAGCATAATCGGAAAGTGTGGTGACTTAATTAAATTAAACTGCAGTGGCTTTAGAAGATCTTGGATTTCAACCCGGAGGGGTACAGTTTGATGGGAGAGCATACTAGCTTCGATCATTTCCACTAGGGCTGGGGTAGACTTCTTTTGCACCAGAAGTTGATTTGCCTTAGCGAATCCAGTGTCCCTGAATTGCTAGAGGCACCAGAAAACATTAGCACAAGCTGGGAGCAATTCATCTCAGGTGTCAGAGAGGAAGAGGGTAGTTGGGATCCTGGGAGGAAGCAAGACCTGCAGATGTGGCTGCCAAGATACATGTGGGCAGAAGAGGGGGCCTGATTGGAGGATTTGACTTTGAGGTTATGTCCGGCCACAAATCCTGTAATGGGGCTTGACATGATTGTTTCCCCGGGTATGTCAAAGGTCTGGATTTAAGGGTCCATTCAGTGGAAAAGTGTAGCCAATCAGGTCATGGGTGATCAGGCCTACTGGTTAGAGCTGGTTAGAGCTGGGCAGAGTCCAGGAAATGAGCTGAGGATCAGTACTGGAGGGACAGAAGCCAAATGCCAGAGCTGGAGGATAAACTGGAGCTGTAAGCAAGTGGCAGAGCTGGGGATCAAAGCCAGACATCTGAAGCCAGAGTGGAGCATGGGCTGGAGCAGAAGAGGAGCAGGGATTGGAAGCAGGAACTGAACAAGGGCTGGAAAAAAGCAAGAGCAGGGACTGGAGCAAAGGCAAATGCAGCTGCAGGTGTGGTACATGTTGAGCAGCCACGAATTTGCTGTGGGGGCCAGCCTTATAAGCAGGGCTGTTAAACCAGCAACCAATCAGGACCTGTGGCCACTCTGTCAGTTCCAAGGCCATGCAGATGGGCTCATTGGTTGCCTAGCAGCGAAGTTAGTCAGGGAGCAAATAAGTGGCTGGCCCTAGCTGGTCAGGCCCCTGACATGAGGTGGCCCCGCTTCGCACAGTACAGGCAAAGACCATTCTGCTGCCAATACTCCTTCTGATCCATGAGGAGTCTTCACATCACATTGGTCTGTGTAGGCTACAGCTCTGGGGATAGCTTGAGGGGATGGCTGGAATGAAACAGGACCAGGCTGGAGTTGAGGGTACAACCTCTTCTTTTCTTGTTGTCGTTTGAACAAATGACTGCCAATCTGGAGGCACAGTGTGATGCACGAGTCCAAACTAGTGGGAGGTTCAACTTGTGCCAATTCATCTTTCATGTTGTTGATCACACCAAGCTGAAATGGTAAACCTGTGCTGCCTCGTTCCACACTGTTAGTGACCAGTCACTGAAAATGGACAGCATGGGCTGAGACAGGCTGATGGCCTTGCTGGAGAAACTGCAGGGTGGCTTTGGTGGTACAGGCATCATTTGGATCATCAGATATTACAGAGAAGGCCTGGATGAACTCGTCAAAGTTACGGAGAATTGGGTGACCCATTCCAGGAGTGGCGAGGCCCAGTTCAGGGCTTCACTCGTCAATATACTGATAATAAGCCCCACTTTGGTCTGACCATTGGGATACATTGCAGGACGTAACAGGAGTGAAAGGTGACACTGATTAAGAAAACCACAGAACTCCTGATGATGCCTGTCAGATCTTTCCAGCAGTGGAACCTTTGGGCCAGGTTCTAAAGGTACCAATGTGGAACCTTTGGGCCAGGTTCTACTGGGATTACCAGGGCAAAGGGAGGGATTCTCCAGATGCAACTTGGTCCTGAAGGCTGTGGACCAAATCTGTCATCTCAGTGATGAACATTCCAGGGGGTCTCCATCTCAACTGCTGGAGCAGGGCACAAAAGAAGGCAGTCTGTTCAAACTGTCAAAAACTGAGAAGTAGATTGTCAGGCCTAATGGTTGAAGCAGCAGTGGTCAGGCCAGGGACCACAGCCCAAGGTCAGAGCAGGAATCAGGAACCAAGAGCAGGGTTGGAACAGAGCAGAAGGCAGGCAGAGGCTGGTGCTGGTGCTGGAAAGGAGCAGGAGCCGTTGGGCAGAACCATCAAGCGGCGGGAGATACTCCCAGTAAGGTAGCAACGTTGAGCAGACTTGAGTGGCTATGCTCATTGGAAGTCTATATCCCTGGCCCAGAGGTCACCTGGTTAGACCTTCACTTGTGGATTGGCTGAACCCTGGCTGATTGACATGAAACTCTCAGATAATCAGGCTCAGGGAAGACTCATCAAGCTCAGGCTGAAGGAATGACTCATTAGACTCAGCAGCACTCATCAGGCTCATAGAGCATCCTTCAGGCTCATTACAGTCTGTGCTTTAAAGTTTGCTACAATAGTCAAATGATAATTATTATTAGATATTAACCTGTGATGCATTTTTCTTAGCTAATCATTGCTCGCAGTATAAAAGCAAAGAGGTCATTTTATTCCTGAACTCATGTATATTTCATGTATATTTTCTGGGATATTTGCTCACTTATTTTAATTTCAAAAGAGGAACCCAATGAACCAAACAGCTTCAAAATCAACATTTATCTGTGTGATATTCTCCTAATTCATCTTGTGGGAAACTGCTGCTATTGCCCGCTTTTGTGCTTATCTCCATAAGACTTTTCCCCCCAAGGTTGTATTTAGTGAAACACAATCCTGGAATTAAGTGCAGTGTTTTCAAGGTGCGTCAGATCATTTCATTTGGTGGCTAGATCTCAGACGTAGGTGTGCTCAGCTCCACCATTCCTGGAAAATTAAAACCACCACCTTCTAGTTTATTGGGAGTGATTAACTCCACTGGGTGAAGTTAATTTTGGTAGTGAGGGAAATGGGAAAATGAAAAAATGGCAAAAACGAAAAAAGGGGGAAGTTGCAATTCAAAATTTAGAGCATATAGGATTGGGTGAGGTCCCGTGTTCTGATGTAAAAAATCTTGTAGTATGCAGCTCAACAACTAAGCTTTGATTCTGCAGAAGGAGTCCAAGGGGTGAACACTGATACCTTCATGAAGTCCTATTGAAGTCAGTAGGATTCGGTGCTGGTGCCTGGGCCCACCAGTTGGGATTTGCAGGATCTCTGCCTGATGTAAGAATAGTTGGAATTAAATGTTTACTAGGATGGAATGGGGAGTGTGATCAAGAAGTGAGAGGCTAGTCTTGGGAGATTTTATCTTTTAATAGCCCAATTTTTTTAGGCTGAGCAATTTCCTGTGGTCTATAATGTATTTCCAGACAGGAAACACAAATTCTCTGCTGTACTACCCTCAGTAACTGCCACCAAAAAAGGGGAAAACATCAGCAACTTCTGCTCACTTCAACCTTCCAAAACAATCAAGCTCCATGCAAATCAAATATGCCTCTCAGTCAAAGCTCTCCGTGTGCCTACTGAGCTATAAAATCACTTTCTGTGGTTAGAATAAATATGTTTTGTATATTGATTTCAGTCCAGGATCTGTGGAGAGGTGCCCACATCAAAACAATATTACCATTTCACACACATTTCAGTTAACCCTCTTCTTGATACCTTCCAAGCCATTCTCTAGCCAGGAGAAGGAAGGCATTAGGAAGGCTCTGATTCTGGTATTCAGTATTACGAAGGGCATAGTGAGAAATGACCAATGCCCTCCTCTTAGGTCAAGTCTACACTACAAAATGTTGTCAGTTGTCAGCTACATCGGTCAGGAGCAAGAAAAGAACCACACCTCTGACTGGCCTGGCTATGCTGGCAAAGCCCACTCACCCCTTCCCATATACTTCCCATTTTAAAAGTAAAATGAAAAGAAATTGTACAAAAGTTATTTTGAACTGACAAATGCTAACCCTGATTAAATCCCTGATTGAAGAAGGCTCAAGGGCCGAGTTAAAACAGAGAAAAGAAAACCACAGAAATAAAGGCATGTAAATCTAGGATAATATGGGTAACGCTGTGCACAGTAAGAAATTTGGCTTCACTTTCAGTTTGCATTAACTGTTATTAAATGTCAGTGGAGCCATTATGGAAATATGTGTGAGCCACATGAAATACTTATAATGAAAGCTGGTACAGTAGGTTCCAAATGGGCGCTTAATGAATGGACACCTGTGTGTTACTGAAAATGCTTCTACTGCTCTCCAGGCTTCATCGGCTTTGTACTCTGTAACATATCAACTGGTTTGGAATGGATCCGATTGGAAAGTAATTTGGAAAACTCTCAGCACACTAGACACACAATTTCCATAGTGATTGCTAAGGCACTTTTTGAGGGCGAGGAATTTTGAAACACAACTCTGTAGTAATGTTTTATTTAAACACTTTTCAGAAAAAACAGATTGTTCATCAAGAAAGTTGGACTAAAGTAAAAGTCCCAGTTTTAACCACATATGAGGCCAGGCAACTGAAGGCATTCATATTGCAGATGGTGCATGCAATAAATATGAAGCAAATATTAAAACTCTACAAGTGGAGGCAGTTTAGCTTTAGCAGAGCCTTTTTCATAGCCTACATGTTACCTTCAGTTATATTACAAACAAGAGGCTCCCTTCACATATGGTAGTGACAGGATCAGGACACCTTACCAGGTATGCACATTTCAGGCTGCTGGCAGACAGGAAGGGTGGCCAAGTGGTTAGAGCACTAGAGTGAGACTCAGGAGAGCTTGGTTCAATTTCTTGTTCCAACACAGACTTTTCATGGGCAAGTCACTTAGGCCTTCTGTGCCTCAATTCCCTATCTGTAAAATGGGGATAATAACACTGCCTTGCCTCACGGACGTGGTGTGAGAATAAATACATTGAAGACAGCGAAAGGCTCAGTTATTATGGCAATGGGGGTCATAACAGTACAGCTGATAAAGTAATTGTCCCTTTAAGTCATGGACAGGCCAATGAAACTGCAAAAGGGCAGATAGTGGGTTAAAATGTAAAGCTGACTTTGGTTAACCTGTGAAATATTAGAAGAGCAAGAATTCAAGTGCATTAATTAATTCTTCCAGCTTCACATTTTGAAGTAGAGGATCTTAAACAAAGTAGCTTCATAAGGCCTAAAAGAATAGAACACAATCCCTCCCTATTTCATAACCTCCACTCCTATTTCTTCTCTCTCTAGATAGCAAACACTGTCTATCTGCTCTTCTTTGATGATGTAGGCAAGACCATTATTGCCCAGCTACCATTTGTGATAACAAAGAGTTTGTACTGGCTCTGCCTTCTGACCTGGCGTAGGGCTGGAGATCAGTAAGTACATGAACCTGCTAAAATCCCAAGGGCAATGTTGGGGGGTAGGGGGGAAAATATTGATAAGCATGTGGCCTTTATCTGGTGAAGGAAAACATAGGCCACCGTGTTGAGTGCTGTTGTGTACTGTTCCTTTGTTTCTAGTTAACATGAGGTCAATTCTCTGTAAAGTGCCTCCTCTTGATTACCCCATTTGTTTATCATGTGTTTAAAAAGAAAAATAGAGCCAAGGTTCCTTTTTAACGCTCAGTAATACTGGGCCTAGTGAAAATGTAAAATGTTTCTCAAGGGTAAAATCTGTGTGGGTGGATTCAAAGGGATGAATGGAATTTAGGGATTATGGTACAGAATTTTGCAATCATTCTTTTATTCACATATGGGTATTTCAATATATTAAATACCCATTTTGTTGTATCCCCCACTGCAAAGGGGGATGAAAATAACAGAAGTCCTTCCAAGTAATGACCTTAAGTAGTAATTAGGAGCTTTAACCTGTTGGTGTGAGTGGTTCCACCTGTAAAGGACCCCAATATATAATAATAATAATATAATATACCTTATTGTACAGTGCTTTATATCAGCAGAGCTCAAAGTGCTTTACAAAGGAAATCAGTATCATTATGCCCATTTCACAAATGAGAAAACTGAGACACAGAGGAGGTATGACCTGTCCAAGCAGAGCAGTGGAAGAACCAGGAGTGGAACCCAGCTCTTTTGAGTGCCACATCAGCGCTCACGCCACAAGGCATCACCTCCTCAATGCCCTTGGAATGTAAAATTAATTAGACACATGAAGATGAAAAAGTATAAACTAAGAAAACCTTGTGCCAGCTCCTCAGTCCACTGAAGTCCATGTATGCAGAGATGGTTCACCATGTGAAATTCAGCTGAGGACTTTCTTAAAGTCCCATGCTGTTTGGATCTGGGGTTTTTGCTTGGGCCTCATTACACCTAGAAGCAAAAATGTTAAAATTAAATATAGTATTCAATATTATAACAATGTTTTTCTTTAAAGTAAGAGAGACAGTAAATCGTATTTCTCTGTAGTCAGGTCTGTTTTCACTGCCTGACTGATGGTGCAGTTTTATTTAAGTCCTTGGATTGGGAAGAGGGTAGAATTGTTTCTCTTTCCTGCAGAGTGATGAAGGACAGAATGGGCAAGAAGAATGAACTACCATTTCCACACTGAAGTTTGGGTCAGGTTTGAGGCACGGTGAGGAATCTTGTTCTTACTGTCTACCTTATTTCTATGGCTAGAAGACTCCAGGGTCCTGACTGAAGCTGACTGTCAACATTTTTAACTGGAAAATGGCATTTTGATTAAATGGAAATTTGTGGAACACAGTTAATCTGTTGTTGTTGAATATGGTCAGGGGTTTGAGGTTTGATGAAAAACCAAACCATTTCAACAAAAATTTTGAGAAGAAAAAAAACCAAAAAACAAAAAAATACCCCAATTATTTTCCAAATCACTCTAGTCCTGATTCCTTGCACCTGGTGTAGTCATTTACTGCTGTAAAACAAAAACCACCCCCAAGAGTCAGGCCCTGAGGCTTTTAATCTGGTACCTTTCATGAGCACTAGATTTAAGGAATTTTAAAGAGAGAAAAATACACTATCTCCCTGGGTCATAATTTACTGCCCTGGAATTTTATTGGGTGGCCCTTTGTGTACATCTTATCCAAAGGAGTTAGGAGTGGATCATCAGTTTTTACAATCAATGGCCAGCTCCACACTTACGCTTCTCCTTTCTAGAGAATGGCATGGAATATATTATTTAAAAGGGGAGTGGATAATACAAAACCTTGCCAGTCAGATGCCACTGTGTATTAGAGAAGCAGCTGCAGAAGAGAAAAGCTGCAACAACTATTAGGTTTTGCCATTGACAACTGAACAGCTAATCACTGAAACGAAAACCAAATGAAGTGAATGAAGGTCTGTAGAGGAGTTTCAAATGTTCTTGGTAAGTACACCTAGTGGAATTGCCGTCTCTCTTCCCACAAGAAACAAAAACCCTAATCAAATGCCAAGAAGGCTAAACATTCCGTTCCCACACCCCCTTGCCACACCCCGACATTTTCCCTGCATGAGCACAGATCCTCTGGCCAGACTCCTGAAGTATCTGTTTTCCCACTGCCATGTATTTCTCTGCCCACTACAAAGCCAAACTGAGATTTCAATTACACACCCTGCAATCCAACTGACTGCAGTGGGATGAGTGGGGCGTAAGTCATATAGAATTCAGACATTAATATCCATCCTTCAGTTCTTCTTGATTTTGAAGAAGTTGTAAATTTCCATTGTCTCAAACTTCTTCTCTTCTTGACTTCCCTTGTATTTCAAGCTTTTTTCTTCATCATACTCTCATTTTCCTGAGAATAAATTTGATACCATCTTCAAGCCCTACTGGACACCTGACCCACAGTCAAAGGCAATCAGAAATAACACTGGCAAACAGTCAAACCAGTGGGCATTGTAACAGCTTTGATAATTCTCAACCAAAGTTTGCAAAAGGATTTAACCGAAAGGTCAATGAAAGAATCTGTGCATATTGCAAATCCAGTAATCAGGATAAATTTAGTTTGTTTAAACTCAGGGAAGAGCCAAAGTAAACTCTCTAAAGAAATTGGCTGTATTTCTGAGGCTAGCAGCCTGACAATAAAGAACAGAAATATGTACATGGTACCTGTTGCGGTAAGAAAACGTAACCTTTGGGTATTGATATGAGGTGATTCTTGCTTCCGCATGAATATATGCCTGCAAGTGTATTTATTTGTTTTAGAAAAGTTAACTAAATATATATACGAACTGAGATAAAAGAGTCATCTGGACTACATTAGGCCAATCTGTGATACAAGCAAGGAGAGCATGCACCATTTGATCCAATCATGTAGAATTGAAATAAAAGAAAATGAGCAATTCCTACTAAATAATTGGAAAAAGTTTGTAATGTGTGTCACTAAGAATGAGCCCAGAATACTGCATATTGGGAAAGCTTCTTCAGCATATAAACTAGGCATAAGGTTAATTAAATCCACTTTCTTTTTTAATCAGTCATTGGGAGTTATCGGTGCTCTGCACTTTTTATGATCACAACCAGGCCCGATGGGAGGCGGCGGTCTTTGGGGGCCCCGTGGGCTGGCGTGATTGGCCAACTCAGTGGATCCCGGAAGTGACGGATTGGTCCCGGAAGTGATGGATTTGTCACATTTTATTTTGTTTTGATCAATGGTTTTCATTTTATTTTGAGTATTCTGGTATGTGATTTTTCACGGATTCTTGGCAACAACTGCAGCAAATTCTAGGATGTTTATAACAATTCAGCTGTTATATAGGAAACCCAAATGTGTCAGCAACAGCACACAACAGAGCAGAGATGGGGTACCCCTTTGGAGTGGCTGCTGGGTGGGTAGAAGTGTTTCAAGCTGGCGATGAATAGCTCTAGACTGACATATTAGTGAGTAACCAAACCCATGTGTAATCAGAGTCTGAATGAGCTCTCCCCTGACATATAGTGATGAGCTGTGGAAGAGGACTTCAGGAGCTGATCTCGTTTGCATGGGCAGACCCACCCTGCCTAGGTGCTCAGCATGATGGGATAGCTTGCCCAATGGTCACTTTTGGCTGGTGTTGGATTCCCAGTCTCCTTGTTATTGGGGCAGGAATAATAAAGCGTTGTTATCCTTGTTGTGTGAATCCAGGGCAGCAGAACTGTACTTGGCAGTTCCCGATTGAGGGACTCACCCTCAGCTAAATGGCACTCACTAGGCAGGGGACATGGGTTCCAAAGCCCAGTGAGTTGAGAGAGGATATGGTTAGTCTGTAAGGGTTTTTGACATCATTTGATCCTTTCTGTCTGTATTGTGTAATAATAGAGCTAACTGAGAGTTTTGTTACCTGCTGCAGAGCTGCAACCACTGCTACCTAGGTCTAAGTATTAGACCTGCTTTGGGAAAGTGCCTCTGATGCAACAGACTACCCAGTTTGAGAGCAGTGAGGCTCTCCCACTAACAGCTGAAATCACCGTGTGCTGTGTTAATTGGGGGTCCTGAAGACATCTCGGAGAGGGTGGAGAGGCATGGTGAGTGGCTAGTAGGGTGGCTGGTAGAGAGGCATGGTCAGTACGGTGGCTAGCAGAGAGGGGTGGTGAGCAAGTGCTTGAGCAGCAGAGCGAGTAAGGTGCCTCCTTACCCCCCCTCCACCTAGGGTGGGAGGTGAACTCTGCAGATGCACCTCTGAACTCTGGGTCTGCACTGTTCAAGGACAGCAACTGTGAGTGGGGTGTAGAGAAGGGATGGGTAAGTTAAAGGGACTTTTGGGTTGCTGGACTTAAGAACCCGAGGGGAAAAGGACACTGCCCAACTTACTTGGGGGTGGGTCTTTTGCTCATGGTTTATGTTTATAAACTCTGTTTGCAGTGTTTTCCCAAATTAATGCCACATTATTTCCCTCCTTTTATTAAAAGTCTTTTGCTACACTCAGACTCTGCTTGTGAGAGGAGAAGTATTGCCTCTTAGAGGCGCCCAGGGGGTGGTGTGTAATTGTCCTAGGTCACTGAGTGAGGGCTCAAGCCGCTTTTGTGTTGTATTATTGAAAAGGAACCCCTAGATACAGAACCGGGCCCTTGTTGCGGCCAATTGTGACTGGCAGAAGGGTTACACATGTTAGTGCTATTCCAGTATATCTCTTACATATGGCACCATAGGTGATAATCTACTTTTTCGAGGCCTACAGTATCTCTGATTGTTACATATATATGAGGATTGTGTATTGAATGGAAGTGGAAAGATGGAGTTACATTCAGAATGAATTATCACTCTACTGCTTTCGTATAGTATATGACAAAGCTAAGGTTATCACTACATATGGTACTATGGGACGGTTCCAGGTTCTTTTGCAACTACCACATGATAACACTGTCAGTGTAGAAGGGGAAGAGATTTAAGCTACAATTTTTTTTTAAGGGCATAGCGAAGCAATCCCCTTTTTTCAGGGATCTAAGTCTTGCCAATGTGTGCTGCTTGGTCTAGAAGAGGGTTAAACCATCTCACTAGAAAGCAGAGAACTTTATCATAGCTAAGTAGGATTAATTCTGGGATAATCCCTGTACAAAAGCTATTTGTCTTCCAATTCCAGTGCACAAAAATAAAAAAAGGATTGACTCAAAATGTTATTTTCACCTCTAATTCTAGAACAATGACTGTTAGGATATAGATATTCAGGCCTGTCTGCAAAGAATTTAGAATTTTTTTAGAATTTAGGTGTATTCTTATCACTTAGCTAGTTATAGAGGTATAAAAGAATCAAAATCACTGTCTGCCAGTGTAAGAGCCTTCTCTTACTGTGACAGTCCGAGGCCCTGTTCTTAGGTTAAGGCCTTTGGCTAAGCAGCAGAGGCAGCCATAAGCTGGGAAGCAACCGGTCACATCCTTACATTCCAAACTAGTCACATTGAAAGAAGGTGCTATTGGGCTGTTAGGAATACAATCCTGTCCTGATAATGCCTATCACCTCCAGAGAAAGGGAAGTTCCTAGAAGATGTGAAAGGAAACTTAGTTTGATAGCATCCTTTCTGGCAAGAACTCACTTATCAATAGCTGGGATGTGAAATCCTCACTTCTGTATTGTTTTGTCATTATAGTTCCCACTTTGCTATTGTTTGTCCGGTTCTGTGATTGTTTCTGTCTGCTGTATAATTAATTTTGCTGGGTGTAAACTAATTAAGGTGGTGGGATATAATTGGTTACATAATCACGTTACAATATGTTAGGATTGATTAGTTAAATTTCAGGAAAATGATTGGTTAAGATATAGCTAAGCAGAACTCAAGTTTTACTATATAGTCTACAGTCAATCAGGAAGTGGGTGGGTGTGTGGGAGGGTGTGGGGAGGGGAAATGGGAACAGGGAATGGGGGTGGGGAAATTGGAATTATGTTTTGCTAAAGGGGGAAATGGGAACAGGGAATGGGGGTAAGGAAATTGGAATCATGTTTGGCTAAGGGCAGGAATGGGAACAGGGACACAGGTGTAAGGCTCTGTGGTGTCAGAGCGGGGAAGGGGGACACTAAGGAAGGAAACTGGAATCATGCTTGCTGGAAGTTCACCCCAATAAACATCGAATTGTTTGCACCTTTGGACTTCAGGTATTATTTCTCTGTGTTCATGGGAGAAGGACCAGGGAAGTAAGTGGGTGAAGGAATAAGCCCCCTAACAATAACCATATTAACTAATTAAAGGTGTCTAAACAAAGACTGGTGGAAGATGTATGATTAGCTACAGTGAGGTGCCTAGTTGTTTTCTTTAGTTAATTTATTTGCACCCTGGGTGGGATCCCCTAGAATTTTTATATTTGAAAATATTTTGTAGCTGTGTCAGTCATTGCAGGGGGACTGGGAGTGGGGCAAAGTGGGCAAGGAAGAAAAAAGGGGATCCCTTTTTATTGAATGAACATACAGTATAGTTTATAACAGGATTTCAGGCAAAAAAGGGGCCTTCTGAAAATGCTGGCAGGCTTTTCTTTTAGGAGGATTTTAATTTTCTCAACAGGGCAAATTAACTTTGTAAACCCATTCTCTAAGAATAGCATTGCTTTTATTGTGGTGGAGGCTAGAAGCCCATTGTGCTAGGCACTGTACGGATATGTAACAAAGACAATCCCTGTTCTGGAGTGCTTACACTCAAAGTATAAAATGAGAGGCAGTAGGTGGATAAAATAGTGAGGGGAGCACTAGGCCACATTGAGGTAACTTACAATCACTGTATCCCTCCATTTGACCCTCTCTGGGACATACACAAATCTAAGGTTTAGAGCATGGCAACTGCAGGGGACTCGACCGCCTCAAAAATATATTCTTCATTGCTTTGGCTTTCCTGGCGGAACAGCGATGTCAGGGCCACTGCTGAGTGCACCGCAGTATGGAAAGTATGTGCAGGAACTGATTTTTATTTGCCTTCCCACTGCTGACTCTTTGCACACCCCAAATTGGGGCAGGGACAGAGTAAGTACACCCAGGGTAATCCCTTCTGCAGCCCCTACAAAGGGAAAGCCACCTTCATTGGAAGACTCTTGTGTGTTGTTTAATGAAGAATTGATGTCTTCAGTGCTTTTAGATTTAGACAAGAGTCTAACGAAATCCAGTTCCACCTGATCACAAAATAATCAAACTTTTCTCTTTGACTGTTTTAGTTAGAAAAAAATACAGTCCTATTCAGCCCTGGTGTTAGGTCACTGAAGTTAATTGATTTGACCCATTAACTTTAAACTGAATTTACTCTAACACCAAGACTTCTTAGGTTAATCATGATTCATTTATATTTTATTTTGATTTAAATAACTATCTAAAAATTGCCTACATGGGAGATCGAGGCACCCTGATGCTTACTTGATATTACAGCATAATATGCCCGGCAGCATTAAAACTAACATTCAAGAGGAATGAAAAAAAAACAAAAAACAAAAAAACCCAGCTCAGGCAGGGACCTGCTGTAGAAAAACTCCAACCATCCTCACCTTTGCCCCGAGTACATGCCTTCACCCCACTACAAAAATCCAGTCAATTAGATGGCCTTCACTGTGGGCCCAGAAAGCCATTTCAGACCAAGGGAGAGCAAATACCAGAGCCTGGATGCACTCAGAGGATTTCTATCATCAGCCCCCCCCCCATACAGAATGAGGTGCTTCAGCAGTATGTGGTGCCGTACGTGGCACGTTCAGTGACACAGACTTACATGTTTTCCTCTAAAGCAGGAAATCTCAAACTTTGCCTTAATAGAGACAGCTGGTCTTGTGGAACCCACACCTTCCCATTCACCTTCTTCAACCCAATCATAATTCATATTAAATAGCACTTAGAGTTGAAGGCCAGAAGGGACCATCCAATAATCTAGTCTGACGTCCTGTGTGTCACAGGCCATTACATTTCACCCAGATACTCCTGTACTAAGCACAAAGAGTTCAGTTAGACCAAAGCATTTCAGTTCTCAGGGCACTAAACTGTGTGCCACAGGGAGAGAACAAGAGCGCGCTAAGGTGCCACCAATGCCTGAGGCCCCTGCAATGGCAAGGAGTTGACAGATGAGATCCACGCAAATGATCCCAGCAGACAAACCACAGCGGTGCTTCAGAGAACATAAGAATTGTCACACGGGGTCAGACCACTGGTCCACCTAGCCCAGGACCCTGTCTTCCGGCACCAGTCACTGTCAGATGCTTCAGAGGGAATGAACGGAACAGGGCAATTTATCGAGTGATACACCCCATTATCCAGTCCCAGCTTCTGACAGTGAAAGGGGGAAAAATTGAAGAATTTTTATGAGGTCATGGATGGAAAAAAAAAAAAAAAACCCTCACAAACTTTTTGACCTGGTAGAAAGTCATTTGGTTTTTCTTTCCCTTGATTAACCTAGCTGTACCGCTAGGTAAATGGAAGACACCCGAAAAAATCATATGGTGCACATGAGGTCAGATCAGCTGATTGATTGAAAAAAAATACAAAGACAAGAAACATGAAGGGTCTTAAATTATTTGTATTTATGGTGGGGGCAGGACTGTGGCCAGACTGCAGACAGATGTGTAGTTTCCTGTAAACAGATACTAGAAAATACGTGTGCCCATGCATACAAAGCCAAACATAATCCTGCAAACAGGATGCACATCTCTGCAACGCGATGGAGTTAGTTGTAAAAGGGGAATAATTCATGCCGATTTAAAAACGCAATGGCCAGAATCCAGCACATCCTCAGCTTTGAGGTCTCAGGTTACAATGGCTTCTGAGGAGTGGCAAAATCAGTTCCAGTGCTCCACATTATTTGTGGGACTGTATTTACCAAGTTAATGGTTGTTTGGAAGTGCTGTTGTCACATGGGCCAAGGAGTCATGGTACCACAGCAAAAAAACCCAACAAAAACAAACCACAAACTCCAAAAAACATGATGGCAGTGACTGTCTTTTTGTTCTGTTTGCACAGAACCTAGCCCAATGAGGCCCTGGTCTGTGACTAAGGCTCCTAGGTGCTATGGTAATATGAAATGAAAAAAAAATTGGCTGGAAGGAATATCAGGCTCCGCTGAGATTGGGATCCAAGCTGCAGGAAAAAGACATAGGAGGAGTGTGTTGGGGTCTTGCTGGCTCACCTAAGCAGGGTGTCTTCTCTCAGAAAGGGTCTTTGAAGTTAGGGTGGGGAATGCAGTCAGAGGTCAAGCAGCTAAAAATCACAGAACTAGCGGAGATCACCAGGCAGGTCCAAAGCAAGAGCGAGGTTCCTAGCAGGGAAGAAGCTGCAGTCAGAGACAAGCTGCAAGAGACAAATGGGAGCAGGGTGATTGTGGCTCTGCCAAACTGGTGACAAATGGAAGTTCCAGAAGAAAGGAGCCTTGAATTAACTCAGACCCAAGAATTGAGGGTTTGAGCATTTCCATGGAGACTGTGCCCGAGAGTGGAGTTCTATTATTGTCTTATTGTTTCTTTTGTCCCCTCTCCCAAACTGTCTGTATCCAGCTGTCATGTCTTGTCTTATACTTATACTCAGATGGTAAGCTCTTTGGGGCAGGGACAGTTTTTTCTGTTCTGTTTGTGCAATGCCTCGCACAATGGGCTCCTGGTCCATGACAGACTCCTAGGCACTACAGTAATACAAATGAAAAGTTTGCGGGACAGGAAGTCTATTCATGCAGGCATTTAGGTAAGCAGCAAGGATTTCAGGAGACTGAAAAAACAGTCTTCAGAGTAACAGCCGTGTTAGTCTGTATTCGCAAAAAGAAAAGGAGTACTTGTGGCACCTTAGAGACTAACCAATTTATTTGAGCATAAGCTTTCGTGAGCTACAGCTCACTTCATCGGATGCATAAAAAACAGTGTGTAAAAAAACAGTTCCAAAATCTTGTTTTTCAGGTATTTGGGATTCATAGTGGATATTGCACATAAAAAGAGAGAAGATTTCTATATGAAGCAGATTCAGACTCAAAAGCATTGTAAGAATCCTACCACCACACTCCAGACGATGTTAAATCTGTAGCACTGATTCATAGTCAGTAGCCTTTAGAACGGTTGAGCTGTGAAAACCTCAAGAATGCGGATACAATCTTCACATCCTTGTGGTCTGATTGCTTAGAAACAAGGGAAGTCCAAGCATCCCAGTTCCATGTTTTCTCTCATTCAAGCATTTAGAACTCCTACACTTATTCAGAGCCACAAAGGTCTGATACACTTTACAGGAATGAAAAAGTGCAAATCACTCTGAAAGGCAAGAAGACAGGACTAACCCTGTTCTAGATAGAAGAAAGGATATATTAAAATGGAGTCTGACATTCTCTCTCCTTCCCTCCCCAGATACCTTTAAAAAAGTACTAATCATTTTTAAAACAATATCATTTAAGTGTACATGGAAGCTTATTGACAGAACCCTGCAAAATACAGTGAATATGAGAATTGAGAATATAATGTGGTGGGCACCTCTCTCCCTCCTTCCTTTGTCGGTACTGTGAGCTGTTTTTTGTTTTAGTATTGAACAGAAGTGGACAGTACTCTTTTGTTTACTTTAAAAGGGATAAAAAACAAATCCCAAGATGGTCGTGTGGTTAAACCCTGGGACACAGGGGCCTTGGATTCTATTCCGGTCTCTGCTTCCAGCTTCCCTTTCTACCTTAGTCCTACTTTCCAATCCAGAAGATGAGATTACTCAGCAATATTGCAGGGGTGGCTGTGAGGCCTAATTCATTTGTTTTGGGGCAAAATGCTTCAAGATCCCAGGATAGAAGATAGGGATAGAAGTGCGCTTTATTGCATTAAAAAGCAATTTCATTATTCACAATGACATTGCCTGGAAATGCAACAAGACTGTACATTTAATTACACAGTGTTTTGTAGGATCACATTTTGTTGTACGTGCTACATGAAGTATGGGGTTTTTTACACGTTTAAAAAAGTGGAATACCAAGATTGATGGGATATTTTGGGGCAATTGAAACTGGCTGCGGAGTATAATATCTAAGAGACATACAAAGATGGAGTAAAACCAAGAAAAAGCATTGTGTTGTGGTTGCACACATTCCTCACCCTCCAATCTTCTCCTCACACATCCCCCAAAAAGATCATCTGTGCCAGCGGCTCTCTACCTTTCCAGACTACTGTACCCCTTTCAGCAGTCTGATTTGTCTTGCGTATCCCAAAGTTTCACATCACTTCAAAACTACTTGCTTACAAAATCAGACATAAAAAAAATACAAAAGTGTCACAGCACACTATTACTGAGAAATTACTTTCTCATTTTTGACATATAATTATAAAATAAATCAGTTGGACTATAAATACTGTACTTACATTTTAGTGAATAGCATATAGAGCAGTATAAATGTCATGGTCTGTATGAAATTTTAGTTTGTACTGATTTTGCTAGTGCTTTTAACGTAGCCTGTTGTAACACAAGGCAAATACCTAGATGAGTTGATGTCCCCCCTGGGAGACCTCTGTGTACCCCCAGGGGTACGCGTACCCTTGGTGGAGAACCACTGATTTGTGCAACTGCAAAGCTACTAGCATCATTTTTTGGTTACAACGGCAGTATTTCTATTGCTTCTCAGCTTTTTTCAATCCGTTTCCCTGCTACTCTTTAAACTTATTCTAAACGCGGTCAGATGGAATGTGCTGATCCTAGCAAACTTGTGATCCAAATGTGGAAAAACAAGCTGACCTGCAGAACTAAATATATAAATATAAAAACCATGTAATGGCAACATTGTGTGCTTTGGGACACCTACTGTTCTTCCAGCACATGTAGAGAAAAGAAACCACATCATCTTGATTAATTTAATAAAAGGGATATCAAGTTTTGGCAGAGTACATTTTTGGTTAACAAAAATATACCTTAGTTAGTTCATTCACTGTACTGTTTCTCCTCCATGCAGGAGGATCAGTGCTAAAAGTCAGGTTAAAACAAAAAAGCAACGCTGTACATTACCCTCTGTGATGTAGCAATATAGAACAGAGTTAGGGACTATGAGGTTTTGGGTTTCCTTTTCTCAGAACCGTGGGCTGTTGATTCTTCAGGCAACTTAGATGGTCAGGTGCTTCATATCACTCAGAACTGAAATGGATTTTCTTAGCAGCAGCTAGGATCATTTAGACATTAATACGTGAACGTGCCTCAATACTAACTTCTACAAAGCAGCTGTCATTGATAATGACAACCCACATTGAGGTCTCTATTATAAATAGCATTTTCAAAACCTTTTAACACTTCTTGGCTTTTACCAGAAAACATAAAAATTATTTAGCAGCGTGAGAAGATTTAAAATTTGCCACAATGTAGTGACTTCTCACCAACTCCAGAGCACATAATAGAGGAAGAAATAATATTTTGTATTTAGTTGTCTCAGGTTCCCCAACAAGACCGGAGATGTGAGAATAAGAGAGTGAGTTTCAAGCAAGCAAGCTTGCTGCCTCATTACCACAGCCGGAGACGCTGGCTTCTGTGAAAGAGCACAAGGCATTGTGGGTCATGGTATGGCACACTACAGACAGCATGAGAGTTTTCCTCAGCAAAATTGAACAGCCTTTTCAAAGAGCAGTCATCCTCCTAGCTCCACATCCCACCCAATGAGTGTTGGTAATGGGAGGAAAGCCAGAGAGCCCTGCCCACAGATCCCCTCCCAAAGGACTGTTGGAGAGATCTGTACTCCCTTCCAACAGGAAAGCTATTTGGACAACAAACTGGTGGTTGTGGCTGTGTGCTGGAAACTCAGTAGAAGTCTCTCTCCAAAGACTATTTTTAAGCTGTCAAGGTGAAAGCTACCGTTTAACATTTTAATTAAAATGCTTCCAAAACCTATTCGTGTGTGTGTGTTTTGCGTTGGTTATTTTTTTAGTAAGTATAACATTCTTTGATAACAGTAACAGTTTGTAGGTCTGTGTGGACAGTGTATGTAATTGAAGTCAATGGGAGCTGCAGATTCCTTTGAAACATCAGGCTGGGATGAATGAAGTTAGCCACCCAAAATTACAAAGCAACTTTTGAAAATTCAGGGCCTTATTTTGTATTTGTAAGAAGGCATCACCTAGAGGCCCCATCTAAGACTGGTTCCCGCTTGTGCCAGGAACCATATATATACACAGAAGGGAGACCGTTCATGCCCTGATGAGACAACAATTCAAGTTGATATCAAGCGTTTTGGGAAAATACACACTTGGGATATTTAGATGAAATTATGCAGATTTTATCAATGTGCATTTTCAAAGCAAGTCACCAAGCACTTAAAACTTCCCCCATCTGATGTAATATCTGTTTATCTAAAGCTCATTCTGTAAAGTCCATACAAGTACTGTGTGTTTAAAAAAACAAACAGAAAACCCACACAAAATAAGTCATCAGGACCCTTCATTTTTATCTGCAACCTTAAAAGTATGAAAAAATACTAAAATTAAATCCATATGGTACACAGCAGTATAGTCTGGGACTTGCATTATTGCTGATTATAGGAATTCAGTGTTTATAATTTGCATTCTTTCCCAGGCCTTTTTTTGGGGGGGAAGTGAAGAGCTGAGGTTTATGCTCTTGCCAGATCATAAATCAGACTCTAGAACAGAGTGGGAGCTTTAAAGACCGCCCCGTTGGGTGAAGTGTTATGTTCCCAAGCTTGAGGAGACCAGGCCTGCAGTTTGACAATGGAAACACTAGGATAAGATCTACAGTGGAGACACACCGGGAGCCTATGACAAAGCGATCTTGAAACACTTTATAAGTCTATGCCGCTAACTCGGAGTTCAACATGGAACCACACTGTACAATAAACCATAAATTTTTTAAAGGATGAGGAAATTCAGGATTTATTACACAAATTCTACTGAGGATGAATCCCGTTGTCAGTAATGAACCAACATATGAAGAACAGTGAAAATACCAGTGCAACCATGTAAACAAAACAGAGCTGAGCTCACTACAGTTCACAGCTTTCAAGAAGGGAATGGAAGAATCATTCCTCTCCAGTTTCCAGTGAATGTGCCTGAAAAAAATTTAGAATCAGTCTTCAGTACGAGCTGTGAAAGTGGAGAGGATAAGCGAAAACGTCCATTGTTCCAGAGATTATTCAATAAGGGCCAAATCCTCCTCCCACTGAAATCAATGGCATCCATTA
This sequence comes from Caretta caretta, assembly GCF_965140235.1. NCBI lineage: Eukaryota > Metazoa > Chordata > Testudines > Cheloniidae > Caretta > Caretta caretta. The sequence goes on from NC_134207.1 coordinate 42,247,794, forward strand.
CCCATTTTGCTGTGAATTGCGAGGTTTTATGTTTTGAAATCTTTTGGGGGAGGTACTCTGAGGCCTTCCTGGCCTGTGATTAACGTATCATAAAAGCATAAGAACACAAGAATGGTCCACCTAGCTCAGTATCCTGTCTTCCAATAGTCGCCTATGCCAGGTGCTTCAGAGGGAATGAACAGAACAGGTAATCATCAAGTGATCCATCCTGGCACCCATATCCAGCTTCTGGCAAACAGAGGCTAGGGACACTATCAATGCCCATCCTGGCTAACAGCCATTGATGGACCTATCCTCCGTAAATTTATCTAGTTCTTTTTGAACGCTGTTATAGTCTTGGCCTTCACAACATCCTCTGGCAAAGAGGATTATATATATATGACAATACAACTCTTTTTGCTTTTCTACTTTTCACATTTCCTTCTTTTTAGCATTGAAAACCTCTCCTGTTCCTGAGAAAAGATACACACAGTTAAACAAGCAGAGCTGTACATATTGTTTGTATTCACTATCCAGACGCAGCAGTGCACATGGCTGGTTGTAAATTACAAGTCCTGTATCTCATATGTAAAACAGGCCGTGGTTTTGCAGACAGTGAGTATCAGCATTACGAGTGTGTCTTTCAGAAAGCTTCTCATGATAGAACATAGGCCTCAATTTGTGCCTGCAGTGTCTAGACACTGTGCTGCCTGGTGCTTTTAGCATATTTCAACAGCAAATAGCTACCTTTAACACACAGTTTTTATACAGTATAAGAACAGTGCTGCTGCAGCAACTACATCGGCTGTGAAAACTAAGCCTAAGTATTCCTGTTATCCAAATGTTGCTATTGTACTTCACTGATGGAGGCATGAGCAAAAGCCCACCTTCTAATAACCTGGGTCTTCCAGTTCCTCTATGAGAAACCTTTCTGTTCACCTAAGAAGGTCTGCAATCAAAGCCACTATGTGACACTTCTTTCCATATCTTTGTGGTCTGCAATAATAAAGTAACATATCCAAAATGCAAAACGAATAGCCAGGTTTACTAGAACAGCGGTATTCTGCCTGCTAGAAACCTGAGAAGTAGCGTCAGAAACAAGAGAAAGCTCTGATATTGCTGATGTATTTTAAAAGTCTGCTCTCCTCCCAAGTAGCAGATTGCAGTGAGACCTGAGAGTGCTTGAGCCTTGGTTCTGTGATGGAAGTGGATGAATGTGTCAGCCTGCAACTAGGCATATAAAAAATAACAGCTTCCAACAAGTGATCACCTGCTGTGCCCTGTTGTATATAGATGACAAACGCATAGTCGTGACATGAGTTGTTTTACTGAACTACTGCAAAATACGATGCTTCGCAATCAGTACAGAGCAATTCTATTGAAAACAATGTTAAATACGTGGTAATTGGTATTGGCACATATTGTTTGTATTCACTATCCAGACGCAGCATTTACTACATTATCACACTATCTTGTAATCATGTAGTAAATACCAAGGCTTTAATAGATGAAGCAGCAAACTGTTTTCTTCACAGCCGAGTAACAAAAGAACAACAGAAATCAAGCTCCTCCATGTATTTTATTAGATACTGTGTTTGATTTACACAGCTCTCCATCCAGCTTTAATACTGGCAGCTGGTAGTGAGGTTCACTTTTGGTGGCTTCCGGTTCATTTTATACCCTTCCAGCATTCCCCATCCTGAAAACTGTCTACTGCTATTAAATTCACTCAGTGTTGTAAAGTGTTGCCACTATCCTCTGCTTATGCCATGCTGGACTGAATTAGCCCCCCTTCAATGACTGACACTGAGTAACGTCTCTGGAGGGCAAATTCAGTCCTTTCAACGGCAGGGAATAGCTTGTTTTAAAACTGGAGGACAGAATAATAGGAGAGAGAAAAGAATAAAAGGAAGGCAAGATGAGAAAACATGGAAGGACAAAGAATGGGTAAAAAAGGGACAGTGCATTTGTAACAGTAACAATGACTATTCAAGCAGCAGAATTCTTGATACAAGGAAATTAGTTAATGTAACAGCTCAAGTTATTCATCATTCTCACTGGCCATTGCACATGGACTGTATGTGGAGTTCAGCGATAAGGGGGGAAATTATAATTACTTCAGATTTACAGCAGTGATCAAAAGCACCATCCTATCTGTGCCAATGCAAGGCCCATTGCCATGGAAAATGGAGTGGAAATAGCACTTGTCAGCCAGAGGATTAATTGTCAGAACACTTGTCAATCTCAGCCAGGATTGCTGGTGGAGTGCAGAAGGTGCCATTTTCCAAACTGCGTAAAAGACTCTACTTAATTCCCCCCCTGCATCCCCAACTCTCCCTTTAATTTCAAAAAAGTAAAAACAAAAAACATACTGGGAAAACGTGAAAGATGTTTTTTCTGCACATTCCTTTTCCATAGGCATTATGAGTTGAAGGTCCTGACCTATGTTTTACTGGTCAGACCTGTGCTAGTGTAACAGAATTCAGAAGTCAGAACCTTCAACAGATGAATCATAGAATCATAGAATATAAGGGTTGGAAGGGACCCCAGAAGGTCATCTAGTCCAACCCCCTGCTCAAAGCAGGACCAATTCCCAGTTAAATCATCCCAGCCAGGGCTTTGTCAAGCCTGACCTTAAAAACCTCCAAGGAAGGAGATTCTACCACCTCCCTAGGTAACGCATTCCAGTGTTTCACCACCCTCATAGTGAAAAAGTTTTTCCTAATATCCAATCTAAACCTCCCCCACTGCAGCTTGAGACCATTACTCCTCGTTCTGTCATCTGATACCATTGAGAACAGTCTAGAGCCATCCTCTTTGGAACCCCCTTTCAGGTAGTTGAAAACAGCTATCAAATCCCCCCTCATTCTTCTCTTCTGCAGGCTAAACAATCCCAGCTCCCTCAGCCTCTCCTCATAACTCATGTGTTCCAGACCCCTAATCATTTTTGTTGCCCTTCGCTGGACTCTCTCCAATTTATCCACATCCTTCTTGAAGTGTGGGGCCCAAAACTGGACACAGTACTCCAGATGAGGCCTCACCAATGTCGAATAGAGGGGAACGATCACGTCCCTCGATCTGCTCGCTATGCCCCTACTTATACATCCCAAAATGACATTGGCCTTCTTGGCAACAAGGGCACACTGCTGACTCATATCCAGCTTCTCGTCCACTGTCACCCCTAGGTCCTTTTCCGCAGAACTGCTGCCTAGCCATTCGGTCCCTAGTCTGTAGCTGTGCATTGGGTTCTTCCGTCCTAAGTGCAGGACCCTGCACTTATCCTTATTGAACCTCATCAGATTTCTTTTGGCCCAATCCTCCAATTTGTCTAGGTCCTTCTGTATCCTATCCCTCCCCTCCAGCGTATCTACCACTCCTCCCAGTTTAGTATCATCCGCAAATTTGCTGAGAGTGCAATCCACACCATCCTCCAGATCATTTATGAAGATATTGAACAAAACCGGCCCCAGGACCGACCCTTGGGGCACTCCACTTGATACCGGCTGCCAACTAGACATGGAGCCATTGATCACTACCCGTTGAGCCCGACAATCTAGCCAGCTTTCTACCCACCTTGTAGTGCATTCATCCAGCCCATACTTCCTTAACTTGCTGACAAGAATACTGTGGGAGACCGTGTCAAAAGCTTTGCTAAAGTCAAGAAACAATACATCCACTGCTTTCCCTTCATCCACAGAACCAGTAATCTCATCATAGAAGGCGATTAGATTAGTCAGGCATGACCTTCCCTTGGTGAATCCATGCTGGCTGTTCCTGATCACTTTCCTCTCATGCAAGTGCTTCAGGATTGATTCTTTGAGGACCTGCTCCATGATTTTTCCAGGGACTGAAGTGAGGCTGACTGGCCTGTAGTTCCCAGGATCCTCCTTCTTCCCTTTTTTAAAGATTGGCACTACATTAGCCTTTTTCCAGTCATCCGGGACTTCCCCGGTTCGCCACGAGTTTTCAAAGATAATGGCCAATGGCTCTGCAATCACAGCCGCCAGTTCCTTCAGCACTCTCGGATGCAACTCGTCCGGCCCCATGGACTTGTGCACGTCCAGCTTTTCTAAAAAGTCCCTAACCACCTCTATCTCCACAGAGGGCTGGCCATCTCTTCCCCATTTTGTGATGCCCAGCGTAGCAGTCTGGGAGCTGACCTTATTAGTGAAGACAGAGGCAAAAAAAGCATTGAGTACATTAGCTTTTTCCACATCCTCTGTCACTAGTTTGCCTCCCTCATTCAGTAAGGGGCCCACACATTCCTTGGCTTTCTTCTTGTTGCCAACATACCTGAAGAAACCCTTCTTGTTACTCTTGACATCTCTGGCTAGCTGCAGCTCCAGGTGCGATTTGGCCCTCCTGATAACATTCCTACATGCCCTAGCAATATTTTTATACTCTTCCCTGGTCATATGTCCAACCTTCCACTTCTTGTAAGCTTCTTTTTTATGTTTAAGATCCGCTAAGATTTCACCATTAAGCCAAGCTGGTCGCCTGCCATATTTACTATTCTTTCGACTCATCGGGATGGTTTGTCCCTGTAACCTCAACAGGGATTCCTTGAAATACAGCCAGCTCTCCTGGACTCCTTTCCCCTTCAAGTTAGTCCCCCAGGGGATCCTGGCCATCCGTTCCCTGAGGGAGTCGAAGTCTGCTTTCCTGAAGTCCAGGGTCCGTATCGTGCTGCTTACCTTTCTTCCCTGTGTCAGGATCCTGAACTCAACCAACTCATGGTCACTGCCTCCCAGATTCCCATCCACTTTTGCTTCCCCCACTAATTCTACCCGGTTTGTGAGCAGCAGGTCAAGAAAAGCGCCCCCCCTAGTTGGCTCCTCGAGCACTTGCGCCAGGAAATTGTCCCCTACGCTTTCCAAAAACTTCCTGGATTGTCTATGCACCGCTGTATTGCTCTCCCAGCAGATATCAGGAAAATTAAAGTCACCCATGAGAATCAGGGCATGCGATCCAGTAGCTTCCGTGAGCTGCCGGAAGAAAGCCTCATCTACCTTATCCCCCTGGTCCGGTGGTCTATAGCAGACTCCCACCACTACATCACTCTTGTTGCACACACTTCTAAACTTAATCCAGAGACACTCAGGTTTTTCTGCAGTTTCGTACCGGAGCTCTGAGCAGTCATACTGCTCCCTTACATACAGTGCTACTCCCCCACCTTTTCTGCCCTGCCTGTCCTTCCTGAACAGTTTATAACCATCCATGACAGTACTCCATGAACCTTCAACTTTCTTCATATTTCCTTTTTAAAATTTTTAGGGTCCAATTCACAAATGTGAGCACCAATTCTGCACTTGCAAAACATTCACATATACCCACTGTGTGTGGGAAATGGATAACTGTACACATAAGCCCCAGTTTACACAAGCCACGGTGTGTTTTATATGTACAATGCGAGTATGCACATATTTTGCAAGTACAAAACAGGCTCTTACCTTTGAAAAACTGTGTCCTTTAAAATAAAAATTATACATGTGACATACAAAATGTAAACATGATGTTAAACTTCAACTTCCTGCTTTGGTACTGAATCAATAGGAAAAACAATTCACAATGCCATCCTCAGTCTTGCAGTGACTGAATTATAAACAAGTGACATATAAAAGTAACAAATTCGAATAGCCAAAGAAACTTGCAAATACATTCAACAACAAGCAGCATGCTAAGAACAAATGGAGATGCCACAGACCACAGCTTTGGTAATATAAATGAAGAGAATTTTTGTAGAAAAATCCAAAGAAGTCTTCCAGGCCTTTTTTCCTATAAAATTCAACATAGTTGCAGAAAAATGACATAGCAGCCTTCAATACAATTTAGTTCTTAAGTTGTACATTTGTGTTGGACTGAAGAAAATTAAAAGGGCTTCCAATGAGTTAGGCAGCAGCATAAGTGTATTCCAAATGTTGATAATCTGTGGCACATAGGTCGTCATGGAATACACATAGGATGGTTTTCCTATTTACAGTATCATACACTTGTATGATAAAGTCTTTACAGCATTTTACTTTACTAGTACATAACGTGTGGCAAATCATAGTAACATTTCTCAGAAATTAAATCTTAGTTATTACAAGGACTAGTGACTCATGGATGTTATTTATTTGTCTTAACCTGTCTGCTTTGCTGAGCTCTCTAGGGTTATAGGCTCCACAACCCAGTTGGCACCAAAAAAAAAAAAAAACAAATCAAAAATCTGATAACTTAGTTCAGGAACTAACTGATTTCGCAGGTTTACTTAAAGAACAATCGTTATGCTAGCTGCAGTTTGAGGGAATCACCCACTTTGAGACCATAATTAGTATGGATGTTTCAAATATGTGGTTTATTTGCTGTTTGCTAGCATGTTAGGAAATAGGAAAACACTGTATAAACACAATAATATTGTGTGACCCCTTCTACTCTCAGCAACACGAGTCTTTACGAATGATTGTAAACTTACAAAAAAGTGAGCTGCAGTACTTTGTGAAGAAGCTGCCCATCATCAGACTGGGCAGTACCAAAAGCCCTCAAGCTGCCTTTAACATGAATCTTATTTAAAACTTGAGGCAAAGCAAGGGACAAGTATTTTACAAAGTATGACGCAACTGAAAGAGTAATGGCTACTAGTACCGTACACAACACTACGTGCAGCTAATGGCAGCAAATACATAGCAGTAAATGTGGGGGAGGTGTGTGTAAACTGAACAATACAACATCTGCCCCTGGGGTCAACAGGTACAGCCCTCACTACTGTGTAACAGGTTTCATATATGCATTGGTATTAGGCTTTAACAAATGGGATACGGAACAGAATCAGAAACAAGGAAACATTTGAAATTAACTCTGCAATCTTTCTAAGAAACCTGGACACATACCCCAGTTGGTAAAATCCTGCCACCGAGTGGAGATTTTTTAAATAAAAATGAGCAATTGGATAGAAATATGGAATTTTTTGAAAATACTTAAAATAAAAAGAACCATTAGTATGGAAAAGTTTAGTTGTCTGATTTTAATCAAAGATTGTGTATGTTTCAAAACAAAGAAACTAATCAAAACAAAGACACAAAAACAACCAATCAATCCCCTGGCATTCCCCCCCCCCCAAACATCTGGTTATCATCCATTAACCTTTGGGTTAATGTTCTCAACTAACAAAGATATTAAAAATGCAAATCGGGATACCTGAACATACACCTTTACATACCTGCCAAGAGCAAACTATTTTTCCTTTCAACATACTACTACTTGTTTCTGAATGCCAAGTGCTGAAGAAATTAGATTTAAGTCAGTGAATGGCACGTGGCAACAGGTAATGATCTGCAATACACTGATGGCTACATCTTAAAAGGTACTAGGACCCTTCGGTTGCTGCAAACATTTCCCCCCATCTTCCACCTGTTTCTTATTAACCTTCTAATAGGTAATTCAGAACCAGGTCCAGTTTTCCTTCTCATGTCTAGGCACACTCTGGAACATCTTTAGAGACTGATCTTATTTCTTGCCAATTCCATTGGTTACTTTTGTTTTGGAATGACGATTTCTTCTTCTAGATGAATGGCTCTCAATGTTGCCTGAATGTTTTGGTGGACTATCTTCAGTACCTACAAAGAAATCAAAATTAATTTAAGATTTGGAGCTGACTGTTGAAAGCAATTCTTTACTGTTTTAGTTTTTAAGGTTTCCTAGATATGTAACGTTTAAACTAATTATTTCAGGCTGAAACTATTTGTTTGATACTAGCACTCCATCTAGTGGCCAAATTAAAACATTTATTCTGTCAGCGTCTGCAAGGCAACTTAAAAAATTTAACAAATTAAAATGTGATGCAGAAGTGTCCCTCATTTACACTGATGTCACTCATTTTAATTTGCCATCTCCCTCATACTGTTGATAATTTTTTACATTAGAAATTAAGAACCATGAACCTGAGGTTGAAGAGAATTATGGAACGAATTCTCACATCACCAAGTTTCCTGCATGAATAATTGTTTAGTATCTCTCATTTTGGATCTTTGTCACACACATTGGGCCTGTGCAGGTGGAGAGGTCTGATGATGATTAATATACACTGGCATTAACCTCATGCACACTTTAGCAGAAAATTTGCTATTGAGCAGATAACTCTGATGAAGTCAGGGGATACGGTCAAAGTTTTTAGACCAACAATTAGAGTTTTTTCTTTTTCTATGCTTGAAAAATCTATTTTAATGTATGTATTTTTTTGAAGAAATCAATACGCTTCTTTAAATAACAAACCAAAAAGAAATCAATACAGGCAACTTAGGAAATCTGTGTATGCAACTGAAGAAAAACACATTTAAGTGCTTCAAGTGTCAGGATTCCAGGAAGTTGAAATGAAAAGAAAATATTGTTTTAATGTTGTAAATACACCTGGAGTGTAACCTCTAAATGGTAGTTTCCAGATGCTAATTTTGCCCTTTTTCCACAGGAAAGTCCTCACTAAAGTGTAAGAAGGAGAAAACAGGCTGCCTACTTGACTTTCATTGCAATAAAAAGTGGCTGACTAAATGTCCGTGTGGACCCTGCTGAACTGCATTAAGTTCTTTAACTAACGAATATACTTTGATCTAGTTCTCTTTGAAACAAAACGCACATCAGTAGGGTCCACACAGACAGCTAGTCTGTGGCAGGCTAGTGCAGGTAGACTGGCACCCCAACTTGCCATGAACTAAATGTTCATGTAGTCAAGCCCTTAGTAAATGTCAGTAGGAACATAAGCTCCTGGGCACATACCTGCCTGCTCACTAATAAGCAGGCATAAAAGCACATTTCACATTGTTCACTTGAAGCCATACAGGGGATGTTCAGTGAGAAAACCTGCCCAACGAGGTTGTGAAATTCTCTAATCTCAAACATTCGCTGTCAGGAAGGAATGGAACAGCAACAGGTGGAGGAGCCATTTGTTCCATTAAAAATTGAATCACATTCTAACGAAAGGAAAGAAAATCAGTGGGGAAAAATAAAAGTGGCTTTGCAGCCTATTTCTATATGCACTTGAATTGCGAGGGTCAGAAAGTAAATCAAAGAACCTATACTGCAGGTTTCTCAAGCTACATTTATTAGGACTGAGCTGTATTCCCAGTGATATGACACTGAAAATGTGCATGCAAAGCAGCAGTACCTTTAGTGAATTTAGAATGAAGCCATGAGGCATCTGGGCTGTATGGACTGTCCTCGCTTTCCGACAAGGTCTGTAAAGACAAGGAGGACACACGTCATGGGGAGGCTGAGTCAATCTCTACTTCTCCTCTCCACTACATTTTCGGTTAGGACTTGTAGCATTAAAGCTGCAGCAAGAATTCTGACGAAAATGCTAATGGAAGTAAAGGCCTTTCCCCATCTTGTTATCAAGCACAAATAGCTGATACAACAATGGGACCGTAAAATGGCAATAAAGCAACAGCTCCAAGGTGGTCTGTCCTTTAACAAAGCTTTTCTCAATATTTTTCATATTCTTCTGATCTTTTCACGTAGACAGTGGAGACATTAGTTATTTATTATTCCAGTCTTTGATAAAGTTCCAGCCCTATTTTGTATAGCTAGGATTACAGTGCTCCTTGGAGACAACACCACACTTCGGGCTCACTCCAAAGCCAACTGACTTCAATGGAAGTGTTTCCAACTCACTTCAAAGGACTCTGGATCACAACCTTGATTCCTGTGTCAGAATTCTCTTTACAAGAACTTATAACAATATGGCTTTGTTGCAGTTTAATTTTGGCTTAAAATAAAAACTGAGTCCCCACCAAAGTACCTTTTCTCGGTGGCCATAGTACTCCGCATACCAAACCATTCCATATAAACACAGGAAAGTCGTAACAGCCTACAAGAGGGTGGAAAAAACAACATAAAAATGTTTATAGAATCATAGAATATCAGGGTTGGAAGGGACCTCAGGAGTTGGAAGGGACCCCCCTGCTCAAAGCAAGACCAGAACTTTACAGAACTTTGGGCCAAGATCTCTACTGGTTTAATTGCATTGAGTCAATGCAATTACTCCATTTGAGAGAGTTTGGCCCTTTGTTTCTGAGAATATTAGTAAATTCAATTTGTTTATTAAAGAAAGAGTATTTACAAATTCATAGTAGCATCAATAATTTTCAAAGTATTAGGGCTTATATCTGCAACTCTTACTGGGTTAAGAAGTCCTTACTTACTGAATTCAGCAGGAGTTCTTGTATATGTACACACTACCCAGGTACATAAGGTTTGCAGGATCGAGGCCTCAAGGCATTGCTGGGCACGGTGTTTCATGAACGAGAAGTCTCACTTACCACACAAAGAAGCCAAAACACAACATACAATATTTGTGTTTTGGAGAAGAGCTCTTGACCAAACTTTATGCACACAAAAGCTTCAAGGAAACCAATGACTCTGTGGGCAGAGAAAGAAAAAGGGTGAGGTTATAAACACTGGTGAGGTAAAGAGTCTGGACTCTGTCCACGCTAAATAAGCAGTAGCTTTAGCCAGATTTCTGATGAGCACGCCATTCTTTTGCAGCAGCGTTAGTGTAGAGAACATGGAGAATTCTGGGCTGACAGCCCTCAGAGCTGAAATTCTCTGCTTATCCATGGTATGGGCACAAAGGGTTCAATGACAGTGAAAGCTTCCCCACACTCTCTGCTAATACGCCTCCATCTTTACCTGCAGGGATAATATGATCATTCCATTTCTATGTCCACTCAACCCACAGGTTCTCTGTTGAGAGAGTCAACTGTACTGTTGACACTTGTCTACTCCATGCTGGACTGACACCACCAACTCATTTCATGCAGGCCAAACAGCCATTAGATGGTAGATAGTAGCTACTTTACCATCCTAGAATCGTTTCAGCTGGGGAGCCAGAGGTGAAAAGCCATTCCAAATCCCCTGAGCCACCATTCACTCTGGGTGAATCCCCAGGCTGCTGGCTCCAGTAGTTAGGTTTGATAGACATGTGAAGGTTCTCCCTCAAATTCTCCACCCAGCGGTAAGATTGGAAGAGTAGAAGGAGGGTAGCAAGAAGAAAGGGTAGACCTGCCTATTATCAGAGAGCCAGTTCCCTCTCCTAGCTAATATGCATTGGGACATGAGTAGTGGCCACACAAAGCTGAGACTATGCCTTCCTGGCAGAAGGAGGGATTCCAGAATTTTGGCCCCAAGTACACACATGAAAGACATTAAAAATGAAGGTCCCAATCCTCAGTAAATCAGTGCAGTTCCACTGCCATCAAGAGAACTGTACTCATTTACACCACATGATCTGGTCCTGTAAGTTTGAAAACACAGAGAAACAACCTTAATTTTATAAACTTGAAGAGATTAGCGCTTACATTTATGGTACAACTGACATATCTGACAACATCCCAGGAAACAAAGCTTCCACACTTGCTAAGTAGCAGGTGACACAATATCACTGACATACATGACTAATTCATGGATCAGGCCATAGGCGAGAGAAGATAGGGCAGCTCAGATAGCAGCAAGCAAAGTAAATTTGCAGACAGAAAACACAGCTTCCAAAAGGCTAGGTTTTTCTGGTTTGCTCTTTACAGGAAGATACCATGTAGGTCAATATGAAAATTGTAGAACAACAATGCAACATTTAATTTTGCACCTTGGAGTGCAATTATTCTTTCGATGACTCCTATAAAAATTTGCATATATAATCTGCAGCTGCTTACACATGTAAAATATTGTTTGATCCAAGTGATACTGAACATTGTACATTCATAAACACAAATCCAATTTAGGCACAGCAATAAACCCAAATACTTTACTATAAGACAAAGGGTCAAGTACTGACTGCATTAGTCATTATTAAACATCCTTTTAAAAGGCTGCAGAAAGAAGGGCTTTTTCAGATGCCATTCTTATACCAAAAAATATTCTTCACAAAGGCTGTCAATTTAAAATAGGTCACCAGTTATCAAAAACATCTATTTTAGTCAGTTTATAATTAAATCTTCAAAAGCTCATGGGAACTTGGTGAGAAACTACCATAAGGGGTATATACAATCTATAGCTCATGAGGCAGCTGGATAGGCACTGGTAGCTTAGAATTTCTTATTAATTTGTTGAAACTGAGGTTCTCTAAGAACAATAAAAATAAGTTTTCTCCTCAGAAGTGTGTCCAGAAAGAACTATGAAAAATTAAATGAGACTGATTGGCTTACAATAAAAGTATGCTCACTAAGGACTGGAAAGACTACAAAGAGACGTTATCAGAATATCTGTGAGGGTGTTGGTGGGGGGTGAGGGGAGATTTTGTATGATGTCACAACAGTAAGAGTGTGTGCATGAGGGGAGGAGGGAGGGAGGACAGTTAACAGATGCCTAAGCAAACTACTGGTTTACTGGTCTTCCTAAAGAAACCAACAGAGATGAGAAGGAGTCTAATGGAGTCTCAGGTTCTCATACAGTGGAGATTTCTAAAGCAGAGGATATGAAAAAAGAAGGACTTTCAGTTCTGGTCATCTACCTCAATCTCCATTTGTTGCAGCTGTTTGCTCAGCAGAAAAAGCACATCTATCCCCTCCTCAAACCTCCTTGAAGAGGATATCAAACACCCCGCTTAATGCAAATCTTTCTGGAATCATGACCTTGAATCACCCTCACTCATCTAAAACTGATACTTTAGAAAAGAGGGTAGATGATGTTGAAGATTTCACAAGAGACTGGATGCAAGACCAGAGTGAAGTTTGAAGTCCGTTAGTGGAGTCCTTATCAATTCATTGTTAAATAGAACTCTACGAAGAATAATTGTGAGAACATCAGAGCTACCAGAAAAAGTTGAAGGACTTATAGATTCATAGATACTAAGGTCAGAAGGGACTATTATGATCATCTAGTCTGACCTCCTGCACAACGCAGGCCACAGAATTTCACCCACCCACTCCTGTGAAAAACCTCTCACCTATGTCTGAGCTATTGAAGTCCTCAAATCGTGGTTTAAAGACTTCAAGGAGCAGAGAATCCTCCAGCAAGTGACTCGTGCCCCATGCTACAGAGGAAGGCGAAAAACCTCCAGGGCCTCTTCCAATCTGCCCTGGAGGAAAATTCTTTCCCGACCCCAAATATGGCGATCAGCTAAACCTTGAGCATATGGGCAAGACTCACGAGCCAGATACTACAGAAAATTCTTTCCTGGGTAACTCAGATCCCACCCCATCTAACATTCCATCACAGGCCATTAGGCATTGTCATAAATATAAAGGGAAGGGTAAACCCCTTTGAAATCCCTCCTGGCCAGGGGAAAGCTCCTCTCACCTGTAAAGGGTTAAGAAGCTAAAGGTAACCTCGCTGGCACCTGACCAAAATGACCAATGAGGAGACAAGATACTTTCAAAAGCTGGGAGGAGGGAGACAAACAAAGGGTTTGTGTCTGTCTGTGTGCTGCTCTTGCCAGAGACAGAACAGGAATGGAGTCTTAGAACTTTTAGTAAGTAATCTAGCTAGGTATGTGTTAGATTATGATTTCTTTAAATGGCTGAGAAAAGAATTGTGCTGAATAGAATAACTATTTCTGTCTGTATATCTTTTTTGTAACTTAAGGTTTTGCCTAGAGGGGTTCTCTATGTTTTGAATCTAATTACCCTGTAAGATATCTACCATCCTGATTTTACAGGGGGGATTTCTTTATTTCTATTTACTTCTATTTTTTATTAAAAGTCTTCTTGTAAAAACTGAATGCTTTTTCATTGTTCTCAGATCCAAGGGTTTGGGTCTGTGGTCACCTATGCAAATTGGTGAGGCTTTTTATCCAACATTTCCCAGGAAAGGGGGGGTGCAAGTGTTGGGAGGATTGTTCATTGTTCTTAATATCCAAGGGTCTGGGTCTGTAGTCACCTAGGCAAATTGGTGAGGCTTTTTACCAAACCTTGTCCAGGAAGTGGGGTGCAAGGTTTTGGGAAGTATTTTGGGGGGACAGACGCGTCCAAACAGCTCTTCCCCAGTAACCAGTAATTGTTTGGTGGTGGTAGCGGCCATTCCAAGGATAACGGGTGTAATATTTTGTACCTTGGGGAAGTTTTGACCTAAGCTGGTAAAGATAAGCTTAGGAGGTTTTTCATGCAGGTCCCCACATCTGTACCCTAGAGTTCAGAGTGGGGGAGGAACCTTGACAGGCATATTTACCATGAATATTTAAAGATCAATTAATTACCAAAATCATGTTATCCCATCATACCATCTCCTCCATAAACTTATCGAGTTTAATCTTAAAGCCAGATAGATCTTTTGCCCACACTGCTTCCCTTGGAAGGCTATTCCAAAACTTCACTCTTCTGATGGTTAGAAACCCTTCGTCTAATTTCAAGTCTAATCTTCCTGGTGGCCAGTTTATATCCACTTGGTGCACATGCTCTCACATTCCATAGTGATAGGCATCTTCAGATACTTTTTAGCATTAGAAAGCATTGGGTCAGAAGTTTGAAATGCTATTCTGTGTTCTAAAGTTTTTCAGAACGCATTTTAAATGATGTCTGGGCCCCTCCATCTGACTCATCCCATCTTTCTAAAACTTGTATTAAGCACAAATTGGAAGGCAACAAATAAGAAAAGGAGCATGAAGGTAATCTGGAGTCATAAAGACACCTTAAAATTATGACAAAATATACAATATTTGTGATCTTGCAAAGTCTATTCAGATGCACAGAAGTAAATCTTTGACTTGTCAATCAGGATATTTTCTCTTCAGGCAGAAGGGCATAGTTCTTTTTCTTGTCAAAACTTTCTGTAGTTGATCAGGGAGAGAAACGCACATTTTTGATTTTTATGACAAACAGCCACTTTTAAGCAATTCAATTGAGAAAAATAATTTGACTGGGCTAAGTAGGGTGATGAATGTGATAAAAAACTATACAGAACAAAAATAGAACTTCTGAAGAATCCCTTTCAGATTCTGTTCTTCCTGAACTTCATTCAGGTTTTGTTTAAATATGTTATCTGCATTATCCCCCTTATTTTAGTGAAACTTCTATATTCTTTCAAATGATCATTTACATTTTTTTCCTATTTTAAGGATGATTTTTTTCTGACTGCTCAAGGAAGTTTTTTTTTTTGTTTTTTTTTTTAATTTGTGATGAAACTTTTTCAAGGAGAGATGAGGCTGTTAAATTCAGCTAGTGGTAAAGTTTCTGCTCCTCCTAATTCTGAATGTTCAATTTATAAGCACAAAAGCACAAACTTATGTCCCTTTTTGGCAATAATTTTTTTTAATGATTTGATATTATCTGACTACAGTCTAAACACTTCCATAGTAATCTATTTATTAGACAGCTCTCTTCTTACCAGGGAAACTTCTATTTAAATTTTCTTTAAAATGCATTTTCTTGCTGATTGTCAGTCACCCTATGATCTTTTTACAAATCAGATATCAATGACTGAGACTATTAAATCCCCTTCCATGCACAGAGCTTCTTTATACATTTTGATTTATAGAACACACCTAACCTGACGCTCCAGATGTACACACAATGCAATCTTTAAAAACCCTATATAAAACAAAAATCAAGTTTAACCTACTGAATCTACTCATCCTTACTCAGCCCTGAAAAAAATACTACAATAAAGAAACAGGGTTTGCAACATGCTGTGAAGGTCAAAACCTGTGTCAGACCAAAAGAGTCTGCGGAATTTCCACTGTGAACTTCATCTTCCCAGCCCCCAAAATAATTATTTCCAGAGCTTGTCATCTTGAGTGTGTCATCACAACCTCTGGGTTAAAAACTAAGAGGAGAGGATCTTTCCGAGATACACAGAATACAAACAGTAAAGAGAGTGTTATAGATCAATGCCAACACCCTGACTTGCATGAAACGGAAGCCAGTAGAGTCTCTGCAGTGCAGGTGTAATGTGTTTCCTGCGGGAAGTACTGGTAAGTAGGTGGGGAGCTGCATTCAATACCAGCTGAAATTACCCAACTTGTCTTCATAATTCTGTCAAGGCAACATTACCCTCTTGTAATTTCATAATCTGCCCTAAAAAGGTAACGAAAGAACTAGACTTTCCATGCTGAGCTAGATAACACAACTGTACAGAAGTATGTTAACACGGGTTTTGAGGCAATAATGAACAGTCTAGCAAACTATGAACTGTAGGGTGCGTTTTTGGATTCATGTACAAAGGTGCATGTTTCTAATCTATTATTGACATTAATGAGGGTTCCTGTGCTTAAATCTCCATAGATGGACATTAAAATACAGCCCTGACTGTGAATACGCGAAGGATACCTTACACTTGTTGAAGGACCCCAGACTGTAACAGGTTTCAGAGTAGCAGCCGTTAGTCAGTCTATATTCGCAAAAAGGAAAGGAGGACTTCTGGCACCTTAGAAACTAACAAATTTATTTGAGCATAAGCTTATGCTGTAGCTCACGAAAGCTTATGCTCAAATAAATTTGTTAGTCTCTAAGATGCCAGAAGTCCTCCTTTTCTTTTTGCGAACTGTAACAGACAGTGTGTCCACTCTTCTCCCAAGAAAGAGCAATGAAAGGAATCCACCAATACCACTTGTCAGTTGGTGAGAAGGGCCGCTACTGAGCATGTTTGGTTTTCTCTCTCTGACAGGGGAATGTCTGCACTGATCCCATGAAGCTTCAAATCTCCAACAGTCCATGGAGATTGAGAGGTTTTACATCAACAATGTAAACAGACCTTTACTTAACTGAAATGATACAGGTTTCAGAGGAACAGCCGTGTTAGTCTGTATTCGCAAAAAGAAAAGGAGTACTTGTGGCACCTTAGAGACTAACCAATACGAAAGCTCATGCTCAAATAAATTGGTTAGTCTCTAAGGTGCCACAAATACTCCTTTTCTTTTTGAAATGATACAGTAAAACTACATAGAGAAAGGATAGCAAAAAGGATACTGTACTTCTTACATTTTTCATCTTTTGTCAGGAGTACATAAAAACACTAGACATTTTCCTATAAGAAGCATGCAGAAGCTGTTCTAGCAGTGGTTGAAAATAAATTTTAAAGGCAACTGCCCTTCAAAATAAATTTAAAGAAAAATCAAATGATCACAGAGAACAAAAAACAGACCCCCGTCTGCATCAGGTAAATCAATTTTGTGGACAAAAGAAACGATTAGACATTTAAGAAGGACCAGGTGTTAAATTGTGGCTCTCTTGAAGTCACTGGCAAACTCTCCTCCACTTCAGTGGGACCAGAATTTCACCCTGGTCTCTACTTAAAAGCAATTATTCAAGTCCTTACTGGTCCAAATACTTTGATTCTTTTAAAAAAAAATTTGCTCTAAGGGACTATATCCTGCTAAATTCTTCCACTTCTCTAAATGATATAGTGATGCCAAGCAAACTAGTGTTCACATTCAATCTCCAAGAGGCACAACATTACCAAAACAGTAAGGAGTTTCTTGGCACATTTCCCTTTGGTCTGAAATGTACAAGTATACTGATGATCCATTAGTGTGTGCATATTCATGCCACTTCTTGATCCATTCTTTAAGAAAAGAAACCTAATCCATTTTGTGAAAGATTAAACAGCTTTCTCTGCCCAGAATAAAGTCAGTCCATCTTAAAAGAATCAATGACATATAGCTAAAAGCTGCCTTTTATCTTCCTATATTGTTTGGCCACATTTGTTCACATATAGGACCCACTCAAGAAAAAGAAAACTGGAATTTGTACATTTAGCATCAAGAAGCTCTATCCCTCAAACCTGCAGCCAAAACCTCAGAACCTAAATTAAAGCCTGCACTACTCTTAAGCACCCTTAAGAGGATATATGAATATAATAAAAAGGTTCCTTCATTGAACACATAATAGCTCTTCAGTGAAGACTTTTGCTTAATGTTCTCACCAACTTTGTGTGGGTATTTCAGGTGCTAGAAATTCATTGCTTAAAAGGGATGTCCATTTGTTCAGATTCTTGTTTAACATTTTTATTTTACTAGTGCTTGTTATATAAAATATCCACATGCAGTTCAAAGTCTGAACCACCCCCTATGACCTAGCTATATTAGGATTTTATATAATTTACAGGATTGCCAACCACAAGCATACCAATTTTTGTATATAAATGAGATTAAAAGAAACCAAACAGCTTTTAGGTTTTTTATTTACTTTCTTATGATTGAGCCTTTAGGGTTCACATTTTCCAGCTTTGTTCCACATTTGTGAGGGTTATAAACTTCCTTTTAAATTAAAACTAAGATTCTTACTTAGTCAGATGATTCTAGGAGCTGGGGCTATCAGAGAAACACCAAATACCATATGACTTCTGATAAAATCACAAGAGTTGGCAGCAATATTAAATGTATATATTTGTGGTACCTAAGCACTGTACAAAATTAAAGAACATAAAAGCCTAGAACAAAATGGTGTTTTAGTAAGCAAAAGTACCCAAGTTCAAACGACTGACATGTGAGTGTGTGACTTATTCAGCTCTCTAGAACAATGGCTCTTGACCAGAGGTCTGGAGCCCCCCTGGGGGGGCCAGGAGACGTTTCAGAGGATCCACCAAAATAAACCAGAGAGGGGCCAGCATTAGACTTGCGGGGTGCCCAGGGCAGAAAGCCAAAGCCTGAGCCCCACCACCCTGGGCTGAAGCCGAAGCCTGACCAACTTAGCTTTCCGGGGCCCCGGGCAACTGCCCTGTGTGCTACCCCCTAACACTGGTGGCTTTTAATCTACTGGATATACAGAAAAATAGTTGTGGCACAGGTGGGCCGTGGATTTTTTATAGCATGTTAGGAAGGCCTCAGAAAGAAAAAGGTTGGGGACCTCTGCTCTAGAACATCTTAAATTGCAGTGAGAAAAATGCCATATACTGTATTTTGATTTTCTTTTATCATCTCTTCCAATGTTTTTTACTGTGCTAAACAATATAGTGCTCAGATAAATAGGAAGTGACACTCATTTGGGGCATCTTCTGATGTTTCAGAGTTTAATTAACCGCAATTAAAAAAATTAATCACGATTAATCACACTGTTAAACAATAGAATACCAATTGAAATTTATTAAATATTTTTGGATGTTTTTCTACATTTTCAAATATTTTGATTTCTATTACAACACAGAATACAAAGTGTAAAGTGCTCACTTTATATTATTATTTTTATTACAAATACTTGCATTGTAAAAATGATTAACGAAAGAAATAGTATTTTTCAATTCACCCCAGACAAGTACCGTAGTGCAACCTTTTTATCATGAAAGCGTACCTTACAAACGTAGATTTTTTGTGTTACATAACAGCACTCAAAAACAAAACAATGTAAAACTTTAGAGCCTACAAGCCCACTCAGTCCTACTTCTTGTTCAGCCAATTGCTAAGACAAACAAGTTTTTTTACATTTATGGGAGATACTGCTGACTGCTTCCTATTTACATCGCCTGAAAGTGAGAACAGGCGTTCGCACGGCACTTTTGTAGCCAGCATTGCAAGGTATTTATGTGCCAGATATACTAAACATTCATATGCCCCTTCATGATTCAATCACCATTCCAGAGGACATGCTTCCATGCTGATGATGCTCGTTAAAAAAATAATGCATTAATTAAATTTGTGACTGAGCTCCTTGGGGGAGAACTGTATGCGCCTCCTGTTCTGTTTTACCTGCATTCTGCCATATATTTCATGTTATAGCAGTCTTGGATGATGACCCAGCACAAGGTCATGTTAAGAACACTTTCACAGCAGATTTGACAAAACGCAAAGAAGGTACCAATGTGAGATTTCTAAGGACAGATACAGCACTCGACCCAAGGTTTAAGAATCTGAAGTGCCTTCCAAAATCTGAGAGGGACGAGGTGTGGAGAATGCTTTCAGGGGTCTTAAAAGTGCAACACTCCAATGTGGAAACTACAGAACCTGAGCCACCAAAAAAGAAAATCAACCTTCTGCTAGTGGCATCTGACTCAGATGATTAAATGAATATGCGTTGGTCTGCTCTGCTTTGGATCGTTATCGAGCAGAACCTGTCATCAGCATGGACACATGTATTCTGGAATGGTGGTTGAAGCATGAAGGGACATATGAATCTTTAGCGCATCTGGCACGTAAATATCTTGCGATGCCGGCTACAACAGTGCCATGCGAACGCCTGTTCTCACTTTCAGGTGACATTGTAAACAAGATGTGGGCAGCGTTATCTCCTGCAAATTGTAAGCAAAATTTTTTGTCTAAGCGATTGGCTGAAGTGGGACTAAGTGGACTTCTAAGTTCTAAAGTTTTACACTGTTATTTTGAATGAATTTTTTCTTTACATAATTCTAAATTTGTAAGTTCAACTTTCATTATAAAGTACTTGTATTAGGTGAATTGAAATATACGATTTCTTTTGTTTTTTACAGTGTAAATATTTGTAATAAAAATAAATATAAGGTGAGCACTGTATTCTGTGTTGCAATTGAAATCAATATATTTAAAAATGTAGAAAACATCCAAAATATTTAAATAAATGATATTCTATTATTGTTTAACAGTGTGATTAATCGCAATTAGTTTTTTTAATCGCTTGACAGCCCTAAAAAATATCATTAATCTTGCTAACTGCCAACTCCATAAATGACTTGGCTATACAGCACATCAGTCCGTATGCCATTCCAAAAGCAGAATCTGAATGTTCACTGGTTGTTATAATAGAATCTCTAGAGATTCAGCAAATGGGCGCGAAATGGACGTCCCTTAAAACCTCAGTGCTAACTCATTCACCTAGGTTGGTTGTATTTGCCAAAAGCAAGAAGCAGGAGTAAAAGCATACCTCAGCATGGATCAGCCCTGATGGGACAATATCTACATAAGCAAGCCTTACTGACATAAACAGCACTGATGTCTGTAACTTCAAGAGGACAGAATGTTCCTTTCAAAAAAAGCACAGCTGTCTTAAGACAGATTTGTTCCCGTCACCTTTTATAATGTTTCTGTGAGAAAACAGCAAGTCCTTAAAGGCTTTCTGCAGACTGTAATCCTCTCCTAGCTTTAGAGGACAGGTTTCTATGATTTTTGCCAGCTGTGCTGCTACACTGTCAGGGCCAGACTCCTGCAATATGGATCTTACCCAGGCAGTTACAGACATTTTGCTTTCCAGAACTGTCCATTTTAAAATGATCCTTTCCATATTTCAAAAAGAAAAAAAGAAAGGAAAGGAAAAAAAAAAGAAAGAAAAAAAAAAGCAGAATAAGACTCTAAAGAGAGATGACTTTTTAAAAATGTGTTTTTTCTGCTTAACGTCTTTCATTGCTATCACTTGCATTACTTTTAACATGTTAAACTTCACTATTGTAGAAAAGAATATTTGGGATAACCGCATTGTTTAAAAGAACCTGTGTATACAAGTGAGGGAACAGTAAATCAAAAAATAAGGAAATTTTAGTACTAAAAGTGTTGCCCTACACTACTCCCAGATTGATGGGAATCAAACAGTTACCTTCCTGAATAGTAACTGTTGTTCTGCAAAACGTGGGTGCAGACATATATTTCACTTGGCGTGCATGTGCCCACGGCACTGAAATGGAAGAATTTTGCTTTACATTGCCCGTTGGGGAGATGCTTGTGCCCCCGGCCCCATAGCCCCTCCCATAGCTATTTAAAGGCAGCGCTGCCTCGACCCCTCTCTGTCGTACTGAATGTCAATAGTTGAGACTTCAGTGCAGAAGGGACAGAAGTTGGGTTGTGGAATACACATCTGCACCCACATCTGGAAGAACAACAATTGCAGTACAGGTAGGTGACTTTTTTTCTCTTCAACTGGTTGAAAAGGTGTATTCTACTCAGATGACTCTTAAGCAGTAAACGACGGAGGTGGGGCTCGGAATCTACTTAAATAATGACAGCAGAAATGCTCTTCCAAAGTTTGGTTCTGATCTAGATGCCCCACTTAAGACAAGAACTTAGGGTGTGGCCTCATGGACACCTGGTTTTTGAAGAACTGAGTATAGGGAGAGTCCACCATTAAGGCCTACAAGCTCACTAAATCTCACAGAAGATATGACGATAAAAAAAAAAGCTGTTTTTTGGCAAAGAAGAGACAGAGAGCAAGTGGCTAGGAGCTCAAATAGAGGACCCTAATGGCAGTGTGCTGAGATTGCACCAGGTGGACCCTCAATGAGCTGACTGGATACAGTTAACTTAGGCTTGAATAGAGACTGGGAATGGATGTGTCATTACACAAAGTAAAACTATTTCCCCAGGTTTATTCCCCCCCACTGCTCCTCGGACGTTCCTGTTAACTGCTGGAAATGGCCCACCTTGATTATCACTACAAAAGGTTCTCCCCCACCCCCCGCTCTCCTGCTGGTAATAGCTCATCTTAAGTGATCACTCTCCTTACAGTGTGTATGATAACACCCATTTTTTCATGTTCTGTGTGTATATAAATCTCCTCACTGTATTTTCCACTGAACGCATCCGATGAAGTGAGTGGTAGCTTACGAAAGCTTATGCTCAAATAAATTGGTTAGTCTCTAAGGTGCCACTAGTACTCCTTTTCTTTTTGCGAATACAAACTAACACAGCTGCTACTCTGAAACCAGTCATTGTGATTCCAGCCACAGGAAGGAGGAACAGATAGAATTTGGATGGTATAACCCAATTGCACAGTGCTTAGGACCCACTTGTCTGAGGTTATTGAATCCCAAGCCCTGTGGAAGTGGGACAGCATGTCCCCAAATGGAGGGGAAATAGCCTTGACTGGTGACTAGTTTGTTGCCCTTGAAGGTAGGGTCAAATTGGCTGCTTGCCATTAGTTGATGGACTATGGGCTGGCCGACTGAAGATGGAAAAAAGAGGGCCTTCTCCTGTGCAACTTGTGTCTCCTCTTGGAGAAGTCCTGTTGTGTTGCAGAATAAGCAGTCTGCCTGAAATACTGCTGGGAGTATCAGTGGAATTGTTGTTGTTGCTGATCCCCATAATGATGTCTTAACTGTTGAGGTATAAACCCCAAAGGATCATAATTTGGCCCTGGAGTCCTTAAAAGAATGTAATGTCTCATCAGTCTTTTCAGAAAACAAAGACATAGCCAAGTCTGTAGCCAAGAAGCTCTCCTCATTGTTACAGTTGAAGCCATAATCCTAGATGAGGTGTCCGCCATATCGACTGCTGATTGCAGTGATGTCTTAGACACTAGTGGGCTCTCTGCCAGAAAAGCCTTAAACTCTTCCACAGCATCCTCAGGCAACTCATCAATAAATCTGGACATTCTGTCCCAATTCACAAAGTCGTATTTAGATAAAAGCACCTGCTGATTAGCAATGTGCATATGTAAGGAAGACATAGAATAAATTTCTCCCCCATTTAATCCAATCTTTTGGCCTCTTTTAGACATTCACTTACATCTGCCCTGTCACATTCTCTCATTAGTGGCAGTCACTGTAAACGAATTAGGAAGTGGATGCAAGTAGAAACACTCAAATCCTTGCACAGGGCCTGCACTAATGTGACCCTTGGTGTTGAAAACAGGATCAGTTCTGTTCTATTTAAGCATCTGTTGAAGCACTTTACTAGAGAGTTCCCTTGTGATCCAAAAGAAGGCTTCCTGCAGTGTCAAAGAACCTTTTTACTGGATAGTGCTATAATCTGGCGGGGGGAGCCCACTAGTTCAGATTGGAAGTTCTTGTTAGCAAAAAGGTCTGTTCCATCTCTAATTTCTATGATATGAAGAGGACTTTGTTGTTTAACATTTTATTAAGCCACCGTTCCAGAAGCCAAGTAACTAATAAATGAAGACTAATACAAATTAGCTTGATGGATTTTTATATTGATCTAAAAATAAAATCTGCTAAATGCCATCTATCTGCGGACAATGGTGAAATAATTTACAAAGTGCGCTTAATAAAAATTTGTATAGTGCCCAGCACTATGAGATCCTGATCCATGACCTGGGCTCCTAGGTGCTACTACAATGAAAAGTTATTATTTATTAAGAGCCTAAAATTCAGCTCTCATAAAGCCAATAATCACTGAAAACAGAAGGAACTGTGCCCTCATATCTGAAGGCAGAATTTAGCCCTACTTAATTATGCTTCACAATATCCCTGCTAGGCAGGCACTTTGCACAGTTTAAATGGATGCATCAGAGGTTAAGCTATTTGCTAAAGCCACCAAATGCACCACCAACTAAGTGGGGAACAGAATGCAGATGCCCTGACTAACATTTCTTTCTTTAACCAGCAGCACCTATAAACTCTCCCTTCCCTTCTCTATCCTTTCCACCCCACAAATCTAAGATATTCTTCCCCTGTAGGCTTCTCCCCAGGAACCTTTTCTGTGCCTGTCTTTTAGATTGGAAGCAATTTGGGGCAAGGACTGGCTTCACAGCATACCTGGCACCGCACTGAGCACACTGCCAACACTTAAAAAAAAACAAGAACAGAACACAGCCTCACGTTTGTAAAATTTCCAACAGTCGAGAACACTTACCCAAACACCCAGCACTGAGTTCCTACCCTTTTGCACTGTGTGTCTGTGAGGTAGGCGTAATATTGCCTGGAAACAGAAACAACAAATGAAAATTCTTTAACAAAGCACAAAGCTTCTGAAATACATTTACACTTTTAAAAAATGATGAACATTAATATTCCCTGTATCAAAAGTGGAGCACTTAGGGCTTGTATAATGCGTTACACTAAAACATGATGAAAGCCTACTGGATAGCTTCAGTTTTAGTAGGACTAATTATCAGATGGGGAAAAAACTCAACCAGAGGCGAACAAGTCTTGGAAGAGCAAATTTGATTTAAAAAATGATCTATGCTCTAAACTTGGAAGTTATTTTTCATTTTAAGTTATTCTAGTTCCTGAGTGCGCATGTACGTCTTGGGAGGTACAGTGTGTCAGTAGAGGGTTAGTCTTGGGGAAAAACATAGTCTAAGGAAACCAAGGATCCGTTTAAAAATTAGATTCATCATTTTAAAATACGCCTCTTTCCGGTTTTGACATTACTCTGAAAGGCTCCCATTCTGACACTGCGTCTCCATGGGAATGGAACACAGTTTACAGGACTATCCTGACAGCCCTGGTGACTGTTATCCTCCATTCACAGAACACACACAGCACAGGGAGCAGCACAATGCAAGGTTTTTCATAATCTGCCAACCTGTATCAGCACTGACCTGGAGAGATCACTGCTAGGGGTGGGGGATAATTCAGTTTCAAGCCAGGCAGTTCATTGGTTTTCTACAGAGACTGCCAATAAAGGATACCACTTGTGACAGTGATTGTATTTTGAGGGTAGCAGATAACAGCTAATTAATGTGAATGGAAGGTAGAGCAATATTTGTGATATGATTATTAGGAAAAATGCCATTTGCCAGCACAATGGGACACACAATATCAGCACTGTCTTCTTTTTATCCTTTCACAAATACAGAGGCAATTAAATTCAAAAGTCTTATGCTGCTGTAACATCAGGGTTAAGAATTTAAACAGAGGAAGTATAATGGGGAAGAATGGTCCAGTGGTTCGGGGTGTTAAGCTGCAACTCTGGAGACCTAGATTCAATTCCCTGCTTTGCCATAGACTTCCTGTGTAACTTTGGGCAAGTCACTTATAGTATGCTCCAGTCCGAGCAGGAACGTCTACACTGCTGTTTTTAACCCACTAGCACGAGCCCTGCAAGACCAAGTCAGTTGACCCGGGCTCTGAGACTCGCTGCCATGGGCTTTTTTTTTTTTTTTTTGGGCAGTGTAGACATACCCTTTGTTTCTCTGTGCTTCTGTTCCCCATCAGTAAAAGGAGGATAATAGCACTTCCCTACTCACAAGAGTGTTATGAGGATAAATACACTAAAGACCGTTAGGCGCTCAGATACTATGGTAATGGGGTCCATATAAGTACCTAAGAAAGACAGAACACACAATATTGAAAAGTTACGGTTCCTACACAAATAATTTGCACATACATATTAAAATATATATTTACCAGAACCCCACCCCAAAACAACCTCAAATACAATATATGCTTCAATAGCTGTAATCTTCACTTTTCAATTTGGATGTAAACAGAAGCTGGTACAAGACATTTTGGTTGCTACACAAAATTACTTCATGAAATAATTTTGTAAGGTGACTATGGATTGATTAGTTCTCAAGTCCCAGTCATGGTTCATATTTTGTAGCTTCACTAATTATTCAAAACAAGGAACTACCACCTTTCCTTATAAATACATTGTGGTATATTCCATACTCAAGCACAAATAGGTAGCTAGAGACAGGGATCATGGAAAGACGCACAGGTGTAAATTCCCTAACGTGCATGCTATAATGATCATATGGCTCTTGTCAACAAAAGAATCTAATATGAAATTATGGATGGCTGCATATGGAGTTAATCCACCCAACACAGGCAACTGCTGCGCAATCAGAAGAGAGAATGATGGATTCTTTTCAAATGCAGATTTTCACACAAGTCTCACCATTAGTAGCATACACCCAGACTGCTGAATTTTATCCTTAGTCTTATACCTAATACTGCAAAAATAAGGATAATTTTGCCCTTTTTGGAGACTTAAATGCATTATTTCTTTTCACATACTGTACTTATTTATAAAGCCTGCACACCTTTTCTTGTGTTCCTAAGGGTCACAACTACTGTACAATTAGAAAAAATAAAATAAGTTACCTTACAGTGGGTGCTGTGATAATTCCAATGAAGAGAATTCTACCCCAGCTTAAAGGGTGACTTGCTTGGAACACAAAGATATGTTTCAAAAAGAATGTGTTCAACTCAGTCAGCTGGAAATAAAAAAGTCAGTTAATAAGGTTCTGTTTTACAGGACTGACCCATGCACATGTAACCCCTTCTCAGAGACTGATACATAAAATGTTAGAATTAATACAATAATTAAAATACACAAGAGGGAATGATTTATGGTTTATTGCAGCTCAGTAACTAGCTCTGCTGGTTGGATTAAGAATTAAAAGCTCTTAAAATATCATCTTCAGAACAGGCAAAGTTGTATACCAAGTCAACAAAACAAAAAAATAAAATTAAAAAAACCCACCACCACAAAAAAGAAAAAACCCAGTGCTGAACTACTTCGTATACTTCAGATAACCCATCAAGGTTTCAGTTAATAGTTTATAGAGTTCCATTTTGGAATAACAGCATAATTCTTGAAGCAGGGCTAGGATGCAAATTTAGAAAGAAGTGTTCAAGTCTGTAAAATTCAGAGCTCACTGGACTCTTCACAAACCAAATCCAGCTTTTTTCTTTCTAAAAGAGATGCCCATTTATACCTGTTTAGTTTAAAAAGTTGTTTTTTTAAATTAAATCCCTTAAAAAGATCTAAAGTTAGTATAAATTATGGGCAAGTGGCTGAAATATGCACAAACATGTTCATAATTTAGTACCAGCATATTTATGCTCTCACCCCAACAAAACCAGAAATTATCAAACTAGTCCATCACTTTAAAAAAAAAATAGCTAAAATGGAATATGAAAATGTGGAATTGGAGGTGGTAACTCCAAACAGCTGTAATAAACCACCTGTTCCCTTGAAACAGGTACTCCTGTTTAATTTTATTGAAGTTTTTAACCCCTTAAGAATTCTCACAGTAGAAAATGAAGTGAGGATGTGACTACTCAGTATGATCATTTGTTATTTTAGGTAGCGTGTCCTACACTGTATTGTACTGAAGTATTTTTGGAATAAGAATTGTAGGAACGGCGCCCCAGTGGGCCTCATCTCAAAACAAGATACATCTCTCACAAAGGAAGTCTGTTCCAATCAGCAAAATTGTAAGTTAAGTAAATTGCATGCTATCTTGGGGGTGAATTTTCTAAGATGCTAGAATGATTATATTCAAACATCCCTGTGGACATTGTAGAAATTATTCTTTCCCCATTAAAATTAGGCTCTCTTCTACTCCCTCCACCCTTTACATTCAATGCATTAGTTCCTTTCTCTTTTTGCATTAAAGTAAAAGCCTTTGGTGGCAGCAATATAACTGGGGCCAGACACCAATGACTGTAAAGGGTTTGTAGTCCCTTGGTAATGCAGTGCTCTCTTGCTGTATCTCCTGATCAAGAATGGTTTACATTAAACCAGTAGCTCCTGAGCTTTTAGGGCAAACGGACCAGTTTAACAGAGTTGTATGAGGTAGTGCCTGCCGACTCAGACTGCACAACTGAATGAGAGGCAGGTAGCAGTAGCCCAGAAGTGCCCAGGAAACAGGATCACCACTAAAGGCTATGTCATTAAGGGCTATTATGGGCTTCACTTAAGCAAAACTTGTATTAAATGTTGTCTGACTGAACACAGATTAAGGGCAATGGGATTAAAGTCCTAAAAAACAGAACACATCCCTGGGTACCATCACAAATGCTGTAAGGTATTTCAGCAAGTGCCAAATTTTAAGCACATGAGTAATTCCATTAAAGTCATATGCACTTAAAGTTAGGCACATGTTGAAGAACCTGGGTGCACTGGTGACTGAATTCTGAATATCATATTGGTACATGCACCATCAGCTGGGAAAAACCTACCCATCTATTTCTTCAGTTTTCATAACTATCCATTGCATACAGTAATCCCACAGCCAGTACATCAATCTGCAGCCATTTGTTTCTTTCACAGATATTGTAATTTCACTTGCAACTGTAGTCCAGATGCGTTGGATAGTGTCCAGAATAGTTTGTGGTATCAGTTCATTTAACTGTACATTTCAATGATGGACTAAGATAAGAATATAATATCTTCTAAACAAACTCAGCCAGTAAGTAAACTGAGCTGATACTAGTTTTGATTTCACAAAAGTTATTTCTTACCTGCCAGATGATCATGAAAAGGTATATTCCAGCCACTCTTTGAAATGAAGACTTGGGGTCAAACCAGCGAACATAGGTCCAGCTAGCTGGAGTGAACTGCAATACAGCTCTTTTGATTTTCCCTGTGGTGGTATGAATGTCCCTGAAAGAAAAGAATGGCTGCAGTAAAGACAAGGAAAAGATAAGGCGAGGGGGAGAGGGAGGGAGAAGACAAGTGATACTGCATTTTAGTATTTCTATTACAAATCATGATGCAGTGCTCTTTCCCATAAATCTATACTTAAGTACAATGTGTTGCATGTTACAGCAAAGGTTGCATTAAGAGGCAGAATTTATTGAGTGTTTCAGTGAAGAGGCAAACAGCTATTATGAGAAATAGCATTCTTATAGCAGAGCTATATACAGACTTCAGTCAGTAGTAAAAAAGCAAAAACTAGAAAACATTGAAGTCAAACTCCCAGTACTATCTAAAGTACAGTTATTCAGTTTGGGTTTCAAAGCATTTTTTTCTTTCCCTGAAGGAAAAAGGACCAAGAAGAATGGTGCTCTGCAAATCTGCCACAGATTCCTGAAGAGAGGTTCCCTCATTATCTCCCTATTTTACAGCTTCACTGTCCTCACCAACGAGGTCTAGATGGTGATTCCCTTCTATAGATCATCAACACCACTCTTATTCCACAGGTCTGAGTGTGTTGCTATTGCAGGATTCCCAGCCCATGCTAAGCTTGGTATTGGACCCAACTTGGGTGTCCCACATCGCCATGTACAGCACTGGATGTAAGCCATAAGCTTACCCCTGCTTCATATATTTTTTCCCCCACGTCCCACATTGGGGGAAAAGAAGGGAGGAAGGGAAGTCTCTATCAGATGGGCTGCATTTTGTTTTTGTTAACATCTTTGTTACTTGAATGGTTAACAAAACAAATGAAAGGAAAGCTTTTGGTGAAACCTTCCAACTCTCCTCTCCTCCAGCTGAGGGTTGGGAAAGCGACAAATTAGATTTCAGCCTGTTGCAATGTCACTATCCCACCCTGTGCTCCTTCAGGGGAAACAGGGAAATCTAAATCTTTGATTTAGGCTGGATTCTGCCACTCTTATTCACGCTGCCTACTATCTCATACTGCAAGTGCTCCCACTGATATTAATAAAAAGAAAAGGAGTACTTGTGGCACCTTAGAGACTAACCAATTTATTTTAATATATAAATATATAATATATATATTAATGCTCAAATAAATGTTAGTTTCTAAGGTGCCACAAGTACTCCTTTTCTTTTTGCAAATACAGACTAACACGGCTGCTACTCTGAAACACTGATATTAATGGAACCACCTGTGGAGTAAGGTACTACACAACATAGGTTTATCATAATGTGATCTTATGTATGTTAGGTACTGATAGTATTATTGCTGGGTCACTACACTAGAGCATAACAGCCTGATCCCAAACCTACTATTAAAAGGACGAGTCAAACAGTTCAGATGTATGTGTGTATTTAGTTCCTTTTTCTTCAAATAATGCTTTGCTGCCATAAATTAAGAGATTAAAAATGCAAATATTTCCTTCTACCATTTTGTACTCTATTTGGCCTCAACTTTCACCTTTAAGACTAAGCAAAAAATTCTTAAAAATTCAATTATAATCAGGTACACAATTCACACAAAAGGATTGACACAAGATGGTGCCTCAATGTTATTAATCTCATATATAGCACTGTAAATATACACTGATAATACTCCATTTCTATAGCACATGCATTTTACATACATAAAGACATTTAACTAGGAGCTAATAATTCAAAATTTTACACTGCAATATTTTAAACATGAAACTTATTGGCTTTTACTTTAGACCTACTTGAAACTTGCCCAGTGATAGGTCCTCATCTCCAAGAAACGACAAACTATCATGCCCAACCAGATGCCACCCCCGTTACATAGCAGGATGTCCAAAATGACTTGATCCCACCAGCATTCAGCAAAATTAGGCAGAAGATGCATGAAGAACAGCTACAGAATACAGCAAAAAAATTCTGGATGAGGAACAACACAGAATTCTTTCAAAGATTTTCAACTTTTTTTTTTTTAAAGCAACTGTTGAACAAACAAAAAGTGTCATATTTTATGAGCCTGCTTAAAAGTCTATTGAAGTCAATGGGAATCTTTCCACTGATTCTAGTGGACTTTGGATCAGGGTCCTAAGAAGGCTTCAGACGTTTCCCTCCTCTCACCTTTTCCCTCTGGTGCTGTACTATCTATAGGAATCAAATGCAGAGTTTTGAGCCCCACAGACATAAAATGTTATAACACAGAACCCTTGCAGAACAACTGCATTTCTTTCAGAGAAAGGAAGGTGATTTTGTGCTTGTCTAAAATCAAAAGGCTACATTTTAAAGAGAATCTTCTTTGTTATTTAGTGTTAAACTGTCTGTTCTCATGAGCATCAATACTGAAGCATGTTGGAATGCAAGATTTTTAAGACTTCTAATTGAACACATTTCAGGAACTTAAGTCTTTTTTGTTAATGACGTTTTGGGGAATTTCCTGCTTGTAAAAGGTTATAGGGCTGGTAACCCGTATGATGCAGTTTTTCTGTTCATAGATAGATACAGCATAGACAGCGGCAGTGCAAGCTTTGCCATGCTGACCTACCAAACTGTCTCATTCTTGACCTGGAGGGACCTAGGAGCGAGAGGGTATTTCACTCTCTGTGTGCTTTCAATGCCTTGCATTTCTGCTAACTACCGATTGAGATAGTGCTGTGATGGTGCTATTAAAAAAGACGACCACGGGTCGGTCTACCCTGCTGCTTAAGTTGATGCAACTTACATCACTCAGGGGTGTGAAAACGACAACTCCCTGAGCGATGTAAGTTACACTGACTAAAGGCATTGTCCACATCATGCTATACTGGTGGGACAGCAGCTCCTGCTGACATTACTTCTGCCTCTTGCGGAGGTAGAGTAATTATGCCGACGGGAGAGCACTCTCCTGTCGGCATAGTTTGTCTTCACGAGACATGCTACGGCAGCGCAGCTACATCAGTGCAGTTGTGCTGATGTGGTGCAGTAGTGTAGACATGTCCCTGGACCAACTACTCATTTCACATAGGGCAGAACAGACAGTAATGACTTTCAGTCCTCAATAGCTAGATTCAAACTAGCAATACAGGGGTAAAAGAGCTGATACAATCTCCCAGTATTTCCAGTTTCCTACAAACTTCCTTTGGAGAGCGTAACAGCATTCATTTCTAAAGGTCACTGTCTTGCTCCTGTATGACTCAGGTTCATGTCATGAGCAGCGTATGGATTCAGTCCAGCAAGAATATATACCCTCTGCCCCTCAAGAAGAAGTAACTTTATAATCTTCATTCATAGAGTGAGTGAGGCAGAATGGTGGGACTGAGACATTTTAAGTAAAACAGAAACCTGATTCATTCAGGGCTAGAAACGGATTGCTCATCTTAAGTGAAAACAAGTTTTGATCTCTATTACAGATTATCTCCCCAAACCCCAAAGGCTTGAAATTGGATAACATTTAGCAATTCATCAGAAAAGGGGATACGTTCATGTTGAACAGTCCCTGTGGTACGTTCAAAGAGGTGCCAAGCAAAACAGATATTCCTCATGGTGTTCTAGATTTTCTTTCATTAAACGCCAACAAAAGTGAATGGAATTGGCTTGCGTAGTCTCTTGCGTGCTACCAGAATTTCACATTAAAACATCTTTTCATTGCCAGAAGCATGCAGAAAAAATGTTATGTCAGATCTGTGAGGGAGGGGAAAGGAGTGCCTCATGCACAGAGCAAGAAAGGATGCTGGTCACTGTAAAACGAGATACAGTGATCTATCCTGACAGTGATACCTTTCCTCCAGGGTAACTGCAGAAACAGAACTGTTTAAACATCTTTATTTTCCCTGCACTAAAGGTGTGGGCCAGTTTTAACATGACAAGGAAGAACTTTAAATTATTCTCCAGAATCAAAGATGTACATGACTTATACTCTCACAGTGGTTTCAAATCAATCATCTTACTTCATAAAGTTTTTGGATAAATCTGGTGTGAAATGGGCATTATATCCATTTCTCATATTATGTTTTAACTCTCTTACAGTATTTAATGATCACATATACTGCACTATTTTTGCCCAAAGACACTACAGATTATAGCTGAGGAGGCTGAGTTTAAACAGAGTAACGCTATTTGCATAATACCAATTTGTAGTGTGGTGGTGCTGAGCACAGAGCATCAAAGGTATGTTTGAATTCCAACTTTAAGAAGATAGTATTCAGCATGTGTGAGTGTCCAGTGTCAGTATGGGGATTTAGCCAGCTGACAGCTAGCAATGTTAACAGGAGATGCACAACAACTAAACCCCTATGCAACTCCCCTGATAACGACTGTAGGTTTCTAATGACTCTTCTGAAATAGTTAAAGGACTAAAAATCCATTTGAGTGGCAGCATCCTATGTATATGGTAAACTTTCCCCTAAACACATTGTCTGTTCCAATACTCTGTCCTTCACTAGCAGGGAATACCAATCGTATGGGGTCAAGTTGTGGGTGGTGGCTTTGTGATGATCCATAGGGGATGATACGAGTCACTTTAATTTGTGAGCTGAGTCAGGATTTCAACCTGAGTCAGGATTTCAACCTGTTCTCCAAAGGCGACGGCTAGTGCCTTAGCTCACTGTGCCACCTAGTGCCTTCATGAATTGGAATTCTCTTTTAATTTTAAACAATACTGTTGTAAGGGGGCCTGGAAGAGACAGAATCCATGAATACCTAAGAATAACAGTACACATTAGTAGGAGGAGATGTTAGGGACAATATTTTCAAACTGAGTGGGACTCATATTAGGTTCCTAAATCCGTATTTAGTTTCTAAAACATAAGTCAGTTGATTTTCAGAAGGCCCAAGCACCATCAAACTCCAATGAAGTCAGTGAGATCTGCTGCTTTAAAAATTAGGCCTACTAAGTTGGGTGCCCTAAAAATGGATTTAAGAACTTAAATTTAGGCATCAAAGTCTCAAAATTTTGTCCAAAGTCGTTTTGGCTTGTAAGAACTAGAGCCTTCCTGGTCTGAATTGCTTAATAACTGAAAGCAAGTTTCAGAGAGTCTCTCTCATTGCCAGTTCTAGAACATCAGCTTCCCCAAAACTGGCATCCTCCATACCCTGATCATTCAGGTGTTACAAAACAGAATTCAATTTTGCAGAAATGTGGCCTCAGGAGTTTAGGGAGGAACATTCTACTGATTAAAATTATAGGTTAGATAAGATAAAAGTTAGATAAAATTGAGTTATTTAGGATAACGAGTATTCAACCTAATTATCACAACACATCTAACAACAAGAGGCTAGTGCACAGCCTGCTGTCCCTATTGGCCAATTCAACATAGATGTCAGCAATTTTCAAGCACAAAGAGGGCTTGAGAATGAGAGACAGCTGCAGAAGTGAGCTAATGTGTGCATGCGCCCACATCTAGAGAGAACTGCTTTAACGTGATAGCACAGAAATCAGTCAGTAACCCTTGAAGTTATACGACAGTGTTTTAAGATAACAGTTCAAAACACTACTACTGTAGGCTGGGGTCACATTATGTAGGATACTGTTACATATGGGGGAAAAGTAGGGCTGAGCACTGCAGGACTAGTCTAACCAAAGGCTTTGTCTACACTGGGGAATAGCTCCCACTTGGCAATGGGTGCCCAGCAATTCATGCCGATCCCTTAGCGTGGACAGGGGCAAGCTAGGGTTTGCACTGATTGAATTTGTCATAGTTTAGTACTAACTATTCTCACTTTCTAATTTTTTTTTAGTGTAACCTATTTGGTCTTAACATTTCTTCCTGAAATGATTATAGCATATGTTTTTTATAATTTACTTTGTACATATACTGGTATTTAGCTAGTGCTGAAGTAAAATTGCCAGTCCTCTTTCCTGTATGCTATGAGTAATATATAGTACCATCAGCCTGCTCATGATTTAACATGTCAACCTACCTCAGTGAGCTCCCAGGTGATGCTAATAGTCCAACATAGCCCATAGCTGCGGATCAGCAAGGCCTTCATTGCCCAGCCCCAGAAATGCCCAAAAGCAAATATGTCAAAATGGCTGAGGATTCTCTCCCAGGTGATTACATGGCAGTTCACAGCATATTCCTGTTAACAAAACAACAACAGATCCTCAGCTAGGATTTACATCTGGAAGCACCAGAACAGGAGGACATTTTTAACTCAGTGTAAACTGAAAGGCTGAAACTAAAGATATTCTGGATTTTGAAATCCATGTTACTATTCCCACCAACATTAGAAATGCCCTCTTCCGCCTCCTCCTAGCCCTGGCAATTAGGTTAGAAAAAGGGTCACTGGGAAACTGAATGGTAAACATTTGAAAACAGAAAGAATTTTTCTCCTTCTGCTGTCCATCTCTATCATTTTTGACTTGTTTAAGCAGATGCTGATTGTTATCATTGCTGGTAATTATGGGGCAAATTCTGTCCTCAGTGCATAGCCTCAAGTATGTACACTGTAGGCTGGTTTTTATACACGGTGTGGACTGGGGGCAGAATGTCCCGCTTCGGCCTCAGAGCTATAAGAATGGATTCTCTGTACCCTCCTCCCTGCCTGGATAGAACTGCACCAATACTGCTGCGATCAGGACCTCGGATGCCTGTCTCATATGGAGACAGGACTTAACACTATGTACAAGTTTATATTTTGCCACCTCCTTTTTAAAAAAAAATTAACCAAACAGCTGGAAGCAAAAATCATGCTGCACTCTTCTATGAGCCATAAATCTGAGATGAGGTAGAACAGGGACAGATAGAAGAAATCGAAAGAAATAGCTATGTGGAATAATGTTGCTCCCCATCCCTCAGTGCTCTTCCTCAATTTTTAGCCAATAAAGCTGCAGGAAACAAGAATAGGATAAGACTGATGTCATCATGGTACAAAATGAATCTGAAAGGGATAGTGATAGTCTTTGCAGCCTTTGGGGTGAATGCTGCACGTGTGACTGAAGGATAGAAGCAACAGTTAGGAGAAAGAAATATGGAAAATACACATATAAAACCTCAGGCAAGCAGGTCATGGGAAAAAAAAAGTTATACACAAGTGATCATGGTTCTCTTGCTTTAACACTGTCTTTGAAGGTCTGGTTTTCAAAAAACTCAACAGTGGTACATCCTCAGTACAATGCCTGAAGCAGTTCCACAGACAAGTTGCAGATCCAACTTCCACTGACTTCAATGGAGCCAGAATTTCACCCCAGCCCTCCCAGCACAGGGATTGTAAGCGCTGCTCACTGCAAGTGACCTCACATGGGCACCGGGTATAATAGGCTAGGGGAGGCTAACCCTCTGCCAACCCCGGCTGTTGCATGACCACACTCCGCCCCAATGCCCTACACTCGCTCCCCCTCCTCTCTGAAGCTGGTGGGGGTTCAGCTCCAGCCAGCGGACGGAGGGATCAGGCTGGGGCTCAGGGACTCTTCTGGCTGCAGGGGCGGGGCGGGGGAGGTGCTCAGGGCTCCAACAGGTGAGGTCTTATGTGTAGGGCCATACCAAATTCACAGTCCACTCTGGTCAATTTCACAGCTAGAGGAGTTAAAAATTGGTCAATTTCAGGTGTTTACATCTGAAATTTAATGGTGTTGTAAACATAGGGGTCCTGACCCAAAATGGGATCGGGGCAGGGGAGGGGGAGTGTGTGTTGCAAAGTTGTTGTAGGGGAGTCTGCAGATTGCCACCCTCACTTCTGTGCTCCCTTCAGAGCTGGGGGCTCCAGTGGATGTGGGGTGGGATGGGGCGGAAGCCCTGAGCCACAGTGGCTGGGGGTGGGGTGCGGGAGGCGTGGAAGCAGGGGAGATCAGATTTCACAGTCGGTGACATATTTTTCACAGCTATGAAATTGGTAAGACCCTACTTATCTTGAAGGAAGGGGGCAAGCCTCCCCAAAAGGGGGGGGGGTTCATGCGCCAACCATGCTTATAGATAAGCCCCACCCTAACAGGGTGGCTGAAAGGGGGGTTATTGCCCTATCTCCTCCTCCTGCAGGCTAGTGGAGTTGATTGGGCACAGAGAGACGTGAAAGCATCATCCACTGTAAGGGTGGCAAAGCTGCAGTTGCAGTCACGGGCCCAGGGAGATCCCTCCAGAGGAGTTAGGCTTCTTTCAAAGGCTCCTATTGCAATGCAGTCCCCTCTGCACCCTGTCCAGTGCAGACTACACTTTAAAAGCCACAATCTGGCCCTACACTTTAAAAACCATTACACCATGATTAAAAAAAATTCTGTTCCTAGCAAGTCTCCTAGCTGTAAGGTTTACATTTACTACTACTGGAGAAACCAGTGTAAAATACCAAAGATAGGATAGCATGAGAAAGCTCAGGCCAAGAGGATGCTTTTTGTGGGGTGGGGGGCAAAATGTAAAAGTCATCTTATTGACAGGCACAGCATTTTGAGCACCAGAAGGCTCTCATTTTGCCACCAATGTGTTCTTTAATTTTTGACCAAAGATGGGCATACATCCCACAGCATGCCCTAGACTCTTCCCAGTTCTGGCCAAGAAGACCTGCGCAGTATGAACTTTATGGGTTTTGGGGAGAAGGCCAAGGAGGGAGAATACAGTTGCTTTATGCTTTGTTACTTCTTTTCCTGCATACACATATGCAGAAAACAAGGTCCAAATTCAAGCCATAAAGCTATAAAGTTAAAGTAAGTTCATCTCCCAATTTGTATAATAACCCACATGCATATGCAATTTTTTAACTATGTACTCTGTTTTATTTCTTGAACAAAAACAAAGTGTATTTTTGTCTGAAGGAGATTGTAAGTTCCTAAATAGGGCAGGGTGCTGCAAGTTGTATGTCGTAGACACAATGATAATACTCAAATAAAAAGCGTAAGACTTGCAGCAAGATTCCCCAGAAAGAAGTCTAATTGCACCTGGTGCTGCAACTGCAGCTCCGACACCCTAGCAGTGGGGTGCCGCTTTCACTTTCCTTTGTGTCAAAAGGCGACAGGGCCATAACTCTGGATTTAGTTTATCCACAGATAAGTCATCTATTATAGCTATTTGTAAGTGATATGAGAGAAATTAAGTTTGTGCAAAAGCACAAAAGGAACAAAGTTCCATTGCTTAGTACTGTCAGGAAAAACCCCATATTCACCATTAAATTTGGTCTGATAGCAATTGTAGATCTCCTATTCTGACTTGACTCCAAGCTGCTCAGGTACGATCCAGATACTACAATGATGGATATCTTCAGATATCTAGCATCGCTTCCATGATTAATATAACCCAATACCTCAACACAAATATTTCTAATACGTCCAGTAGATCAGTTTTTACTAACTTGAATCAGAAAGAATAAAAAAAAACATTTTTATTGGTTAATTGAAATGTAGAGATCTGACAGTTAATATAAAATAGCTGTAACTTGCACAAGGATGCTAAGTATACATACCATGATGTCTGCTTCCCTGGTGGCATAACGAAGATTAGGATCTAGCCAATACATCACTGCTTTGACCTGCTCCAAGTTAAGGAAGAGCACAAACACCAGAAACAGGAAATAGAGAACGCTGAGACCTGTCGGAGGTAGAATCATATTAACATGGAATGTTTATTGAGGAAATTCCACGGGCCAAATAGTCAAAAGTTGGTTTCAAAGTGGTGCCCCAAAGCCTGCTTACAGTGGTTAACTGCACACAGAAATGCCAATTTGTACAAATGCAGGTTTTGTTCAGACAATAGCTGCATACAAACATTTGCAAACACACACCACGTGGCAATCTTTGAAAAAAAACCCAGCCTTTAATACCATTTACCTATCGCATATTCGATTACATAGCCATGACTGAAAAAACAGAACCAAAACAAGTCACATCCAAAGAGCAATTTAAACACAGAATTTAAGCAGGAGCACAGGCGAAGCTCTTAAAAAAAGAGACATTGGGATTCAGGGACTGGGCTTTTCCTGTCCCACTTTCATGCTCTCCTGGCCTCACTAACATAGCTATCTAAACCAATACT
The DNA here is from genome assembly GCF_965140235.1 of Caretta caretta. Taxonomy (NCBI): domain Eukaryota; kingdom Metazoa; phylum Chordata; order Testudines; family Cheloniidae; genus Caretta; species Caretta caretta. Next base: position 42,286,539 of record NC_134207.1, read on the forward strand.
TACATGTTAAGGGACAGACACACCTGCTTTGAGCTGCTCTGGAAATGCAAATTTAGCTGCAATTCTAGCTTTCCTGGTTAATGCACTATAGCTGCTTTGATGTGCAGAGATTGTCATTAGAAGTTTAATTCTAAAAAAAGGCAAACTACGGAAATTCAAAAACTCAAAACTACATTAAGATGGTGTTAAGACTGAGCATACATATCAGTAATTTAAGGGTGTTAGGGTTACTTCCCCACTCTGAACTTTAGGGTACAGATATGGGGACCCGCATGAAAGACCCCCTAAGCTTATTTTTACCAGCTTAGGTTAAAAACTTTTCCAAGGTACAAACTTTGCCTTGTCGTTGAACGATATGCTGCCACCACCAAGCGTTTTAAACAAAGAACAGGGAAAGAGACCACTTGGAGACATCTTCCCCCAAAATATTCCCCCAAGCCCTACACATCCCCTTTTCTGGGGAGGCTTGAGAAGAATATCCTAACCAATTTGTTACAAAATTATTAAAGACCCAAACCCCTGGATTTTGGAACAATGGAAAAATTAGTCAGGTTTTTAAAAGAAAGATTTATTAAAAAAAAAAAGAAAGGTAAAAATCATCTTTGTAAAATCAGGATGGAAAATACTTTACAGGGTATTTAGATTTAAAACACAAAGGATCCCCCTCTGGGCAAAATCTTAAAGTTACAGAAAACAGGAATAAACCTCCCTCTTAACTCAGGGAAAATTCACATAAAACAAAAGATAAACTAATCCGCCTTGCCTGGCTTACCTATACTGGTTGCAATATTGGAGACTTGGATTAGGATGGGTTGGAGAAGATGGATTTCTGTCTGGCCTCTCTCAGTCCCAAGAGAAATTAACCACATAATCAAAGAGCACAAACATAACCCTTCTCCCCCTCCCCCAAGATTTGAAAGTATCTTGTGTCCTTTGGGTCAGGTGCCAGCCAGGTTAGCTGAGCTTCTTAACCCTTTACAGGTAACAGGATGTTGCTTCTGGCCAGGAGGGATTTTATAGCACTGTATACAAAAGGTGGTTACCCTTTCCTTTATATTTATGACCAAGGGTAAAAAAAACATTATAGGGATGTTTTAATGCTTGATTTTGGGCATAATTACAATTCCAGGAAATTCAATTTACCGTATATACTTGTTCATAAGCCAAATATTTTTGGTAAAAAAGTGACGCATCAAAGAACGGGGTCAGCTTATAAACAGGTCTACACCAAAATCTGATGATTTTAAACTGTATGGAATCATTGAATTGAATATCTAATACACTGTCGTTTTGTTTACCTGGCACATCTGTAGGCATGGAGCCCCCTAGCTCCCAGTGGCTACGGTTTGCATTTCCCAGACAATGGGAGCGGCGGGAAGTGGCGCCACTGAGGGGCTCCGTGCCTGTGAACGCTCCAGATAAACAAAACGTCCAGGCCCGCTAGCAGCTTTCCCTAACGGGCCAGGAGCCAAAGTTTGCCAACCCCTGAAATATAAGGTCAGCTTATGAAAGGGTCATACAGTTTTTGCTATTTTTACCTAACCATCTTGGGGGTCGGTTTATGAACGAAAGGGCTAATGAACGAGTATATACAGTAAGTTACACTTAAGAGAAATCTAAACGTGTCAACGCAAGAAATGCACAGTTTAGACGCTCAAACAACCTTAGTTCTGTCCTCTAGCAATACCATGAGGGGGAAAAATATGGAAAAAAACCCATATTTGTCTTTAAAATCAGTTTAATTAGGACAAACACTAATGAGTCTTAATAATAATGAGGTTACTGCATGATGTCACTATATATTAAGAGCCAAATCCTGTCCAGAGGTATGCAGACACAATATGAGGACGAGAGGACTGTGCAGAGGGCTTCCCTCCCTCAGGGGATCTGTACAACATCAAGGCAGGATGGATACCTAGCTAGCTACTAGACAAGGTGTGGCCTGCTGATTAGGAGTTGTGGTGAAATATATGCTTCCCAACTGTGCGTGAGACTATTTTGGAGTTGCAGTTAGGTGCACCCCTCAGAGCCATCCTGCTCTGCATCTACTGAATGGCTGTGGCTGACTAGTCATGCCAAGGGAAGCAGAATCACACTAGAGCAGGATTTTGCCCTAATTACGCAGGCACACTCTCTCTCCAATAGTACAACAGAAGTTCTGGGAGCGTCAACCTTGAGAGCATCCTTTTAATTTACAGTTATTGTCACCCAAGACTGTACAGCAGAAGCCAGGTTATTCAAGCGTCTCAAGCTGAATTCTCAAAGTTGTTACAGCTAATCAGCAGTGACCCTTTAATGTCAACAGATGAGTCATTAGCTATTTTAAGAGGCTAGATATTTTTAGCTACATAAAAAATCCCAACAGAGGCATCTTCAATATCTTTTTGAACAGATCTGTTCTTCATATCAGACTCAATTCTATAAAAATATTTTCAAAATCTGCTTTATGCTCCATGAACCTCCAAGTATTTTGAGGGGAATTTTGCATGTTTTTGCCATGTATTTAAGATAGTTTTAAGAAATAGAATTTCACTGAGTAATTCCTGCAGTGGAGGGAATTTTTCTGCCCTGCTGTATAAGTGAACACTATGCTGAGCAATTTATGTACCCTGGTTAAAAGTTTTGCAATTAGACACCACATTTAGATACCAAACTGATGGTCAAAAATGCCTAGATAGATAAATTATGCTGGCACACGTGGTTTAATGGGACCCAAGTTGCTCCCCAATAATGTAAGTGTGAAACATGAGTGACTGTAGCATGGGTTCAACTGCACTCCCAGAAATGATAAAACCCAGGAAGCAAACATAGGCAAACATACCCATCTCCTAGTCTAGTGCACAGGGGAGGCCTGCTGGGTTTGAGAACAAGACTGCCCTGCATCTACCTCACAGTGGCATGTCTTGTCCCATGGGTTGGGCCCGACTGCCTGCTACAGGCATTGCAGCTGGTGCCCAGGGTTGCAGCATCACTCACTTCTGTCCTGACTGCAGATGCTGCAACACCCATGCACCATGTCACAACGCCACTCGATTGAATTGGTCCAGCAGCCTCTCTGTCACGATGGAGGGGCAGCCAGGCCAACCCCAAGTGATGCTGTGACCCATGCACAGGTTGCAATGACTCGAACAGAGAGCGGGGCCCAGCCCCATGGGACAGGAGCCACCACTGCTGGTGAGCCCAGGGCAGGCTTGCTCTCTAGCCACTTCCCAGCACCCCCCAGGACGGGATTAGGGTTGCCAGGGTGGTCAGTGCTCCTTTGGCAGTTCAGTATAGTGCACCCACTGAATCGGGAGGCTACCACCACCCCTGATGTGAAAACAGCAGGAAATTCGTAGCCCACCACAACGGATTGTGAACTTCACATTCTACATACATAAATGTGACATATTAATTAATGGAAATCACAGTTTTAAATATTATGATGAGGCAGCAGTTCACTTCCAACATCGTATTATCCGGTTGTCTCATTTTTGTAATCTTGTAACTAAATTGGCAACTTTCAAAATACATGTAACACTTTTGCTACATGTATTACAAAGAGGATTCCCTGTTCTGATTTTTTGTGTTTATTTCTCAGCAAATTAAGATACTTTTTAGGAGTAAAATGTTTAATAAAACCACAACATTTGAAAACTGCTTTTCTTGAAACATGAAAACATTTCTCTCTCTCTAAGCCCCCATGCTTCCAGAATGAAGGTGCAGTGCCTGGGAGACATCTTAAATGCATCAGCCCCAACAGCAAACGATTCACAAATCTGCAAAGATTTTCAATTTGGGGCTCCTTTCAGTGTATATTTCATAAAAACCTATTCTCAATTTTTCTTCTTCGCTGGAGTTGATCATTTTAAGCACAACTTGAAGCTCTAATTGTAAGACATTTTGGAATACCACAGGTTATCCCTCTAGCTGTAGAAGCAGAGCAGCATCCCTCCACAGACAAGTTAGAGTACAGGAGCAGTGTCTAATTAAAATACTTATCAATAAATTAATGAAAAAAATATATACAAAACAGCTTATACCAGGAATAAAACAATTACAGAGATGGCAATTTTCTTAGGGAGGTTATTTAATAGCTTGAAAATGTAATCTAACTGGATCTCCCAGGCTCCTGGCTCCACAGCAGGGAGCACGGGAGTCCCCGAGAGCCTCCATTGGTTTCAGGCTCCCAGATCCATGACAGGGAGATCTATGAAAAGAGGCAGGGAAGTTTTGGAGTGAGTTGAGAGAAGCAATGTAAAAGGCTTCTAGGTTCAGCACATGTGATATCAAGATGGCCATCAATGGGACAGTGGTGGTGACTTGCAATGGATGTACCATGTTTTCTTTCCTGCTTGAAATCCCTTCTGTCTTAAAGATTCTTGCATTGGAGAAGCAAGTAGAGACATTACTGAGAGTCAGAAAAGCTGAGGAGATCCTAGAGAGCCAGGTTCAGGAAACACTGGTACCCCAGGTTCAAAGAAGAATGGAGCTGGCCACAAAGGAATCAGAGAGAGAGGAAGCCAGAGAGGAAGACTGGCAATTTGTAACCACCATAGGCAAGAGGTCACAGTGGCATTCTACACGGCTGGAGAAAGATGAGGATGGGCAGGCTGTGGCCACCAAAGAGAAGAGGACTGGGAAGGATTCCATACAGCTAGAAATTTCAAATCAATACCAGGTCCTAAATGTGGAAACTTTGGAAGACACCTCTCAAGATCCAGCAGGTCCAAGGGAAGGGAGACATGTAAGGGAATCACATGTGGATAGCAGCTTGGCCTAACATGTAAGAAAATCAAGCTTGCCCGTGAAGAGTTCTCCAATCATTCAAGGAAGACAGACTATCCTTGTTGGAGATTTAATCCTCAGAAGAATTGAAAGAACATTCTGCAAGGGACAAGCAGACAACAGGATGGTGTGCTGCCTTCCCAGAGCCAAGACAAGAGACGTCACTAAGACTGAATAGGTTTCTGAAGTTGACAAGCAAGGAGACATTGGTGATGGTTCACATCGGCACTAATGGAACTGCACTGAAGGATATTTTGCAGATATTAGATGACTTCAGGGAAGTCAGAAATGTGCTGAAGAAGAATGTCCAAGCAATCTTCTCTGAGATTCTTCTTGTTCCACGAGCTACATAATCCTGTGGCACTTCAATTTGAGTGATATATGTGGGAGATCTCATGCTGCCAATACGAAAACATCTTGGAATTTCTAAACATTATGGATGACAATTTTCTATAAAAAAATTGTTGCGGCCAACATGGGGGAATTCTCTATTAAACCTTGTCCTAACAGATAACGGGAAACTGACTACAGAAGTAGAAAATAACAGTAGCTTAGGTACGAGTGATCATGACTTGATCACATTTATAATGTTCAAACAGAATAAAGTCCAGACCAGTAATAATGGTGCTTTAATAGGGCCAGTTTCACAAAGCTAAAAACAATTATGAGCCAAATCAGCTGGGAGGAAGAATTTAATCAGAAAAGAGTGAATCATAATTGGGATTCATTTAAGAACACCTTAATAGATGCCCAAAAAGCTGTTGACCCACAGTTGAGGAATAAGGCCGTACTGGTAAAAAAAAATGACCTGGTTTAGAGGGGAAGTGTAGGCAGCTATAAACATATAATAAATGGAAGAAGGGGAAGCTGATAGTAATGAATATAAATCAGAAGTTAGGAACTGTAGAAACTTGATAAGGGAAGCAAAGGGGCACAAGGAGAAATATATGGCCAGTACACTTAAGGACAATAATGATTTTTTTAAATATATCAGGAATAAAAATAATCTTGACAATAATATTCATTCACTACTAGATGGAAATGGTAGACTTATCAATAGTAATGCAAAAAGGCAGAAGTGTTCAATAAATATTTCTGTTGTGTATTTGGGGAAAACAGATGATACAGTCTCATCATATGGTGATAACACTCTTTCCATTCCACTAGTACCTCTAGAGCAGGGGTCGGCAACCTTTCAGAAGTCGTGTGGCGAGTCTTCATTTATTCACTTTAATTTAAGGTTTTGCGTGCCAGTACATTTTAACTTTTTTAGAAGGTTTCTCTCTATAAGTTTATATATAATATAACTAAACTATTGTTGTATGTAAACAAGGTTTTCAAAATGTTTAAGAAGCTTCATTTAAAATTAAATTAAAATGCTGATCTTACACCGCCAGCCCGCTCAGCCCGCTGCCAGCCTGGGGTTCCGTTCACCTAGGCCGGCAGCAGGCTGAGCGGGGCCTGTGGCCGGGACCCCGGCTGGCAAGGAGCTGGCAGCCAGAACCCCAGACCAGCAGTGGGCTGAGCGGGGCCAGCGGCCAGGACCCCAGACCAGCAGTGGGCTGAGCAGCTCAGCCTGCTGCCGGTCTGGGGTTCCATCCGCTGGCTCCTGCCAGCCAGGGTCCTGGCTGCCGGCCCTGCTCAGTCCGCTGCCGGTCTGGGGTCCCGGCCCTGTCCACATAGAGTAGGTACGTACTTTCTCCCTGGTTCTGGCCCATTCTCTTCCTCTCTCTGCACTGAGATGAGTGTGGGAGTGAACTGAGAACAGGGCTGGGGATGAAGGAGCAGGCTGGGGGTTGGGATGCAGGGTCTGGCCAGGAGCTAGAATGAGGGAGGGGGCTCAGGGTTTGAGCAGGAGGTTTGGGTGTGGAGAGCTTACCTGGGCAGCTCCCATTTGGTATGAGGGGTGCAGGTGGGAATGTGGGTGTGTGTTTGCAGGAGCTCCTGTTTGGTGCTCAGGGTGAGGGTGGGGATGTGGATGGGGGGGGGGTGCAAGAGTCACTGCATCGGGTGTTGGGGGGGCTGGGTATGTGTGGGGGGTGCAGGAGTCAGGGCAGGGGGTTGGGGGTGTGAGAGGAGGGTGGAGGAGTCAGGGCAGGGGGGTCTAGGTATGTGTGGGGGGTGCTGGAGTCAGGGCTAGGGTTGTGGGGGCTGCAGGGGTGAGGGCAGAGGGCTGGTGGGAGTGGGGAGGGTTCAGGGTCAGGGCAGAGGGCTGGAGGGGCATGAGGGGGGTGCAGGGGTCAGGGCAGAGGGCTGGGGGTGTGGGCTGGGGTCGTGCGGGGGCTCCCAGCCCCCTGTCCTGAGCAGCTCATGGCAGGGGGCTGGAGGGGATATGCTGATTCCACCCCCTTCCCCAAGGTCCCCGGAGCAGAGAGCGCTCTGCGGCTCCACTTTTTCCTCTCCCCCTCCGTAGCAAGGGCCGTCAGCTAATCGGCCGCAGGGAGGGAGAGAAGGAGGGGCAGGAACCCTGCACGCTAGGGGAAGAGGCGGGGGGAGGGGGAAGCTTGCCTGCCCTGCAAGGAGAGAGTGGCGGGCAGAGAAGAGTGGGCCGGGCCGGGCAGGATTTTTAATTGCATGCTGCTGTCCCCGGCAGACAGCAGCGTGCCATTAAAAATTGGCTTGCATGCAGTCTTTGGCACGCATACCATAGGTTGCTGACCCCTGCTCTAGAGGATGTTAAAAAGAAGCAACAAAAGTTAGACATTTTAAAATCAACAGGTTCAGATAACTGGCATCCAAGAGTCTTAAAAGAGCTGCTGAGTTGTTCGCTGAACCATTAATGTTGATTTTCAATAAGTCTTGAAGCATGGGAGAAGTTACAAAAGACTGGAAGAAAGCTACGGTTGTGCCAATTTTTTAAAAGGGTAAACGGGATGACCCATGTAATTATAGGCCTGTCAGCCTGACTTCAATCCCTTTCAAGATAATGGAGCAGCTGATATGGGACTCGATTAATAAAGAATTAAAGGAGGATAATATAATTAATGTTTATGGAAAACAGATCCTATCAAACAAACTTGGTATTTTTTTTTTAATGAGATTACAAGTTTGGTTGATAAAGGTAATAGTGTTGACATAATATACTTAGACTTCTCTAAGGCGTTTGATTTGGTACCACGCAACATTTTGATTAAGAAACTAGAAAGATATAATTAACATGGCACACATTACATGGATTAAAAACCTGCTAACTGATAGATCTCAGAGCATAACTGTAAACACGGAACTGTCATTGAGCAGGTCTGTTTCCAGCATGGTGTTGCAGGGACTGGTTCTTCACCCTAAGGTATTTATCACTTTTATAAATCACTGGAAGAAAACTTAAAATCATCACTGACAAAGGTGGCAGATGACACAAAAATAGGGGAAGTGATAAACAATGAAGAGGACAGGTCACTGATTCAGAGTGATCTGGATTGCTTGATAAACTGGGCGCAAGCAAACAATATGCATTTTAATACAGCCAAATGTAATTGTGTAAATTCGGAACAAAGAACGTAGGCCATACTTACAGAATGGGGGACTCTATCTAGAAAAGCAGTGACTAAAGAAAAGATTTGAGGGTGAAAGTAGACAATGAACTGAACATAAGCTCCCAGTGTGATGCTGTGGCCAAGACAACTAATGTGATCCTGGGATGCATAAAAAGAATAACCTTAAATCGGAGCAGAGAGGTTATTTTACCTCTGTATTTGGCATTGGTGCAACCACTGCTGGAATACTGTGTCCAGTTCTGGTGCCCAAAATTCCAGAAGGATGTTGATCAATTGGAGAGGATTCAGAGAAGAGCCATGAGTATTAGTAAAGAATTAGAAAACATGCCTTATAATGAGAGACTCAAGGAGCTCAATCTATTTAGCTTATGGCTAAGGGATAACTCGATTACAGTGTGTACATACCTATGTGGGGAACAAATATTTAATAATGGGCCCTTCAGTCTAGCAAAGAAAGGCATAACATGATCCAGCATCTGGAAGTTGAAGTTAGACAAATTCAGACTGGAAACAAGGGGTAAATTTCTAACAGTGAGGGTAATTAACCATTGCAACAATTTACCCAGGGTCATGGTGGATTCGCCATCACTGACAACTTGGATATTGGATGTTTTTCTAAAAGATATGTTCTAGGAATTATCCTGGGAAAATTCTATAGCTTGTGTTATACAGGAATCTCAGACTAGATGATCACAATGGTCCCTTCAGGACTTAGAATATATGAACCCTGGATTGGCAGGGCTCTCCGGGAGCTGCGGATCATGCAAGCATTGGATCTACGGGCCCAAGCATGTGATTTGGTGCAAGTTAATTGAACCCAATTCACTTTCTTGAAAAAATCTCAGGTTCAACCAACCAGCATTTTCTGATGAAACTAAATAAGATAAACATAAACATTTAAAACTTACCAAAAACCATCCGCCATATCGCTGGATGTGGGCGAGTAAAAGGCCCTGTGGAGAGAAATATTTGCTAGATGACAGTGAATTGATTACAAAGATTAAAACTACAGCATATTATTTCTAAGACTTGGTTCAGGGGGATATCAGCAAAAGTTAACAAGCAAAGATCGGTTTTTCTTCAAGCTTTACAATATACTTGAAAGTTTGGCTTAGAGCCTTAAATAAAACAAGTTCATTAGTAATTGATTCTAGGATTTGATCATTACTTGGACATGGAAGAAATACGCAATTACTTTTCATTTGCATTCTTTCCATGGTGGTAAGAAGATGGCATATATTTTGGATGTATGTGTGCTGAGGTGTCAGCTGCTAGTATTTTTAACAGGCTGATCTCTTGATCTGTTTTTTAGATTACATCTGTTTTGTGGCTTTTTACAGTTGTGGGCATGTTTCATTTTGGGAATGAAAAAGTAATCAAGTACAAGTTTCTGCAGGTTAGCAATGAAACTGGGGGCACTGACTCCCAAAAACATTACCAGGCAGGCCACCTAAAACTTCTAACAGACTTAATATCAGATATCACAAAGAATATCAGGCATCTTACACACAGAGGTTGGATGTGTGTGAAAAAACAAGCTCTTCTGGCTACAAAATTGAAATTGATACCTTTAGAGACACCATTAAGATCAAACACAAATCCTGATTAAATACCTAGCTCAAAAGGGCTTAACTTCAAGATATATCAAGATTTCTTTAAAGGTCTCAAGAGCCTGGATTCCTGAGGACGAATGTCCTCTGATTACAGCTTCTGTTTTAGATTTATTTATTTTGCCGGAGATTAGATTGACTTCCTTTATTAAATTAAAACGCCAAACTAGAGCAAAAAGAGAAGTGGAGATAAGGGCCACCTTTATCTGGTGGCACTGAAAAGTTTCTAAATATAATCCATTCTTCTAGACTGCAGGAAGAGGCTGAAAATATAGGTCTTCAACACACATTATGATTTGATCTTTGAATCCCATCTGCAAATAGCTATCCCTATTTCACCCCGCAAGGGCTTTTTCTAAACCCATAAGTGAACGACAGTCACATGCAGATCTTGTGGTTTGGGCAATTACATTATGTAACCTTCTTCGCATATCCAAATTTGTTCTTCCCTATAGGAAATCAGTTTGGTCTGCATGTGACACATAATTCATTTATGGGGATAGAGACATGAGTGATTACCTTGATGAGATTTTATAGAATGTAGCTATGGGACAGGCACACTGGGTTAAACCCTTACCTTCTTTTGTCAACAGCATGATAATGGTTGATGTTCATTTGGAGGAAGTTATTTTGAAATTATGATTTGTCTGAGTAATCCCTGAATTTGTAAGGAGTTATTTATTTGCTCCACAAAGATTTTCGAAAAATCTATCCAAAACCAATTATGGCCCATGAATCCGAGTTTTCTAAGAGATTTAATAAAGTTAACAGTCATTTCATCTCCACCTTCTTAGCACCCTAATCTTTCTGTTATCTAAGCATACTTAAAAATACTTAGTTCCATCCATAATATTTCAATAAATACATTAAGTCTATAACTCCCACCAGGAAACTCACATCAACAACTTAAAATATATATGTGCTAGTTCAAAAGGAATTATTATGGGGAAGTTCTATGGGATGTATTATACAGGAAGTCAGACCAGATGTTCACAGTGGTCTCTTTTTGCCTTGAAATTTATGAAACTGGATTTTGGCAGGCATTTACATCTGATGAGAGGCGGCATGATCTCTAATTTATCCCCTCTGCCCCCTCAGATACTCTCCTGTGATCCTTCAAGATTGAAGAATCATTTGCTGCTGAAGACAGAGCTGATCACCAGGAGTTTACACAAGCTCTCTTTCGTGCCAGAACAGCCTAATCTTGAATGCACTAATTCATATTGCGCCAATGTGCACTCCAAAATAAAACTTTCATGGCAATTTTGATATGGTAATATAAACAGGAATTCAGTTTCTTGCACATAAAACTCTTAATTGTTAAGTGTGTATGTCAACAGAAAAACTACACACTATGAAAAACTAAAAATTTTATCCCATAGGTGCTGGGAAGTATATGAATATAGTGTCATGCCAGAAACCACAATGGGAGGTTTAGGAGTCTATTGAAAATATGAAAGCTAAAAGGTGCTGGCACAAAATTCCTGCATTTTCCTTCTCTCTATCCAATTCATCATTTTGGTGAGCACATTATGAAAACTACTCATTAATGAAGTTCTAGGAGGAGCTAGATAGCATCGTAAGACAAAGCTCTAGAGAGTCCTTTCAAAATGTTCCCCTTTAAAGCTGCAAATCTGTCCTGATAGAAACTATTGTTCATCTACTGTTGAACAGAGGCAATATCTGAAATGGGGGGAAGCAAAACTGACCATCAAATGTATGGTCATAACCAGTCTACAGTAGGAAACAAAGATCACAATATATGTAACTCAAAACAGGATAACTCTTCTCTTGAAGGGTCTCCAGTGTAACCAAAGCGTTATTCTTTTCAACTCGCATCATTAGTAGAACATGGCAATAAAACTATTTTGATTTACTTCACACCCCGCTCACAATCATTGAAAAATTCTTTCAAGTTTCATTTTCTTAGGGGGTGGAGATGAAGTACAGCAACTTTACTGTTGTACATCCATAACAATAAAGGTCAGATTTTGGTTCTAGTCCTGGCTCTGCCACTAGCCTCTTATATGACCTTCAGCAAGCCACTTCCCCTCTTGGAGCCTCAGTTTTCCCATCTATAAAGTGTGGATAATGATACTGACCTCCTGCTTTGAGATTTACTGATGTAGAACACTGTAGAAGAACCAGATATTATTATTATTAAGAGATTTAATCCCCAAATATGCTGAAAAAGCTGACATTTCCATTTTCAAGGGACTATGGCTCTCTAGCGAGACCATGCAAAAGATAAATAGCCTGTATTTTGTTGGTATTTCAGCTCAATGCTATTACAGTTCATTTATACGGTTGCTTAATTTAATGCCATGTAAAGACAGTGAATAAAATCTATCTTAATTTAAAAAAAAAAAGTTACTAACCTTTTGTTACTGTTGGTCTTCGAGATGTGTTGATCATGTCCATTCCATGTTCGATGAGTATGCTCACCACATGCATTGGTGTAGGAAGTTTTTCCTCAGTGGTATCGGTAGGGGACCAAATCTGGCACCCTCTGGCACATATGCGCCGGGATAAGGGGCCACCTTCCATCCTCCCTCAGTTCCTTCTTGCTGGAACTCCGACAGTGGGGAAGGAGAGTGGGTCATGGAATGGACATGAGCAATGCATCTTGAAGAACAACAGTTACAAAAGGTTAGTAACAGTTTTTTCTTCTTCAAGTGATTGCCCATGTCCATTCCATGTTAGGTGACTCCCAAGCAGTACCATCAGAGGCGGGGAAGAGTTCATGGACGTGTTGATTGCAACACAGCTCTGCCAAATCCAGCATCATCTCTGGCTTGCTGGGTGATGGGGTAATGAGTGGTGAAAATGTGTACTGAAGACCGCGTTGCAGCCCTGCAGATATCCTGGATAGGGACATGCGCCAGGAAGGCAGCCAAAGATGCCTGAGCCCTAGTGGAGGCACTGCCCGCGCTAACTCGTAACAGATGTGAAAGCAGTGGTGATCCAGTTTGAAATCCTTTGAGAGGACACTGGAAGGCTCTTCCTTCTGTCGGCAGTCACAACAAAGGGTTGAGTCAATCTGCGGAAGAGATTGTTGCGCTCCAAATAGAAAGCTATGGTGCACCTTACATCGCATCTCTCCTCATTGGTCTTGTGAAGTTTCAGATAGAACACTGGAAGGAAGATATTCTGGTTGATATGAGGAGCGCGCAAAGTCTAATGTCTCTTTCCCTCTTGGTCCAGGGCTTGAATCCCTTACAAATGCAGCACTTTTCATGGATATGGGACTCACCCAGACACTTCAAACAGCTTAGGTATGGATTGCTGATTGGCATGGGCTCCTTAAAACGATCGCAAGGCTTAAAGCCCGGGGAATGGGGCATGCCCCGTTCCTGGGCTAAGTCCCTCAGGGGACTATTCGCTAAAGTCTACTAGCTATTAAGAACTGTAAACTGATTACTAACTAACAACAATTTACATAAAAGTTCAAAGAACCACTGAATAGAAACTGCTTGCTAGAACAAGGGGAGTGTTCCAGCACAGACACTGGCAGTAAGAAGGAACTGAGAGCGGTGGGGGGCTTATACTAGTGCAAATAAGCACCACTCCAGAGGGCACCAGGGTACCCCAATGGATACCACCGAGGAAAAACTTCTGGCACCGGTGCATGTGGTGGGCACACTCACCTAACATGGCATGGACATGAGTAATCACTTGAAGAAGTAAGCAAGCAATTCTTTCCATCTCAGAAAGTAAATGGCAACAAGTGAAAAGAAATATGCATGTGAAATAAAGGTAAAGCATCAATATACTTACCATTTGGAAAAGCTAGAACACTAACGATTAGAAAGAAGAAAACCACAGAGAGGATACCCTTCCAAATATTATCTTCTGGGATAGAATCATTCCTGAAAAGACAGACATCATCAACTTAGTAACATGACTTTTTTGAGGACAATGAGAAAAGGCACTCTAGATGCCAGGTTAATGAAATACATTTGGAAATAAGCACTGAAAATCAATTATGGTTCACAATCAATAAGAGAAGCTAACTTAGTAACTGCACTGAATGGTTTCACTTGACACCCTTGCACATCCATTTATACAAGAACAAAGCTAAACATAAAATCAATATACCCAGGCCAGGAGTACAGCTTCTAGCCATTGTCAGAACTGACTGCAAAGTAAAAATAACAAGGCTTAAATTATTCCTCTTTTTTTGGAGAAAGGTTGTTGTTATATTATAGCCAAAGGATAGACCTAAGCATCGAGTGTGAATATCTTGACAGGAAATCCTGGCAAGCCTGATTTAGCTGTTTTTCCTTCTCAGATAGCTAAGAGTACCACCTAGTTTACATGGGAGATCCACCCATTTCAGAATAGATCTGGCTTTTGCAAATAAGTTCTCTCTTCTTCAGTCAGTTCTCGGAGCCTTAAATAACAAAATCAGTAAGTGTAACCATCAATTATTAATAACTCAAATACAAGCATAGTTGATATAGCACATCTTAATTATTACTATGAAGATTAAAATCTTATTGCTTATAACTAAATATTTTTAGGTACTCATCATGAACGTATCTAGGTACCAATATACAATGCACAGTAATATATTCCATTATTTCTTCCTTTCCTTTTAGCGTCAAATTTTCTTTCTAGTTTTACAATGGATTAAGCTGTGCATGGTGAAACAAGGGTATCTTATTTCAGGATGGTTCAAAAATGAATCTGCAGCAGTATAATTTGCCCCACAATAATTGCCAGGATGGGATCAGTGAGGAAATAGTACTGTATTTTAGAGTTTGCAATAACATTTAGCCTCAGATGCATGATTATAAATGTGGGCAGGGCCATCCCTAGGGGGTGGGTGGGGCCTGGGGCGGAAGTGACAGATTCGTCTCTTCTGGGACTGACTGCACCAGCCAATCGTACTGGCCTGCGGGGCCCTCTAAAGCGTGGGGCCCGGAGCAGTTGCCCCGATTCGCCCTACCCAAGGGGCGGCTCTGAATGTGGGACATATAATTTTCCCCTCTTCCAAAGTGCTGCATAATCTCCTACTTAGATTGTAAGCTCTCTGGGACAGGAACAGGTTTTTTTGTTTTGTGTTTGTACAGCTCTTAGCATGTTAGGGTCCTGGTCTATGACAATGGCTCCTAAGTACTATGGTAATACAAATAAAGAAGAAGAATACATTACACTACAGTGGAGTACCACAGCAGCCTTTTCTACCCGGGAAGCTTCTGAGCCCTGGCTAGGTCAGGTCTGCCATGGGAAGGCTGCTGCCATGTGAAGGGACCTACCAAATTAATGGCCGTGAAAAACACGTCACAGACTGTGAAATCAGATCTCCCCCATGAAATCTAGCTATTGGAGGGGCAGGGCTGGGGCGCCCCAGCTCGGGGCTCCTACTGTTCACCAGGCTCCAGCTGCTGGGGTGGGGTGGGACAGAACTTCCTCTTCCCCTGAACAGCTGCTCTCAGCGTGAGATCAGACCCATGTCTGGGTACCTCCCCTGGCTGCAGGAAGCTCATGGCTGTACCAGCTCTGAAGACTCCCAGCAGCCCAGGGGAGATCAGACCCACCTCCACCTCCGGGAATCTCCCCCCGGCTGCAGGAAGCTCCACAGCTGCTGCCTTCAGAGAAGGCAGCACAGAACTGAGGGTGGCAATCCCGCGACCCCCCACACCAGCTTTGTGACCCCCCCACCAACCCGTTCTGGCTCAGGAACCATATGGTTACAACACCCTGAAATTTCAGATGTAAACATCTGAAAATGTGAAATTGACCAATTTTAAAACCATCTGGCCCTGAAATTGATCAAAATGGACCATGAATTTGGCAGGGTCCTACATATGAGTAAAGCTCTCACCAACAGAAGTTGGTTCAATAAAAGATATTACCTCATTCACCTTGTCTCTCTAAAGTGCATCATGCCAGTGACCTTTCTCTAATCTTCCCCCTGTTCTATCGAGATTGACTAGTGTCAGTTTCCTGGTTATAGTGCCACCCATGCATGCCTTAGAGTCATTCCATGACTAGCTAAAAAACAGGAATTCTGCCTTAGCACTGGGCTCCCTGTGCTCCTCCAGGAGTTCCGCCTTGATCAGAGCTGCTGCCCTGTCTTCGTACAGCCGACCCACAGATTCACAATGGCCCAGCATACAGAGGAGGTAGTCCTCTGCTACAAATTCACATAACAGTGTACATTCATTATTTTCACTTAGTAATGTCTGGTAGAACGTTTTCCATAAAAATGAAAGCTACTGAATGATTTAATAATCAAGTAAAATTGCTGCATAATTCAGTGCAACCTAGCCACATATAATAGAGAAGGGTGGACTAAATCACTTAAGTTAAGCCTAATGTAACAGCAAATACATTTGGCTTTGTACAGATCAAGATTTCTGAGCCTTATAAAGCATTTTGATTTCTTTTTTGGTCACTACATGAACAGATCAGACTCTACCTCCCTATCCCACGTTTCTAAGATCCTGAGTATTGTGATTAATCTTTAACATCTTTCTCTCTGTAAATCCTCTTTACTTACTGCATACTAGATAGTCAAAGCCTTGATTAAGAAAGCCAGAAGTTACTGCTTTAGTTAGTTCATTTTGGGATTAATACAGTTACACTTTTAAAAAGAATGTTTATCCTGTCCCCCTGCCAGAGGCAGGAAAGAAAAAACTACAGCTTGGTTACTGCTTCTGAGCTAGAAGAGAGACTATGGTGTTTGTTTGGAAGAGGTGTTGCTGGGAATCCTGAGAGGAAGGTGCAGGCACAGGGAAACAAAATGACTGTCACAACAAACAATAATAAGAAAATGTACTCTTGAGGGAATTCTGTGCCAAAAAAATAAAAATTCTGCAAACAACATTTTAAAATTCTGCAAATTTTATTTGTCGATAAATAAATGTGGAGGCTCCAGCATGGCAGTGGGGAACACAGGCCACTGGCTGCATGGAGGTGGGAAATCACCCTAAAGCCCCGCACATCCCAGCACATGGACTCAGCGGAGAGGCTGCACTATGTCAGGGTCAGGTGCAAGGGCTGGGCCTGCCCAGAAACACCCTGTGGCCCTGCCCCTCCATACCAGGCACACCAGGTTGGGTCAAGCAGGCTCAGCCCAGCAGGATCCAAGAGTGAAGGGCCTTAGTGTGTGGGGATAGGATTCTGTGTGGGGCAATCTGGGTGTGGGGAGATCTGGATGAACAGGGGCTTATTGGGGGGTTCTGGGTACAGGGGCAATGGGACTCTGCAGGGGGTCCAGGTGAAGGTGGTTGGGGCTCAGCAGGGGAAGGGGGGCTGGATGCAAGTGGCTTGGGCAGGGGTGTCCAGGTGCTGAGGGAGTGGGGCTTGGAGAATACTGTCCTGCATTTTATTCTTGCTTTACTAAAACACAGCCTGTCACCTCCATTAAGTGCTGCTGTGTGTGCTTCACAAAGGAGTGCCCCCAGCAGCCGTCCCTCAGTTGCCATTTGCCTCTTTGTTGGTTGCCTCTCAGTTAAATGAAAGCCATATCCTCCTCCACAGAGGAGGAAAGGGAAACAGTGGAGCATAGTCAATAGGAATCCCAGCGATAGCAACAGATTTGGAGGTGGGAAGCCAGAGACCAGCTTATCCAAAAGGAAAAACAAGGCAGGTGCAGCAGCAGCCCTGAATATTTAGGTGACAGATACATTACAAAAGCCTAAAATAGGCAAATTAGGCAATTAAACACCCATTCAAATTTACTTTGTTGGCTTTCCCACATTGAAGCAACCCCTCTCTGAAGTCTAGCTCCACCCTGGTCTGCCAACTTCAGGACTGTGACCTCTGTCTCCTGAGATCCTAATGAAGAACCACTACCAGGTTCCCAAAACTAAGGATGGATCTGGCTGCTGTATCCAACAGAAGATCTTTTCCCAGGTTCATCTGAGATCTGCATAAAACAATAGCGTTCAATAAGCAAAAGATGTGATGCTACACAAGAAATGGTGTAGTCCCAGATGACTGCTTGAGAACTATGTTTGACTTCAATGAAGACTTCAACTGACGGTTTACAAAATCATGGTAGGAAACTAAAAAACACTGAAAAAATCAGAGTTAGACTTTATGGTACTGAGAGCAAGCTTTTTTGATTGTTTGTTTTTAAAAAAAGGATATGAATCATTTCTAGTACCTGATACTCTATATATTGATAGAGACATAATACTTTATAAGACACATTGTAATTAAGCTTATTGAAAAAGGCCAAAACAAAATCTTACCTGATACTACTACTAGACCAAATTTTGAAGACACAGCTATGGTTTGATAAGATCTGTTCCAGCTCACTCTCACTAATCCTGAATAAATTTACCAGTGAGTATGGTAACAAAACACACACCACCCCCTCTCCCCGGCACACTACCTTCTTCATCAAGAAATAGGAAAAAGAAACGTACAACAGACTTAACAGCACTGTCTTATGTCATGATAAAAGGGACTGGTATCACTATCACAAGAGATGCCTTGTCTTTATCTACGGTATCAGCACTTTAATTAATCTGAATTTGAGAGATTGACACAAAATATGTATTCAGTAATGAAGATCTCAGGTACATAACCAAACATACAGCAAACCCAGATGATTGTACTTCAGATTTACATTGTGCATAAAAAACACCAGGCAAAGTGAATGAATGCCAGTTTGAATAAAGCCCTAGTATGATGGTCTAGGATGCATTGTCCTGCTGCAGTCAGGTGCTTTCCAAAGGCAAAAAAACAAAACAAAACAAAACAAAAAAAAACCCCTTCTCTTTATGGTATTTATGGACAGAAGTAATACTTGGTAGGGATGCCATGACAGCATCCGGGGGCGGGGGGGAGGGGCACTCCAGTCCTTCTGTGGCCATGTTCAAAATAACAGCTCAATTTTTTTAAAAAAAGGAAAACCTGGCGCATGGTGGGGACCAACCCGCCCCGGTGTGGCTGTCCCCCAGCTGGGCGGCGCCTCCCCAAGTCACTGAGCTACTGGCCTGTCGCCGAGCCCGGCAACCTTCACGCCTGGCTCAGTAACCTGCCCCGGCGCTCCCCAGTCCCTCCCTGTCCCCCGTTCGTTCGGGGCCTCTCCCGCCCAGCCCCCGCCTCTCCCGCCTCCTTTCCGCCCCGCGCACCGCGTGAAGGCGAAGGCCATGAGGCTGAGGATGGTGAAGCTCAGCAGGGTGATGGTGTGGGGCCGGTAGAAGAACTCCAGGGTGATGTCCTCCACCTGCTGCTCGTTGATCATGCGGAAGTGCAGCCGGTAGTTCACATCGTCCTTGCTCAGGGTCCGGCTCCCCACGCAGGACGCCATCTCCCCGCGCGCCGCCGCCCCGCCCGGCCCGGCCCGGCCCGGCCGCCTGCTCCGCTCGGCGGCTGCTTGGGAGGCCGGCTGCGGGAGGGAGCAGCGCTCTCCCGGCCCGGGGGCCTGGGCGCGCGGCACCAAACGGGCGCTGGGACCAGGCCCCGGCGAGGCGGGGGGGTTGGGGCGGGGAATTACTGCACGGAGGAGGGAGCGGCCGGGCCGCGCGGGGAGAGGGAAGAGAGTATCAACCCCCCGCCGCCGGCAGATGGTCTCGGCCGGGCAGGAAGCGCCTCTGCAGTATGTGAGGGAAGGGGGCGGGCGAGGCAGGGTAGCTGCGCGCAGACCGGCCGGGAGGGGGCGGGGCGACGGGAGGAGGAGCCAGCGGCGCGGCACGAGGCCTAGCCGCCGCCTCAGGTGAGACCCTCCCCGGCGTGGTCACCCGGCTGGGGCCCGCGGCTGGAGCTGGGCTAGGGGGCGCTGGGAACGGGGCAGGCTGCGGGCTTCAGGCTTCAGTCCGCCCGCCCGCCCCTGAGCGGCCTAGGGCCTGTGTCTGGGGGCGAGGCTAGCCGCGCTGGAAGCCGCAGGGGCACGGACCGTGCCGGGGCTCCCGCCAGCCCAGCCCCGCGGAGGGTCAGGCTCGGAGCCGGGCTCCGGACACGGACGCGCCAGGGAGGGCAGAGGCAGCACCCTAGGCACGGTCTGAGCGTCCCCTGCGCCCCCAGCCAGCCACCCGCTAGTCCTAGAATGTCTGGGGTTTTAATTACTTGTCCGCGGCCTGTTGTCTCGCTTAGAAACAGTGACAATAAGTATTTGTAAGGAGCTTTATGAGCTAACGGTTGCATGTGATTCTGTAATACAAGAAATTGTGCATTGTTTGATTCCTGTGCATGACCCCTTACTTTGACTGGGGCTATGTTAGGCCCTCCTGCTTTTTTTCAGACCACTTTAAGCGCTGCCTTATCTCTAGGTTTGCTGGGTGCTCCTACTTCATGTGTCCCTGGGAGCCCTTGGCACGGTCCTAGCTCTGGGATCTGCCTGAGAGCAGGAACACGTAGTAGTGTGTCTGCCCCGCCACTTACTTTGGTATAACTTAGGTCGCTCAGGCATGTGAATGAGCCACCCCTCTTCAGTGACATAAGTCACACTGACCTAAGCACTGGTGTGGACTGCGCTACATTGACGGGAGAGCTTCTCCCCTTGATGTAGCTGCGTTGGGGGTGCACTGCTGTAAGCTCTCTACCGTAGCCATAGCCTAAGAGAGCAATGTACCTGTTGGGCTAGGGGGAGCTGCCTTGTCTTTCAAGATACAATATTAATTGCATGCTCGTAACCAGACTAAATGTCAGGTTTCAGAGTAACAGCCGTGTTATTCTGTATTTGCAAAAAGAAAAGGAGTACTTGTGGCACCTTAGAGACTAACCAATTTATTTGAGCATAAGCTTTCGTGAGTTACAGCTCACTTCATCGGATGCATACTGTGGAAAGTGTAGAAGATCTTTTTATATACACACAAAGCATGAAAAAATACCTCCTGCCACCCCACTCTCCTGCTGGTAACAGCTTATCTAAAGTGATCACTCTCCTTACAGTGTATATGATAATCAAGTTGGGCCATTTCCAGCACAAATCCATAGAATCATAGAATCATAGAATATAAGGGTTGGAAGGGACCCCAGAAGGTCATCTAGTCCAACCCCCTGCTCAAAGCAGGACCAATTCCCAGTTAAATCATCAAAGGGTTTAACAAGAATGTTGTGGGGGGGGGTAGGAAAAAACAAGGGGAAATAGGTTACCTTGCATAATGGCTTAGCCACTCCCAGTCTCTATTCAAGCCTAAATTAATTGTATCAAATTTGCAAATGAATTCCAATTCAACAGTTTCTCGCTGGAGTCTGGATTTGAAGTTTTTTTGTTGTAATATCACAACTTTCATGTCTGTAATCGCGTGACCAGAGAGATTGAAGTGTTCTCCGACTGGTTTATGGATGTTATAATTCTTGACATCTGATTTGTGTCCATTTATTCTTTTATGTAGAGACTGTCCAGTTTGACCAATGTACATGGCAGAGGGGCATTGCTGGCACATGATGGCATATATCACATTGGTGGATGTGCAGATGAACGAGCCTCTGATAGTGTGGCTGATGTTATTAGGCCCTGTGATGGTGTCCCCTGAATAGATATGTGGGCACAGTTGGCAACGGGCTTTGTTGCAAGGATAGATTCCTGGGTTAGTGGTTCTGTTGTGTAGTATGTGGTTGCTGGTGAGTATTGCTGCATGTTGGGGGGCTGTCTGTAGGCAAGGACTGGCCTGTCTCCGAAGATTTGTGAGAGTGTTGGGTCATCCTTCAAGATAGGTTGTAGATCCTTAATAATGCGTTGGAGGGGTTTTAGTTGGGGGCTGAAGGTGATGGCTAGGGGCCTTCTGTTATTTTCTTTGTTAGACCTGTCCTGTAGTAGGTGACTTCTGGGAACTCTTCTGGCTCTATCAATCTGTTTCTTCACTTCCGCAGGTGGGTATTGTAGTTGTAAGAATGCTTGATAGAGATCTTGTAGGTGTTTGTCTCTGTCTGAGGGGTTGGAGCAAATGCGATTGTATCGCAGAGCTTGGCTGTAGACGATGGATCGTGTGGTGTGGTCAGGGTGAAAGCTGGAGGCATGTAGGTAGGAATAGCGGTCAGTAGGTTTCCGGTATAGGGTGGTGTTTATGTGACCATCGTTTATTAGCACTGTAGTGTCCAGGAAGTGGATCTCTTGTGTGGACTGGACCAGGCTGAGGTTGATGGTGGGATGGAAATTGTTGAAATCATGGTGGAATTCCTCAAGGGCTTCTTTTCCATGGGTCCAGATGATGAAGATGTCATCAATGTAGCGCAAGTAGAGTAGGGGCGTTAGGGGACGAGAGCTGAGGAAGCGTTGTTCTAAGTCAGCCCTAAAAATGTTGGCATACTGTGGGGCCATAATGTAAAATAGTTATGGGTAAGGACAATTGGGGACAATGTATACCTTCAGATCAGCGGCACTGCTATGGGTGCCCGCATGGCCCCACAGTATGCCAACATTTTTATGGCTGACTTAGAACACCGCTTCCTCAGCTCTCGTCCCCTAAGTCAGCCATAAAAATGTTGGCATACTGTGGGGCCATGCGGGCATTTGCTCCAACCCCTCAGACAGAGACAAACACCTACAAGATCTCTATCAAGCATTCTTACAACTACAATACCCACCTGCGGAAGTGAAGAAACAGATTGATAGAGCCAGAAGAGTTCCCAGAAGTCACCTACTACAGGACAGGTCTAACAAAGAAAATAACAGAAGGCCCCTAGCCATCACCTTCAGCCCCCAACTAAAACCCCTCCAACGCATTATTAAGGATCTACAACCTATCTTGAAGGATGACCCAACACTCTCACAAATCTTCGGAGACAGGCCAGTCCTTGCCTACAGACAGCCCCCCAACATGCAGCAAATACTCACCAGCAACCACATACTACACAACAGAACCACTAACCCAGGAACCTATCCTTGCAACAAAGCCCGTTGCCAACTGTGCCCACATATCTATTCAGGGGACACCATCACAGGGCCTAATAACATCAGCCATACTATCAGAGGCTCGTTCACCTGCACATCCACCAATGTGATATACGCCATCATGTGCTAGCAATGCCCCTCTGCCATGTACATTGGTCAAACTGGACAGTCTCTACATAAAAGAATAAATGGACACAAATCAGATGTCAAGAATTATAACATTCATAAACCAGTCGGAGAACACTTCAATCTCTCTGGTCACGCGATTACAGACATGAAAGTTGTGATATTACAACAAAAAAACTTCAAATCCAGACTCCAGCGAGAAACTGTTGAATTGGAATTCATTTGCAAATTTGATACAATTAACTTAGGTTACCTTGCATAATGACTTAGCCACTTCCAGTCTCTATTCAAGCCTGTTTCCCCTTGTTTTTTCCTACCCCCCCACCCCCCGACGTTCTTGTTAAACCCTGGATTTGTGCTGGAAATGGTCCACCTTGATTATTATACACATTGTAAGGAGAGTGGCCACTTTAGATAAGCTATTACCAGCAGGAGAGTGGGGTAGGAGGAGGTATTTTTTCATGCTTTGTGTGTATATAAAAAGATCTTCTACACTTTCCACAGTATGCATCCGATGAAGTGAGCTGTAACTCACGAAAGCTTATGCGCAAATAAATTGGTTAGTCTCTAAGGTGCCACAAGTACTCCTTTTCTTTTTTCAGACTAAATGTGTTACTGTTGTAATCAATTTATGTGTATTAGCATAACACCTAGGAGCTTCAGTTGTGGCCAGGACCTCCCTGTGCTATGTGCTTATGCTCAAATAAATTTGTTAGTCGCTAACGTGCCACAAGTACTCCTTTTCTTTTTACAGAACCAAAGGACAGTCTGGCAGTGCCCCATGAAGAGACTTGACATTGTGGTGCCCTGATTCTTTTTTCATAAACAGATTGTTGAGAATTAACACACTTAATGCAAACAATGTCTGTTCAAGATTTTTAAATTTTTATTGTTCAGTTATGTATTTTCTAGGATATCACATTTGTAAATTCACAAGGCAGCTGAATGACATTAGATAGCACAGACCTACTTCTGCTTTAATTTTGACAAAGCTGCTTCCTAAACTTTGGACCGAGTTTGTGTGAACAGTGAGATGCATTACTTTATTCTTGACCATTTTCTCCTTATAATTAAGTGCTCCTTTTTCTTAGCAGGGAACCATATTTATGTAGAAGATGGCTTTTTGGGCTCGGCAGATAAGCATATGGCACTTCTCAGTGAAAACAAGTAGTGTTGCTAATTCTGTTCAGCAACTGAGAAAAACTCACAGAATGTGGATGCAGTTGCGTAAGCTTTCAGTTCTATCTTTCCTGTGCACTGATAATCACTTTCTTCAGCGTGGATTGAAGACCTACAGATCTGTATCTTTGGGGAACCGCTTACAGTCCACCAACTTAAGTAATGGACAAATTGTTTCTTCAGAAAGTAACTTACTTTCTCCAGTAAACCACGACCAGCAGCAAGCAGAAGTAATACCCAGCTCAGATACAAAAACATTATATGAAGGTAAGAAACTTTAAGAACTTGAATTTAACTTAAAGTCCACAATGTCCCATCAGTTCGGTGTCGTTGGCTCTTAGTCTCCAAGCATTCTTGTCCAGTGCATCTAACAAGCGGACACCAACTTTCACGTCCTCCTTCAGCATCTCAAACCACCTTTTTCTAGGTATTCCTCATGTCCCACAGCTACTAGTTCATATACTCTCTAGCCAGCATATCCCACGTTTTGTCTCACTTGACTCGTTCATCTCAGTCAATACTTCCTCTGCTTTTCTGTGATGAGGGCTCGTGCCGTTTTATTGTGTAGCCTATCTTACCAGTGTCCACCTAAGCATTCTCATTTTGGCAGCATGATGTCAGAACTTCTATTTTTCTGTACTGAAAATCCTGCTTTAAACTTGACATTTGGCTGTTAACTCATTGGACAGTCTTTACAAGTTTCACTCAGTTTGAACCTCAGTATTAATATAGGATTTCTGTCATATAAGACAAGTATTTGATCCAAAACCGTATTGATTGCTTTTAAATCTAGTCAGAAGTTTAGTCGTCTTATCAGAATATCAGACTGGTGGTAAGGAGACCTGAATTCTCTTCTCCATTGTGCCACAAACTCATTGTGTGACCTTAGGCAAGCCACTGAACCACTCTGTGCCCTGACCCCTAAATAAGGATAATAAAAAACAACCGCTGAAAAGGGCTTTTAATATGTATGGAGAAAAATTGCTATGGAAGTACTAAGTGTGAGAATACTTCATTCTTCTTATAGCATTTACCTGCAACTGCGAAATAAGGTATTGGAGATTGTTTTAACCCTTTTATATCACTCATAACATATGTTAAACGATTAGTGTGTTAAAACAGTCGTTTAAACACACTAATCCATTTAAACTGTTTTAGATACTGCTTACAGGCCTCTCTTCCACACAGCCGAGAGGTGGGCTATGAGCATAGTGCCAGGAAACTGAGTTTTAGTCTGGTTCTGTCAAAGACTCCTTTTGTGTCCTTTGACAAACCATTTTCTCCTTCTGCAAATGGGGAATGCTAGAAAAAGTGAGTTTCCTACACTGTGTTGACTTGTCTGGCCTACACTTGCAGCTAACCCCATGTACAACTGAGAAGGATTGGGTCCTCTGTGACTGTAGTGCAAAGTGTGTGTAAATCTGGTTTAGATGAGTCAGCTTTCATCCAGAGTGTATCAAAACTGATATTCTGCAGTCAGAGGTGCAAATAGGTGGAAGTGTAGCAAGCTGTTTAGTGACCCATATAATGTGCAACTCACATATGTATTCTTGAGCAACAGGTACCTTTTCTAGCATAGACCAGGACTTTGTGTTTTGTAGACATTAATTAAAGCCCTACAACCAGTCTGTGAGGTACTCCAACTTCCATGGAGTTTTGTCTGTTTATGCCAGGGCTGAATTGGTCCCAGAAATGCAGACCAGTATATTAGGATGAAGTGGAGAAAAAAGAAACTTTTGCTGGAAAATCATCTAAAACTCTATAACAGCGAGAGCTCTGTTTAGACTGTGGAATAGAGTTACTAGAGGCCATATCTCAACTTTTAGGGCATTTAAAAATAGACTCTACAAAGTATGAGAAAATATGAGGAACAATTCTACAGTGACAGTGGCAGATGGATGATATAATTTATAACTCTACCTTTTATTCTGTCTAGCCACACTGGCTATGCATGCTAGCTGGATGTTTCTACTAAAACTATCAGTACTGAAAAATTGAAGTGTTGACATATAAAGCCTTGTTAGAGGGACACCATCCATTTCACATCTACTAAATGGATTTTTTTTTTTTAAAAGATACAGTTTCAGGGATTCTACTGGCCCCGAATGTCCCTGCCAGTTTTGTAGTCTTTCCGTTTTATTTTCTTTAAAAAATAACAAGAAAGAAGTTTCTCCTTATTGCTGTGTGAAAGATCCACACAACTGGAGAAACTTTGAAACCAAGTATGTGAAATACGCTGTCAAGTGTACAAAATGGAAAAAAGAGAGAAGTGTTTTTCTAAGCTGTTTCAAGACAGACCTCAAATTACTGTAACGAGTAGGTTTTAAAAATCAGCCAGAAGTGAGGAGGATTGTCTTGTGGTTAAGGCATTAGACTGGGAATCAGGATGTATAGTTTCAGTTCTGAGCTCTGCTATAGACTTTGTGTTCAGTCTTGGGTAAGTCATTATTTCTGTATCTAAATTCCTAATCTGTTAAACAGTGATAGCAGTAGTTCTCTACCTTACAGGGCTGTTCCAAAGAGATGTGCTAATATTCTCCAGGACTTCATAAATTTAAATGTCTCAATTGGCTTTTACCGCGATGTGGCTTTTACCGCTTCCCTTGAGTGACTACTACATAATTCAATAGATCTCACTATTAGGAAGCTTTTTGGTGATATTGCTACAGCAGCATCAATCCAAGGACCTTAACATACATTCCAGCTATTAATTGTGCTTCACCAGCTAGGGATCTGATATTATCTATATTTGATGGGGAAACTGAAGCAAAGATTGAGGGACTTGCCCAAGTTGCACTGTAAAGTCCCAGTCCTGCTAACACTTACACACATGCTTCGTTTTAAGCACATGATATTACCACTTGGATGCTTAAAGTTAAGCATTCAAAAAAGCTTTTGCAGGATTAGCAGGAATCCAGGAAGTCCTGGCTGAGCTAGGGAAGGAATCGGTCCTTTGATTTTGTCACATTACAGCTAATTATGTTTCCTGGTAATCATAGTTGCCTCACAGAAGAAATGCCATAAACAAGTGAAAGCAACAACATAAGTAAAATCATATTCTGAAAATACTTTAATTTCTAGTTCTTGAGACAGATTGGGAAGGTACTGGAAATTGTAACAGTTTGTCAAGAAAATCTATTAACACTTCTCTTATTAATGGCTTCTAGTTTGGGAAGATACACCACCTTCATCTGCTTTGGAGGAGATCTCTGAAGAAGAAGCTGTGCAGATTGTAGCTGAGCCACCCCTTCCCCTTGGTTCTTTCACACTTCGAGATTATGTTGATCGTTCAGAAACTCTGAGCAAATTAGTGCTTTTGGGTAAGTGTAATGATGTTTAGGCAGTATATTTGTGCTTGGTGTGTTGAGTATTCCTTAGTTTATATTTTGATCTTACTGATTTAGCAGTAAACTTGCAAATCATAATTTTATAAGTGTAGCAATGCACAATCCAAGATAGAGGGGAGAGATTCAGGACAAGTGAACACAAGTAGAGTCTGTTTATGTGGTTTATCAGCAATGTATGTATATTTGGGACAGACTCTGTGTTTCTCAGCTGTTGATCTAGCTAGGAGCACTGAGAGGGCATCACCTGCAGCTCCTGGAGGTAAGGAACACCTTGCTGTATTCTAGTAGCCTCCATCCCTCTGGGCTCACTGAAGAAATGTTAACTGGCTGTGGAGAAGCTGCAACTTTTTCTCCTGGGTAGGAAGGAAAGTTACCATCATGCAGGGCCCTAGAAGTGAGAAAAATTAAAAGAGGCAGGGCGGGAGAAATGGGGAATATCCTGGCTCTCTCAAAAAATACCTTAAATTGAAAAAGGATGCCTGAAGTCAAGGTGATCTTTTCCCTCCCTTTCCCTCCAACCGTCTTCAAGTGCAAGAAATGCATGGAATACAAAAATGACTTGTGGGAGGGGAGATGTCTACACTGTACCAGACAGTTGTAGATTTTAGTCCTCACTAATGTGCCATGTGCTAATGGTCTGTGTAGGCCCTGCTGCCACGAACTAAAATTTCTCTAGTGTGTATTCACGTAGTACTGTTTGAAATGGGACTACATCAGAGCACGCTAGGGAACTTTGTGTGTGGCAGCAGGGTCCATACAGGCCACTTAGTGCATGACACAGTAGCGCAGACAAAAAGTTATACACTCTAGTGTGGAATAAAGCCCAGAGAAAAGTAAATTGCTGGATTGTTGGGGCAAGTGGGTTTTGTATTAGAATTGCCTTTGGCTAACAGTCTAATAATGAGAGCTATTTGTGTTGGTAACCAAAGACACTTCGCAATAAAATTTTCCTCTCATTACTGTGCCCATATAAGAAAGAGTTGGGAGGTAACCACCTCCACGTACCTCTGAGCAAACAAAATGAGATCCCTGCACATTGCACAGTTCAGAATATGGTGTGAAATGCATCTTACTGTGCTTAACTTCTCTGATTGCAATACTGAAACCTGCTGTCCTTTTTCTTCAAAGAATAAACTAAACTGTCTGAATTTTGCTACTAAAATTTGGGTTAGAAAGAATTTAGAGCTTGTTTTATCTCAGTTCTCTCCTGAATATACAAGCTATTGTGACCACAATATCTTGAGCAATCAAAATATTTTGGCTATATGCACAAAAGTTGTATTCAAGACTTCATACATGCAGTGCAGCATGTACTTATGTTTCTTATGAATCTCTTCCTCATAATTCATTTAACTAAGTATTCAACTAAAGTAGTGTCTGATTTATTTGCTGTAGGAGTTGATTTGTCCAAAGTGGAAAAACGTCCAAATGCAGGCCAACTCCTACTGAGGCTGGATTTTGAAAAAGATATAAGAAAAAGACTTTTGTTTCTTAAGGATGTGGGTGTAGAAGATAATCAGCTGGGTCCATTCCTGACCCAAAATCCATACATTCTTGCTGTAGACATGGAGGCGCTAGAGACAAGGTAGGTCTTTCATGAAACATGCCCATGACCCAAATCCTATGCCTGCTAACTATAATCACATAAATCCAATCCCTTCTACCTCGATTTACCCATCTATAAAATAGGTAAATATTACAGTGGGATTTTGTTAGGTCTAACACGTAAATGCTTTAAAATCACAAATGTGGGGCTGGTGCTTGGTGTGCAGGGCTCTAAGTGAAAATCCACAGAAAATGCCTCCCTCCTCATCTATAGCTACCCAATTTCTTTTCACCTGTGCTACAAACCTGTTGGTTGTCCCATGCCTTTCTGTGCCCCCACCATTCCCGTCTCAGATTTCCTTCTGCCGCCCCACCTGGTTGTGGGATCGACACCTGCTGATGTCTGCCACCTCTACATGAACCAGGAAATAAGGCAGCGAGGAAGTGCAGCTTTCTAAACAGGTTGCAGAGAGATGCAGTTATAACTGGGTTTGTGCAGCAGGCTGCTGTTGCCAGAGTCAGTCCAGACTAAGGAGGGGAATCAGGATTGTGGGGGGCTAGGTGTGCGGGCCCCTGGGAGTTGGAATCCTACAGTCACATAGATCTAAGTCTGCCACTGCTCAGAAAGGTAGAATAAAAATTCAAAAAAATTTATTAGACTGGAAACCCTACAACTGTGACAGTTAGGTAGGTGGGAACATGTGCTTGAAATTATTCTGAGAATGAAAAACTGCAGTTAAGTCGCAACAAAATTCTTCTACCTGGCTATTTTGTGGGAGCGAGTCTGACTAGCAGAGGACAGAAAACAAATGAAGAAGCTGGAAAGGTTTGGGCTACTCGCACCTTTTCCAGGAGCCTGATTTGTATGTCATGCCCACCTGCTAAGATGGCTTACTCAATTCTCTAGACTGATATAGCTAAACCTAGCAGAATTGCAGTTTACGAGCTGCCTCTGGCCAGAGCTGCGTTGGGGAAAGCTGTGCTGGCAGCTCTGGGGAGCCTGGATCCCTCCACCCTCCCTGGGTGGAGGGCTCAGGCAGCACCCAGCCCGTGTCTCTGCCCCCAGGTGCCCTGCGCAGGGCAGGTGGAGACACCCAGGCTCCCCGCAGTGCAACTCTCCCTGACCTGGCTCCGTCCGGGGTGGGGGTGGCTTGGAGCTGCAGCCTGGCCACAGTAAGAGCTGGGCTGGCTGCTGTGTGGAGCTGCGGTGGACCCTCCACCTTCCCGTAGTTGGTGGGAGGGCTTAGAGCAGCCCCGGGTTGTGTACCTGCCCGGCTGAGGGCAGGTGGAGGGTCTGTGACTCCCACACCCTCTGTTGACTGGGCTCCAGCGTGGGGGTGCCTTGGAGCCTCAGCCCAGCCTTGGTAAGTAGAGCTCTGCAAATCTGCGGATGCAGATATCCATGGACAATTTTTGCAGATCGCAGATCAGATGCGGATACACATTTTTGTATCCATGCAGGGCTCTATTAATAGCCTTGCATGTTTTGCATGACAATGGCCCCGGTGGTAGATTTCTCAACTCCAAATTGATTACCAACTGATTGGTAGCAATCTGGTGTTGCAAGTTTCCACAGTGCAATCGCCACTCATTTCTCCACTGTCAATGCACCTCCCATTTTGGTCTCCCTGTGCTGGAAGGCTGGGGCAAGGTCTGCACACAGATCCAGGAATGTGGCCTTGTGCATTTGAAAGTTCTGCAGCCACTGCTTATTATCCCATGCCTTCATTATGACGTGATCCAACCAGACAGTGCTCGTTTCTCAGGGTATGTCTACACTACGAAATTAGGTCAAATTTATAGAAGTTGTTTTTTAGAAATCTTTTTTATATAGTCGATTGTGTGTGTCCCCACGCAAAATGCTCTAATTCCATTAAGTGCATTAACTCGGCAGAGTGCTTCCACAGTACCGAGGCTAGCGTCGACTTCTGGAGCGCTGCACTGTGGGTAGCTATCCCACAGTTCCCGCAGTCTCCGTTGCCCATTGGAATTCTGGGTTGAGATCCCAATGCCTGATGGGGCAAAAAACATTGTTGCGGGTGGTTCTGGGTACATGTCATCAGGCCCTCCCTCCCTCTGTGAAAGCAATGGCAGACAATCGTTTCGTGCCTTTTTTCCTGAGTTACCTGTGCAGATGCCATACCACGGCAAGCATGGAGCCCGCTCAGCTCACTGTCACCGTATGTCTCCTGGGTGCTGGCAGATGTGGTACTGCATTGCTACACAGCAGTAGCAACCCATTGCCTTGTGGCAGCAGACGGTGCAATAGGCCTGAAAACCATCCTCATTGTGTCCGAGATGCTCCTGGCTGCCTCGGTAAGGTCGGTCAGGAGCGCATGGGCAGACATGGGCGCAGGGAATAAATTAGGAGTGACTCAACAATGTCATTCTCTTTAGTCCTGCAGGCAGTCCTATTGCACCATCTTCTGCCAGGCAGGCAGGAAATAAGGATGGCTAGCAGTCCTGTTGCACCATCTTCTGCCGAGCAGCCAGGAGATGTGGATGGCTTGGCGTCCTACTGCACCGTCTGCTGCCAGCCAAAGATGTAAAAGATAGATGGAGTGGATCAAAACAAGAAATAGACCAGATTTGTTTTGTATTCATTTGCTCCTCCCTCCCTCCTTCCCTCCGTGAAATCAACGGCCAACAATCGTTTTGGTGAGGTCTGTCGGGCACCTTGAAAACTATAATGGAGATTCAGTCCTGCCTGAAATACCAGAGGAAGAGAGAGCTTAGTGGGTTGAGTATTGGCCTGCTAAACCCAGGGTTTTGAGTTCAATCCTTGAGGGGGCCATTCTGTGTGACAGTTGTTTTTGTTTCTCCTTGATGTAAAGCCACCCCCTTTGTTAACCAGAGGTCCCTTCTCTGGCTTGGTTGGGTTGGGAGGGTATTTTAGTCAGGGTGATAAAAAGATCCTGGCTGTCGGGGAGAACGGGATGCTGTAAGCCATGTAGTCAGTCACCCCTCACTCCGTCAGAGCAACGGCAGACAATCGTTCCGCGTCTTTTTTCTGTGCAGATGCCATACCATGGCAAGCATGGAGCCCGCTCAGATCACTTTGGCCATTAGGAGCACATTTAACACCACGTGCATTATCCAGCAGTATATGCAGCACCAGAACCTGCCAAAGCAAAACCGGGCGAGTAGGTGCAGTCAGCGCGGTGATGAGTGATGAGGACATGGACACAGACTTCTCTCAAAGGACGGGCCCTGGCAATGCAGGGATCATGGTGCTAATGGGGCAGGTTCATGCAGTGGAACGCCGATTCTGGGCCTGGGAAACAAGCACAGACTAGTGGGACGGCATAGTGTTGCAGGTCTGGGACGATTCTCAGTGGCTCCAAAACTTTTGCATGTGTAAGGGCACTTTCATGGAACTTTGTGACTTGCTTTCCCCTGCCCTGAAGCGCATGAATACCAAGATGAGAGCAGCCCGCACAGTTGAGAAGCGAGTGGCAATAGTCCTGTGGAAGCTTGCAACGCCAGACAGCTACCGGTCAGTTGGTAATCAATTTGGAGTGGGTAAATCTACTGTGGGGGTTGCTGTGATGCAAGTAGCCAACGCAGTTATTGAGCTGCTGCTGTCAAAGCTAGTGAGTCAGGGAAATGTGCAGGTCATACTACATGGCTTTGCTGCAATGGGATTCCCTAACTGTGGTGGGGTTACAGACGGAACCCGTATCCCTATCTTGGCCTCGGACCACCAGGGCAGCCAGTACATAAACCGCAAGGGGTACTTTTCAATGGTGCTGCAAGCACTGGTGGATCACAAGGGACGCTTCACCAACATCAACGTGGGATGGCCGGGAAAGGTTCATGACGCTTGCGTCTTCAGGAACTCTGGTCTGTTTAGATGGCTGCAGGAAGGGATTTACTTCCCAGACCAGAAAAATAACTGTTGGGGATGTTGAAATGCCTATAGTTATCCTTGGGGACCCAGCCTACCCCTTAATGCCCTGGCTCATGAAGCCGTACACAGGCAGCCTGGACAGTAGTCAGGAGCTGTTCAACTATAGGCCGAGCAAGTGCAGAATGGTGGTAGAGTGTGCATTTGGATGTTTAAAGGGTCGCTGGCGCAGTGTACTGACTTGCTCAGACCTCAGCAAAACCAGTATTCCCATTGTTATTGCTGCTTGCTGTGTGCTCCACAATCTGTGTGAGAGTAAGGGGGAGACATTTATGGTGGGGTGGGAGGTTGAGGCAAATCCCCTGGCCACTGAATACGCGCAGCCAGACACCGGGGTGATTAGAAGAGCACAGCAGGAAGCGCTGCACATCAGAGAAGCTTTGAAAACCAGTTTCATGACTGGCCAGCCTACAGTGTAAAAGTTGTTTTTCTCCTTGATGAAAACCCTCTCCCTTGGTTGCCTCTAAATTCCCTGTAAGCCACCCGCCCTCCCCCCTTCGATCACAGCTTGCTTGCAAAGGAAATAAAATCACTATAGTTTAAAAACCATGTATTCTTTATTAATTGATTATAAAAATAGGGAGATAACTCACAAGGTAGCCTGGGTGGGGTGTGGGAGGAGGGGAGGAGAAGGCCACTTCAAAACTTCTGTTGCTTGGAATGTCTACTGGGGTGGAGTGGTGGGGTGCCCAGAGCCTCCCCCCTCCCCCCCCCCCAACCCCCCATGTTCTTGGGCATCTGGGTGAGGAGGCTCTGGAACCTGGGGAGGAGGGAGGACGGTTAAACAGGGGCTGCAGTGGCAGTCTGTGATCCTGTTGCCGTTCCTGAACCTCCACCAGACTCCGGAGCATGTCTGTTTGATACCACAGTAGCCCCAGTGTTGCATCCTGCCTCCTCTGATCTTTCTGCCGCCACCTCTCATCTCAATCATCCCTCCTGTCCTCACGTTCATTGGCCGTTTTCCTGTATTGTGTTACTGTGTCCCTCCACACATTCTGCTGAGCTCTGTCAGTGCCGGACGACTGCATGAGCTCAGAGAACATTTCATCGCACGTGCG
Source organism: Caretta caretta (assembly GCF_965140235.1). Classification (NCBI taxonomy): domain Eukaryota; kingdom Metazoa; phylum Chordata; order Testudines; family Cheloniidae; genus Caretta; species Caretta caretta. The sequence goes on from NC_134207.1 coordinate 42,320,371, forward strand.
TTTTTTTTTGCCGCCTTATCTGAGATAGCCTTTGGGATGGAGGAGGGAGGCTTGAAACATTTGCAGCTGTGGGAGGAAAAAAAGGGAGTGAAGTATTTAAAAAGATACATTTTACAGAACAATGGCTATACTCTTTCACAGTGAACAACACTATTCACATTACATAACACGTGTGATTTCGGTACAAGGTTGCATTTTGCATCTTATATTGAGTGCCTGCGGCTTTGGTGTTAGAGGTCATACACGCAGTACCGGGCAAGAGAATTCGGCTTGTAGGCGGCTATGGTAAGCCTTAGTCTTTTGACTTCTGCAACCTTCATAACAGCAGTGCCCCTCCTTTCCCATACCAAGCAAAGCCCATTGAGTTGGCCATTTAGTGCTATAGTTTTCGTGTTAACGTGCAGCAGCAGAAACCAAACTAATCCCCCCCCGCCATCCAATTCTCTGGGATGATCGCTTTACCCCTCCCCCCCACCGTGTGGCTGGTATCAGGAAAGATCCTGCTAGCCAAACGCGAACAGCTCAGTGCCAGTGCCCCCCCCCACCCCCCCACACCCCTTGGCTAACTGTGGGGGGGATTTCTTTTTAGGCACAGGCAAACAGCCCAGTAGGAATGGACACCTCTGAATGTCCCCTGAATTAATTAAATTCCCCTTGCAACCAGGTTACCATGAACGATATCACTCTCCTGAGGATAACATAGAGAGATAAAGAACGGATGTTGCTTGAATGCCAGCAAACACCATACGCTGCCAGGCTTTGTCATGCAATGATACCAGACTACTTGCTACTAGCATGGCGCGGTAAAGTGTCCTACCATGGAGGATGGAATAAGGTTGCTCTCCCCAGAAACCTTCTGCAAAGGCTTTTAGAGTACCTCCAGGAGAGCTTCATGGAGATGTCCCTGGAGGACTTCCACTCCATCCCCAGACACGTTCACAGACTTTTCCAGTAGCTGTACTGGCCACAAATGCATCCCAAGTCCTCAGGGCAAATTAATCATTAAAAACCACTTGCTTTTAAAACATGTATTATATTTAAAAAGGTACACTCACCAGAGGTCCCTTCTCTGGCTTGGTTGGGTTGGGAGGGTATTTCAGTCAGGGTGATAAAAAGATCCTGGCTGTCGGGGAGAACGGGGTGCTGTGTGCTCTCCTCAAGCTCGTCCTCCTCCTCCTCATCTTCCCCGTCTGCAAAATCCTCAGGCATGGTGGAGAGTACCCCATCATCGGAGTCCACGGACAGGGGTGGGGTAGTAGGGGCGGCCCCCCTTAGAATTGCATGCAGCTCAGTGTAGAAGCAGCATGTCTGGGGCTCTGTCCCAGAGCATCCATTTGATTCTTTGGTTTTCTGGTACGCTTGTCTGAGCTCCTTAAGTTTCACGCGGCACTGTTGCGTCCCTGCTGTAGCCTCTGTCCATGGTGGCTTTGGGGATTTTTTTTTAAATGTTTTGGCATTTCGTCTTTTGGAATGTAGTTCTGATAGCACAGATTCATCTCCCCATACAGTGATCAGATCCAGTACCTCCCGTTTGGTCCATGCTGGAGCTCTTTTTCGATTCTGGGATTGCAAGGTTACCTGTGCTGATGAGCTCGCCTGGCCAAACAGGAAATGAGATTCAAAAGTTCCCGGGGCTTTTCCTGTATACCTGGCCAGTGCATCCGAGTTCAGAGTGCTGTCCAGAGTGGTCACAATGGTACACTGTGGGATAGTTCCTGGAGGCCAATACCGTCGAATTGCGTCCACACTAACCTTAATTTGAAACAGCGATGTCGATTTCTGCACTAATCCCTTTATGTCGACAAAAATGGTTTCGTTGTGTGGACGGGTGCAGGGTTAATTTGATTTAACGCTGCTAAATTCGACATAAACTCGTAGTGTAGACCAGGCCCTAAATACAGATGGACACAATATTGTTACATCACTCTCTGGAATGTTTTATTGTTATGGATCCCATGTTGCCAGGAAACAAAACAAAAGTTTCAATGGATTTGGCATTTATGACTTGAGATAAACACTGTAAAAGTAAAAACATTCCATAATTCATAACAATTCTGACAGTTGCAAATCAGTGTCTGTAGTGCAGCTGCACCATATATGTTTATTTTGAAATACTGTTAATGGTGACTTGAATCTTTAACATGCTTTATACAACTGCTGATCTGACAGGGTTGCCAATTCTCACAGGATTATCGTGAGTCTTGTTCGTGTCTGCCTTAAAAGTCCCAGCTCTTAGTGTCAGGTGACCACATGAAAATGTCAGCTGTACTTTTTTAATTTTTTTTTTTTTTTGTTTAAAGTAAGTTTCTGGCTCTCATGGTTTTGTAGTAAAGCTTGAAACCATAAAACCTAATGACTCACCAAAGAGACAGCAAAGAAAAAGTACTCCACAATCCTTTGACTTACATTGTGAAATTTTAAAAACCATTGTGTGTGTTTTTTTAGAATGTTTGAGATTGGCAATTCTGAGTATATGATATATTTAAACGGGTCTTGAACAATCCATTCATTAGGGGTAAATAGGAGACTTCCTCTGAAAATGAAGACCTCTGCCATCAGTTTCTGCAGAATTCTAGGTTTCATTGCAAGGAACAGAGTACAGTATCTAGCAAATTTGAGTGGAAGAAGTGCAGCAGAGCAAAATTGTGAGAGGAAAATTGTTTCTTTTTAGAACCATATTGGAAACAAACTGACAAGAATTAGGTCAATTTCACTTTGTTACTTTGGGACCCCCAGGGTTACACCACCCTGAAATTTCAGATGTAAACATCTAAAACTGTGAAATTGACTAATTTTAAAATTGACCGAAATGGACTGTGAATTTTGTAGGGCCCTACATATAGTATTTTAAATAGAACTCCATTTTCACTAATTTCAGGAGACGGAGAGGAAATAAACCTCTCTTTAAACATAAAAATGTTACTCATAGACTTTAAGGTCAAAAGGGACCATCATGATGATGATCTAGTCTGACCTCCTGCACATTGCAGGCCACAGAACCTCAACTACTCACTCCTATAATAGACCCCCTAACCTCTGGCTGAGTTACTGAAGTTTTCAAATAATGATTTAAAAACTTCAAGTTACAGAGACTCCACCATTTAAACTAGTTTAAACCTGCAAGTGACCCGTGTCCCATGCTTCAGAAGAAGGTGACACCACTCAAGTCAGATTGGCAATGCTGCAAAAGAAGGTGAAAGCCCCCCTCCGCCCCAGGGTCTTTGCCAATCTGGTCATAGGGAAAATTCCTTCCCTACCCCAAATATGGCGATCAGTTCGACCTTTTTGAGCATATGGGCAAGACCCCCCAGCAAGACAGCTGGCAAAGAATTATCTGTAGTAACGCAGAGCCCTCCCCATCTAGTGTCCCATCACCAGATGATGGAGATATTTGCTACTAGCAGTTGCAGGTCAGCTACATGCCATTGTAGGCAGTCTCATCATACCATCCCCCCCATAAATATATCAAGCTCAGTCTTGAAGCCAGTTAGGTTTTTTGCCCCCATTGCTCCACTTTGAAGGCTGTAGATAAACTCTTTCTGTGTCCTGGCAACCAGATGTTTTATAACTAAATCTTGGGGGCAGTAACCAAAAGTAGAGATCTGTTATAACAAAAATAACTTCTACAGATCTAAAAGTGTTTAATTTACTTTTTTGTGGAAGGTTTCACCATACATGGCAATGTATGGTATTTCTACTTCTGTGATATTGGCATAATAGGACTGTGCAAGGGAGAATGGTATTGAGGTCCTTCTTAAGTTTGACCAAAGCAATGAAAATGTATTTCATTAAAATAAGCAGAAGGCAATGTATATTGTCATAGCCACGTGCCCTGATGTGCATTAGTGCGTTCTTAATCGGTGAGACAGGCTGCTACTTAAGCAGATAACTATTTTAACCTGTATTTTAAGTACAGCTGGAAAGAATTAAAATCTGTCTTCAGTATTGACATTTTGCTCTCTCATATTTTCCTTGTAGTTAATTGGAAGGGATGGTATTTTGTTTTTATGATAACTGCAGACTTCCCCCCCCTAATTATTTCTGGCAGGGTTGTATGTTAATATTAAAACATCTGTAAAACATGTAAGATATCACTGAGGAATTTGAGCAACTAGATGAATAAATTGAGGCAATAAATGTTCATCACTGATTTTCTTGCTCTTTCCTAGAGTGGCTTACCTAAAATCAAAAAAATTTGGTAAGGAAGCAGTTGCACGGATGGTCTCGAGAGCTCCGTTTTTACTGTCTTTTTCAGTGGAAAGATTGGATAATAGATTGGGTTTCTTCCAAAAAGAACTTGGACTAAGTGTGCAAAAGGTAAATAATATACCCCTACATACTTATGTATTTTGTTAGTGAAAGTAGGCTAGACTTGAAATATAGGTGCCCACAGATAACCTCAAAATACTTAGTGTACGTGCAAGGTTATTGATTGTCACTCTCATGCTGTTGCCGAAAGACATGACTTTAACTCCCCCAGGTAGGTAGCATGAATCTTTAACACTAAGGATCCCAAAATACTGCCTCTGAAGGCAGTACATCTGTGAACAGTGTCAAATGTGTATACAGCTTTATCATCTGAAGCAGCATCTGAGGATCGATCCTACTGCTAAAATAATAAATAAAACAAGAAAGACAACTGACTTCATCATTTTCTAAACGCTGCAATATAATGAGGGCCTTAAGTACATCATATAGTATACAAATACCATACTAGCATAAACTCGTAACACTGTACTTAGCCCAGAAACCTATTGGATGTACTCTGCATGGTTGCACAGGAGATCAGATTAGATGCATGGTTCCTTGTTTTATGGTCTTTAAGGCATTAGCAGTCCATTCAGTCTTCTGAAGCGTGTAGGAGTTGAGTTAATTACTTCATTCAACAGCTACTCCTTAATTATCAGCCTCCAAAGGGTGTCCTCTGCTCTTTGGCTAGAAAGATAACTGGAATAGAGCCTTGAGAGTGGTGGGAAGGGGAAGAAAATCCAAATAGTACAAAACCATGATGATATGTGTCACACGTGTCTCTGATTGGTGGTTAAATTCTTATTTCAGTCTCATGATGATAGCATAGAAAGAGGATATGCTGCTAAAAGTCTTTAGGAGACCATGGTGGAGAAATAAAAAGTGTACCAGGAGATAAAGTCCATACAGCTACCAGCACCTTAATGTCTCAAAACTGATTGGCTATCTTAACAAAAGAACAACTCTTAAGAACTGTCAAAGGTTATGGAGTTCAAAATGCCTTTGTCTGTAGGCCTATTTTAATCCCATCTTCCTGCTGTTTTGCCATACCTTTCAATCCCATCTTTTTCAGAATGGTGAAATTTGACTCCAGCTATTTATTGGTACCTTTTCCTCTTATTTTTTCCTTTCTCTTCAGACTCTCTAATCCTGGTGCTGGAGATATCATAATGAATTTTCAAATGAAAGAATTAGTTTCCTCAGACTAGAACTGAAATTCAGGAGCATGTGTGTAAAAGTCCAACAAAACATTTGTGAATGTAAAATATGTATCTGATTTACATGGATGGATTTCTAACAGTTGTGGTTTCAATAACCGTAATCTTTCCCATTTTTAAATTACAGACCCGGGATTTAGTAGTTCGTCTTCCAAGGCTACTGACTGGCAGTCTTGAGCCTATAAAAGAAAATTGGCAGGTAAGCTTAAAAACCATCTAAGAAGTCAATATACTGTATAACTATGCTAATTAAAAATACAGATTTAAAATTCCTTAGACGTAAATTCCACGCAGGAGGTAATGTATTTATATGTACATATAAAACAACTTTAAGGATCTTTCTGGTAAACCTGTTTTGGTGTTTAACATTCAGGTTTCAGAGCACACATGCTCCAGAGCACTTTGTTTTTTTTTTTTTTTAATTTTGGATTTAGAGGATTTTTTGGGCGTAATTTACTCAGTTAAAAGTCCTGTTGACATCAGCGGGTATCGTTTTCTGAGTAAACAGTGAAAGATTGGGCTGCTATCTTTTCTTAACCCAAGCTGGCAAAAAATATAGTAATTATCCCTGAGGATTTAGGAGCAAGAAATATGCAGCTGATTATCTTCTCTTGGTAGGAAGTTGAGCTGCCAAAAAGTGGATTTGACACCTATTGTCTGATAGCAGATGGTCATTATTAACAATTGTTGGATAAATAACTTGCAATTCCATAAGGACTTCTTTCCCCTTTGAAAATGTAAATTGTGTATTGCTTTAATTATTGTGCTGTCACACCAGCTAGGCCAACAGCATGATGTGTCGTAACTCAATTTGAGAAATCCTATTACCATATAATCCATAAATGAATAAAAATCTATTGTTTTCAGATGGAATAGCTGCTCTGGCAGATTTCCAGTGGTCAGGAGTGTCAATCTGGAAGGGTGTGGTGAGGGAGGAGGTTTGGAAAGGAGCAGATTGTTTCAATTAATAGCACTTTCTTTTTAATGAACTTTGAATCCCCTATCTGTGCAAGTAAAGTGTCGCAATGAATGTTTTTGAAAAGCCCAAGTTTGTCTGTCTAATGAAGTACACAGTGTTGCTGTCCTTACCTTTGTGGATGGGAAGAAACAGTTCTCATTAGTCACTAATTAAATCTAGTAATACTGTGGAAATAAGTCCCCTGAAGGCTAGATAATTCAGGGACTGCAAGTGAGATAGTCTTTAATCTTGCAGACTTGATTACAGTCTATAAGTACCTAAATGTGGAGCAAATATTTAATAATGGGCTCTTCAGTCTAACAGAGAGAGGTATTGTGATGGGTTGGATCACAGAAAGCCCCTGGGGGCTGCCAACTGATGTGCCAAGACTACTTCTGTCCTTGCTTTCTTGCCCTGGCAGCTTGGGACTTCTGTGCCCTGCCTGGTTTGAGCCAGACCCGCTAGCCTGCTGCAATCCCAGACCAGGTCTGAACCACGTCCCCCTAACAGCTGTAGGCTTAAACTGAAAGCATCTTAAGAAGCGTTCCTGTCTTTAACACTCAGATGCCCAACTCCCAATGGGGTCCAAACCCCAAATAAATCCATTTTACTCTGTATAAAGCTTATACAGGGTAAACTCATAAATTGTTCACCCTCTGTAACACTGACAGAAAGATACACACAGCTGTTCCCCTTCACACACACCCCCCACCCCCGGTATTAATGCATAATAATAATTTGTAAGAAAAAAGTGATTCCATTAAATACAGAAAGTAGGATTTAAGTGGTTCCAAGTCATAACGGACAGAACAAAGTGAGTTACCAAGCAAAATAAAACAGAACACGTAAGTCTATATCTAATACAGTAAGAAAACTGAATACAGATAAAACCTCACCCTCAGTGGAGTTCCAGTAAGCTTCCTTTTACAGACTAATCTCCTTCTACTCTGGGTCCAGCAATCACTCACACCCTCTGTAGTTACTGTCCTTTGTTCCAGTTTCTTTCAGGTATCCCTGGGGATGGAGAGGCGATCTCTTGAGCCAGCTGAAAACCAAGTGGAGGGGTCTCCCATGGGCTTAAATAGACTTTCTCTTGTGGGTGGAGACGCCTCTCCCCCTCCCCGTAGAATTCCAGCTACAAGATGGAGTTTTGGAGTCACATGGGCAAGTCACATGTCCACGTATGACTCAGAATTTACAGATAGCAGCCATGGTTCACATGCTACTTTGAACGTCCTCATGTGAATCCCTTCTGATGTGAATTGGAGCCTTCCAAGATCCATTGTCTGTTAAGTGCTTCTTGATTGGGCACTTAACTTGCAAATTCCTTTCTAAAGAAGCTGACCAAATGCCTTACTAAGGCTATTTAAAATCAAACAAGTACACAGCCAATATTCATAACTTCGAATACAACAATGACACATGCATACAAGTAGGATGAATATATTCAGTAGATCATATCCTTTACATACATGTTACATGGCATATGTAGCATAAAACATATTCCAATTATGTCATATATACGTTCATAAGCATATTTCCATAAAGTCTTACGGGGTGCAACGTCACAGGTAGAACACAATCCAGTGGCTGGAAGCTGAAGCTAGACAAATTCAGACTGGATATAAGGTATACCTTTTTAATGGTGATAGTAATTAACCATTGGAACAATTTAGCAAGAGTTGTGCAAAAAGAAAAGGAGTACTTGTAGCACCTTAGAGACTAACCAGTTTATTTGAGCATGAGCTTTCGTGAGCTACAGCTCACTTGCTGTAGCTCACGAAAGCTCATGCTCAAATAAATTGGTTAGTCTCTAAGGTGCCACAAGTACTCCTTTTCTTTTTGCGAATACAGACTAACACGGCTGTTACTCTGAAACCTGTCGTCATGCAAGAGTTGTGGTGGATTTTCCATCACTGACCATTTTTAAATCAAGATGGGATGTTTTTCTAAGAGAGAGATTCTGGGAATTATTTTGGGGAAGTTCTGTGTTATACAGAAGTTCAAACTAGAGGATCACAGAGGTCTCTTCTGGCTTTAGAATCTATGAAACTTTAGATCAGTAGTTCAATTCCAGCCTAGGTTGGTAGTGGACAAGAGTTGTTACTATCAGACAGTTGTTAGATGGACTGATGGTTCTCTGGGCACCCGGGACTGAGAGTCACCCTTCATCTGCAATGAGGGTATCTTGTCTGTGACTAGCTGGGTATCAGCTCCTTAACGCTACCAGTCTTTCAGCAACTCAGGTACTCTCTTCTGGGCTATACTAGCCTTGTCTTTGCCTTGCAGGTTTGGTGCATCTGAGTCCCACGGTCTAAAGTGTTCCCCTGTGGTTTCCAGCCCATGACACTAGTTAATCACAGAAATGCCAGGTCCTCTGCCCCAAAAGAAGCAGTGTATCCCAATTTACTAGTTTTACCTTAAATCTCCACTCCCGTATAACCCACAATACAAGACAAAATCATAAAAGCAACTCTTGGTCTGTGCTTAGTAGTAGTTACCTTTCCTGTTTAATAAAGTAGTTTTTCCCCCAAAAAAAGTTCTGTTGCAGAGCTGGCTGGCTTCACAGGAATGAGGCGCATCCAGTTTTTCATGAGAACAACCCCACTTCTTAAGATGCTTCCTCAGTAAGGGCTTGGCTACAGTGTTACAACGGCTCAGCTGCACCGCTATAGCACTTTAGTGAAGATGCTACTGTGTTGACTGGAAAGTTTCTCCCATCGGTATAATTTTCTCCCATCGGTATAAGTTTCTCCCATCGGTATGGGGAAGAGATGGCCAGCCCTCTGTGGAGATAGAGGTGGTTAGGGACTATTTAGAAAAGCTGGACGTGCACAAGTCCATGGGGCCGGACGAGTTGCATCCGAGAGTGCTGAAGGAACTGGCGGCTGTGATTGCAGAGCCATTGGCCATTATCTTTGAAAACTCGTGGCGAACCGGGGAAGTCCCAGATGACTGGAAAAAGGCTAATGTAGTGCCAATCTTTAAAAAAGGGAAGAAGGAGGATCCTGGGAACTACAGGCCAGTCAGCCTCACTTCAGTCCCTGGAAAAATCATGGAGCAGGTCCTCAAAGAATCAATCCTGAAGCACTTGCATGAGAGGAAAGTGATCAGGAACAGCCAGCATGGATTCACCAAGGGAAGGTCATGCCTGACTAATCTAATCGCCTTTTATGATGAGATTACTGGTTCTGTGGATGAAGGGAAAGCAGTGGATGTATTGTTTCTTGACTTTAGCAAAGCTTTTGACACGGTCTCCCACAGTATTCTTGTCAGCAAGTTAAGGAAGTATGGGCTGGATGAATGCACTACAAGGTGGGTAGAAAGCTGGCTAGATTGTCGGGCTCAACCGGTAGTGATCAATGGCTCCATATCTACTTGGCAGCCGGTATCAAGTGGAGTACCCCAAGGGTCGGTCCTGGGGCCGGTTTTGTTCAATATCTTCATAAATGATCTGGAGGATGGTGTGGATTGCACTCTCAGCAAATTTGCGGATGATACTAAACTGGGAGGAGTGGTAGATACGCTGGAGGGGAGGGATAGGATACAGAGGGACCTAGACAAATTGGAGGATTGGGCCAAAAGAAATCTGATGAGGTTCAATAAGGATAAGTGCAGGGTCCTGCACTTAGGACGGAAGAACCCAATGCACAGCTACAGACTAGGGACCGAATGGCTAGGCAGCAGTTCTGCGGAAAAGGACCTAGGGGTGACAGTGGACGAGAAGCTGGATATGAGTCAGCAGTGTGCCCTTGTTGCCAAGAAGGCCAATGGCATTTTGGGATGTATAAGTAGGGGCATAGCGAGCAGATCGAGGGACGTGATCGTTCCCCTATTCGACATTGGTGAGGCCTCATCTGGAGTACTGTGTCCAGTTTTGGGCCCCACACTTCAAGAAGGATGTGGATAAATTGGAGAGAGTCCAGCGAAGGGCAACAAAAATGATTAGGGGTCTGGAACATATGAGTTATGAGGAGAGGCTGAGGGAGCTGGGATTGTTTAGCCTGCAGAAGAGAAGAATGAGGGGGGATTTGATAGCTGTTTTCAACTACCTGAAAGGGGGTTCCAAAGAGGATGGCTCTAGACTGTTCTCAATGGTATCAGATGACAGAACGAGGAGTAATGGTCTCAAGTTACAGTGGGGGAGGTTTAGATTGGATATTAGGAAAAACTTTTTCACTATGAGGGTGGTGAAACACTGGAATGCGTTACCTAGGGAGGTGGTAGAATCTCCTTCCTTAGAGGTTTTTAAGGTCAGGCTTGACAAAGCCCTGGCTGGGATGATTTAACTGGGAATTGGTCCTGCTTTGAGCAGGGGGTTGGACTAGATGACCTTCTGGGGTCCCTTCCAACCCTGATATTCTATGATTCTATAATTAATCCACGTCCCTGAGAGATAGTAGCTTCTCCCGTCGATATAGTGATGCCCACATGGTCGGGGGGTGGGGGGTAATCCTAGACTTTAAGGTCAGAAGGGACCATCATGATAATCTAGTCTGACCTGCACGTTGCAGGCCACAGAACCTCACCCGCCCATTTCTCTAATAGACCCCTAACCTCTGGCTGAATTACTTAAATTCTCAAATTATTATTTAAAGACTTCAAGTTACAGAGAAGCCACCATTTACACTAGTTTAAACTTGCAAGTGACCTGTTTCCCATGCTGCAGAGGAAGGTGACACCACTCCCTCCCCCTTTCCCCCCAGTCAGATTGGCAGGATATTAGGTGGGAAGGCTGTGACAGATACAGAGGCAGCAGTGGTAGTCACCGAAGCAATGGAAGAGGCAATGAAGACGACTGGATGTGGAAGCTGCAGGATGAACGCGATCCTGGAGCGGATACCTGAAAAGAACTTTCTTTGTATGAAGTGCCGCCTGATAGAGCTGATGGTAGAGAAGATCTGAAGTTTGGAGATGCAGGTGGAAACTATGGTTGAGTTTTGAAGGGGATTCGAGCAGATGATGGAGGGAAGGCAAGAGGAGGCTGAAGGGAAATGTCAAGACTTGCAGATGCAAGCTGGACTGAAGAACTGTGAGGAGAGATTGCTGGGTGAGAAAAGTGGCCAGAGGAAGCATTGCCTACAAGAACCAGGTAAAGGAAAAGACCAGCTAATGAAGAAGAAACAGAGCTCAGAAACAGATTTGCTGAGTTGGTGAATGAAAAAGGGGCATGGCAGGCAGTAACTGAAAGTGGGAGGTCAAGGAAGAAGAGAAGAGTGGCTAGTCCTATAAGAAGAGGGGAAGAGTCAATGGAGATACCCAGAGTTCAGAGCCCCAGGAGGATACAAGATGACTTGCAGAAGATTGTAAGGGAGAATAAAAGACGAGGACTTGCAACAAAAAGAACAGGAGGAAGGCTGGTGAATCACTCCATCACCAGGAAAATGCAGGTCTACGTGATCGTTTTCTTACTAGGGAGTCCCAAGACCCAGGCCTGTCACCAGAGCTGATCCAGAGAACAGAAAGGTGTGCTGTCTGCCGGGAGATAAGATATGGGATGTGGATCTAAGGCTGAAGAGGATCCTAATGGGAGCAGGAAAGGATCCACTGATTGTCCTTCATGTGGGAACAAATGATACTGCTAGATTCTTGCTGGAACGTATCAAGGGAGATTATGCCAGGCTGGGGAAGATGCTTAAGAAATAGAGGCTCAGGTGATCTTCAGTGAGATTCTACTTCTCCCTAGAGGAGAATGAAGATGAGACAAAATTATAATGATCAACAGATGGCTCAGGCAGTGGTAATATAAGGAGGGCTTTGGGATGTTTGACCGTTGGGAGGCAGTCATGGACAGAGGACAGTTCTCATGGGGTGGACTCCACCTGAGTAGTGAGGGAAATAGACTTCTGGGATGGATGTGGCAAAACTGATTTAAAACCTAGAAACTCAGGGGAGATGGTTGGGGTATGCTCATGTAATTTCCACAGCTGATTTTAACATTGAAAAGGAGGAAAATCAAGAAAGGATAAAACAATGGATAAAGGAACAGCAGTGGGTAGGAGAATGGACATTAAAAGGAAAAATAGTGCCAATACCAATGAAGCTACCAGTCAGGTAGGCAATACTGGCAATAGATTGAATGTACCCAATTGGATAAGGAATGTCAGTGAAGCTAAGCAGCAACAATTAAGATGTTTATACAGCAATGCCAGGAGCCCGGGTAACAAAATGGAGGAACTAGAACTATTAGAGCAGGAAGTGAAACCAGATATATAGGGATAACATAAACATGTGGAATAGCTGTTATGACTGGAGTACTGGTATTGAAGGGTATGTGCTGTTCAGGAAAGAGAAATAAAGACAAAGATGGTGGAGTAGCATTGTATGTTAATGAGATTTACTGTAAAGAAATTAGAAGTGAGGGAATGGATAAGACAGAGGGCATGTCTACCCTTGCCATTTAAAGCGGGGAAAAAGTCCCTTTTTTGCGTAAAACCCATGGGAGCATCGACACTTGCTAATGACTTTTTGCAGTGAAACTCCAAAGTTTCACCACAAAAAGAAAACCACCTCCACGAGAGGCGTACAGTTCTTACCAGTGATGCTTCTGCGGTGATGTGCAAGTGAAGACAAGTTCGTCCCTGGAGGAGATCTCTCAGTGCCTAGGTGACCACTCTGGCCAGCAGCTCTGCTGCTCTGATGCCAGGTAAACAGACATCCATCCCTCCCCCAGTAAAGCCCTGGGAACTTTGAAACTCCCCTTCCCTGTTTTCTTGGCAAGTGCACGCTTATCTGGCCAGGTGACAATGCCTGCTCCACAGAGCAAGTGATCCCCTGCTTGGAGCAATGCTGAGCTACTGGAGCTTATCCGTGTTTGGGGAGAGGAGGCTGTGCAGGGACTCAGGATGCCCCGCGATTATCCCCCCCCTTTCCAACAAGACCCATGTCAAACTGGAGAGAGCTGCACTGTGGGATAGCTGCCCTAGAGCGCTGCTGTCCTCCGTGATGGAAGTGCTGCTAATGTAAACACACTTTGACACCTGAAGAATTAAATGAGTACTCAAACCAGTACTTTACTTTCACTGGTTCCCTATCACCGGTGAAACTTACAGCGCAAAAACTCTGCAAGTATAGACATACCCAGAGTCTGTTAGTGCAAAAATCACTTTTGGGGAAAAAAGCTACTAGAGGATCCCCTGGGCTTGTGCTTGGGGTATGCTACTGAGCCCCAGGATCCAATTTGGATATGGTAGAGACCTCTTGAATGTTTTTAATGAAATAAATAATACTGGGAATTGTGTGATTATGGGAGACTTTAACTTTCCAAATATAGATTGGAGGACAAGTCCTACTAACAATAGTAGGATCCAGATTTTCCTGAATGTGATAGCTGACAGATTTCTTCACAAAATAGTCTCTGAACCACCAAGAGGTGATGCCATTTTAGATTTGGTATTGGTGAGTAGTGAGGACCTCCTAGAAGATCTGATTGTAGGAGACAACCTTGGTTCTAGTGATCATGAGTTAATTCAGTTGAAACTAAATAGAAGGATAAATAAACATATGCTGTAACTAGGGTCCTTTATTTCAGAAGGGCTAACATTAAAAAATTAAGGGAATTAGTTCGGGAAGTGGACTGCACCAAAGGTCTCCAGGATCTGAATGTGGAGGAGGCTTGGAATTACTTTACGTCAAAGTTGCAGAAACTATGTGAAGCCTGCATCTCAAGCAAGGGGCAAATATTCATAGGGAAGGGTTGCAGACCAACTTGCATGAGCAAGCATCTCAAACAGGTGATTAAAAGAAAGCAGAAAGCCTACAAGGAATGGAAGATGGGATGGATCAGCAAGGAAAGCTACCTCTTGGAGGCCAGAAAGTGTAGGGATAAAGTGAGAACTGCCAAAAAGCAAGCAGAGTTGGACCTTCCAAAGGGCATTCTAACCAATAATAAAAGGTTTTATAGCCATATAAATAAAATTAAAAGGAAAAAAGTGGGACTGCTAAACACTGGGGTGGGGAGGGGGGATTAAAAATAATCTAGGCATGGCCCAACACCAAATCAAATACTTTGCCTTTGTTTTTAATAAGGCAGTGGCAGGGTGGCTAATGGAAGCGAGGATATGGATGTAGAAATTACTGCATCTGAGGTGGAAGTCAAACACAAACAGTTTATTGGGACTAAATCAGGGGACCCAGATAATCTCCATCCAAGAATATGAAAGAGAGGTTGGTATAACTATGTTGCTCAGAGTGTGGATAAACAAAAAAATCCATTCATCTGAGCAATGTAGTTATACCAATATAAGTCTGTAGGGTAGACCCGGCCTTGTGAATTCTGCTTCTGGGCAAGTGGAGGTAGTTATATTGTGCAGGGATAGTATTTCTGGAGGTAAGTCTGACCATTTCCCTCTATTTTCATTCACCTCTTATCACCCAACCAATAACCTTCTCAGGCTATCAGAAGAAATATTGTTTCTTGCGTTTACTTTGGTTTGTTGTCCCTTGTGTCATCAACCACTAATCCGGATGGAAGTGGAGGCATAAAAGGATGCCTGTTAATGAAATTGTGGGTCATAGGCCTGGGATGGCAGACATAGTTAATACAATTTAAAAACCCCTGAGAATGTAAGTATGAATACAGTTAAATCACTTGGGATGTTCACTTGGCTCTACAACAGACTTACTGTGTGACCTTGGGCAAATCTTTTGATCTCTGTGCTTAGTTTCCTCATCTGTGAAATGGGGATAATAACTCTCCTACCTGACATGAGTTAAGATTGAATTTATTTATGTTTGTAAAGTGCTTTGAGATCCTCAGTTTGATTGTGCTGTAGTATGAAAGTGCAAAAGTTTTCTTATTCAGCAACCTACCAGATCACGTGTGTTTTATATCCTTGTTTGTTGAACACCATCAGTGTTCATGGTGGTCTATAACATAAAGCAACTCAGTTTCTGTCCCAAAGCAGTTTACAGTCTGAACATGGTGGAAGCTATCGTTTAGAGACCCACAGCTAGATGATCAGTGACTGGAATATCTTAGTAGTATGGATAACTTATTTTAAAAAAAATAATCAGTTTCAGTGATGTGTTGTTAAAAATCAAATTATCATAGCTGATTTATTATTTCTTTTTTCAGGTGTGCCAGGTTGAACTTGGTTTTCGGCGTAATGAAATTCAGCATATTGTATCTAAAATCCCCAAGATTTTAACTGCAAACAAAAAGAAGCTTACAGAGACTTTTGACTACCTGCACAATGTAATGGGCATTCCCCACCACATCCTCACTAACTTCCCTCAAGTAAGAGATTTAAGAATTGTGGGTTAAAGTGTAATTGCCGTCAAAACAAGGAGTTTGATTTCCTTCACTGGGCCAGCTCTGAGGGCAAAATTATACAATCGCCAAAATCCACATGGATTCTTCAAGTGATCTCTGGCAGCAAAAAGTAGTTTGGGGCTTGGCTTAAATTAGAACAATTTTTATCAGTAATTCACTCATGACTGGTTCAGTGGAGCAACAGGTAGCTGTGCTAAAGATTTAAATTTGGAAGCTCATTTAGCTCTTTTTTTTCTTCCTTGGTCCAGTGAACATAATAATCTTGTTTTCTATGGTTATGGCAGTGGTGATCTCTACTGGCTGATTTACAATATAGATAAGTGCCTGCTACATCGAACACTGTTGTTGGAGCCTTCATCATCTGCACCTCAGATACTCACACTGACGCTCGGGAGCTGAAAGTGGTTCTTTAATGTCTCCCCTGCGGCTCTTTGCAGCACATGATACTAAAACACTGATTTAATTATTAACCAATCAGGATGCTTTTACTATATTATTAACCAATTGTAGAATACTTGGTAATTTGCTGTGAGAATAATATATACCTATAAAAATAGTAAATGAAACAATGAATTCACACTACTGTGGCTCTTTTGGGTAATGTTGATTGCTAATTTGACTCCTGAACCACTGAGGGCTGAGTACCACTGGACCTAAGGTTTTCATGTCAGTTGAGGGTGGAAATAGGAAGGACACTGGAGAAAGTTCATTCTAAATTATTGGAAAATCTAATCCAAAAAATCCAAACTTTCTTCATCAGGTATTTAACTAGTTCTAAAAATGCAGTTCTCGCAATGACTTCTTTCAGATTTACGCTGTTTCTAAGTTAAGTATTTTAGCTGGCAGAAGTTTAATATCATTAAATAGCTTGAATGTAATTTTGTGTATTGCCTTTTAGAATATATATGGCAAGCAATAAAATGTCTTTACACATCAGTGTACTTAGTACATTCACATAAAAAAGTATCTGACACTTCATAAAAGGGCAGACAAATACACAGTGACAAGTTTTTAAAGTGCTTGTACACAAATGCTAGAAGTCTAAATAATAAGAAGGGTGAACTAGAGTGCCTCGTGTTAAAGGAGGATATTGATATAATAGGCATCACAAACCTGGTGGAGTGAGGACAATCAATGGGACACAATCATTCTGGGGTACAAAATATATCAGAAGGACAGAACAGGTTGTGCCGGGGGAGGAGTGGCACTATATGTGAAAGAAAATGTAGAATCAAATGAAATAAAAATCTTAAATGAATCCACATGATCCACAGAAACTCTGTGGATAGTAATTCCATGCTCTAATAAGAATATAACAGTAGGGATCTATTATCGACCACCTGACCAGGACAGTGATAGTGACGATGAAATGCTAAGGGAGGTTAGAGAGGCTATCAAAATAAAGAACTCAATAATAGTGGGGGATTTCAATTATCCCATATTGACTGGGTACATGTCACCTCAGGACGAAATGTAGACAAAATTTCTCAATACTTTAAATGACTGCTTCTTGGAGCAGCTGATACAGGAACCCACAAGGGGAGAGGCAACTCTTGATTTAGTCCTGAGTGGAGCGCAAGATCTGGTCAAAGAGGTAACTATAACAGGACCGCTTGGAAATAGTGACCCTAATATAATAACATATAACATTCCTGTGGTTGGAAGAACACCTCAACAGCCCAACACTCTGGCATTTAATTTCAGAAAGGGGAACTATGCAAAAATGAGGAGGTTAGTTAAACAGAAATTAAAAGGTACAGTGACTAGAGTGAAATCCCTGCAAGCTGCATGGACACTTTTTAGAGGCTCAACTTAAAACTCCAAATTAAAAAACACAGTAAAAGAACTAAAAAAGAGCCACCATGGCTTAACCATGTAAAAGAAGCAGTGAGAGATAAAAAGGCATCTTTTAAAAAGTGGAAGTCAAACCCTAGTGAGATAAATAGAAAGGAGCATAAACACTGCCAACTTAAGTGTAAAAATGTAATAAGAAAAGCCAAAAAGGAGTTTGAAGAACAGCTAGCCAAAAACTCAAAAGGTAATAACAAAATGTTTAAGTACATCAGAAGCAGGAAGTCTGTTAAACAACCTGTGGGGCCCCTGGACGATCAAGATACAAAAGGAGCACTTAAAGATGATAAAGTGATTGCAGAGAAACTAAATGAATTCTTTGACTGAGGATGTTAGGGAGATTCTCAAACCTTTTGTAGGTGACAAATCTGAGGAATTGTCACAGTTTGAAGCTGCACTAGGGGAGGGTTTAGAATTAATTGAGAAACTTAACAGTAATAAGTCACTGAGACCAGATGGCATTCACCCAAGAGTTCTGAAAGAACTCAAATGTGAAATTGCGGAACTATTAAGTATGGTTTGTAACCTGTTCTTTAAATCTGTTTCTGAGGGATAGCTCAGTGGTTTGAGCATTGGCCTGCTAAACCCGGGGTTGTGAGTTCAATCCTTGAGGGGGCCATTGAGGGATCTGGGGCAAAAATTGGGGATTGGTCCTGCTTTGAGCAGGGGGTTGGACTAGATGACCTCCTGAGGTCCCTTCCAACCCAAATATTCTATGATTCTATGAACCCAATGACTGGAAGATAGCTAATGTAACGCCAATATTTAAGGCTCTAGAGGTGATCCTGGCAATTACAGACCAGTAAGTCTAATGTCAGTGCTGAGCAAATTAGTTGAAACAATAGTAAAGAATAAAATTGTCAGACACATAGAAGAACTTAAATTGTTAGGCAAAAGTCAACATGTTTTCTGTAAAGGGAAATCATGTCTTACTAATCAAGAGTTCTTTGAAGCGGTCAAGAAACATGTGGACAAGGGGGATTCAGTGGACAGAGCATACTTAGATTTCCAAAAAGCCTTTGACAAGGTCCCTCACCAAAGGCTCTTACGTAAATTAAGTTGTCATAGGATAAGAGGGAAGATCCTTTCATGGACTGAGAACTGGTTAAAAGACAGGAAACAAAGGGTAGGAATAAATGGTAAATTTTCAGAATGGAGATTCGTAACTAGTGGTGTTCCCCAACGGTCAGTCCTAGGACCAATCCTATTCAACTTATTCATAAATGATCTGGAGAAAGGAGTAAACAGTGAGTTGGCAAAGTTTGCAGATGATACAAACTGCTCAAGATACTTAAGACTAAAGCAGACTGTGAAAAACTTCAAAAAGAGCTCACAAAACTAAGTGATCGGGCAACAAAATGGCAAATGAAATTGAATGGGGATAAATATAAAGTAATGCACATTGGAAAAAATAACCCCAACTATACATACAATAAGATGGGGGCTAATTTAGCTACAACAAATCAGGAGAAAGATCTTGGAGTCATCATGGATAGTTCTCTGAAGACGTCTACGCAGTGTGCAGCAGCAGTCAAAAAAGCAAACGGGATGTTAAGAATCATTCAAAAAGGGATAGAGAATAAGATGGAGAATATCTTATTGCCCTTATATAAATCCATGGTACGCCCACATCTTGAATACTGCATACAGATATGGTCCCCTCATCTCAAAAAAGATATACTGGCATTAGAAAAGGTTCAGAAAAGGGCAACTAAAATGATTAGGGGTTTGGAACGGGTCCCATATGAGGAGAGATTAAAGAGGCTAGGACTTTTCAGCTTGGAAAAGAGGAGACTAAGGGGTGGATATGATAGAGGTATAGAAAATCATGAGTGGTGTGGAGAAAGTGAATAAGGAAAAGTTATTTACTTGTTCCCATAATATAAGAACTAGGGGCCACCAAATGAAATTAATGGGCAGCAGGTTTAAAACAAATAAAAGGAAATTCTTCTTCACACAGCGCACAGTCAACCTGTGGAACTCCTTGCCTGAGGAGGTTGTGAAGGCTAGGACTATAACAGGGTTTAAAAGAGAACAGGATAAATTAATGGTGGCTAAGTCCATTAATGGCTATTAGCCAGGATGGGTAAGGAATGGTGTCCCTAGCCTCTGTTTGTCAGTGGGTGGAGATGGATGGCAGGAGAGAGATCACTGATCTTTACCTGTTAGGTTTGCTCCCTCTGGGGCACCTGGCATTAGCCACTGTCGGTAGACAGGATACTGGGCTGGATGGGCCTTTGGTCTGACCCAGTATGGCCCTTCTTATGTTCTTACACTTCTTAAAATCTTCACTGAGGTGTATTGCACAAATAGGTGAGTTCCTGATAATTAACTTTTTTTCTACTGCCTTGTTTAAATGATTTTAGACCTTACATTTACTATCATCCTAAAAAATAAACAGTATATTTTGGGTTTACTTTACCCACTGCTGAAATGAAGTCACCTCTGAGTGGAACATGGCAACTTTTTACAAGAAAACCGTGTGCAATTTAAAACTGCAAGGGGCAGTTTCAGAAGGAATGAAATGATTGTAGCCATGCCACTGAGTCTAACATTCTAAATCTTGAAGTTAAAAGCCATGGGATGGCTAATCTTAAGAAGTCAAGACCAAACAAAAAGGTCAGCTAACAGATTGTTGGGGAGGACTCTTAGAATCTTAGAATATCAGGGTTGGAAGGGACCTCAGGAGGTCTAGTCCAACCCCCTGCTCAAAAGCAGGACCCATCTCCAATTAAATCATCCCAGCCAGGGCTTTGTCAAGCCTGACCTTAAAAACTTCTAAGGAAGGAGATTCCACCACCTCCCTAGGCAACGCATTCCAGTGTTTCACCGCCCTCCTAGTGAAAAAGTTTTTCCTAATATCCAACCTAAACCTCCCCCACTGCAACTTGAGACCATTACTCCTTGTCCTGTCCTCTTCCACCACTGAGAATAGTCTAGAACCATCCTCTCTGGAACCCCCTTTCAGGTAGTTGAAAGCAGCTATCAAATCCCCCCTCATTCTTCTCTTCTGCAGACTAAACAATCCCAGTTCCCTCAGCCTCTCCTCATAACTCATGTGTTCCAGACCCCTAATCATTTTTGTTGCCCTTCGCTGGACTCTCTCCAATTTATCCACATCCTTCTTGTAGTGTGGGGCCCAAAACTGGACACAGTACTCCAGATGAGGCCTCACCAATGTCGAATAGAGGGGGACGATCACGTCCCTCGATCTGCTGGCTGTGCCCCTACTTATACATCCCAAAATGCCATTGGCCTTCTTGGCAACAAGGGCACACTGCTGGCTCATATCCAGCTTCTCGTCCACTGTCACCCCTAGGTCCTTTTCCGCAGAACTGCTGCCTAGCCATTCGGCCCCTAGTCTGTAGCTGTGCATTGGGTTCTTCCGTCCTAAGTGCAGGACCCTGCACTTATCCTTATTGAACCTCATCAGATTTCTTTTGGTCCAATCCTCCAATTTGTCTAGGTCCCTCTGTATCCTATCCCTGCCCTCCAGCATATCTACCACTCCTCCCAGTTTAGTATCATCCGCAAATTTGCTGAGAGTGCAATCCACACCATCCTCCAGATCATTTATGAAGATATTGAACAAAACCGGCTCCAGGACCGACCCCTGGGGCACTCCACTTGACACCGGCTGCCAACTAGACATGGAGCCATTGATAACTACCCGTTGAGCCCGACAATCTAGCCAACTTTCTACCCACCTTATAGTGCATTCATCCAGCCCATACTTCCTTAACTTGCTGACAAGAATACTGTGGGAGACCGTGTCAAAAGCTTTGCTAAAGTCAAGATACAATACATCCACTGCTTTCCCTTCATCCACAGAACCAGTAATCTCATCATAGAAGGCGATTAGATTAGTCAGGCATGACCTTCCCTTGGTGAATCCATGTTGACGTTCCTGATAACTTTCCTCTCATGTAAGTGCTTCAGGATTGATTCTTTGAGGACCTGCTCCATGATTTTTCCGGGGACTGAAGTGAGGCTTACTGGCCTGTAGTTCCCAGGATCCTCCTTCTTCCCTTTTTTAAAGATTGGCACTACATTAGCCTTTTTCCAGTCATCCGGGACTTCCTCCGTTCGCCACGAGTTTTCAAAGATAATGGCCAATGGCTCTGCAATCACAGCCGCCAGTTCCTTTAGCACTCTCGGATGCAACTCGTCCGGCCCCATGGACTTGTGCACGTCCAGTTTTTCTAAATAGTCCCTAATCACCTCTTTCTCCACAGAGGGCTGGCCATCTTGTGATGTTGTGATGCCCAGCACAGCAGTCTGGGAGCTGACCTTGAGAGTCTTCTCTCTCTCCATCCAGGATCTTGATAGTTTTTTCCCCAAGGAAAAATGAAAAAATCTCATGTGATCTCCCATTACTGCTTGTATCTCCACCCTTCCCTCTCAGCATTCTCTCAAACTGGGGGTCGTGACCCCTCAGGGGGTCGTGAGATTATTACATGGGGGTCACGAGCTGTCAGCCTCGACTCCCAAACCATGCTTCATCTCCAGCATTTATAATAGTGTTAAATGTAAAAAAGTGTTTTTAATTTATAAGGGGGGGTCACACTCAGAGGCTTGCTGTGTGGAAGGGGTCGCCAGTATAAAAGCTTGAGAACCACTGCTCTAACACTAAGTCCAATGGCCTTGGTGTCTATCTCCATATTCATCTTCCTGCCTTTAGTACTATTCACGTCATCCCTTAGGTTCATGACTCCGTCCCTCTTGGTTCTCCTCCTAACTACATGTTTAGCCATTCTTTCTGTATACATTTAGAAGGCTTTTTGTCTGTTGTGGGTCCCTGAAAGCTCAGTTCTTTGACCCATCAGCTTTTCTGCCTGTGCTCTATCCTTGGTGGGGCCCATGCACTCACTATTAACTATTGCCTTTATCCACATTCACAAATATAAGCTGTCTCCAGCAGCTGAGTCTAATCTTTGTCTCTCTAACATCTCATTTTAGATAATGGATCATCACCATTTCAAGCCTCATGCAAAACCGAACACACAAACTTCCTTACCAAGCCCTCTCACCTACCTCTTTTCCACAACAATAGATGCCACCATCCTCTCTGCTACTTAGGATTATAACTAAGGCTAAGTTTTTGTCATGGATATTTTTAGTAAAAGTCACAGACAATAATGAAAAATTCATGGAAGCCTGTGACCTGTCCTTGACTTTTACTAAAAATACCCATGACAAAATGGGTAACTGGGGGTGGGGGGTCCTGGGAGCTCCAGGGTGCGCCCTGCTGCAGTTGGGAGCTGCCGGAGTCCCCCCTGCCGCCCGCAGCAGCCACGAGCTCCGGGGGTCCCTCTTGCCACCCGCAGCGGCCTTGTTCAGTGGATCCCCTCTGCCAGCAGCAGTGTGTGGGCCTCTTCGGCAAAATGTGATTACCTGACCAAGCTACTATGCAAACAGAAGACTGATGTCCTCACTTATCCAATAATAAAAAAGCATTGCAATGCCATATGAAAGAAGAAGATACATCTCTGACCTGGTTTCTGTGTGTCTTCTCTGCCCTCTTAACTCTGCCAATATCATCAGCTTTGATGCATCGTGTTCTCCTCTGAGACACATCATCTTTCCTTCTTTCATGCTACCCCTTAAGCTGAGAACAACCTCCCCAAATCTTTCACCAAGCCACCTCCCTTGCCTCATTCAAATTTCTCCTAAAAAAAATTCTGCCCTCTATTCTGCCATCGTTTACAAGAAGTGAGGGGAGAAAAGATGACAATTTTATTAACATAACCATTAAAATAGTCTTAATTGTCACACTCTTCCATCTTATTCCCTTATTGTCTGTTTCTGATCCTCACTTATTGCCATGTCGTATTTACATGTTAAGATTTTGGGGGCAGGAACATAGGCACTGCCATACTAGAACAGACTAGTGGTCCGTCTAGTCCAGTATCCTGTCTCCAAGAGTGGCCAGAGTCAGAATACCATACCAATACCAGCCTCTTCAGAGGAAAGTGGAGGAAGCCCTACAGTCAGCAGTTCTGGATAATCTGCCCCCAGGTAAAGATTCTTCTTAACTCCCCTTAAAGAAGTTGAGTGATGCTCTGAAGCATGAGAAATTATATTCCTCTCAAAACTCTTGAGTTTGTTTTAATCCATACTGCTATATCTCTGGATACCTTATCCATATAAATGCCCAATCCCTATTTGAATCCTATCGACCGCTTGGCCTCAGTGTTATTTTGTGAAAATGAGTTCCACAAGCTAATTGTGCACTGTATGATATAAACTTCCTTTTATCAGTTTCATCACATATTCTGTTGGTTCTGCATTATGAACGGTGAATATACCACAACTCTACCATTCATTATTTTGTACTGTATCATGTCCTCATCCCCTCTTATTTCTCTGTTTTCTAAAATACAATCCTAGTCTGAATCTCTTTTCATATGGAAGCTTCTGTTTGCCTCCAATCATTCTTGTTGCTTATCTCTGAACCCCCATTTGTGCTATATTCTTTTTTGAAATAAGGTGACTGACTAGAACTGAACACAGTATTTCAGGTTAGAGAGTACCATTGATTTATGGGTTAGCATATAAAGGGGATGCTGCTTAACAGCAAACCGATGTTAATAATTTTCGGTTAATGGGAGCTGATTCCATCCCATTACCTTTAATATTAATGGGATTTGGATATTGGTAATAGGCATGCTGCTTACTTTTTTTTATTGATTGGAGTAAGGGCCCCATCCACAGGCAGGTTTGCAGGGCTGCAGCCAGGGAAGGAAATCCTAGGGCAGTGCGGTACCTTTCCCTGCACTCTCCAGGGTGCGTCCTGACCTGGCACTGGAGTCCCAGGCTTAGCACATCAGAGAGCTTTCTTCCCTGGCGGCAGCCTCACTGCCTTCACAGGAGTTAGCAGTCTGGGATGCTCGCATAGTTAGCCGTCTGGGGTGCTCACATCCCTGCCCACTGGGGAAGCCCTGCAGGAGTCCTGGCACTGCGGACGGGGAAGGGTGGTTGTGGGTAGGGCAGGGAAGGCTGCAGTCCAAATGCCGGGGTTTTCCATGAGGAGTGAAGGCACTGGGGGTCCATGGGGAGGCATGGTACCTCTCCAAGCGCTCTCTGGGCTGCATCCTGCATGCACCAGCTGCAGACAGGCAAGACACGTCCCAATGCTTTCTTCCCTGGCTGCAGCTCTGCAAACTTACCTTCTGCTTATTGGCAACTTCCAGATAATGACAACTTTTTGCTGGGAACCAAGCAGTTGCTAATAAATGGAATCCACCGTGTGAAGTTACTTTCTAGAGATTTATCATCACTTATTGATTCTTTGTTTAATTCCAACAGTGTTATTTTAAAAAAAAAAAAAAGTGTAGTATAGGATCTGGTTCATATGCTTAATGAGGAATGGTTCAGAAAAATGGAGGGGGGGAGGTGCAAAATTTTCATTTTTATTCAGAACTTTTACTTTAGTGGCAAAACTTTTAGTTTTAGATGTACTTATAGAGCCTGAAGCTTATAAAACTCAGCCTTTTCTTTTGTTTCCTAGGTTTTCAATTCAAAGCTATTACGAGTCAAAGAAAGACATATGTTTCTTACATTTTTGGGAAGAGCACAGTATGACCCAGCACAGCCCAGCTACATCTCTCTGGACAAGCTAGTATCCATGCCCGATGAGGTGTTTTGTACAGAGGTTGCCAAGGCCTCAGTAAAGGACTTTGAAAAATTCTTAAAAACACTTTAATTAGTAACACATGTAAAAAGAGAGAGAATGTTATGAAATAAATGTATTTTACAAAAACTGCTCTCTCTTCTGTCTCTTAACTGCTTATTTACTGGTTTAAAAAGTATTGCTTATGAAATTAGTGCAATGTGTAAGGATAAAGGCATATATATTTTAAATTTTTTAAATATATTTTAAAATATGTATTTCTTAATGGAAAAGGGTTAAGCAAATGTATGTATAATTATTGACGTAACTCTTGAAATGAAATCCTAATTTTCATTCATGATTGGCAATGCAGCCAACCAGGAACATAAACTTATAAAGCATGTTAAAATTGATTTTTTTGCTACTTTTTCACCTACAATTTGTTTCAATATATTGTAAGATGAAAAACTGATCCTCTGTTTAGTTTGCTTGGATGGACACAGTTGCACTTTCTGAATGAGACAGATAATGCTGGAGCAGCAAGATTATTATTCTTTACTACTAGGGTTAGTGGTTGATTCAGTTCTATTGCACCACCTATACATGCTCTTACATGGTGGCTCTCACACCAAAGGGACTTCTTAACACCTTCCAGTGAGCATACATCTTTCTTAAGGTGGACACTGAGGTTACTCTAACAGTAGCTAGATAGCTAAGCAAATCTGTTCTTTAAAGATATCAAAGTACCATAATCATTAAAGGATAGCAAGTTATAATTTAGTCCACTTACAAAATAGATAGAAATACTTTTATACTTCACTTGTCAATCTGTGTAGTTTTACAATCCATTTTGTCTCTTCCCTTTTGCTGTCTGAAAGAGAGAAAGTGCTGTTCTGTATACAGAGTTAACTGAAAAACAACTATGTTCCCCACAACTTTCAGTTATAGTAATGTTAGAAAATGTAATAATAGATAAATATATTCAGATGGAAGTGATCTAAACTGACTGCATTCATTAATACAGAATTATAAGGAACACACACCTTCATGGTCCATGCTACTTGCCAAGCTGAATAAAATGCATAAAGTAAATTAAACTAGAGTAGATACTTTCTGATTTTGTTTACAGTCAGTCTGATTCTTCATGCTAGCACAGGGGTGTAGTGTTTGTCTTATAAATATTTTAAGAAGTTTAAAAACTAGATATTTTAATTCAAATGTATTAAATACAATGAAAATATTTCCACTGATATTTTTGTTTTTAAAAAGCTAAAATTTGGAGCCTATGTTCCCTAATAGTTGTCTCCCTTTAAAGCAGTGATACTCAGACTGAGGCTCGGGAGCTGCCAGTGGCTCTTTCCAGCACTATAGTATTTCTAATAATTAGATCAACCAATCCAGCAACAAAACAGCTTCTACAACACCTTACTGGTTACCCAGAAGCCAAGAACACAATTCCCTTAAAACGATCCAGCCTTGGGCTCCCACCCAGGCAGCCAAGTCAAATACGATAAGGATTACTGAAAATCTTATTCATCATATAAAAAATTCTATCAATCCCAAAGGATCAGACACATTACCCGCCAGGTCAATGAATATTTCAGTTCTTACCCAAATACATGCTTACAGCCAATTCTTATTAACTAAACTAAAATTTATTTTAAAAAAGGAGAGTGAGTATAGGTTAAAAATCATTATACATACAGATATTAATAAAGTTCTTAGTTTAGTTTCATAGGAAAGACGGTGAGCTTTAGAGTTGCAAAAAGTTCTTTCAGAATAAATTCCACTGGACTATAACCTATGACCAATATCAGGATGACCCAGACTGTAGCTGGGGACCTCAGTCTTGTGACTCAAACTTTCCTTGATGGAGCTGAAGCAGATCTGAGATAACAGGATCAGGGCTCAAGAGTTCTCTTTATAGTTCTCTGGCAGCTTCTTGACAGCAGTTGAATAATAAGTGAAGCATTGTGGCTTTGAAGTAGGCCTATTTCCTAAGCATCACCAGTAATTAGCTGTATGGATTAGCATAAGGCAACTGCCCATCTTCCACCATTTACAGGTAAAAAGAAAAGGAGGACTTGTGGCACCTTAGAGACTAACAAATTTGTTTGAGCATAAGCTTTCGTGAGCTACAGCTCACTTCATCGGATGCATTCAGTGGAATCTACTTTTTCCACTGAATGCATCCGATGAAGTGAGCTGTAGCTCACGAAAGCTTATGCTCAAACAAATTTGTTAGTCTCTAAGGTGCCACAAGTCCTCCTTTTCTTTTTGCGAACACAGACTAACACGGCTGCTACTCTGAAACCTGTCATTTACAGGTAGTTTATTACATATTTCAAAGAGAAATAGACTGATATTACCACATTCACCATTCATTTAAATGTTAATATTTTCCTTTGATCTTTGAGTCAATAGAACATAGTGACAGACTGAAACCATCTAGTGACACTTTTAATCTCTAACAAGATATAGGTAATCATCGACTATTACAATCACTATCTTCTTCCAATTCCTTAACAATACAAGTCTACATTTCAAAGCTCCAGTCTATCTAACATGGCTTTGCTAGCTATTTATAAGGAATAGCCTTAGTTATCATTTCTTTCCTAATATGTCTTTAGAGGTAGAATTTGGGTCATTTTGCCTGCAAGTTGTTTAACCCTTTCTGGCTCAGCGTCACAATTACAGTCATGAGAGCAATTGCCATTGATTTAAAATAAAACCAACAAAATGGATTCTGGAGCACAATTCTGCAGGATGGAGTGGATTCTGCTGTGGAATTGCAGAATAGACTGATCCTGGGGTCTAGCAAGTACCTATCCTTTTAAATGGAGCATGCATAAGAGGGTGGGTTTAATAAAAGGATGGTTATAGTTACTGAGGTTGCCTTAAGTCTACTTTTCTATACCTTCCATGGATGCCAATGTGAGGAGGAAGGCCCTCAGCCCTGGAACCCTGTCTGCAGTGCCTGAGACGATGTTGGGAAAGGGAAGACCCCAATTCTGATTACTTATGGGAGATGGGGAGGAAGAATTAGGGCAGGGAGCTGGAGTCCTGAGCTGGGTGGGCCTCTTCAGGCTCTGGAAACAATGTGGTGTCTGTGTCTTTGGTCAAGAGGGGAAAGAATAAATATTTTGCTAGGCTGGTAAAGCTAGTATGTATTCCCTAGGGCTTCCCGACACTTAAAATGCTACAAGGGCACAGTTGTGCCACTGCAGCTCTTCAGTGTAGACACTACATATGCCAACAGGAGGGATTCTCCTACCTGTTGTAGGTAAGCCACCTCTTCAAGAGGCAGTAGTTAGGTTGACAGAATTGCCCTACTGCTGTCTACTTGGGGACTTAGGCCTGGTCTACACTACCAACTTAGGTCGACATAAGCCGCATTAAGTCAATCTAATAATATATGTGTCTACACTACCGGGTCCCTTCCGCTGACCTAAGTGGCCTGTAAAGTTGCCTTCTGTACTTCACCTCCACGAGAGGCGTAGCGCTTGATTCAACATCCATGGGTCGACATGAGGATAGTGTAGACACTGCACTGTGTAATTCAAATGAATTGGCCTCCAGGTCTCTGCTGTGACCACTATGAAGAGCACTTTCAACTCCACAGTATGTCAGCCAGGTACACAGGAAACAGCCGCTCCCCTATTAAAGCCCCAGGAGCTTTTGAATTTTCTTTTCCTGTTTGATCAGTGTGGAGAACTTGCCAACACAGATGATCATGGAGATTCAAGGCCACAAATGCGCTCCAGTACAGAGGTGGTGGATCTTATTGCTGTGTGGAGAAGAGTCTGTGCTGGCAGAGCTCCAATCCAGCAGAAGAAACGCTGACATCTATGCCAAGATTGCGTGGAGGAGAAGGGCTACACCAGGGACACACAGCACTGCCCCATGAAAATAAAGGCACTTCGGCAAGCATACCAAAAGACAAGCGAAGCAAACAGTCGTTCTGGTTCTGCCCCACAAATAAGCCGCTTTTATGAGGAGCTGCATGCGATTCTTGACAGCGACCCCACAACTACCCCACATGCTCCGTGGATACCTCCCAGAAGCCCCGGGTGACCCTGAGCAACAACAAGGAGGACATTGTTGAGAAAGAGGAGAAGAACGTGAGGCAGGCAAGTGGAAGATTCATTCTCCCTGACAGCCAAAAACTGTTTTTAACCCTGGACCCCACCCCTTCACAGGACCAGTTGGCAGCACAGCATGAGGCCAGGGAAGGCACCTCTGGTGAGTACACATTTCCAATCAAACTGTAAGGGTTACATGGTATTTTTTATGTTTAATCTGAACAAAAAAGTAGGTGTAGTGGGTATCGGTGGCTACTCCAGCTATGCAGAGGGTGCTCTCCAAAAAAAGACTGTTTATGTGCATGGGGATGGCCCGGAAATTCACCATGGATATCTCTAGGAAGCTTTCATGGAGGTACTCTACAATCCTTTGCAGGTTTCTGGGAAGGGCTGCCTTATTTTGTTCACCACGGTAGGACACTTTCCTACACCACTCCAGTATTAAGAACATAAGAACGGCCATACCAGGTCAGACCAAAGGTCCATCTAGCCCAGTATCCTGTCTTCCAACAGTGGCCAATGCCAGGTGCCCCAGAGGGAATGAACAGAACAGGTAATCATCAAGTGATCCATCCCCTGTTGCCCATTCCCAGCTTCTGGCAAACAGAGGCTAGGGACACCATCCCTGCCCATCCTGGCTAATAGCCATTGATGGACCTATCCTCCATTAATTTATCTAGTTCTTTTTTGAACCCTGTTATAGTCTTGGCCTTCACAACATCCTTTGGCAAGGAGTTCCACAGGCTGACTGTGTGTTGTGTGAAAAAATACTTCCTTTTGTTTTAAACCTGCTGCCCATTAATTTCATTTGGTGGCCCCTAGTTCTTGTGTTATAGGAAGGAGTAAATAAGACTTCCTTATTTACTTTCTCCACACCAGTCATGCTTTTATAGACCTCTATCATATCTCCTGATTTAACTTTGTAGCATAGACACGGCTTTAGTTCTGCTTAACTATGCCCCTAAGCCATGTTATTAAATTGAGCTAATTTTCTGCTGTAGACCAGGCTTTAGGATCAGTACTGAAGTAGGGAGTCTCCATAGAGCTAGGAAAATGTTTTAATTTAGCATGCTTTTCTTTTAAAACTTGTTCCATAGTGGCTTTCTCAAGTTCTTCCTATTCCTAGACAGTGAATTAAACTGCTTAAGTAAATTGGTCAGCCATTAGTAATGCTTGTGACTTTTTCCACTTCAGAAGAAATTCTCAATAACTCTGATATGTGCAATGTTTCAAAATAAAGTTGTAATTAAAAAAAAAGCTAATAATTCATAGTAGTGGTATCCTAATACTTTTATGTGTCAATAGGTATCATGTTGGGGGCTGGTATAAGAAGAACCAGTGGTGGAATTATCTATACTTGGAGTAGTCTCTTGTATAATTTAGAAAGATACATTATTTTTTTCATATCTTTTTAAGGGCAGAAGAGACCATTATGATAATCTTGACAAACCGCACAACACCAGCCCTAGAATTTCACCAGTTCTTGCATAAGGGATAAATCTATCACAGGATTAAGAACCTAGAACATCTGCCACTGAATGCCAGGGGCTATACTTCTTGGGCTATCAGACTGGCTTCCTACAGTGTTTCAGTTGTTTGAACTGTCATGTATTTGCTAAGCAAGTAAAGTGTTCAAATTAGTCCAAAATACAGGAGCCCTACTCTTGTGTAGCCAGCATGCTGCTATCACCTGGCTCGATTAAATATTTCATCACTCTCTATTTTGGGGGAGACTTTAACCCATCAATAATACTCACAACATGGGGGGGGGGGGCGCAGATTTTAAGCCCAGTAAAAGGTCAGCTGGCATGAGAGAGGCAAGACACAAACCTAACAAGGTTTGTCCGTACTGCACCGTGCTTCACTCTGTGGGTTTCTGGCAGTCGATCAAATTCAGTCGGTTTGGCCTAGAGCGTCAGCTCTTTGGGGCAGGGGCCGGCTCTCGCTAGGCTGGTGTGGTGCCTAGTCCTGACCGCGGCTGGTCGTCTAAGTGCTGCTGCAATATCCGGCAGCCGGAGGAGAATATGTACATTTACAGCGCCCTGCCCTGGCAAAGGACCCACCAGAGACCCCGGGCGCGCGTGGGTGTAGCCTGCCCTCCTTGCGGGGGCGGGCCCAAGGAACGAGCCAAGGAAGCGGCTCCTGCGCGCGGATGGCCGAGGCGCCCCGGGCCGGGTCACCCTCCCCAGCGCGGCCTCCTCCAGCGCCTCTGCTTTGCCCAGGGCGGAGCCTTCCAGGCAGCACGGGGCACTGCCGAGCCGCCGGGACAGCCAGCGGGACGCGCTTACGCCAGCAGCGCCATCGCGTGGGGGAGCCAGTGGGGTCGCAGTACCCTGGGGAACCCCCCCGCCCGCTCTGCGCTCTTCCACAGGACCCGGCGCCGCCCCGCCGCTCTGCTGACACAGGTTACGTTACGTGCCTCCCGGAGCGCATGCGCATTGCGCAAACGCAAAGAGCCCCGCGCGGGTCACGTGAGCGTGCCCGCTCCTCACGTGACGCTGGGCTCGGTAATTTACCCAGAAGCCTGCACGCCTCTCGGAGGTCAAGATGGCGGTGAGGGCACCAGGTGAGGAGTCGGCGGTGGCCTCTGCGAGTCGCGTGTCCTTCCCGGCTTCTGGCCGCGGATGAGCCTGGGGACACGGCAGTGCCGGGCTCCGTGCGCGGAGCGGGTGATTTCTGTCCCCCCGGCCGCTGTTGGGCCGTTGTGCCCGAGGGTGGGGGGAGAGGCCCCTGACCCTTTCTCTCTGCGCCCGGCCACATCCGCAGCCCTGGAGGCAGCCCTGCCTCATTAGCCCCAGCAGACCGCTCTGTGGGGGCGAGGGGAGCCAGAAGGATGGGTTGGTTGGGGACAAGGGGTCCCACCTGCGAATTCGGTGTGCGCGGGAGGGGAGTTAGATTGGGGAATTGGGACTCGGAGTAAATTCAGTTCTACAGTGTTCTGCTTCTTTGTGAAGTCTGGGTAGGTTTGCTTTTTCAAAGGTATTTGTGAGGTGGCTTAACGTTCTCACTTGTTGTCAGGGGGCTGACCTAATGTGCCTAGTTTCTCCCCTCCTCATAGAAGTTTCTGTTTCCTATTGTGTTTTCATATACAGTCAGAAATTTAGGGCTGGAAGGGACCTGGAGAGCTCATCTAGTTCATCCCCTGTACTGAGGCTGGACCAAGTATACCTAGAGTCCTAAGCCATCCTAGAGAGGTATTTGTCAACTCTAACCTGTTCTTAAAACTTCCGGTGATAGTAGTTTCACAATTTGTTTTGGAAGTCTATTCCAGAATTTAATTATCCTTATAGTTGGAAAGATTTTCCTAATATGTAACCTAAATCTCCCTTGCTGCAGATTAAGCCCATTACTACATCTCCTACCTTCAATGGACATGAAGAACAATTGATTGCTGTCTCGTTTTAACAGACTTTAACATATTTGAAGACTGTTATCAGGTCCCTTTATTCCGCCTCCCGTTGTCTTTCTATCAAGACTAACCATGCTCAGCCATTTAAACTTTTCCTTATAGATCAAATTTTCTGTATCTTTTATCATTTTAGGTGCTGTCTTCTGGACTGTGTCTAATTTGTACACATCTACTTTGATGCATGGTGCCCATGCAGTACTCCTGCTGAGGCCTCACTAGTGTCAAGTAGATCAGGACAATTGCCTCCCTTGTCTTACATATGACACTCCTGTTAATACACCCCAGAATGTTAACCTTTTTTCCAGGTGAATCACATTGTTGACTTGTATTCAGTTTGTGATCCATTATAATCCCTGGTCCTTTTCAGCAGTACTACTGACAAGCCAGATATTCCCTATTTTGTAGTTGTGTATTTGATTCCTCTTCCCTCCCCTGCCCCCCGCCCCATTGAGTGTAGAATTTTGCACTTGTCTGGAATTTCATTTGTTTGATTTCAGACCAATTCTCTTATTTGTCAAAGTCACTTTGAATTCTAATCCTGTCATCTAGAGAGCTACCAATTCCTCCGAGCTTGCTGTCATCTACGTACTTTATAAGCATACTGTCCACTCTGTTATCCGAGACATTAATGAAAATG
Source organism: Caretta caretta (assembly GCF_965140235.1). Lineage (NCBI taxonomy): Eukaryota > Metazoa > Chordata > Testudines > Cheloniidae > Caretta > Caretta caretta. The sequence continues at coordinate 42,353,659 of NC_134207.1, forward strand.
TTGAATAGTGTCAGACCCTGGAGTGACCCGTGAAAAAGACCACTAGATATGTTCTCCCAGTTTGACAATGAACCATTCTGAGTACAGTCTTTGAACCAGTTGTGCACCCGTCTTATAGTAATAGTATCAAATAACATTTCCCTAGTTTGCTTATGAAAAATCGTGTGGCAATATGTCAGAAAAGCCTTACTAAAATCAGCGTGTATCACAACCACCGCTTCTCCCTCATCATCCAGGCCAGTAATCCTATCAAAGGAGAAAATTAGTTTGGCATGATTTGATCATGACTATTACTAATAACCTTATTATCTTGAAGATGCTTACAAATTGATTGTTTAACTTTTCAGGCACTGTATCAAATTTAAGATGACTGGTCTATACTTCCTTGGGTCCTCTTTGTTCTTCTTTTAAAGATAGATACTGTGTTTGCCATTCTCCAGTCCTCTGGAACCTCATCTGTTCTCCAGGGTTCTTGAATCTTCTGAGATTGCTTCAGCTACTTCCTGAAGTACTTTGGGTGAATTTTGTCAGGTGCTGCTGACTTGACTATATCTAACTTATTTAAATAAAAAACAGAACAGGTTAAAGAATAATCTGGTCTATGTTCCTTCCTCCTTGTCAGTACTAATTGTGTTAAGCATCTGGTCATGATTTTCTAGTGAGGTTTGAAGCAAAATAGGCATTCAACACCTCAGCCTTCTGGATGTCATCTGTTATTAGCCTCCTTCCCTGCAAAGTAGTGGACCCACTCTTTCCTGTCTCTCTTGTTCTGTAAATATATTAGCAGCCGCCTCCTGTTGCCTTTTATGTCCCTTGCTAGGTGTAACTCACTTTGTGCCTTAGCCTTTGTCATTTTGTTGTGCTGTTCTTTTGTACTCATTCTTAAAAATTTGTCTGTTTCCACTTCTGGTAGGATTAATTTTTGTACCCACCTGTGGGCTTCTGTCATGGGTCCCCTTTGAACCTAGTTTAAACCCCTCCTCGTTAGGTTGGCAAGTCTGGGCACAAAAATGCCCTTCCCCTTCTTGGTTGGGTGAACCCTATCTCTTCCTAGCAGTCCTCCTTTCCTGAACAGTATCCCATGGTTGAGGAAGCCAAAGCCCTCCTGTCAACACTACACAGCTATGCATTCATCTCCAACATACACATGTCCCTGACTGGGCCCTTTACTCTCAGCCTGCAACTCTGACTCCTTCACCTTTGCTCCCAGAGCCCAGTAGTCGGTGCTGATCTTAGTGAATGAGAAGCATGGGGTAGTGGTCAGAAGGATGGATAAACCTTGCAAAAAGAAAAGGAGTACTTGTGGCACCTTAGAGACTAACCAATTTATTGAACATAAGCTTTTGTGAGCTACAGCTCACTTCATCGGATGCATACTGTGGAAAATACAGAAGATGTTTGTTTTTATACACACAAATCATGAAAAAATGGGTGATTATCACTACAAAAGGTTCTCTCTCCCCCCACCCCACTCTCCTGCTGGTAATAGCTTATGTAAAGTGATCACTCTCCTTACAATGTGTATGATAATCAAGGTGGGCCATTTCCAGCACAAATCCAGGGTTTAACAAGAACGTCTGAGGGGGGGCAGAGCAGTTGTTTTTCTAACTGCTCTGCGCCCCCCCCCCCCCAGACATTCTTGTTAAACCCTGGATTTGTGCTGGAAATGGCCCACCTTGATTATCATACACATTGTAAGGAGAGTGATCACTTTACATAAGCTATTACCAGCAGGAGAGTGGGGTGGGGGGAGAGAGAACCTTTTGTAGTGATTTGTGTGTAAAAACAAACATCTTCTGTATTTTCCACAGTATGCATCCGATGAAGTGAGCTGTAGCTCATGAAAACTTATGCTCAAATAAATTGGTTAGTCTCTAAGGTGCCACAAGTACTCCTTTTCTTTTTGCAAATACAGACGAACACGGCTGTTACTCTGAAACCGGATAAACCTTGGCAACCTTTCCATAATGTCTAAGATGTGGGATTCAGACAGGCAGTGCTCCTTCTGGGATGTTGAATCAGGTCAGTAGATGGATGCCTCCGTCCCCCTCTGAAATAAGTTACCAATCACCGCCACCTTTTGTCTCCTCCTTTTGGGTGTGGTGGCTGTGAGCGTTCCAGCCTTGGGGACAGGTGGTTCCTTTCCCTCTGCCATTGGTGTCTGCTCCTCTTGTCATGTTGCCACTACAGCATACTGGTTCTTGACTTTGATGGACAGGGGACCCAAGTTGGAAGTGGAGCACTGTCTACTGCATGAGGTGGCCAGCAGCCAGTTCCCCTTCCCCCCTCTGGTAGGGCTGTAATGTTCTCCAGTCAGCTAGCATGCTCCATTCTTGATGTTTTCATGAGCATCCTGTTGATGATGTCCTTGTGCTCCCAGATGCTACACAGACAAACCATCTCCTTCTGGGTGTGTCTTTCACTTTGTGTGAGTCCACCAACAGACACCTCTCACACTGGATAGTTTCCCCTGCCTGGCTTTTGTTAGCGGGGATATGCATGCTGCATTCTTAGCAAGTCAAGACCAGGACCTGGGTAGGAGCCTCCAGGGTCCGGATGCCTGTCGGCCAGGGCGCAGAGAAACAGTTAGCAGTGGAGTTGGTGACACATTGGTTTTTGTTCTATCGTGGGCTCTTCCTTGTAGAGTACCTGGAAGTTAAACTTGGGAGAGGTGTGATGGTGGGGGGGGAGGAGGGGGAGAGAGAATCACCTTATCACTCTGTCTTCCTCTGCTGGGGAACTCCATCTGGTTAATTGCCATAGTAAACCTGCTACCTTTCTGTTATTCATGGGTTTCAGAGTAACAGCCGTGTTAGTCTGTATTCGCAAAACGAAAAGGAGTACTTGTGGCACCTTAGAGACTAACCAATTTATTTGAGCATAAACTTTTGTGAGCTCATCATGAAGTGAGCTATAGCTCACGAAAGCTTATGCTCAAATAAATTGGTTAGTCTAAGGTGCCACAAGTACTCCTTTTCTTTCTGTTGTTCATGGTTTCTTTAAAACTGCTCATTCATACTCTGCAATATGTTTCATGTATTTTTAAGGCACTCATCAGCATTCTCTCTCTCCTTCTTTGCCTATCCCACACAAACTTAGCTTCCTTGGAAGCCTCTCTATTGCCATGCGTGTTATTCCTAGAAGAATCCTAAATATAGCAAGTGTGATTGTAAAATCACAAAAATTTGTGGGGAGTGCCTGAAACTCTCTTTTTAATTCCTTTTGTGTAACGGACTAAATTTCAAATTGATAGTGTCCCTTTTAAGCACTAAAATCTTTCCACAGAGCAAGACCAGAGAGACGGAGTAATGTATGAAAATGAGATACAAGTATAATATGTAAAACTATTCTATAATATCACTTATTGTGATCCATCTTAGTGTTGATTACTGGCTCAGGAACAAAAAGGAAAACAAGCATACCAAAATAAGGCTGCACCGTACACGCCTCTTGGAAGAGGATGAGAACAAACGTGACAGATGTTAGTAAATGCTTAATGCACTACTGGAAAGTGCTTCGTGATTAGGGTGGTATAAAAAGCTATAACCAATAGAATAGAAATAGAGTTCTAAAAAGATCTTGCTGTTGGATCAGTACAAGTATTTTTCCACCTGTGCCTCACTTAATCATTTTCTTCATGTATTGTGCAATGTTAACTTTGTGCAAAAATCCTCCCCTTCCCCAAACTCTGTTTAAGCAAAATTTAAGTTAATATTTACTTTCGCTGTTGTTCTCTTTCCCAGTGAAAACTGAGGCTGTCAATATCCATTCTGCAGTTTGATATACTTCTGTGTTCAAGGGGAGCAATGGTTGCCCAATTTTATTAAACACTGAAAATTTCTTTTGTTCTCTACTAAACATCACTTAAACTGGTCTAGGTTCTCTTTAACATAGAAATCTTAGTTTGTGATCTTGGAGTGGTTTGTAAAAACTCAACTAAAATTTCTTGATAATATCAGTGCTCTGAAATGTCTAATTGTCTGTTTTTTGAGTTATGCTATAATGTTCACCAGCTTGTCTCAGTAATAGCTAGACAAATGTTGTAAGTTGTAAGCTGGTGTTTGTCTTTAGAGAGATTTTAACTAGTTCTGCTTGTGGAAGCAGACACTAAAATAATACTGTACTTAAGTGTGGGGGGAGGAAAAAGGATAACAACCAAAGTGACATGACTTCAGGGTAAAATACCTCATAGCTCAAGGGCTAGGGGAAATACACAAATATAAACAAGTAATATTGGAAAACAATGCATCTTTGCTTTTTAATGGTATAGAGTGTATTTTTATTCCTGGTGTGTTGTGAGGTGATGTACCTTAAAATTGTCATTAGTTCCTGGTATTAGTCTGAGGGGTTTTTTTGGTACTGGTCCAGGACTTGGTCCAATATAACTTTCAGACCCTGTTTAATAAGGCAGATAACAAAATGAGTATTGTAGGAGTACTATAATCTTATGTGCACAGTATCATTTTAAAAACAGTGAAGAGCAGATGAAAACAAAACTGGCTTTGGTGTAGCCTAGATTAAATGGCATAATTAACATATATGCATAGCAAAGTAGATATTAAAATATTTGCATGTTAATCCACTGCTAGTTATCTACCAATGTTAAGTTTTTTGTCTTACTTCTGAACTAACAGAGATCACTTTCAGTTTCAGCAAGTGGTCGACTGTTAGAAGGCCTTCGCAAATGGTATTACAACGCAGCTGGATTCAACCAACTTGGTAGGTGTCTTAATTTTTTTAAGAGATGAAAACAGCAAACATTTGTGTGCATCCATTGCCTGTGTAAAGAAACTTTCCAGATTTTTAAAGTCGAATATAAATACATTAGTTTTGAAATTGATACGCAAGATAGGTTTTAAATTAGCCACACCCTTCTATTGCAATCGTGAAAATGTTTGTAGTAGCTTGAAAAATGCTACTGTTACAGGATTAATGCGAGATGATACCATATATGAAGATGATGATGTAAAAGTAGCACTGAAGAGGCTTCCAGAAAATCTTTATAATGAACGACTATTTCGCATCAAGAGAGCCCTTGATTTGAGTATGAGACAACAAATTCTTCCTGAAGAACAATGGGTGAAATATGAAGAGGTATTTGTAAATTCACTTTTTTAATATAGGCAATTTATCTGTTTTCATTTTTAAATGTTTGTTTCTTCTATACAAGTTTGGCTATGTCCTGTTAAATGAAAACAATGAATCCTTATTGGACAGGAGACAGCCTACTAAGCCTTGATCCTGAAAAGACTTCCATGTGCTTAATTTCACACGTGCACAGTCCCAGTGAAATCTATAGCCAACTCACATGAGTAAAGATGAGCAAGTATATAAGTGTTTTTCTGAGATACTTAGAATTTGCTCTTGTATCTTACAGGATGCATTTAATAGTATTGTACTTTGGTCAGTGTATTATTTTGTATCTTTTATAAATGGCAGTTCCATTTACAGCACACTACTTAAAAGCTTGAGTATTCTTACTGCAATTATAAATATGAAATTTTTACTGCTGTGCAGTTAAAAATGCCATCTTCCAAACAAAACTGAATGTTGTATATTGTAAAAGTCTCCCAGTAACACTAGTATATCTTGATCTTTTGATAAGCTCCTTTAATTTTGCAGAAAACTATTCTGACCCAAAGATTTTATTCTTAAAATGGGCTGGGGACATTGGGAGGGGGGAAATTGTTTAAAGGAGAACTCCAATGTAATGTGAGAGATTCCAGTTGTAAAGTAAATAACTTTATACCTAGATATGACTAAAATACCTGATTACCATGGAACTTTCTTTCCTTTTTAAGTGCCTTAAATGTGTCACACTTAAAGTCCAGCAATGCTATGACACTTTCCTATATGCAGTTGCCACTCATTCATGTAACGGGAAGGTTATACTAAGTTACTCCTGGGGGAATTCTGCACCACTGCGTGTGCTCAGAATTCATGTCCCCTGCAGATTTCTTTGCTTCCCTGCAGAAAACACAAAAATGATTTTCTGACAAGGAAGCCAAAGGGAAGGTGCAAGAGCAGTCACACACCACTCCCTAGCTGCACAGGTATGTTTCAGGCACTCGGAACAGCTAGCAGAGAGGTAAATCACTACAGGGCTGGGGACACCCCTGCCAGTGACTCCTACCCTGAGCTGGGATCAGCTGCTAGTCCCAGCTGGGCTGGAAGCAGGAGAGGATGGGACTTCCTCTTCCCTTGCAATACATGTCTGGGGCTGTGTCAGACCTACCCCCAGAAACCTCCCCCCAGCTGCAGGAAGCTCAGCATCCTCCCCTGCTTCTTGCCCCCATTGCTCCTCAGCTGCTGGGGGAGGGGTACCATATGGGGAGCTGCTCCCCCATTCCCCCCAACCCCAGGCATCTGGACCTCCCAGGTGTCCCCACCAAGCCTTATCCTGTACATCCAGAACCCCCTTTGCCCTCCATACCCAGACCCCAACCCCTGCACCCAAACACCAATCTATGCACCAAGACCACCCCTGATGAGCTCCCTGCACTCAAGGCCCCCCCTGCACCACCCTGAGCCCCCACATCCAGACCCCCAATCCACTGACCCCCCCCCTTAGCTGTACTCAGACCCCCACCCCACTCCCACTGACTTCCCCACACCCAGACCTCTCCGCTGAGCCCCAACCACTTTTTCACCTGGAAGCCCCTGCAGAGTCCTATTGCCCTTGGAATCCCTCCAACAAGCCTCTGTGCTTCCAGATCTCTCTTCCCCCCTCCCCCCCCTAATCTTCTCCCTTCCGCCCCCCACCCCCACTGAACTGCCTACACCCAGATTGTCCCACACCAAATCCTCTCACTCTACACTTGGATCCACCCACACTGACCCTCTCCACACTTGGATCCTGTGTGCCAAGGCCTTGTGCTGTGTTAGGGTCAGGTGCAGCATCACCACTGAGTCTGTATCGTTGTGTGCATCTGTATTGATGCGCACAATCGTCTGAGTTGTGAAGTCAAGCACTTGAAAGTTTGGAAATGTCATATTTACATTTGCTGTGCAACCTTAATTCTGCTCTCTTGTGTGTGTATGCATTCTGATAGTCAATCATTAGATCACATACTGTTTTTTCCACAGGACTCCTTCCTCATGCACTGAATGAATTTGTGTGATTGTTCTTTAATGTATTTTTGGTATAATTTTTTAGCCTTTTAGAAAAGGAAAGATTAAACCCAAATTCTGGTTACACAATGGTGATAGATGTTACAGTTTCATTGGGGTTTGAATCCTGAGCTTTCAGCACTGCTGCATGCTTGACCTATTGGACCAACTACATTAGCAAACAGCAGGAGAAGGCTGTTCTCATAGACTTTAAGGTCATAAGAGACCATCATGATGATCTAGTCCAAGGGTGGGCAAACTATGGGCCACCGGCCTTCAAGCTCCCACTGGGGAGCGGGGTCTGGGGCTTGTCCCTCTTCGGCGCTCCAGGTGGGGAGCAGGGTTGGGGGCTGCTCCACCCGGCTCCCAGAAGCCGTGGCATAGCCCCCTCTAGCACTCCAATGGGAGCTGCAGGGGTGGTGCCTGCAGATGGGGCAGCATGCAGCAGAGCTGCCTGGCCACGCCTCCGTGTAAGAGACGGAGAAGGGACATGCTGCTGCTTCTGGAAACAGCTTGAGGTAAGTGCGTCTGGAGCCTGCACCCCTGAGCCTCTCCCCACGCCCCTGCCCCAGCCCTGACCCCCTCCAAACCCCTCATCTCAGCCTGGAGCACCCTCCTGCACCCCCAAACTCTTCATCCCTAGCCCCACCCCAGAGCCCGCACCCCCAGATGGAGCCCCCTCCCGCACCCTGAACTCCTCATTTCTGGCCCCACCCTGCAGCCCGCTCCCCAACCCCAATTTTCTGAGCATTCATGGCCTGCCATACAATTTCTATTCCCAGATGTGGCCCTCGGGCCAAAAAGTTTGCCCACCCCTGATCTAGTGTGACCTCCTGCACATTTCAAGCCACAGAACCTCACCCACCTGTAATAGATTGCTCACCTCTGACAAAAAGAAAAGGAGTACCTGTGGCACCTTGGAGATTAACCAATTTATTTGAGCATAAGCTTTCGTGAGCTACAGCAGTGAGCTGTTAACACGGCTGTTACTCTGAAACCTGTCGCCTCTGACAGTTACTGTAGTCTTCAAATCCTGTTTTAAGGATGATTTATTCCAAAGGGTGGTGAGGAATGGGCTGCTGGCACCATATGGTAGATCTGGGGGAACCTGGCCAGGCTGTCTACCTCTCTTCCCCCCCCCAAGAGATGGGATTTCCTACACGCGTGCGCACACACACCAGTTTGGTGCCCCATGGGTGAGGGATGAGCTGCTGAGACCATATGCTGCTTCTGGAGTTATAGTGGTGGCCAGAGTGAATATAGGGTGGTTCTACTCTTTCCCCTGGTGCTACATCTGCTCTGACAGCTCTTATATATCCACATGGTGGTTGGCCTTCAGAATGGTCATGTTTACTATTGGCATTCTGCCTAAATTTTCTGGGAAATGTAAATAAGTGTGTTAAGTTAGCTAAACTTGAATGGAATTTCATGGGAAAAGGCACTTCTCTAGATGGAGGGCTTTCTTGTTACTGAGTTTCAAAGGCCTGTTACAGTGGAGATGTTATAGCTTCTCAAAGTCGCAGGAATCTTATACTGTAAAGTTGCAACCTGCTCCCCCTCCTCCCCCCAGTTTTCAGGTTTTTAAAAAAAATTGCTTTAATCACTTTTCAATGTAGTTGCTCGACCCATTTTTTAAATGCAGAATTTACCTTGCTGAAAACGCTAGCTTAGCCAAGTTTCACTGTTTTGCACACCAAATTTTCATGCATCCCTAGCCACATCAGATGGCATAGGTGAGACTAAATTTACAGTGTAGGGTCATATCCTTCAATAGCACCCCATTAGGCATGATGACTGGCCATTGAATTCAGTTGAGGTGGAACAAAATATCCCAGCTTGGCACGGAGTTAACATTCCACCTCTGTAGGATTCTGTCAGCTGGAGCATGGAGGGAAATGCAGTTGTGGGCTTAATTTTTCAAGAGTCATAATTGCGCAATGAATTTGAAGGCAATGACGGGTATTTCAGGAAACCTGTTATAAAAGAATTTTCAGATGTATGTACTTAGCACAACAAATATAACTGCATTTTGGAATTTTCCAAAGATCCCCAAACCCTTAACAAAAGTTAAGGAAAGCCTGCAGAGCTCTGAATTTAATATTTTTGTCTTCCAACAAGGGCAAATTATTTGAAACGCGATTGTTTGCTGTAGAAGAAAAGTCCTTGCACAAAGCTGCTTGCAGTCTAAATGCGGAAACAAAATGTATACATAGGTTGAGGTTAAAATTATGCATGTGATCTTTGAATCTATAGCTTGTGCTTGGTATTGGTAATTGAACGGTCACATTGCCAAGTTCTTCATTTAACAATATAGTCTCTGATTATACCACTATGCCAGCTGCATTTATAGCACCTTGTGCTGTAATCCTGTTTAATTCACTTGCTAATATGGGTCAGTATTTGAATGACAGTGATTTAGAGGTGACTTGCTGCTTGCATTTGTTTAAATTTCAACTTAAGTCTGTATTCTGCCTACCAAAATTTCCCTTCCAGTTTCAACTGGATATGTATTTATTCCTGGGGAATTCTGCACCACTGAGCAAAGCAGAATTGTGCAGAAATTAACATGCGCACAGAATTTCCTTTCCTGCACAGAAATGGGCTGCAGTGCTGTAGGTCACCACTAGGGGCCGCTGGACCCGGCAGAGCCTAGCTTGAACATAGAGACACTATCTGTGGGAAGTTTCAGAGTAGCAGCGGTGTTAGTCTGTATTCGCAAAAAGAAAAGGAGGACTTGTGGCACCTTAGAGAGTAACGAATTTATTTGGGCATAAGCTTTCGTGAGTTGCAGCCGATGAGTGAGCTGTAGCTCACGAAAGCTTATGCTCAAATTTGTTAGTCTCTAAGGTGCCACAAGTCCTCCTTTTCTTTTTACCTGGGGGAGGGAGCTGGAGGGTTCCTGGCAGCTGCAATTTCCAGCATACCCTGAGGGAAGAGACAGCAGTGCACAGGAAACCATGCAAGCCTGGGTCCAAGCATCAGGCTGTTTCTCCCTCTGGATCCCTGGGCTCGGGGGGAAGGGGAGTGTCTGGGCTGGGGGAGGCACCATAGCTGGGCTCTGGGGGCAGGGGTTGTGGTTGGCCTGAGAGGGAAGGGGGCAGAGAAACAGGAACTGGGTTGTCATAGGGGTTTCTTTAATTCTCTACTCCTGGGGGAATTTCTGTGTGCATCTGTATTGTTAGACAAATTTGCTGACATACTTTGAAATAAATTACCAAAATAATTGAAATGGTGTGATTTATATAGTGTTATTTTGATAAATAAAATTTGCAGAATTTTAAAATTGTGCGCAGAATTTTTATTTTTTGGGCACAGAATGCCCCCAGGAGTAATAGTTCTGTATTATTGCTGTGTTTTAACAGAAGTCTACACTCCTCTTTAGTGGAAAACAGTGTCTTGTCTAATAATTCTTAGCACTTAAATAGCTGTACAACTGCAAACGAAAATGTTCTATAAAACATCTTGTATGAATTTGGGTTGCAAGGTGTTATATTTTGCATGGTTATTATTTTATGTATAAAAGAATAACCATCTCGTGAAACATGGTACTATCTCCTAAACTGTACTGGATGAGATATATGTTGGCTAAAAGAATAAAAACCTTGATTGTTGAAGCCAAATCACCTGGCATATTTGCAAAATACAAAAAGGAGTTGTTCATTGTACAACATTGTGTTGCATGGCCTAGTTCGGATAATTCATTCCAAAACAAGACGTTGGCCAGGAAGCCAGAGTTAGTTGTTATCCTAAAGCTGGTGTGACTTTAAAAGGTAAACCAAAAAAATGCTCCCCAAATGTCTGCAGCAGGATATTGATCACAACGGTCCCTTCTAGCTTTGGAATCTAACATTAAGTGTTGAAGATTCTGGATCTTATCTTAGATGGGCAGGTCTTTCATGACCTGCTTTTAAGTGTTTGGAAGCTCCTTTCAGGAACAAAAGGGATTCAAACTATCAGTATTGGAAAGGTGGTGTGCAAGACTTCTCCAGTCAGTGCAACTGTGGTCAATAGCTATCCAAAGGGAAAATAACTTGGGGTATAGGAGAAAGGAAGACTAGAATTGCTTGTGGGCAAGATTAATACATTTTTAAATCCATAGGATCCTACAGATAATGGATTACTCAAGTGACTAAACATAGCTGGACAGATTCACAATAGTTGCATGTAGGTGTGAAACTATTTCTTGGACACTACTTCTGCAGCTCAAGGAGTGGATTGGAAGAAACTGAAGGGCATTAAATGCTTAAAATACAAAGAAATTTTATTCTACGGATAAAATAGCAAGAGCTTAGTTCAACCATTTTAATTGGCCTTCGAATTGTTGATCATGTGGAACTCAAGTTCCACCCAGAAAATAGCTAAAACTATGTGAATAAGAAGGTCTCTAAAATGTAGGATGATCAAAGCTTGGTTATTCACTAGAGCACTTAGGTATTGAACAATGAGTTGGGAAAACTCCTGTTCTTTTGCCATGGAAGACCTGCAGGAGGGCATAACTTGGAGATGGGGTTGCACATGAAAGCATGATTTGGCCTGCTCATGGTGATGAGGCGTGAAAAGGTAGAACACAGCTTGACTATCAGATGACAGGCTGAATTTGCAGAAATTGGAGCTAGAAAATTCATCCTTGGCCCCTTAAAGTAGGCACGGTTTGATACGAATTTGAGAAACACAGAACCCCTGTGTGCCATTTTCAGTTGCACTTCCAGAGTTAGAGCTGCACTTAGTGTGACATTTCTTGTATGTGTGTTGTTTTTTTTTAAAAATCTGTTCTGTTTCAGGATAAAAAGTATCTCGAACCATACCTGAAAGAGGTAATCCGTGAACGACTTGAAAGAGAAGAGTGGGACAGGAAGTAACTGCTGGGAAGATACTTCATGCAAGCTGCTGCATTTCTTTCTAACAAATATTTTAAAGTTATGGTAAAAATCTGTTGGGAGGAAAATCTGAGGCTGAAGAAACTTTGTTCACTGAATTTGTCAGTCCAAATAAAATAAACACGTCAAAAGTACAAAATCTAGTTGGAGACTTCTTTTGTAAATTGTAACAAAGCAGTGTTCAGACCTTTCCTACAATCAGATACATTGCATATCCTCACATAAATGTGGTCTTCATTCCAGCCTCTTGATTCATACTCTTGTCATAGTACAGCTGCTTCCTGCAGCTGGGAGGGTAGGTAAGCAAAAGTCTTTGGGTGTTTATGCCAACTCCTCTAGTTAATTTATAAAAGGGATACTTATACATGGAGTGATAGGCTTATATCCTTCATCGCCTCTCTTCCCTGGAGACAGGAATACTATGATGCGTGCTTGAGTACTTATTCAACAGCATTATGTAACTGTGTACCCAAGCACATGGAATACTACAGGAATGGAATGGAATTTGAGTGATTTGTTAACCACAGAATAAAGATTGCCTCAGTTTTATTAATGTCCTAGTCACTCCCTTCATATACTAAATGCTGAACACCACTTTAGAATAGCCGTCTTCTTTGGTAACAATGGATAGTTCTAATTCTAAATTCTTGACATTTTACAATGTTACTGGGTTATAGTGACTTACTCTGATACCCTTTCTAGAAACTAATTTAAAAAGGCATATGTCCTTCCTCCCTTTGTCCAAAGTAAGTCTTTGTGCAAGCTGCTGATCTCAAGTACAAATGTCTACATGTTTAATATATGGACAGTTTAAGCACAGAGAAAGTAACAGCTTTCTTGTGAGGCCACAGAATCTTCAAAAAGGAGATGGAGCTCAAATGTGGGTTGTTTTAAAATTAAAACCTGATGGTGGACCATATGCTTTCCTGCATTTTTTTCCAAAGCCTGTCTCAAAACTCTGGGCATGTGCAATCCTGTTGAAATGCACAAGTCTTGCTCAGATAGTAGCAAGATGTGCAGACTTTAAGAAATAGCACATGTTTGTGATCTGCAGAAAGATAAAAGGAGGCAGGGCAAAGCTAAGAGGATTACATATTACGCTGTAAAAACAAATTAACTATGAAAACATGGAGCAAGCCAAGTCTTCGGGTGGTAGGATTAGTTTGGCCGACTGACTAGAGCACTGGGATGGGACATGGGAGTCTTTTCCTAGCTCTGCATCTGGCCTGTTGTGTGACCTCCAGCAAGTCACGTTACCTTGGTGCCTCAGTTTCCCCATCTGTAAAATAGGGATATGCTCTTTTTGTAAAGTACTTTGAGCTCTATGGATGAAAAGCATTATGTAAGAGCTAGGTATTACACATCTATTTTTGAAATAAGTGGTCCACACAGTTTGCAGATGGATGGTGACCATCTCAGACTAGCAGTTTGAAAAAGTTGCTTTCACAATTCCATCTGCCACAGCCCCTTACAAATTCTTTCAACAAAGGATCCAGTTATTTTCTTGCTTCCCTGAAGTCCTAGTAAAATGTATTGACTAAAACATTTTTGCTGTTACAGACCTGCAAATGAAAGATGGATGTGCCTTTTTATAAACTATAAAAAGGCCTCAAAGCTTATCAGACTTTTTTAAACCGTTGAAGTATCAGCAATGTGTAGTCTGCTTTTCCTGGGAGTTTCAGAAGTGGGATTGGTGCTCTGACAGTCTAATCTAATTTTTAAAAATTCTTAAGTGTTTGTAGGCAGAAGTTTAAATAGGTGTCTAAACAAGTAGTCTAAATCTAAATTAAAAAAACTTTTCAATTAAATGATTAGACTTTGGTAGTACAATATCTTAATCCTAACACTAGTTCATAAAGTATTGGAGGCTAAGGTTTTCATAAGTGAATGGTGACTGAGTGCTCAAAGTGAGATACCTTAAAGTGGCCTGACTCTTTAGAAAGAGCTGAGCCACCCATGCTCTGAAAACTGGATCCTAAAAATGGACACTTGAAATCACTGACTTTTTAAATAAATGTCTGCAGCATTCACAAAATCTACACTTGTATTTTAAAAAACTTAAGAAGCCTTTTGAACTGCCTTAAAACAATGAAGCAAAGTATAAATTCAATTTTCTTTGCCAAATAGCATTTAAAGTTCTGTGCTGGGGGAGTGGCAGGGAGGAAACCAAATTAAGCATAGGTGGTTGTACTATTTATTGCTAGGTTGACTTTCCATTATAAACCTGTTTTCAGTTGCTTATTACTTTGTTAAACTAATCCATTGGGCTGAAATTTTCCATTGTGTATGTCTGCCTCAGCTGAAATTTTCAAATACTTCAGCCTAAAATGGTTCAGCTGTTTGTGACGTTTGAGGGAAAAAATGCATTCTGCCCATGTTTAAAATTCTTCTAGTCATTTAGTTGAGAACCTCTACTACCTTCATGTTGTGGAAGAATGATTTGAAATTTGGCAAAGGTATTGCAGTGCTATGAGGGTTGTGCCTTTGTGCTGTGTCCATAAAAATTTGTGTAAATTTGGCCAAGTTATGAGCTGCTGGGAGCATGGGGGTGGAGGCAGGATACAGAACAGGTGCTGAAGGGGGGTGGGGAACTGACAGTGGGAGCCTAGAAGCAGAAGGGTCTTTAGCCATTAAAGACACTCTTCTCCAAAACCTGGAATTGAACCCAGGATTCTTGTCTGTTCCTCTGCACTTAATAAACAACTGAGAAACCCAATAGTAATCTGTTTCTTGCCATCTAATGTGTAGTCCACACAGAGGAAAACAGCGTACTAATGCTGCCAGTTACTCTGTTAGCTCAAGTGTAGAGGTCTGTGCTGCTGATGATCCAAGATAGGGATCAATATGGCTCTACAGGAGGACATTTGGGGTTTTTCAGTTTTTGTTTTAAAATTAGGAAATTACATTTAAAAAAAATTAAAGAATACTAAGGTTGCAAAGTCAAGCATTCAAAAGTTAGTCAGTTTTATGGTTGCCCTGAAACCTTAGTCCAGCCCCCTTGTGTGTATTACACAATCTTCAATCGCATGATCAAATACCATTTTTCCACAAGATCCTAGTGCTCAGGCTCGGAGTTCTGGAGATGAATCATGGTTGTGTAATGATGAGGCTGCTGTCTGCAGGACCCTTGCCTCATTCATTGTAGAAGTTGGAAGGTGTGTAGAGAATGAGGTAGGGGATTACAGGAAGAGAGAGGCTGATCCTGAGGTTAAGCCAGTTGAATGGCCTGGCAAATTGGATTCTATCCCTACCTGTGCTACAGAGTTGCTATGAAATCCTGGGCAAGTAACTTAAAGTGTTCACAGGTGGTTGGTTTTGTTTCTCATTTTCTTGCAATTAAATTGTTTGTGTCGATTTAAGATGGTCTAAGTTAATGCTGTTCTGCAGTTTAATGGTATTTGAATTCAATTTTCACGCTCCTCTTAAGTCATCTTGCCCATCACTTGAAGTCCTCGTATTAATTTCTTTAACTAAATTTTGAAACAGCAAAGCCAGAAACAATGGATTATTTTAAACTGCTCTGTAACTAGAAACAAATGTTTGTTTTAAATCCAACTTCCACCCTAATGAAAACTAAAACAGAGATAAACCCCCAAGGAATTTTTGATAAAATATCCATGGTTGTCCTAATGGAGCTGCTGAATGTTGGGATTCCCCTTTGAGGCCTTTTCTGTGTGGTTTATACAGAATACCTTGTCAAGTTCTGGGAAAACAGTTCGGCTAATTCTCTGGGATCCAAAAACTGCATCTGATGCCCACTCATCATTCATGTTACTTTGTTATGTATGTAACAGCTCTAGGCCCACAGGGCCCAGGCCCAGACATGGGGCAATAGGTACTGGGTAATACCACCGTAATTCCACATCATGTCTCACACTACATAGTTTATATACATCTTTCCTAGCTACTAATATCTATACTTGAATATAATTGGTTTGGACATTGTATGGCGAGTGTAAGGACCAATCACTTACATCCTTCCCCTATCTGTACTTCAAGCTTATCAGTTCAGGGTGTTTCTGCTTTTCTCAACTAGCCCAAAAATACCATCCAGCACACAGCCTGTTACACCTTGTTTACAGTTTAACCTCACGCTCAAATCAAGCTATATGCAGGTTTACTTATGCCCAACAAGATCTAAGCCTGCGCTAAATATTAATGTGATAAATATATTCCTACTTAAAGTATTTTCTCTCTAGATAGGTATTGGTTTCTGTTGTCCTACAGGTTCCATCACTCAAGCTTCAGGCACTCTAGAGAGAGATCATGGGCTGAATCCTTTGCCTTGCAAGGGTCGGTTTGTCTGTGTGCCGCACTGCCGCCATCATCATGGGCTTTGGGGACCTCGGGTCCGCTGCCGGCCTCCAACTCCTCAACAACTTCCTGGCCAACAAGAGCTACATTGAGGGGTATGTGCCCTCTCAGGCTGACATTGCTGTTTTTGAAGCAGTGTCTACGCCGCCTCCTGCTGACTTGTTCCACGCTCTCCACTGGGACAACCACATGAAGTCATATGAAAAGCAAAAGGCAAGTTTGCCAGGAGTAAAGAAGGCTTTGGGGAAATATGGTCCTGCTGATGTGGAAGACTCCACAGGTGCAACCACAGATAGCAAAGATGATGATGACATGGATCTCTTTAGATCTGATGATGAGGAGGAAAGTGAAGAATCCAAGAGACTGAGAGAAGAGCGTCTTGCTCAATATGAATCTGAAGTCCAAAAACCCAACTCTTATTGCCAAATCATCCACCTTACTGGATGTAAAACCCTGGGATGATGAGACAGACGTGGCCAAATTGGAGGAGTCCAAAGCATTCAGGCAGATGGCTTAGTCTGGGGATCTTCCAAGCTGGTTCCAGTTGGCTGTGGTATCAAGAAGCTTCAAATTCAGTATGTAGTTGAAGATGATAAAGTTGGTACAGATATGTTGGAAGAGAGAATAACAACCTTTGAAGATTATGTACAATCAATGGGTGTAGCTGCTTTCAACAAGATCTAAACCCTGCTACATCTGGACTAAAAGTACTTGAAAGCTTAAAAAAAAAGAATAGCAGCCGAGGCAATCCTTGAGTAATGCAAAGCTAGAGCAAACTCTGCATAGCTGAGCCTTGGGCCCAATATCATAATGGTAGACAGAATTCTTCACCTCCTTTCCTCCCCCAATCTCAAATAGCACACAGCCCTCCTAAAGCCTCTCAAATGAGGCCCTTAATTAACATTTTTTTCACTGAGAGTGGGCCCAGTCCTGGGAAGTAGTAAAAACTCTCCACTCCTGTTGCAAACTACAAGCTCGGTGCTTGCAGTCCAGAAACAAGGCAAAAGCCCTTTGCTGTTCAGCATCCCAAACTCAGCTCTCTTCAGGGCACTTTCGAGTTCTTCTGTTGGCAGAACCTCCAGTTTTGGTGGCAGCATTTTTTAAAACAAGTTCCATAATGGAACTCAATCCTCAGACAGATGTGAAGCTTCTATGCTGAATGTGGCTGGTTTTCTTCAGTTAATGAAAAGCCTGAAGATCCTGGAAAGTTACTGAACTTGGGCTTGAGTTAGCAGCAAGCATCCCTCTTGGGAGCCAGATGTAGGGAGAAAATTCCTTGATTTCATTGGTAAACAACCAGGCCCTAATTTTGTGACTATTACTCAGGCAAGGCCAGGCTCAGAAGCCAGACTACCTGTCTGAACTGAGAATGTGTAGTGTGCAGTGTGCTTGCCTCAAAATGTGTCACATTCATCATGGCTAGACAGGCTCGTACAAAACTGGTCTGGTCCCTGAAAAAGCTGAGCAGCTACGGGGGGAGAGGCAGGGATTATATTTTAGAGATTTATTGATGCTGTCACCTCTATCCAGGGATGCTGATTTATAACAACAGACACATCAGAGCATGAGGCTGCATCCAGAACCATAGATGTTGGGAGGGTTCCCCCTCCCCACATGCATCTCACTCGCTTTTGTGATTTTAGGATAAAATAGTGTTTAATTCAGAAGACCAATGATCTTATACAGCAGCTACTGTTCCCTTTGTTATTGTTTGTGCACGTATTTTGGCATTTATACACACAGTGGCCCACATTCACCTCACCTAGCACAAGGTGGTGTCTGTTTTTTTCCCCCATTCTTTTCTCTGCATTCTGCCCAACAGAGGTCAGGTGCTGCCATCCTTCCTCTGGATTTTTAAGAGTGGAGAGCAGTGTTGGATTAGGCAGGCCTCGTTAGAGCCCTCCTGTCAGTGATTGCAAAGTCCTTGCATGGCCCCACGCTACTGCACAGCCGAATTTTGTAGTGGTTCTAGACTCCAGCATGTTTCCTAGAAGGAGGGGAGGTTGTGGCTGTTTTCTGCCTACAGGAGTTTGGATCAGTGTGTCTCATGGGTTGTTTAATTGGCTGCTCCCCTCTCCATGGACCTTCTGCTGCTGGACATCTCCCATAGACTCAGCAACTATGGCCTTTTTCTATTTTAAAATGTCCTGTTATGTCAAAATCTCTCTCACAAGAGGTTAGTTGAAAAGGAAAAGTGTGTTACAGTGTCCTCTATCCAACAGCTTAAAAGCTTGCAGGGTAGTAGTAACAAAGCCTGTCTCAGAGTGCTAGCCCCTAATAATAAATGAAGCAGGTTCTGTGCCAGAGCAGGTGTTCCCACTTTGGCCAATTAAGAGGGTGGGGCAGCACCTGAGGGCTATAAAAGGTCAGGGAGAGACCCAGGCAGGGAGGAGTTCTGGTGAGAATTAGTCAGGAAACGTGAGGAGAACTCTGGGGAATGTATCAGAGGACAGAAAATGCTCTGTAGCTCTCCCTGGAAAGTGAGAGATGTTATCAGGAAGCCAGCAGAGGGGCTGGTTGGCCTGCTGACCTTTCTGAGTCCAAGTGAGAGCTGGGAGGCTGCAAAGGGCTGAGAGCTAGGAAGCCAAGGGAGGGGCTAGTCTGGTGATCTTCCTGAGCTAGAGAGCCAAGACTCGAGAGGGCTGAAGGCTGAGAGCAGCAGAGGGAGATGCCTGGTCGCGCTCTCAGCTGGGAGCTAGAGAATTGTCCTTGTAGGAGGACAGTGCTGGAGGGCTGGGCTCTATGTTGCATGCTCTGTTTGGACTATGCTGGTGGAATTCTGGACTGTGGCTGTGGGACTTTTGTTATGACATATGTGCACAGGACTCTTGTAATAAGTGAACCCCCCAGGGCTATAATTATACTTGGGAAGATACTTTGGACTATTTCTGGGGCGTCTGAGGCAGCTGCATCTGTCCTGCAGTGGCCTGCAGCAGGAGGGTGCTCCAGGGAAAGGCCCTATCACATTGCCATCAATAAATTATCCAATGGGGTTTTTGTTGAACATTACTTCTAAAGCACTACAAATGCATATAAGAAATTTGATGGATAATCCCCCAAGCAGCAAAAAAAATAAAATTACACACAGGTAATTGAGATCAGAATCTGCCTTAGAATCTCCATACCCTTAGACATGTAACAGCTGTCACTTGGTACCGCAGCATAATGATATGCTGTTAAATGGGAGAAGGGAATCACACTTTCAGGGAAATTAATGTATAAAGTCTTTGGGGAAAATCAAAGAAGATTCACCAGTTAAACCTACAAAATGATTAATGCCCTGGGGTATAGATCCAGTCAGTGAAGGACTAAATAGGCTATCTCGTTACCTCTCACTGGATTTACTGTAATGACTCGGCAGCAATCAACACCTCAGCACTGGTTCTCTGATAGAGATTGTTCTTATCCAGTTCCCCATCCTTGAAATGGTGTCCCTGTTTCTGTTCAGTCCTGTACAACAGGTGTCTTCACCTCCCATGAATGCCCCAGAAGCTTTTCCACTCTCTGGGGTGACGACTTGTTAGAGGTTGCTGCAAAGGACTGTTATGTATATGTTGAACATGAAGACCCCTGCTGTGTATGACCGAGCACTGAAAGAGGGGCCATGCTGGAAGAAAAAATTAGATGGTTTGGATTGCTGTGTTGGATGGGTTAGTAGGGGAAAGGGAGTAATCAGTCTTGCATAGGGCACCCATAAAGAAACAAACCTCAAAGAGTAAATGAAAACATTGAATGAGAAAGCAGATATGTAGTGAAACATAAATAGCGTGCTACAGCTTTAATGAGCAGACTTCAGAAAGGTGAGGTCAATAAAGCATTGAAGTTCATTAGTTCCTTAATTAGACATCAAAACTTAATACTCAGCATTAAACACTATACACGTTCAAAACAATGTCCTGAGATCAACCAATTAAGTGGTAGGTGGGTAAGATGCTCATTTCACAGCAGGGGAAACTGAGACAAGAAAGATGAAGTGACTTGCTTAAGTCCAAGCAGCAAGTTAATGGCTGAAGTAGGATTGGAACTGAGGACCTGCTGACGCCAGTCTGTGCTTATCATGGCATTCCAAGGTCTCTTTAAACTTCAGAATGTACGAGCTGAACAAAAGTTCAAGCTGCAGCAGATATTTTAAAATGCAGAAATCACGAAGAATAGATTAATTATCAGGAATACACCAATTAATAATTTATAGCTCTGGATGTTATCAGCCTACTATCATCATCTTTAATTTGTAGAACTATTTAATCCTAATATTAAACATGAACATCCAAAAAAACAAAACAAAAACCCAACTATACAAATGTGCTGTTATGCCTAACATTGCTGTGTCCTGTTACATACCAGTTCTTCACCCTGACACTAGATGGGTCTATAACATAACCTTACAAGGCACTGCTAGAAATATCCTGGCTTTGTCTTTTTTTTTTGTTATTATTATTTATTTCATTTTTCAGATGACAACACCTGAGAGGTTTATGACCATCAGGAGAATTTACTACTAAGTCATATACTGATGTAATGAAATCTAATATATGCTGTGTAATGAATTATGAGATGTTACTTAGTTTCAGGATTTTATTACTTCAATCAGTTATGACCATATTTCCTTTTATATGGTTGCTCACTCTTTAAACATACCAGATGACTGTATAGAGAACACCTAATAAAATCTGGAGATGTTAGAATGTAAATGTTTTAATTTTTTTGCCATAAATTTGTTTTCATTCTAGCAATGAGAGCTGTCATATTGAAAACAGTACATACCTTGTTGGTATTTTCTCAGATCTTTGATAGAAAATAATTGGATAGCACTACTTAATTATGTCTACTGAGAAACATTATTAATTGGTAGTGATGGTGCTTGGGGAAAGAAGGAAGAAGAGGAAAATAGTATTCATTTTTAATAGAAAATTGGAAAGACTATAAACATGCCATTCATGATAGAAACTATTCTCCTGATTCTCATCTCATTTATACCCAGGCACCTCCAGTGACTCACTGAACTCACTCCAGATTTATACCACTGTCAATTAAAGGAGAATCAGGCTTTGTGTTCTATAAGCTACAGCAAAATCAGAGGTATGAAAACTGTCACCATAGCCTCCTGGAATTTCCTCCTAAGTTTTGCCCCAGACCAATTCTTGCATTACATTTACAAGGCTATCATCATTTGACATGTAGGGCTGATGTGGTCTCACACAAATGCACTCCTTTGAAGTAAGTGGAGTTACATAGCTATAAAACAGACATAAGATCAGTGTCTGCATAACTCAATTATAAAACTGTCATTAACTGTCTTAAACTATATTATAATAAATAGTAGCTGAAATTTCCCTATTGACATTGTTAGGATGTTTATAACAGTGTTGAATTCTCATGGAATATTTTAAAATTGGTTTAATGAGGGTTAGTATAATATACTCCATGGAATAAAAATATCAAAGGGTGAGACCTTTGTGCACTTTAATGTAGGTACTGCCCTGATATTTGAGCATAGATACCTTGTATTTTATAAGGACTGCAGCTAATGATATGGCTATACATGGCTACCGCTGTACAAAAATAGGCCCCCATTGAAATAAAAGGGGCGTTCTAGCTGTATACCAATGGAACAACAGGACGCAAAGAAGCTCTCATTAAAAGATTCTAATAATATCTACAGTACTGGCCTACATCTAAGGGTACATCGACCCAGCTGCTGGGATGGGAGATGTGATTCCCAGCTCAGGCAGAGATACGTGTGCTAACTCTGCCCAGGCTGGCGCACTAAAAATAGTAGTGTGACCATAGCACAGGTGGCAGCTTGGGCTAGTCACCCGAGTACATAGGTAGGGGGTGGGCGTCCTGCTGGAGAGCACATCAGTCAGGGCTGCCCTATGAGATCATCCCTGCAGCGCCATTGTTTGACTTAGAAAAATGTCAATAGACTAATATGACAAAAAACCCTCTCACTTTGGCCCTCCAAAGACTTTGAGCTTTGCCCAGTTTCCATTATCCCATGACCTGATGACCCCATTTTTCATTTTATATTTGTTTGTTATTGTTGCTGTTGATAAACAAGACCAGCTTTCCGTGTGTGGAGATTGGATTGTCTGCCTTAAAATAGTTCCAATACAAAATTATTTAATCATCTAAACAGTATTATTAAGGGGAAGTTCTACAGCTTATGGTATACAAGAGGTCATGCTAGATGATCACAGTGGTTCCCTTCTGGCTTTGGAATCTAGGAATAAAAAAATTCTGTCAATAAGAGTGTATGCTAAGATGTTTCTCAAAAGGCCCATCTTGTTTCTCGCTCCCATTAATGTCTCTATCAGTAATTTTATAAAATGTTAAAGAACTTCAAAGTGGTATGGAATAAAGAGCTTTATATTACCTTTGAAGAAAGCCCAGAGCTGGTCCCAGGATCTAATTCAGCTAGAGGGAGATGGCACTTGAAATGACTGGCCAGCATACTTGAAATATGTCTTTTATACAGTTACAAGGCACAGTTTAACTCCATTAAAAGCATTTTGGCAGTTTATCAATATTTGGGAACAAGCCATTGGACTGGCCTGCCATAACCCTGTATGTAGGAAAAGTTGACAAAGCAGTGTAACTGAAATTGACGTCTCTCTACTCTTTAGGTCCTTAATAAATTACGAATACACTTACTATTACATAGCTCTTAAAACTGTTTTCAGCTGTGTATTGTTAACAGATGCCATCCAAAAACATGTTTTGGCAAATATGTTGTATATTTATTTTGTGTATTTCTTTTACATCCCCCATAACATTGTAGACTTTGAGACATCTCATAGAATAAGTCCAAGCATTACTTGTAACTTGCAAATAGCAGGAGGAAACAAACTGTGCTTTCCACAAGTTCCATAGAGGATGTAAGAATTCATATTTGCTGGGTTTTTTTTTTTAACTTTGTAGTCAATGAAAGATCCTCTCTCTCCCAGGCTTTATTCTCCTCCTCAAATTACATCTGATATAAGTTTGCTTTTGTTTCTCACCTAACCTTCTCAGTAGAAGCCCAGAATAGCTTTTCCCAGGAGGGTCACTTAATAAGATATCCTAGTATGTGCTGTTGTTGTAGCTGTGTCAATTCCAGGATATTAGAGAGACAAGGTGGGTGAGGTAATATCTTTTCTGGACCAACGTCTGTTGGTGAGAGAGAGAAGCTTTCAAGCTACGCAGAGCTCCGAGCTGAAGAAGAGATCTCTGTGAGCTTGAAAGCTTGCCTCTCTCACCAACAGAAGCTGGTCCAAAAAAGATATTACCTCACTCAGCTTGTCTCGCTAAGATATCCTGCTGGCACTCAGTTGCTGAAAAATTTGATTTCTCTTGCTCCATTTGCTGACTCAGAAGAAACTAGTATATACCGTAGAAACTAAATAATGTGACTGGCTGCCCGTGTCATGGCCAGCCAATAAATCAGCTGTGGTCCTGGTAACAATACTGTGTGGCATGTTTAACGTGTTAATTTTCCAAGTGAAGTAATGATTGATTGGATATATAATTTAAGAAAATGTTTGTTGGCCCATCACATTATCGTAGATTGACTGGGAGTTGTACCCATTCTTATGTAAATGACGACTGCAATTTAAGCAGTTGCTTAAAGAATTTTGGTCCTGATTCTCATCTCACATATGCCAGCTTCATTACTGCAGACTTCTGTGAAGCTGCTTCTGATTTACCCCAGAATATGCCCTTTCATTCCTTTGATTGGCAAGCTTAACAGTCAAAGGTGACCCCAGAAACTGTAAATGTGCTGCATGGAGGGTGGAGTGGAATTGTCCTGAAAATATTCGATCTTCTGTTCTGGATTTGCTCCAATACCATTAGCAATATTACTTTGTTCTGCTGAGTGAACCCAATTGGAGGAATCCCATGTCTCTTTCTGCTGGCTGGACCAACCGCTCCTATTCAGCATCACAATGACCGTTCCAGTGGAAAGGTACACACATTTAGAAAAGGCTGTTTCTTGACCCCCTTGTGATCGCAAAGTGAGTCTTCTCTGCACTGTTGAAGGTTGGAATATTGGCATAAAAAACAGAATATCCTGCAGTGCTGAGATGGGTGAAAATTTGAGTCACTGAGTCAAGGAGTTGGCATAGATGTGTTCATTTGGGATGATGAGCCCATGTTCGTTGGCAGTAACTATCAAAATAGTTTACTGCACTTGTGCCCCACTTCCTGTGGGGTTCTGTCCAGGAGCAGACACTCGAGATGGTTCTGGGAAATATATAGAAAAAATGGCTCCGTAGATAACTAAATGTGTATGTGATTGAAAACCATCCTTCTTATTCTTGACTCTGTCTGGACTTGCTCCTCCATATCACCCAGGCTTTCTCTCTCTCTCTCTCGCCTCTCTTGTAACATCAGTCAGCTCATTGTCCTGTTTCACAACTCTTGGTATGGGAGCCTTCTCTTCTGCAGCTCCTGCCATCTGCAACAGCCTGGCTGTATCCCTCTAGGCAATTTACAACTCAAATCCCTTTCCTATCGCTCTCATTTATTGATGAATGCTGAGACTTGATTATTTAACTCTGTAAATCATTTGGGAATATGGTTTGTAGATGAGATACTATACAAAACAAAGACCTTCCATTCTCATTGAAATCAAAAGGGAGGGATGGGTTGCCACTGACTTTAATGGGAGTGGAAGCAGGGCCTAAAGTTGTACTGTACAACTGTATGGTGAACACACATTAAACAGTCTGAAATCAAAACCCATGTTCTAATAGTGATCTACAAAACAGTCAGTGTAGACAACCTTGCTCTGATGTTATGGGAGCAGCATGTTGACAGCAGAAGCAATATGATAAAATCACACACCACTTGCATAGGCAAGAGGGAGTAAAATGAATGTGCAAGTATATAAAACTTGTTCGAGTCAATTACATACGTTAGTAACCCCTGCAGTATTTGAAGTTTAAATTGCTTGGAAATTATTCCAATTCTTATATCAGGGGAGAGCTCCTTCCTGGAAATAGGCTGAGCAGGCAAAGACAAATCTCCCATATGCCGTGCAAGTGACTCAAGGGAGCTGAAGAGAGAATACTGTGTTACTGCCTTGTGTTACGAAAAAATATTTAGTCCTAGATGGTGATAACAAGTGGGCTTAATAAGGAGCAATTATTTCTCACTGGGTAAACAATTTTTACAGTTTCCTTCTCTGTCTATATAATGCAATCCTATCTGCTTAAATAACCTAGGATTGTTCATAATAAATTGCCATAGAAAACTCACAGCTCAGTCCAGACTGTGTAATACTAAAGAAATGGCACTATTTGGGTATCCACATTTTTTAACCCAAAATATATCCTATAGAAAAAAGGAGGAATGAGAAAGACATTGCTTGCTAGTGTGCAACTGTTTTAAATTATTATGTGGTTGGTTAGCTTTAAATTTGCTTTTTTGGTGGTTTATTTTTTAATGCTTTAATTTGGCGCTGTTCCTTGGGGATTGACTGAATTTATAACCTCAATCCCATGGTTAAATTGTTCCTATGAGAAAAGGCTCCATGGATTGAACTTGCTTAAACTTCAGTATAGAAGGGGGGGGGTGCGGGGGCGGACCTCATGTCAGTGTTTAAATATCCTAGGGGATCACTCAAGGATTAATGCCGAGGTCTCCTCAGGCTCCCGGGAGCTGGCTTTACAACTAGGAGGGGACCTGAATGGAAACGGGAGGAAAGATTGGGCTACAAATCAAGACAAGCTTTTTCTTTCAGATGCTCAGTAGAATTTGGGATTAGCTACTAAAAGAAATAGTAGAAATAGGCAGGGGAAATGTGTTTATAAAAAAGAGGGGTCTTTACTTAGGAGTGCTGGGTGGCTGAAGTGCAGCATGTGGCTAAATGGTGCTCTGTCTCCACTAGAGAATGGAAGCAGTGGTAACCGAGCTGTGGGATGACACCTGGGTAAGTGCCAACCATGCAGTGTGCCTTCACTAGCCATGCTGTTTTGGTTGCAGTTTTGCCTTGTGAATACATTTGCCCTTTAATGCTCAGAGGCAGGTGCCCTGCCCCCGCAGAACCCACTCCACAGTTCCTGACACAGATCCCCTAAGCAGTGGCTTCTGGGAAATATTAAAAGGCCCCCTGGGAACCTCCAAGAAATGACTTCAGAAAGAGGAAAGAAACTTTTCTGTAGCTCTGTGATGAGCGCACCTTGCCAACGCAGCAGTCGACCGTGAGGATGAGAGCTCTCCTGGCTGTGAAGAGAGCAGTGATCGTGTTGTGAACAATAGCTGCCTAAATAGTTAAAGGGCACAAGTCTGGGGTAGGCAGGCCATTGGTGACTGCTGCTGTGGTGAAGATTTACAGGGCAGTACACAGTGTGTTACAGGGACCTCTGATCAAGGTGACTTGTACCGAGACCACTGAGGAATGTAAACACCTGGGATTCCCTAACTGGGCCGTGAACTTGCTCTCACCCCTGCACCACACCAGGATCTGGGCTTATCCATAGTACTAGTATAAAGCACAAACCCCAAAGTCATTCATAACCAGAGCACTCGCCCATCCATACGTTGAAATACCAAGAAATGTGAGAAAAGTAACAGTCACAGTTCAGATTCAAGGCAAAAGGCTGCTTCTTGGATCAGCGATGGTACAGACATACTAACGTTCACACACAGCACTTATAATATAAGGAGGAAGGTAGGTAGGGATGCTAGATTAATTTGACACTGGAGAGGCATGTCTTTATCACGCTAACTGGACTAACAGAGGTTGTGTAATGCAGGCAAACAGGACCTTCAAAACCATCTCTTGGCGGAAAATCGCAGGCAGAGAGAGAATTCAGAGGGCAAGGGGAACGCAGATAACAGTGCAGCCAAGCTGTTCCCATAGTTGATATGGAGGGACCAGGCCTGTGAATGGTGAGGTTGTGCAAGTTTCGGTGGGGAAAGACGGAAACGTGCAGTGACCCAAAACCTGATTGCAAGCCTGGAGCACTTGCTTTAAGAGAACTTTTTTATATGACTCCTGAGCCTGGGGAAAATGAAGGGCTAACTTTAGTGTCTGCTAGATTTCTAGGAATGTGTTTGATGTCCCACAGCAGCTAGCCGACAGTGCAATTCTCCCCCTAAATCTCACAGTGCAGCCCTATTGTTATTGTCCAGGCTTGTTATATAGGACTGCCAGTTTCTCTGCCTTCTTGCAGCACTGAGTGATGTCCATCTCAGCCAGTCGCTCACAGCCATACACCAAAGTATTGCGGTAAAAGTAGTGTGCTATGGGGCATTACAGTGTGTTCAGTGTTACTTGGACAGGGAGGTGACTTTTGGCAAACATTATCCCTGGACAGTGGTGTGCAGAAAGTAAACCAGACAGGCCACCTAGCTAGTGACTAGTGGTGAATTACAGGACAATAGAAGGAGGGCTTTTCATCATTATTATGCCAGCAGTTTGCATGCATGCTGGCTCTACACCACTGGAAGTTGGCTTGGGGAAGACCACACAGCGGTTAGCCTTGTTCCAAGCAAGTCTAATGCAAATGTTGGTTTGAACACCTATGCACTGTTGGGAACGCTTTTGTGTGTGGATATGAGGGGTGTTACAATAATCCTAGTGAGATCAAATGGTTAAACTCACAGCATACAATGCACCAGCTTGAGCTGATTAGCTGCTCAGTAGAGATGGAACATTTCATGCTGGTAGTTCTGACCTGTGTATGCTGCACCTTTGTATTAAATTTGATACTGCCCTTGGATTCCTGGCAAATTGCAATGTAGTTGGGGAAAGTTAATCAGCCAGATTATGGCAATTCCTGTGGAAAGCAAGTTTCACCTACTATAGAGATAGGGTGACCATACATCCCGTTTTGGCTGCGACAGTCCCTTTTTTAAGCCCTGTCCTGACCTTTTTGACTTTTGTGGCAAAACTGGGCATTTGTCCCATTTGCTCTTGCCAACTCGATCAGTTGCAAGAGCAAATGGGACAAATGCCCACTTTTGTCAGACAAATGGGGTGCAGAGGAACGTGCAGTGGGGGTGTGTGTGAGCGGAGATGCCAGCCCCACACGGGAGGGGAGGGCAGAGGTAGGGTTTGGGGGAAGGCAGTGTTCCAGTATGCATGGGGACGGCAACAGCCTCGTGCACGGGGGCCGGCAGGGTTCCAGTTACCGAGCAACAGCCTCGCGGGGGGGGGCAGCTTGAGCAAGTGGTTGGGGGTGTCCCATTTTCCCTTTGGGAAATATGGTCTTCCCACACAGAGAAGGAGGATACGTGTAATGGCTCTATCATTATTTTCATCCTATGGTGCCCATCTCTTTGTTTAAAATGAAAAGTGTGATAGTATTTAAAGTTTAAAAAAATTCATATTTGCAAAATACAGTATATAGAACAACGCTACTGAATACGCTCATCTGGGAAACACCCTCTATTTATATCCGGTGTAACCTTCTGACAGGTGGAATCGGCAGCAAAAAGGGCCAGGTTCAATATCGAGAGGTTCCTTTTAACAAGACAAAACAGAACCGGCTTGAGCCTGCACCCAGTAATCTGAGAAAACTA
Source organism: Caretta caretta (assembly GCF_965140235.1). NCBI lineage: Eukaryota > Metazoa > Chordata > Testudines > Cheloniidae > Caretta > Caretta caretta. The sequence goes on from NC_134207.1 coordinate 42,382,470, forward strand.
AGCCCTACCCCCGAGCACCTCGAAGAGGCAACACTTCCCCATGAAAGTACAAAAAAATGTCCCCTTTACATGCCACTCCCCTTTCCCTCTGCCGCAACCCACTCACCGTTGGTTTTCCTTACTCAGCGAAGACGCAGAGTTCAGAGGTGCATTCACCTGGGTCCACCGGCCAGCCCTGGAAGCGGGGAGGGGACATTGGGCAATGCCTGCACTGCTGCCCTCACCTCACAACTGGCTCACTGCTGCTGTCGCTGTTATCTCTGCTGCCATTCATCTCTGCCACTGGTTTCACTGCTGCTTGCTGCTCTCTGCCACTTCTGCAATGCTGCGTGTCTTAGCCCAGCTCTTAGTGATTTCACTGGATAGTAAGGAAGCTCTGTATTGCTGCTTTTTTATTCTCTTGCAGTGCAATACTGTTCCCATATCAGGTCTAAAGCTTAGCCCCCAGATCTACTCATCACTGAACAGAAACAAGGACTCTGAGTTACGTCTAATCAGCTCTAGCATTAAACGTGTGGGAGAGGGATAGCTGGTGTTGAGCAGCCAACAAATCATCAAGTAGAAACACCTGCCCCCATCTTCTTTTTATCTGTAGTGGAATTTGGCATCCCTACCCCTGGCTTAGCAGGTGAGGTTCAGTTTAGCCCCTCAATCAGGGCAGGCTAAGTGCAGTTCTGCTGCTCTTTACTCATACAATAAGGATAACAATATTCCATTACCCCTGCATTCAACACTAGAGTGATTTGTAACCCCAAACCAGCCCAAATGGATCATTTTGGCAAAGCAGGTCTGTCTGCTGAACACCTAAGCAGAGTAGGTATGTCTATGCAAACACAGTCTGCTTCTGAAGCCTCCCCCGACCCTCCATGCATCACTGGATGTCAGGGGAGAGCTCAGTCAGACCCTGCTTACACCAGTATGAAATGGTGTGTTGTAAAACCACATTACAAGGTTTGCAATTGTATAGGAAGGGGGTTGGGTGGAGGAGTAAATCTCTTAACTCTAGAAGTCTCAGTTGCAATCCCATCTAGATTACTAACAACAATCCATCTGATGATTTCAACTGAGTTTCCAGTGGACATTTGCCCACTTCCGAAGAATGCAGCGCAGTCTGGCCTAGCTGACAGTCTGTTCTATGGAGTGAGCCAGGACGGAAGTATCAAGGCTGATGCGGGTCAGGACCGATAGGCACTGCCGGAAGGTTGTGAGGCAGTTTGCACAGCATTGCCTGCACTCCGCATGGCGGTAAGCCTGGCTTCCAGATGCGAAATATTAGTACAAAAATCGACTGTGTCACTGAGTGCCCAACATTGTTATATTATTGAACAGCAAGAGACTTCAAGCACAGAGGGAAAATGTCTGCTAAGGCATAAACAATTAAAGCAAGAGACACCCTGAACTTTATCTGGTCAATATTGTAAAAGTTAAACGATGTTTTTCATTTCTAAGAACATCCCATTTCAGCATTCTGCAGCAGCAAGGTGGTCACTGGATTTTGGACTGTATCCCATCCAAGCAGAATTGAACTTTCCATCCATTTAAATCCAAGAAGAAGGGAATAATGATCTCAGGATTTTGCATTTATCCTTGGATTTGGCCTATTGGCCTGCCTAAAGAAATGCAATGATCTGAAAAAGTCTTCACAAAGCCAAGACTTACATGGCTAAAGTGAAATTCAATTTTATCTTAATGTGTTCTTCAGAATTGTCTTCCCCCTTATTCCTTTACAGGTCAGATAACAGCTAAATTCTGCTCTGAGCTCCTCCAATCAGTGCAACCCTAATGAAGTTGCATCCCTTGAATGGAGAGCAGAATGTGACCCAAAGATTTCATTATCCTGAAAATGACTTGTACAGAGAATTGTGGGGGAGGTTGTATGATTCAGCAGCCACAGCAGGACCAGTGAGAGGGTTGATATTTCTGGCCGTCACAGTATTAATTGTTCTCTATATTGGTTTAAAAGAAAAAGAGCCTTTCTGAATATACCAGTTAGCATATGTAGTCACTATGGTATTTCTATAGTTCTTCTTATCTTTATTTTGTCCTGGAAGCAGGTTTTCAAATGTGCTAACCATACGAAAGAGTCCTTACCTGCCCTCTTAGAACCAGAATGTGCCAGCTGCTGAAGTAATACCTTAGGGGAACCTTTCCTAAGGCATAAAGAGGAGTTAGGTGCCCACTGAAAGCCTTTATACCCTTACTCCCATTATACTGAACGGAAGTACTGGAGGAATACGGTAATTTTTAACATGAGTAAGGGTGGCACAGTCTCGGCCATAGCTTTTTAACAATGCAGTAATTCTATTCCCCAAACAGTGCAAGAACTTTCAGGCTGGAAGAAGTCTTTTGCTTAGCGGAAGTGTTGAACTGTGGTGTTCAATCACTTGGTTTGCTGACGCATACAATCTGATTGGCACAGTGGCCAAAATCAAAGCACTTTAATGCTGAGACAGTTAATTACACTATCAGAGAACAAACACAGTCATGATGTATCTAGTCACAGCCCTCCACATTTGGATTTAGATCTGGAACCTTATCTGAGAAGGTTCAGATTTGATGTTCTTATTCTTACCCAGATGGTTCCAACCTGTGAATTTCAGATCCAGGTCCAGATCCAAAATTCCCCAGAGTTCCATGGGGTTTGGATTCAGTTTCCTCATTTTGGCCTGTCTAAATGCATCTAAAGACAACAACAATAATATACTGCACTGTCTTGTCTTTAGGCTCTTAGTATTAACCAGTAGCCAATATTGATATTTGTTCCCTCTTGTTATATGTTTCTATATTATTGATTAAACAATTGGACTACTGTCAGCCCACAGAGTTTAGAGAGAGATAGGAAAAGAAGCAATGTACTTTTCTGTCTCACACACCTCCAGTTAAGTACTGACCTCAGAATTTATTGCTGATGATGAATAATGATATGTGAAATGAAAACAATGTGACTTGATTTTCAGATGTCGGATTGAACTGACAAGGTTGGGAGGCAGAACAAACTGAGTTTTCTTTTTGAACTGAGTGCATTTGATACAAAAGTAATTGAGAGAATAAATATGGAACCATGATCTGTTATTTGTACAGAAGCCCTCCTTTGATCATAAGCACATTTGACAATGTAGGGATGCCTGTGTGTCTATTAGTACACGTATTATCACACCCACACCCTGCCTTTGGAATCTCAGTGCAGAATGCAGGGGCAGAAATTGCTGTTTAACGCCCCTATTGTGACTGACGAATGTAAGGAGAAGCCACTAGAGAGCGAGAGAGTGAGTCAGAAGAGAACCTAGGTGGAACAGGTACAGTAAAGAGGAAATGAACTCACAATGACCATCACACCTTAGAATTCCTTTCACATCTTTAAGAAGCCCCCTCTCCCCACGTTACCACCAAATAGCCTTGGCACTTGTATGCCCTTCCTTTGTTTCAGAATTCTCACCTGGCATGTGAAAATCCTACCCCAAGGTATGAGGCCATAGATTGTGTGGGCCTTGATGTTACAGGGACTGGAAATGGGCTATAGCGCCTTTAACTTACAGGTTGACCTAGGTCAGCCATGACAAATAGTTTTACCAGCTGATAACTCTTCTGTGGCTTATGTGAAATGAATTTGGGGTGTGTAATGAGGTTGTGTGGCCTCCCTTTGAGCCAGAGGGGGAGGAACCACCCTCTGTGCCCAAGTGGGCAGAGCCAGGCCTGCCTCACCCCTCCCACTGGAAGCGGGTAACAGGAAGTATAAAGAGCGGGGCCTCCAGCTCAGTTGGAGCTGAGACACCGAGGGAGGTAGACGGATCCTGCTTGCTCCTGGCCGCTGACTCTACTACTGAGCCCAGTGGTGCCCTGCTTGCCGGGGAACTTGCGTCTGCCACGGACCTGCCAGAAGAGACGGAGGATGCCCCGCAGATCCAGGTAAACCCCGAGGGGAGGGGCGGAAGTGTCCAGGGACAATCTGGCTGTAGCTCTGCCTGAGGCACGGTTGGCATGTTGCGGCTGGAATCCCCGCTGACCCAGTGGCGGACCACTTTGCCACTGTTAGGGCCCTGGGTTGGGGTCCGGTGGAGTAGGGTGGGCCTGGGCCCCACCTGCTGCCTCACCCCTGGGGTGGCAGCATCCCCTCGCCAGTTCCAGAGGCCTGTGTTTGTCGATTCCCCTGCTGGAGCTCGGACGCCCGACCCCTGGGGTTTTTGCTCTGTCCCTGCACCAAGGGCCCAGAGCTAATTGACTATTGGGTTTGCTTTTGCCCTGCATCAAGGAACCAGATCTAAGTGACTGCTGGGATTGCTCTGGCTCCTGCAGAAGGGACCTCAGGTCATAGCCTCTACGGTGTTTGCCCAGTCCCTGCTTAAAGAGCCCAGGGGCTATAGTAGCCTGTTGACTGTTCAGCCCCCGCCTAAGAGCCAGGGCATATGGACTCCTGGGAGAACCTGTTTCTGCCTACAGACTGGAAATAATTGCCTATCTGGGGGTTTGGCCCCATTAGGCCAGTCAGGATATTAAACCTAACTTGCAAATTCCCCTAAAACTAAACAGAGATCCCGATGGTGTAGTGAGGTGGTGTGGCCTCTCTCCAATCCAGAGGGGGAGGGATGACCACCACCTGACTACAGGGTTGCAATGCAGTTTCTAGTGGACAAGTATTCATAGATCAAAAAACCCCAACCCCAGTTGGCACTGATTAGCACCCATGTTGGTTGTCTCAGCAGAGAGGACAATGACTACCTAAGCACGAAGCCTGCCCTGCCCTCTAAAGGTGATCTCTCCAGGTCAGGCCTGAGGCATATTAGTGTGGAAAACTTGCCTCTCCACTGCCAACACTGTACTTGTTTGCCAACCCTGAGCATATCTAGAGCTGAATTCACACCTGCAAAGCTATTGGTCCTGTAAAGGAGATGGGAATTTTGAAGCAAAATTGGATGCCTGCTATGTAATTATTTGCATACCCAGTACATCCTTCCAGCTCACAGCTATTTCATAGAAACAAACCACATATTGTGTGTGTGTGTGTGTGCCAACACATGTCCTCTGTGCTTTGAAATGCACAGAATATATTTGATTTCATGTCATGATACATCACTATCTCCATGAAGTGAATGACCGCTAGCAATTCTCTCTATCCTGTGTGCAGCATTTTTCTGTTTACTTGTACCAATGCTGAGGTAACGGCTGTTTTTACCCATGGAGATCAGTCCACAGAGGCACTTCAGGACATAAAGCCCATCAGTGATAAGACAACTGATAAATCCCTTTGTTATGCATCCTTCCTGTAAAGGAATAGGGAGAAAGACCTGCTTTTGGATGATATATGAACCTTTGGGCACATCTGCCATAGATTCATAGAATCATAGAATCATAGAATATAAGGGTTGGAAGGGACCCCAGAAGGTCATCTAGTCCAACCCCCTGCTCAAAGCAGGACCAATTCCCAGTTAAATCATCCCAGCCAGGGCTTTGTCAAGCCTGACCTTAAAAACCTCTAAGGAAGGAGATTCTACCACCTCCCTAGGTAACGCATTCCAGTGTTTCACCACCCTCATAGTGAAAAAGTTTTTCCTAATATCCAATCTAAACCTCCCCCACTGTAACTTGAGACCATTACTCCTCGTTCTGTCATCTGATACCATTGAGAACAGTCTAGAGCCATCCTCTTTGGAACCCCCTTTCAGGTAGTTGAAAACAGCTATCAAATCCCCCCTCATTCTTCTCTTCTGCAGGCTAAACAATCCCAGCTCCCTCAGCCTCTCCTCATAACTCATATGTTCCAGACCCCTAATCATTTTTGTTGCCCTTCGCTGGACTCTCTCCAATTTATCCACATCCTTCTTGAAGTGTGGGGCCCAAAACTGGACACAGTACTCCAGATGAGGCCTCACCAATGTCGAATAGAGGGGAACGATCACGTCCCTCGATCTGCTCGCTATGCCCCTACTTATACATCCCAAAATGCCATTGGCCTTCTTGGCAACAAGGGCACACTGCTGACTCATATCCAGCTTCTCGTCCACTGTCACCCCTAGGTCCTTTTCCGCAGAACTGCTGCCTAGCCATTCGGTCCCTAGTCTGTAGCTGTGCATTGGGTTCTTCCGTCCTAAGTGCAGGACCCTGCACTTATCCTTATTGAACCTCATCAGATTTCTTTTGGCCCAATCCTCCAATTTGTCTAGGTCCCTCTGTATCCTATCCCTCCCCTCCAACGTATCTACCACTCCTCCCAGTTTAGTATCATCCGCAAATTTGCTGAGAGTGCAATCCACACCATCCTCCAGATCATTTATGAAGATATTGAACAAAACCGGCCCCAGGACCGACCCTTGGGGCACACCACTTGATACCGGCTGCCAACTAGACATGGAGCCATTGATCACTACCCGTTGAGCCCGACAATCTAGCCAGCTTTCTACCCACCTTGTAGTGCATTCATCCAGCCCATACTTCCTTAACTTGCTGACAAGAATACTGTGGGAGACCGTGTCAAAAGCTTTGCTAAAGTCAAGAAACAATACATCCACTGCTTTCCCTTCATCCACAGAACCAGTAATCTCATCATAGAAGGCGATTAGATTAGTCAGGCATGACCTTCCCTTGGTGAATCCATGCTGGCTGTTCCTGATCACTTTCCTCTCATGCAAGTGCTTCAGGATTGATTCTTTGAGGACCTGCTCCATGATTTTTCCAGGGACTGAAGTGAGGCTCACTGGCCTGTAGTTCCCAGGATCCTCCTTCTTCCCTTTTTTAAAGATTGGCACTACATTAGCCTTTTTCCAGTCATCCGGGACTTCCCCGGTTCGCCACGAGTTTTCAAAGATAATGGCCAATGGCTCTGCAATCACAGCCGCCAGTTCCTTCAGCACTCTCGGATGCAACTCGTCCGGCCCCATGGACTTGTGCACGTCCAGCTTTTCTAAAAAGTCCCTAACCACCTCTATCTCCACAGAGGGCTGGCCATCTCTTCCCCATTTTGTGATGCCCAGCGTAGCAGTCTGGGAGCTGACCTTGTTAGTGAAAACAGAGGCAAAAAAAGCATTGAGTACATTAGCTTTTTCCACATCCTCTGTCACTAGTTTGCCTCCCTCATTCAGTAAGGGGCCCACACATTCCTTGGCTTTCTTCTTGTTGCCAACATACCTGAAGAAACCCTTCTTGTTACTCTTGACATCTCTGGCTAGCTGCAGCTCCAGGTGCGTTTTGGCCCTCCTGATAACATTCCTACATGCCCTAGCAATATTTTTATACTCTTCCCTGGTCATATGTCCAACCTTCCACTTCTTGTAAGCTTCTTTTTTATGTTTAAGATCCGCTAAGATTTCACCATTAAGCCAAGCTGGTCGCCTGCCATATTTACTATTCTTTCGACTCATCGGGATGGTTTGTCCCTGTAACCTCAACAGGGATTCCTTGAAATACAGCCAGCTCTCCTGGACTCCTTTCCCCTTCAAGTTAGTCCCCCAGGGGATCCTGGCCATCCGTTCCCTGAGGGAGTCGAAGTCTGCTTTCCTGAAGTCCAGGGTCCGTATCGTGCTGCTTACCTTTCTTCCCTGATTAAATGACCATATAGAGGATTTAGATCTCAAATGTATTTCTTTTCAGTTTGGAAGAAGAAGTAAAGCTGTGTATCCCTCAGGTTTCTGGTCCACCTCAATACAGTATATTTTGGGAGTCTGTGAAAATTTGGGATAGTTCTCAATGATATGTTAGTAAGATTTAATGAAGCCGAATCTCTCAGGTGATGATGCTGGAACTATTTGAAAAATGAGCCTTTCTTGTATTCCTTGATTAAGTTTTAATTCGTAATAAATCTGGAGCAGTTAAGAGAGTCCCGCTAAAACCATGATGCAACTTCTGGACCTTTTGCAATTCCTCTGTAAAAAGGTGGTAGAAAGAAATCACACCCAGGTTTTGAAGTCTGAATAATTAGTGTTTGTCAAATATACCTTAATTTTCAAATATCGTGATTATTGCTGCTGCTGTATTATATCACAGTATAATATACATGGCTAAGGGAATTTATAGAGCAAAGGGCAAAAGCTATCTAAACAAGCAAGAAGTTCTTTAAAACCATCAGAAGCAGGAAGCCTGCAAAAGAATCAGTGTCTGCTGGACGACCAGGAAAATGAAGGGGAAAATGAAGGACGCTGCAGGAAAGCGAAACAATTTCTTTGCATCAATCTCCACCAGAGAGGAAGTTGGAACAATGCCTAGCCCAGGTACTAAAGATGAGGAGTGTCAAAAAGGGGAGTGTCAAAAGAGCAGGTGGAGAAGCCGACTGGTGAATGAAAAGTGGCAAGTAACCAGGCCCAGGCGCCATACGTAAAAGTGTTCCTCAAGAATTTAACAATAAAGTGACCAAACTGCTAACAAAAACTGGAGGGTAGCAAATGATGGTACCTATCTTTAAAAAAAGGTGTTTGGTGATCCTGGGAATAGCAGGGCAGCGAGCCTTACTTCATCACCAGGCCAGCTGGCTGAAATGATAACTGAAGATAAATTTGTTCACCTAGCTGTGCCCAATATTTAGTTTTCAGTTAGTAGAAGTATAACGAGGTGCCCATACCAAGTTCAGGGCTGACATAACATTCAGTTTCATAATAAAATCTCAAATACAATGAGTTGCCCTTCATTGCCCTGCAATGTAAAATAATGCAGATGAGATAACCCACACAGCAAACACTGAAACCTCTACAACCCTTCTCAAGCATGTGGGAGAAAAGAGGATCTGTAGTCTGCTCTGGATGTTAGCAAATTTGGACTCCAGCGGATTGAGGGGACAGTGAATTTGAAAGCTCACAAAAAATGCCTTGCAGGAAGACCCTATTTATAGCAAGGACATTCCTGCACAAGCACCTTCATAGATCTCCGCTGTAGCAGCATGGCATGTGGATAGAGGTGATCTCTCAGGTTCTCAACCATTTAGCACTCTACAGGTTAAAACCAATAACTGCAATTCCATCTGCAAACTTATTGGCATCCAGTACAGATCTCAGAGCAGTGTTATAATGTGCTCCTGACATGAGACTCTGCTTAATAAGTAGGCAGCCACAATCTGCGTTAGTTTCAGTTTCGGAGGGGACTCAACATGTAGCCCCATAAAAAAGCAAGCAGGTGACAACAGCTTGGCTAGCTGTGGCGAGGTCTAGCCTCAAAGAGAAAATGTTGCAAGCTTCTCACCAGGCACAGAAGGAAACAAGTGCTCTTGGCCTCTGGTGCTACCCAGGCAATTCAGGAGTCTGAGAGAGATTCTGATCTGGGTTACATCAGTGTAATTTTGGAGTAACTCCACTGAAGTCACTCGACCCAATCCTTGCTCACTGAAGCCAATGGCAGCAGGATTGGGTGCAAATGAGGAAACTCTATAGAAAATCTTACCCCTCCTGCACAAACCAACCAACCAACCAACCAAAGTAACATTTCATATGGAAAGAAGCCTTGTAGCCCATCTAGAAGCTATGGGCCAGATCCTCCACTGGTCTAAATCAGCATAGTCAATGGAGCTATGCTGATCTACACCAGCTGAGGATCTGGTCCTATATTTTCACCTGACGCATGGAGATTTATACATACTACTGGTATGAAAAAAAAATTCTGGGTCCATAAAGTCGTGTTATTGTAAGTTATCACAGTGTTGCTGGGCTACGCTTCAGTTTGAAGACAATACATTCTGTGCCAGTCATGTACATCATTTCCTTTTGAATGCTTAAGCCTAAGCGATTTCAGACCTTGTTTTGGACATCCTGTATGTTTCATGCGCCGAAGTAGTCTTTCGATGAAATTCTTGCTTCGTGGCCCCAAAATGCATCTGAATAAAATTGTCATGTCAGGAGTTCAGATAATTGCTTGGCCTTTCCTGTTAGTCATAAAACAGGGCAATCCAACTTTTTGGACACTTCCCCACACTTTAATGTGCTTTTCAAACACATGCCGAATAGCATAACAGAATATGAACAGGGTTTTATAAATGTGTGGTACTTTATATGCTAAAGAAATCAGAGACTCTCTTTGCTGGTGCCATATGTATTACTGTGTGATAAAAATTTACCAGCATGTAGCTCCGAAATTACTATAGTTACTGCTACATTAGTCTTAAATCTTATTTATTAAGCACAATATTTCTTTCTGCAATGGAAACCCCAGGCATGTGAGTTCATGCTCTCCGTTGTTTGTGTCTTGAGACACATGGACTGGGCCAGGCATGGTTTTCCAGTCTATCCCCTCACTTTAATTTGCAACTCCAGACCCAAGCACTTCCAACAGAGGCATTTTTTCTCTTGACAAGCAAGTGAATTGAAAAGTCATTCCTTCTAGATCAAGAGCAGCACAGCTCCTTCAGTCTAACAACCAAAGTGACTTGGGGAACGTAGACTGGCGATTCCATCCTCCAGGGAGCAAGCAAACGATTCACATTATATGCTGCCTGATCTGCAGCAGTGCAGAGACTGAGAGTCCTGGATGGATGGTTATAGATTAGAATAGAAAGAAGGCTGAGGCATACTTTGAGAGTGGTGATAGCAAGCTGCTCCAATCCTGTCCTCGTTGAAGTCAATGGCAAAGCTTTCATTGACTCATTGGGGCCAGGATTTCTCTGTAGTAATAACTATCTGTAGACTGATTGTGTGAGTCAGACCAGGCAGAGGCAGGACTGTCCCGTGGGTGTGAGGGTGGATTCAGAGAAAGAAACAAGGCAGGGAGATGCACATCCTGCTAGTGGATGGAAATCTGTCCGGAGTACATAAATACAGGGATGCTGGAACAATTCGTATAGTGGGGGTGCTGAGAGCCGTTGAACCAACTGTAAACCATGTATATAATGGAAACCACTTCAAGATATGGGGTGTGGCAGCACCCCTAGCACCCTTAGTTCCAGCACCTATGCATAAGTATTGTAAAGGCTTGAACACTGAGAAGCATTACAAACATTCGAACACCACAGAGGAGGGTTTACCGGGATCAGAGGCCCAAGCTGAGAGATGTGGAATTCCTCAAGGAAAAGTTGTGGTCTGGTATAGTACATGCGAGATATGAGCTTTCCAAGTGTTTCTGTGGTTGTGAAAATCTGATTGGAATATTAGATTCTCCAACTAAACACTCCGTTTTGATGGAGAGAAGGTTGAAATATTTATCTATAAGTTAAAAGAACAAATCTAACATGAAAGGGGGGGAAAAAAGTCATTGCAAAGTGAGGAAGTTCTATGTTAAAGAAAAACTCTTACAAGTGTTGGAGATTATGGAACTGCAGAATGCAGGTACCCCTAACAATCTTACCTCTGTATCTGTAGCCTCATCACACAGTGTAAGATAGATACATGGCTATGAAAATTATCACAGCTAGTTCTGATTTTAAAGCTTCTAAAACTTGGTGGTTTGCCTGCCAACCCTACCTGCTACGAACAACTTAATCCCCATATATATTGGCAGTTTACCTACAGAATTTAAGAAGTGCACAGCTATGGATATCCTTAAGCACATCTGTCAGGGTTTCCTCCCCACTCTGAACTCTAGGGTACAGAAGTGGGGACCTGCATGAAAGACTCCCTAAGCCTATTTCTACCAGCTTAGGTTAAAAACTTCCCCAAGGCACAAATTCTTCCTTGTCCTTGGATGGTATAACTGCCACCACCAAGTGAGTTAGACAAAGATTTAGGAAAAGGACCACTTGGAGTTCCTGTTTCCCCAAAATGTCCCTTCAAGCCCCTTCACCCCCTTTCCTGGGGAGGCTTGAGAGTAAACAAGGTGAGCACAGACTAGACCCTTGGGTTTTTAGGACACTAAAAACCCCAATCAGATTATTAAAAACAACTTTATTATAAAGAAAAAAAGTAAAAGAAGCACCTCTGTAAAATCAGGATGGAAGGTAATTTTACAGGGTAATAAGATTTAAAACACAGAGGATTCCCCTCTAGGCAAAGCTTTAAAGTTCCAAAAAAACAGGGAAAATTCACAAGCTAAAACAAAAGACACTCTAAAGCATTTCCTTGCCATTATTTACTACTTCTGTAATTTTAGATCTATCATTCAGTAGGAGCTGGATTACTTGCTTGATCTCTCTTTGTCTTGGAGAGAACAAGAAAGAGCACAAACAAAAACCTTCCTCCACCCACCAGATCTGAAAGTATCTTCTTTCCCCATTGGTCCTTCTGGTCATGTGCCAACTAGGTTAATGGAACTGATTAACCCTTCACATGTAAAGGAGGGATTTTATGCTACCCTTAGCTGTGTGTTTATGACAACATTCATTGTGGTCTTTGCAGCCAAACTATGAGTGTGTCCAGGATATAAAATGTCCAATCTCCATGGTTGGTTATAATGTTGTAAAATGCTGAATGCCTGGCATGAGGGAACAATAGTGAGAAGGTGGGCGGAATGCTGGATAAGTGTTTGGAAGGTGTATATGAAGTGTAAGAGGTAACATGCTGGTATTGCTGTCTTGTACATGGAACATGAATTGGAGGACAGTCTAGAACTGTATGGGTTGTGAATCTGTAAGCGGCGATTGATGCATACACTAGTTTTTGAGTCCAACACAGTCTAGTGAGGGTATTTGGCTCATAGCATCAATGGCAAAGATGTTGGGATTATTGTAACCTCTGCAGAAGCCCATATAGACTATAAACAGTGCATGAAACCTTTGGAATTTATGATCTCAGAAGGCCTTCTTGCAGGGTTTATAAACTTATAGCAGTGTATGGTGAGCTGATAAGAATAGTAGGAATCTTTGGAGAGTTTATGAACTCCACAAGAGTTCCTGAAGTATTTTGAATCTCTGTGAGAGTCCTTGTGATAGTTATCATTACCATCAATGTAACCATAGCCACTGCAGTCAATGCATCTTGACCTAACCTATGATAAGGACATTAATCTTTGCGTTAATTTAGGTCAGGTGATGAGCCCTAGGGAAATAAAGTTTTCATTTATTGCAAGTACTCCTGTGACTGAGGCCCCGTAGTACACAGTTCTCTTAGATTATGCATAGGTGCTGGAACTAAGGGTGCTGGGGGTGTTGCTGAACCCCCTGGCTTGATGTACAGGGTTTACAGTTTAGTTCAATGGCTTTCAGCACCCCTGAGACTATGGGGCAGCTTTTTGTAATGTCCGTGTTGGGCAGCTCACTGATTGCAATATCGCACCTCTTCCTTTCTGTAATCCAGGCCTCCTTGCTCCGGCACCATATCTATTTTGCCACCTCAGAGTCCTGTTTTGTCTCAGCATCACGGAAGTTGTGCAGCATATCTTAAAGAAATGATAACACTGTCCACAATCGATATTGACGAACACAGAAATATGTGCATTGCACTTCAAAGAGATTACAACCTTCTCATGAGACTTCATTGATCAAGCTGAAGACCCCTCCCCCACAAAAATGGAACAATTTACAAAATTAATTAGCCCAAACTTCCCAAATATAAATAAAGAGACAAATCCTTGCTGATGGTGTCCGAATTAACCAAACTTGGTATTTCTAGGCTGAACCATTCTTGAGATACGATGTTCCAAAGAAAGAAAATAATGTATGAGCAATGTAATGCCACTGATTTTCAAATTCAAATATATCTCATAAAAAACCTCGTGCAGTTACCCCCAAAATTCTTTCTAAAAATTCAGGAGTCCATCAGAGGCATTTCAGATGTGTTGATTCAGTGTTAGTGCATTTAGAATGTGCATGTGTCAAAACCGGGTTAACAAAAGAAAGCCAGCCCCAACGCGACCTATGAAGTACACCTGATCAAAAGACCAGAAAAAACATTTCCTCCCAAAAAATTCAAAGATTTGTTTTGCTAGATTCAGAATAGGCCTCTTTTTAATTTCATTCATTTTAAAATAATTTTGTGTGTCTCAAAAATGTTGTTGAAATAATTATCAAAATGGTTATCACACTTTTTGTTTATCAAAAGCCCAGATTTTGTAGAGAGAGTCTATTTGAATCTGTCAGACCAATGGAGCAAATGAATTCCAGTATTGAGAGCCCTCCACTGCAACTGCCTTGTCTCCAGTCTCCAAACACTGAGATCTAGGAGTATTAGCCAGAGCATATCAGCTGCTCCCAGGTGCTGGGCAGTCACAGGAAGAGAGAGGCAGTCTCTCAGGTAGCTGGGAGGCATCTCATATCAGGCATTCAAAAACACTGTACATTGCTAACAAGAAGCCAGTGTGGTCTGCAGAGCCCTTGTGTAATGGGGTCACTCTGGTCAATCCTGTTAACTGGTGGTTAATCCACGCTGGTCAATCCTGCTACAGGTTACAAAAGACAAGCAGCCCCATGCAGCCCTCATTTCAGCAATGCTGTTTGGAGGTCACGAAGGCATGCGGAACATTGCTGCCGTGAGACAAACAGTTGCAGTCATCATATCAGATGAAGCAAGGCACTTCCAGGCACTGCCTGGGACTCCAGGAGCAATCTAGGGTCCAGATAGTACTCTTAAACAGTGAACCTCATTGACAAAGAATGGACAAACTTTCTCAGTCACTGCGAGCACACACTCTAGATCAGGGGTCTCGCACTCCCGGCCTGCAGGCCATCTGCGGCCTGAGAACCTCCCCAATGTGGCCCGCAGGGCTCCAGCAATTTTGGGGCCGGGTCTCTCCCTTGGCTCCCCCCCCGCCTCCCCTGGGCCATTTAAAATGGCCCAGGGTCCCACCCACCATCAGCAGCACAGCGGAGCTGAGCGGCTTCCTGTGCGCTTGCTCCACGTGGCTGCCGGCCCCAGGGCGGGGCAGGGCGGGACTGTGCCTCCACACGCTGCCTCCACCCTGCGGCCAATAGGAAGCTGCAGGGGCAGTGCCTGGGGGCAGCAGTGTGCGGAGGCCTCCCCGGCCCGCCCTGCCTTGTAGCCCCAGGTAAGCGCCGCACCCCCAGACCCCCTCTCAGAGCCTGCACCCCCTCCCCACACACCCCTTCCTGCCCTCAAAATCCCTCCCAGAGCATGTACCCCTCCCCACTCCTCCCTCCCAGAGCCTGCAACCCCACCCCCTCCTCCTGCACCCCCACCTCCTGCCCCAGCCCAGAGCCTGCACCCAGCACCCAAACTCCGTCCCAGAGCCTGCACCCCAGACCCCGTCCCCCACCCAAACTCCCTCCCAGAGCCCGTCTCTCACCTCTTCTGCATCCAAACTCCCTCCCAGAGCCTGCACCCTGCACCCCAATCCCCTACCCCAGACTTCCTCCTCCACCCAAACTCCCTCCCAGAGTAGGGTGAACAAATAGCAACTGTGAAAAAAACAGGTCGGGGGTGGGGGTAATAGGTGCCTATATAAGAAAAAGTCCCCAAAAATGGGACTGTCCCTATAAAAATGGGACATCTGGTCACCCTATCCCAGAGCCTTAGGCAGGTGGGGGCGGAGTTTGTGGCGGAGTTTGTGGGGGTGGGTTCTGGGCAGCATGAGTGACATTATTGGCTCACTGGGAGAATTTGAGGACTGGCGCTGGCCCTAAGGTAAATTGAGTTTGAGACCCCTGTTCTAGATGCTTCTCCCAGTCAGCCTGCATCACCTCCCTCCTATTTGGCGTGACCCTTCATTAGCTCACTCTTACCAAACTCCCTGCCTCAGGCAGGCCCTGAGAAAGCAAAAATACCAGACTGACCAGGTCCAACAAAAGAGAGATTGTTCTTACTAATGGCATCACAGGTTCAAACCTCTTTGCAATCTTCTCCAGCAGTCTTGCATACACATTAAACAGGAGGGGTTCACTACAGAGAAATCTGTAGAACCCAAGAAGACAGCGCTCTCAACTGGTATAATCACCTGACACTGTGGGATCCCTCTGAGACTTAAGAATGAAACCCTTCATTACTTGGTGACCCCCATCTACTCCTACCACAGTTCACAATCCAGTCAAACCCTGGTGATTAATAATACCAAAACTTGCTGGCAAATCTAAAAGAATCTGCATGGTCCATCACTTACAGGAGATCACTGATCAATGAAATAAGCACAATTTCCTGGTCTGCAACGTGACTGCCAGGGTCTGGAGATACTACCAAAGCTGTCTCATTTTCACCTTCTCAACTACTTTGCCCCAAAAGGTCAGGATCATATTAAAGATAGCCAAGACAGGGCAATAGGTAGGGATACATATGCTCAACATCAAGGGGTAGGTTCTGAGTGAGGGCCTAACAGTTGCTCATTTGTATTGTTTCAGTTTGTTACTCACGCTCTAGTCCTTCTGCAGGTTTTAATTCCCTTCTCTCCACAAGATGGTGCTGTGAGCCCACCTGCCTCAGCCTCCAGCTGTGCCAAGCAGAAATGTATCCTGACAGGTGTTACATAATAAAATAAAAAAGTAATATTATATCCAGGTGCAAAGCACTTTGCACCTTCTTTTGAACTTAGCGCACTAGTAATAAAATAAACCCGGGGTTCATTTATTTCTGCCCAGAGATCTCAAGATGAATAAATATTCTGACATCAGCTTGAGCCAGAGTTTAAAACTCTAGTAGCTCCAGGCTGTGGTGGTAAAACAAAGAACAGAAGCCCCAGTACCAATAAAGCACAAGGGCTTTAACTTTAAATGAACAGGCTGGCAGTTTTTAGCTGGACTGTAAAGACATTTACTGTCAGGCACCCCATATCCTGGCTCTAAGTAGGTAAGTGCTGCACAGTGGTAAGGCACAGCTGCCAGTGGTGTTGGGCTTAGATGCCACAGTGGGACCTCGGGGACAGGTTGTGTCTCCAAGAGCTTCCCAGGTTCTAGTGCAAAGAGCCCCCTGCTCTGCGGGCTGGTTCGTGGGCGGGGGTGGGGTGAGCTCCCTTTCTGGAGGCGCACAGAGGAAGCCTGCGTGCTGCAGATCCAATACAAAAAGAGAAGGCTGCTTTCACCCCTCCCCGCTTGGTCCTGGATCAAGGGGAAGGCATCATTTGGTCCTAAATAAAAACCCCGTGCTCCTAGTAAGTATTGTAAGTATGTCACAAGTATTCCACACATGCCTGACTGGCGCCCTCCCTGAGTAAAAAGTATAAATTGGGGGCCAGAACCTAGCTAGTGGAATTGACGTAGCTCCATTGAGGGCACTGAAGCTTTGCTGATTTACACCAGCTGAGGATCTGATCCCCTAGTTTTAAAGATTTTATTTCCTCAAAACGGTTCATTTACAGGCAGATGGGATTCTTCTCTCAGGTCTTGCTATTTGATTTTGCAAATGCTTTGACTGATGGTCAAAAAGGCTAAATGATTTGACCACTGTCTCACTGTGATTTGGTAACTAGCTTGGAATAAAAGAAAAATCCCTCTCAGTTCCTAGTCCTTTGCACCCACTTCTAGATCACACTGCCTGCATTCAGACCTCTGGTTTCAGTCCCGCTATTAACTGATTTTATTATGTGCATATTTCTCTTTGGTTTTCCCCTTGGATAATTTTATTTTGCGTTGGGGTTTTCTGAACGCCAACTGATGGTTCATTCCATGGCACTGTCAGCGTATTCTGGACATTGTTCAACAACAACTCACATTTCTCTTAGAAAAGGTTAAAACTGCAACAAATTTCTCAGTAAGCTCCATTCTCCTGCTTTGTAACAGACCAGCCTCAAAAGGTGCAGAGCATTGGTCCAGTTCAGATAAGCTCCTGAAAGTTCAGAGGCCAAACCCTGACTCTGGTTCTCAGTAGTCTGGCCAATGCTCCACTGTTTAGCAGGGCTCAGGCCTGTATCACTATTCCAGATGATAGAAAGAGGGGTCCATCTGGCCTGAAGATACTCCTCTTCCAATGCAATTGAGGTATGGAGCACAGAAGAGCTCCCTCTCATTCTCCAACCACCACTTGCTAATGTTTATGTTCGACTCTGACTGAGCCCCTCATCTCTGGGCCTCTCTAAAGTAGCCTCCAGAGCCTGGGTTTTCATGGGAGAGACAAAAAGGCCAAGATCTGTGGTAGCCTGCCCAGGGGATTAGGAGATCACATGAATTATCTTCTCCACCTGCTTCTGGGCCTCAGCAAGACACCCTCACAAAGCATCTCAGCAGCCACTGTACACCCCATACCTTGTTTGCCTGATCATCTTCAGGATGACTGGGGCACGTGCTGCATTCTCTGGGTGAAACTCAACGGCTTCCATGACACTCAGAACTCAGGCCTAGGGGTTTATCCAGAACCTTATCTGAAACTCTTTCTTTTGAAAATTGGCCTGGAAATCTTGTGAAGACAGGTTTCTTGTCACACTTCCTCTTTATATGTGGTCTGGAAATACAGCAAGAGTAGCCTTTCTTGACATACATCAGCAGTTTTTCTTCAGGCTTCATCTGGAATCAGTAAATGTAATAGTAATCAATACAAGATTAAATGAATTTTTACAAATGTCAGAAATGTTTCTAGTCGAGTTTTGGACAAAGGCTGAAGTTGGTTCTTATTTGAACTGACCTAGGAAATATCAACAAATGGCAACAAAATGAAGAGGGAGGTTAGTTTGGAGGTCATCCAGGCAAACCTATAAAAAATCAAATCATGAGTCATATTCTGATACCTGAGTACTATGTTACTCCACAAGTCATCCCCTTGATTTCAATGGGGCTACTCAAGGAATAAGCGTCTACTAAACTGAAGTAAGAGTATTGGAAAATGGCCCTATATGCATTAATTCTTTGGAGGTGGCCATTAAACACTCGATAATGCGCTGCATTTCAACATCTGTGATTAAGCTTGCCTGTGAAATATTTGTTGAAATATTTCAGAGGGGGGATGTATTCAAAGAGGAGGGAACTGAGCTAGGGCAAAATAAACATAAGGTGACATCCAGTTTACACTTATCTATGATGAACTAAAAGATATATTACCAAACAGTAATGTTTTTTCAGTGATATGCCTTAATAATTAATTTAAAAACACTCCACACATCATCAGTGTTGATGACATATTGTGGTGCTTTACACAGATTTAACCCCACAAAAGGTTAGACAAAATCTACCTCATTAATGAAATGGCTATAGCTAAAATTCTAATGTTTCTAGGGAAGGTCCCCAAGTAAGGTAGGTTTTTCTATGTCCCATTTCCTCTAATGTTGGTGTGAAACATTTCCTACTTGTGTAGATCCCTATCCCAAATGGTGTGTTATAAGAGGATGGACAGTTTTAAGATTGCCAGGGATCAAAAGACAACAGGCTGATATTAAGCATAAAAACCCAAACTGGGTCAAAGAGCCCCTTGGAGTAAAATGAAGTGTATTTTCCTTTTTCTTTTTCATTTAAGGGAATCAAAGTTTAACAAAAACGAAATATGGAAAATCCCCTCTAATCGTATCCAGCTGGTACAACGATATGATGTAGAGATCTCCAGTTGTCATGACCACTTCATGTAATTTAATATGCAGTCATATTCTTTTCAGTTCCATTTTCTTTCCAAAGTTTAGTAAATAAAATACCTTGCAGACAGCTTGTTCTTAGAGAGGGACTGTTCTTCTTTTATAAAGAGAAGCTTGTATAGCTTTAAGGATGAATAGTTCTACATATAGATGGGCCATTGCCTATGTGATCCATTGGCATGAAAGGAAGTTAAACTGCAACCATAATTCTCATTAATATTAGTGAGCGTTACACTTGTATATTTCCCACATTAGAAGGGGAAGTAGTCTAAAAAGAAAGCCACTATTTTCTGATAACCACATTGTAACATTGCTGTAAAAAGGCCCAATGCAAAACCCATTGAAGACTCCCATTGACTTCAGTTGGCTTTCGATTCAGGCCCAAAATGAATAAACCTCTCTGGGCTTCTGAAATCCAGAGGCAAGCCAAGGGGTTTCACAAAGTGTGTTGTGTTTATTTTCTATTTAATTCACAATGAGTAAGGGGGTTTATCAGTACTGTGTAGCTTAAAATTGGTCTTCTTAATGATTCTTTTGCAGTTAAATGTATTTAAGAAAGACAATTGGCTTTGACAAAGCACCTTTTGGAACAATAATAAACAGGAATGGCCACCTTTTTCTTTTCTTTTCTTTTCTTTCTTTTCTTTTCGATATTTTTTAGTCAACCTCTGTATTTGCACATTCACCAAATCTGTGTTTGCACATGTAAGTAGGCATGTGAAAACGCAGATTTCACTTGGGCAAGTGTGTGTCTATGCAATTTAGTGAGTGCAAAGTTAGAAGACCCTTCTGTAAATATGGTCTTGTTTTATAATAATAATACCTGGCTCTTACATACCACTTTTCATCTGTGGATCTCAAAGTGCTTTACAAAGGAGGAAGTGCCATTATCCCCATTCTACAAGTAGGGAAACTGAGGCATAAAGAAGGGAAATGACTCTCCTAAGATCACCCAGCAAGCCAGTGATAGAGCCAAGAATAGAACTCAGATCTTCTGAGCCCCAGTCCATGCACTAGCCACTAGGCAACACTGCACTTCATTAGATAGCTTTATTCTTTTTGTGCTGGTGACATGACTTTACCATTAGTTAGTACTGTACTACTGTGATTTGCTACTAGTGTTAATGTATATTATTAGAAAAATACCTACATCAAGAAATAGCTAAGGTAGAGAGTACATATCTTAAGGGTATGAAACAAACATGATGTAATTATCCCCCAGACAAGCATTATAGACCCAAGAAATCCAAATTTCAGTTTAAATTGAAGAGAAATCCAAACATGGCATGGTATGGAAATACCTATTAATTTTTTCCATATTTTTCTCCCTCATGGCATCATTACAGAGCAGAGTAACGGTTGGCATTTCCTGATATTTGAATGATTGCCTGTGCAACCTTAATATTTTCTTATGTGTTTTTTCTCATGGAATAAATATAGGGTTAAATCCTGATGCCACCAAAATCAGTGCAGAACCTTCACTATCCCCTGACTTGTGAGTGCTTCACTTTGTGACGTTAACACTCTTTTGTATTAACAGTTGTTGTAATGTTGAAAAATATATATAGCCTTGGAAATTGTTTTGGGGTGTCAGTTTTATTTAATTGTGCAGTTTATATGAAGAATAACTGTGTTATTTTGCTAATTATAAAGCAATTAGTGTTCATTTAAGATGAACCGATCTGGTTGTGTAAACATTTTAGTCAGCTCACACATTTCACAGGCACTGTTTAAGGAAACATTAGCCTGTTAACATACTTACTCAAGTAAGTTGTACACTCACTATGGCAGTATTTACAGTAATGAATCCAGGCAATGTGAAGACTCTAACGAGAACATCTTACTATCTGCTTAACCATCTATAAAATAGCAAAATAACTCAATTAGCTTGGGAACAAAAAAGAATTACTTGAAAACCATGCACCGTATCAGAATTTGTTATTTAACACTTTTCCTCAAGAATCTATCTATCTATCTATCACTGAATGAAAAATGTACCAAGGAGATGAGGGTTGGTTTTGCAGAACCAGATCCAGTCATACTTTGGAGTATCGGTAAAGGAGGAGAAAAAAAATGATGGAACTCTATTCAGGATCTACTTTCCATGCCCTCTGTTCTGGTGGCTTCTCTCATTTAACCTTTCTCTCTTCCTCCATGGGCTGGCACTCCTCATTTCCCTCTCCCCCCCCACCCCTTTTCCAGGTAGTTCACTTTGAGAAATCTGGATAGAACTAGGAGTATGTTATGAAATTAAGAAAAAAAAATTAGCTGGGAAAAATCAAAGAAAAATTCCGAGCAGTGACTGATCTATGAGACTGTGGAATAATTTCCAAAGGTGTGTGGCAGAAGCACCATTTCATGGGAATTTTAAACCTGGACTGCAGGAAACACCAGAAACTTTCCTGTTCACTCCAGGGATAGATAAAATGATCTAACTGGTATTTTCTAGCTCTAATTTCTATGCTCTCAAACCTCCCTGGAAAAAAACCACATTAGATTCAGCTCAAATGATCTGCTTCAAAGGAGTTAGCAATGTCTGCAATTAAACTGTCATTATTAGACTTCAGTTAACAGCCCATAGAGAAGAATACAGCAGTTTGTAACTCTCCAAGCTATTGTTTAAGGCTGCCTTCTGGCACATTATTATCAATAATTAGTCATAATAATAATTAATAATAACGTTTACTATGGAAACAGCACTGTATCTGTTCAGATATGGAAGATTGCTTTGCAACCATAAGGATTTTCATTTAAAAAAAAAAAAAAGCTTCGAGTTTGTATGAACTGATGAAGCCATAGAGAAAGTCCAAATGGCATTCCAGCCTGCTCCTGTCCACTTGGGCCTGGGGCAAAGCTTGCAGAATCTGTGCTTGCTCTTATATTGTGGGCCAACCTGGCACCTGCATAGCCTGCAAGACTGGAGGCATGAAGGAAGCTTAAAGCACAAGCAGAGGAATGGGCAACCTGAGAATCAAGCCCGCTAGCTCTAAGTGATGTGAATGGTGATGTCTGTGCAGATGGGGAGCCAAATACTTGTTAAAGGGAACCATCAAAGAAAGACCATGCTTTTTGAGCATGTTTTGCCTGCTATTGTTCTAAGGGGTCGTCTAGAATAAAAGGATTTTTTAAAATTAATTAGTTAACACATTTTAACTAACATAATTTAAACCCCTAATAGAGAGAAAGCTTGTTGTATTGTAACATGTGTTGGCTGGTTGAGGTGAAACTTAGGGTTCACATTGACCAGCTACCATTTTACAACAGAACTTCCCTTGTCTTAAAACATTTTAGCTTAACCTTTATCCTAGTGTGGACAAGGGTTAAAATTACTATAACTGGAAGAGATTAGAGGAAAAACTAGCAGTTCCCTCTATAGTTTCAATTTGCACCCTCCATGCATAAGAGATCACTTTGTGTGTAGTCAGTTTACCATGGTGATAGGTGCTTTATGACAACCCATGTAGCTAGATAGATTAGAGTACCATTGTGCTAGGCACTTTATGCTCATAGAGGGAGACATTGGCATCGACTTTCCAAAGTGCTAGGGTGCTTGATCCCTAGCTCTGCCCCAGGCCCCGCCCCCACTCCACCTCTTCCCCCAGGGCACCACCCCACCCCGCCTTTTCCTGCCCCTGCTCCACCCCTGCCCTGCCTCTTCTCATCCAGTTTCGTCTCCTCCCCCAAGCATGCCATGTCCTCGCTCCTCCCCACTTCCGGCATGCCGCGAAACAGCTGATTGTGATGGATGGGAGGCGCGAGGTGGAGGTGCTGATCTGCAGGGCCTGCCGGCGGGCGGGACACAGTGAGGGTGTTGGGGGGAGCTGATAGGGGGCTGCCGGTGGGTACTCAGCACCCACCAGCTTTTCCCCGTGGGTGCTCCAGCCCCCGAGTCAGCACTTACGGAGGGAGAAACAGTCCCTGCCTTGAAGAGTTTACCGTCTAAATAGACAAGAGAGACAAAGGGTAGAGAGGAAAGAGCAGCACACAGAGGTGAAGTGACTTGCCTGAAGTCAAACAGTAGGCAGTGGTAAAGACCAGAATAGAACCCAAGTCTCTTGAATCTCAGTCAATTGCCCTTCTCCCAGACAACATTCACTCCCTCGGTGGGCTCACTCTTGCTTGCACCGGCTGAGCTGTATTGGTGCTAGCTTAATAATGTGAGAACTCCTTACAATTCTCCATGTAGACAAGGCCTGTGAGAACAGTACAGGCTCTTGGCTATAAGTGCTCAAGCAACGTCAAAGTAGTGAGGGTGTTAACCAAAGAAAAGTTTATAAAGCAGAGAAAGATGGAAAATTGTTTTTAAAAAAATCCTCCTGCATCATTAGTTCAGACTACAATGATGCAGTTATTCAGAAGGACTCTTTAAGCTGTTATGAAAAGGAGCTGTTTTCATTTGTCTCTCTTATGCTTTAGAGAGCAGGCAGACTTGTAAGCATTTGTATTGGTGAACAGCATTTCACAACATCAGCCTTCGCAAAGCCAATACTGAAAGTCTGGATTGAAATATTTAGCAGAAAAGGTTGACTTACCAGGCAGGCAAATATTCATACTTAAAAGTGTAAGAAAATGATGGAAATGATTTCAACATTTTCTCAAAGATCAAAGGTTATGTCTCATCAATTGTTTCCTGAATGCATTGCAAAGAAGTAAGCTGTAGTCATGGGAGCATGCTTACTAAAGTTGTGTCTACACTACAGGTGCTACAGAGGTACAGCTGTTATAGTGTGGACACTTACTACAGAGACAGAAGGGATTTTTCCATCGCTGTAGTAAATCCACCCACTCTAGTGGGAGTAACTAGGTCACTGCAAGAATTCTTCTGTCAACCTATCTACATCTAAAGGGGGGACTAGGTCAACCTAACTGCATCGCACAGGGCCATGGGCAGCATTGGGGAGGCTTACACGCAAGCGCCAGAAGCTCCCTAGAAGTGGGGAGGCCACCGGTGTCAGACCATGGCCCCACCCCTGAGGCCCCTCCCCCACTCCACCTCTTCCCCCGCGGCCTCCTCTCACTCTGCCTCTTCCTGCTCCCTCTCTGCCCCTTCCCACCTGTCCCCCCACCCAGACCTCTCCACCTCTTCCCCCGAGGTGCCCCCCCCACCGTTCGCTCCTCTCTGCCTCTTCCCCTTGAGGCCCCCCGCCCGCCCACGGCTTGCTCTTCTCTGTAGAGCGAAGGTGGGGCCTCATGGGAAGAGGCTGAGTGGGGGTGAGGCCTCTGGATGGAGTGCGGCTGGGGCTACTTCTAGGGAGCTTTGCTTCTGGTGCTCCAAAGGTGATGGGCTGCCTCCAAAGGGAGGTGACCTGCATCGCATCCGCGGCATTTGCCCTCCTGCATGGCCAGCCTTTTTCGGCTTAGCCTCCCCAAGCCTCTTATATGCATGGCCCATGGACATGGCATGAAATATTCAACAGTCCTGAGTGATGTAGCTAGGTCGGGTGGACCTCAGTTTTAGGTGTAGACCAGGCCTAAGTGTTGGGGACTGCAGGCTGCATAGGACAGCCTGCAAATGTAGGGCCTGATCCTGGCCAAGGATGAAGCCGTCTTGCATCCTGCAGGAATAGGAAAGGGAATTGAAGGCTCTCAGCACCTGAGAAAAAGTGCACAGCATCTCCGTGGACTGATCTTAGTGGAATGGCAGACTGTGATGGGGTGTGCAAACCCCACACTGGGCAATAAGAGATTAAGGAATTACTTTGGGCCCAGCCAGCCCTGCTGCGCCACACCTGTAGCAAATGGTCCATCTGATGGAGCAATTAAAAGACAGGGAAACAGCTCATTTGGGTGGCAGAGCTGGAAGAGAGCAGACCTGCAGCCCACAGATCCAGCAGCACAGCGGGAAGCCTAGAGTCTCTGATACAGCTGCCCAAAAAGGGCCCTCCCTGAGGGAAGGGAAGACCTGCCCCAGAAACAATCAGAGAAGGGAAGTACCCCCTGCCCCATGCCTGTAAATCCTGGACACTGGTAATCCCCTCTTATTTGATTTGGACTTTCCCAACAGGGCAAAGCCCTGAACTAAGCTGACTGGGGTGGGGGTGGGGGGTGTGCGCAGGGGGGAGGGGGAAGGTAATGAGAAGAAGTGGCCCAGGGAGGGCAGCCTTAAGCAGTCCTGGTTGCCAGACCACTGGTAGCCCACAGGGCCCTGGGCTGGAGCCTGGTGGAGTGGAAGGTCCTGGGCTCCCGTCCCCACAAGCTCCCTGCTGGTCATGGGTTGCGGCCTTGACAACTAGGCCACACTTCCATACCAGACCCCAAGTGAGGGCCATTACACAGGCTAAGAGTATGTCTATACTATAATTAAAACCCCACAGCTGGCCTATGCCAGCTGACTCAAGCTCATGGGGCTCAGGCTAAGGAGCTGTTTAACTGCAGTATAGGCATTTGGGTTTGGGCTGGAGCCCAGGCTCTAGGACCCTGCAAGGTGGGAAGGTCCCAGAGTTTGGGCTGCAGCCTAAACCTGAACCCCTCCAGCGCAATTAGTCCCCTCCTTAGTCCGGGCCCAGACCAGCTGCTGGTGTCTCACTGCAGTGTGGGCATACCCCACAAGAACACGGTAAGTTAGGCTGCAGTCAAACATTTAAAAACTGACTGAACGGCAGCAAAGCACCAGCCTTTGGATTGCAGGCCCCCCACTTGTTGAAATTAGTTCTGTGCAGTTGTTCATACACCATGGCTATAAGTCATTCTCCATGTTGGAGTTGGCAGCAGGATGTACATTATTAGAAACAATAGACTCTGTCTGTGTTAGCAGTATAGCTGAGCAAATTGTAAAGCATAGTAAAAGTGGTGGTTCAGTTTATATAGCTGGAGTTCTGAAACAGAAATACAGATTATGACAGGTTAATGGGAAATGTGACATTCTCTATACATGTAAATAAACACTGAATTTGAGAACCCCTGTTTTCCCAAAGCACTAGTAAATAAAAGTATAACAGAGACCTCATGTAAAGTAGCCATATGCTTATAATTATCCAAACATTGTAGATCCCCTGTGTGAAATTTCACATCTTTACTGCTTCTATTTTAATGTTTACAAAGTTGGTAGTAATTTTTCAAAAACAAATCTGATCCTAAACAGGAAAGTCAATTTCCTATATAATTTTAATTTTCTGTGCCAAATTGAGCAAAATAAAAACCATTCCTATATTATAAACATCTTCACTTTCTCATACTCTGCATGCCATATTTTGTTTCACTGATGTCAGTGTGTATTTTGGATGTGTGACGAATGCGGGCCTGGTTTCACACTTAGTGCCATATATTAAGTTTATAACTGCGAGCAAGGTCCAGTATGGTTGTAATCTAGGACAGGGACAAAAAACGTTGAGTGCTTGCAGAAAAGCTTTGTTGTCGCTGATTCATGGTAACATAAACACTGGAGGGAAAAAAAAGAAACTGTGTCAAACAAGGTTAGTTCTGTTCCTTTCCCTGGCTTGTCTTATGAAATGGCCAACAAACAAAAACACAAATAAAAAGAATTAAAAGTATGAGACTGTTTGGTACTGTGCAAATGCCTCTAGAGACCAGGCTATACATGATCACCCTTGAAGAGAGACTCAGATCACTCTGGGCTCAGAGGGAGGGAGAAATGCAAATTAATTACAATATAGTTAGAAAAGGAAACAGAAATGCTCCTGGCGGTCCAAAATCCGATAAACTGAACATCTGAAGGCTGATTCAGATTTTCCTAAAGCAGTCCTATTTATCTGGGTGCAGTCTGAGTACTTCAGCCTTCTGCTAGTTCATATGGCATAGTTTTGCCCGTTACAATTCTTGGTCCAGTTACACCAGCTCTAGAGGTTTACAGTACCAATCTGGAGACTGAACAGACTGAAACAAATATACTGAGAAGTAATGTATAGTTTGCTGTAATTTAAAAAATATTTGAGTAATGTGGAAGTATCAAGCCAGATCATGGACAGGGGAGCTTGACACGCCATCACTCAGGATAGTGCAGCATGCTCAATCCCCCTGCATGGAAGCACAATCCATCCTAAAACTCCCTTTGGCTATAGCAGAGTGCCTTCAGGAACAATTTGCCAGAAGGTGAGGGAGGAGATAGTCCATCTCCTTGGAGGAATAGCTGGATCTTTGTAACTGGGAGCATCTTGTGAGTGAAAATAAATTTCTGGAACATGAATGTTCTTCACAGTACTATGGACTAAGGATAACATTTTCAAAAATGCCTAAATGACTTAGGAATCTATGTCCCATTTTAAAAAGTGACTCTTAGGCTCTTAGTCCCATGGGAGTTAGGCACCTAAATATCTTTGAGGAACTGGAACTCAATGGACCATAGGTTCTCTTGAAAATCAATGGACCATAGGTTTCTAAGCAGCTAAGCCACTTCTGAAAATGGAACTTAGGCTCCTAAGTTACTTAAAAACTTTAGAAAACTTTGCCCTAAATGCTTTGCCAGTAAAATCCCCCGCCCAATGCTTTTCTGATTTTAATCAATCCTTCTAGGACTTTCTGTGATGAAGAGAAATTAATATTTTGGCTGGACAAATTGTCTATTCATACTAATAGAAGAAGCTTTTGTAAAATGTAGTCTGAATCATTCATGCTGAAATAAACAATGAATTGGTTATAAAAAAGGGGATGGGGAACCTGGTTGCGATTTACTGAGGAGTAGTCAGCTGATAGCAGGAGGCTCTACACCTGAAAAAGTCACACCTTGGATCAGTTTTGTGTCAGTGTCCTTAGAGACTTCTCTTTGGGTGGTGGGAAGTCTGTGTCAGAGCTAAGATAGGATGGTTTAACATGGCAGCGATGAGAACTCTGTTGCATGGAGCAGAAACACGGCCGTTAAAGCAGCCAAGGAGAGGAAATGAAACCATTTTCAGTGTCAGAGTTACTGTGTGTTCTTAACATCCATTGGATTGATTTTGTCACAAACAAGGAGATGCTTAGATGACCCTGGCAAGCTGCAGTCTTGAGAACAAGATGATTGCAATGTTGGGGGCTGGCCAAGCGGCCAACGTGCAGACAAGGTACACTTGGAAGGTCTATAGAGCTGAGGTTGATGGACGCAGAGAACAAGGCCAACCACAAACAAGGTGGGAAGGTGCAAGGGTGAGGAATTTAAGAAGCCTAACCCCTCCCATACTGACTCTTGCCAAAGGAAGAAGACGTGCAAGGGACTGTTCATGATGGAAGTCTATCCTACATGCCACCACAGCTACATCATAGCCATATGAATCTGCTGTGAGGCTGCATCATATTGGGTGAAATTCACCCTGTGCATAGGGCCAGCCCAAGGCCTCAGTGCCAGTAAGTCCCACAAACATTCACAAAGCAGAGCTTAAGTGAGGCTTAGTGGTACATAGGCATTGGGCTGGCACTCTGCACAGGGGCAAATTTCACCATTTGGGTATGTCTACACACAAGCAGGAGGTGCAATTTCCAACATGGGTAAAGGTAACATGCTAACGTCAATTGAGCTATCAGGCTAAAAACAGCAGCGTCATTGCAACAGCGTGGGTGGTAGCTTAGGCAAGCCACCCAAGCACGTATCTAGGATCTGGGACAGGATCCTACTCAGGTGGTAAGCCCAAGCCACTGCTCATGCCACCATGGCTGCACTGCTAGTTTTAGCACACTAACTCAGTCAAACCTAGTGCAGGTACATCTACCCAAGTGAACAACCATGCCTCCAGACTGCAATGTAGATGTACCCTTTGAAACTATAACTAAATCCTCTGTGATGAGGTATACATAGCCCATACTGGGCCTGAAGGGGTTAAAATACAATCCTGGGCTGACGTAACCCCGCTACTACCGGCCTGCTGAGCATGCTCCAGCTGGAGGGGTGTGTTAAAAGGAGTTCAGAAACTCTGGCAAGGGGTGGTAGACGGGCTGCAGGAGAGAAGAACCCTTCTCTAAAGAAGCCAGACAGAAGATGGAGCCTGAGAGGGGACCACATAGCAGATAAGGTCCCAGGCAGAGGCTTCCCCTACTACCCACTTCAAGAAGCAGCAGGTCTTGCAGGGCCCTGCGCATTTGGGACTTTGTTTGTGAAGTTATGGACTGTTTGGACTATACCAGCCATGCCCCAGACTGAAGGGGCACATAGGTAGGAAGTAGCCCACAGTGGCAGTTAGGCCCTCTATGGGGAGGAACCTGCCAGTGTTACTTCCCATAGGGTCCTGGGCTGGGATCTGGTGGAGAGGGATGGGCTAGGTCCCCCTACCATGCTCCACTTAAGGGAAAAGGCCCCAGATGTAGTGGGGAGGCCCAAACACTCCTGGACTGGAGATAGGGACCAGGCACTGCTACTGCCCCCTGACAGTGAGAGAAGGAGTTGGAAATCAGGTGCACTAACCACTAGGCAACATAGCCCTCCAAGCCCCCTCACTTGCTACAACTCACACTAGGGCTATGACAAAATATTCTTCCACCAAATGTCATGGGAAAAATATTCACATTTTGTTTCAGGCCGTTTTCTGATCACCAAATTTTGTTTTTTTGTGAAATTCTCCCAGAATGACAGTTGCACATAAAAAGAAACATATAACATAGTGGAAGGTTGGGTTTTGATGCAAAGAGTTGTCAGAACTCGGTTTCAAAATCTTAAAGGATTTTTGCCACCAAAGGGCCACTTTTAGGGTATGGGGGAAAACAGCCCTGTTTTAAAGGAAAAGTTAGTGAAATTTCAATTTTTCTCATAACAAAGTAGTAATTATGTGAAATTTAAATGAAGCATGAAAACCATTGCAAAATCCTTTTAGTATAGCCTTGCAATAAACCTGACCAGTGTTGCTGAGGTTTTCTTGTTGCAAAGCTCTGAATCCAAGAATCTCAAGTACTTCACGTATATTCATTAATTAATTCTCATACAGTCTTATGAGGTGATTGTTTCTATCCCCATTTTACTGATGGAGAAACTGTTGTGCAAACAATAAGGTCTAAATTTTCAGTCATGTTAGATGCCACATTTTTGGGTGCCCAGTTTAAGACACCTAGGACTTAACTTTCCGAGGCGTAGGGTAGTCCGCACCTAATCAGGCTGTGGGCATCTCCAGGGAGGCAACCAAAAATTCAAGGACTCCATTTCAGTGGATGCTGTTGAAAACTGTGGGAGTGGCTGGCTTCATCCGGGGCCTAATCCAAAATCTGTTAACCTCATGGACATTCATTGACTTGAATGGGCTTTGGATCGGGTTCTAATAGAGGCAGAATATAATAATCCGTGATTGTTAACCAGATTCCATTTTGTTCCCTTAACAGCAATTAAAATAGAATATTTTAGTGTGTCTGGAAACATTCAAGTGGGGCACTTTGACTGCAATACTATATAATCTTATTACCGCTGCCTCCCCCTCCCTCCCCCTTTTGTCCTATTATTAACTTAACTCGTCGCTTCAATTAAATTGTACGCTGTTTTGGACTGTGACAGTGCCTTTCTGTATGGTTTTAGAACATCCTGGGGGCCCTAATCCTGACTGGGTCCTCTAAATCAGTGTTTCTCAAATGTGGCCACCAGGGGCTTTTCTTGCCGCCACAGCCTCCTGGGCTGTGATTGGAGGAGGGGAGGCAAAGCAGTGGCCCCTCCCTCTCCCTGTACAGTTGCCAACTCTGACTGAAGATATTCCAGGAGATCTTTTTCCCAGCATAATGTTATGTCATTGTCTTAAAATATTCTATTAAAATCTCCTGGATTTCTTTCAATAATCACCAGGAGATCGATGCCGATTCTGGAAGACTTCAGGCCAATCCTGGAGGGTTGGCAACCCTACCTCCCTGTTGCTCCTGAATGCACTGCTTTGGAGTTGGTTGCTGGGGCCACCAGCACAGATTGGGCCTTCCCCCCTCTGGAGTTCCCTGGGGCACAATGCTTTAGGAGCAGGCAGCCGATGAGTTCCCTCCGTTCCCAGAGGTGGTGGAGCTCAAGCATTGGGCTTCAGCCCTAGGGTGGCAGGCTCTGGCCGTGGGGCTTCAGGCTCCAGCCCTGGGCTCTGACTGCATGGCTACAGGCACCAGGCTCTGGCCCCCTGCTGCCTACCCCAACCCCTCACCCCCATCTCCCCTGGCCCCACTGCCTCCCCTGGCCCTCCATCCAAGGCTTAATTTGTCCCCAGGCTTGCCAGGGCTGAGTAAGCCTGCTGTGAAAAATGATACTTGTATGGTTGTTAATATCACTTTTTGCAACAGATGTACTAGCTAGCAATAAATAAATTACAATGATTTGGACATGTATACGTGTATATTTATTTGGTTTTCCTGAAGCTAATTAAGTATTTTAGGAAAAAGTGTAAGAGCGGCCTCCAGCAAGAGTTGGTAGCCACACTCTGAGGCCACCAAAAAATTTGTCCTGAGAACCCCTGCTCTAAGTGGATATTGTTATTTCTATTTCTTGTAATCTACTACATGCATTTGTTTTTATGCAAACAAACTCCAGGCTGGGATACAACACTGTGGACATAGATCATCAACACACACACACGATAGCCTAGGGACTGATCCAAAGCCCACTGATGTCAATGGGCTTTGGATCAGGCCCATAATGAACAAATGAGGGTGGAAAACCACCCAACAGGTCAATTTTAGAAAGTGCATATTATTGTAAAAGCAGCAGGTAGAAATAAAATCCAAATGATGGAGGTTGCTCCTGAGACTACTGATCTGTAGTTTTGCATTAGTATTAACCCTCCTACCCCAGGGAATGGAGGAAATCAGTAGAGGAAACAGCAGAGAGCAATGCAAGAACAAGAGAGGCAGCGAGAGACAAAAATGGGAGCAAAATGGACACTTGGGGAGTCACAGAGGAACTGTGGAAAGAAGCTGGATGTGAGCTGTGACACAGCCGTAGAGGGACTGACTGGAGGCCAGCAAGGGAGGCAGGGGGAAGCAGACCGGGGCAGAGAAGTGTGATAGGGAAATGAAGTGAAGAAGTAGTAATAGGAGCAGTGCCATGGGAAGGAAGTGGGGTCAGTGAGATGCAGTGTGAGGGAGAAAAGCAGCGTGGACCATGATTGGGGACAGAGAAGAGATGATAGGAGAGAAGAAGTAGGGAGCTGTTGAGCATATCTGAGACAGCAAGAAGGACAGGGGAAACTGCAAGGACAATGGGAGAGCACCAAAGGGTCAGAAGGAACCAGAAAGTAGTGCTAAGGCTCACAGAGGAGCAGTGGGAGGGATGGAGGAGTCAGGAGGGGAGTGGAGACAGGAAGGGCAGAAGTAGCGGCAGGACAAAGTAGCAAGATGAGTCAAGGAAACAGCAGGAGGGATGGCTGGAGAAAGCCAGCAGGTGGAGAGGTGGGTGGAACAGTAGAAGAGATGAAGGTGAGGGAATGGCAGGACAGCACCAGAGCAGAAAGCAGTCGTGGGGATTGGGAGCTGTGAAGCTGGGGAACTGTCGTAAGGGAGGAGCGCTTGAGAACTAGAGAAGTGGAGGAAAAATAGTAGTAAGGGAAACACAGGGCAGAGTGGCAGGGGAGCAACAAGAGGGGAGTGGCAGAGGAAGGCAATGAGGGGGCTAGGTTTTGTGAGGTGATTCCTTCACTTGTGACTAGTTTTCCCCCCAATAGCAACAACATACTTCCTCCCCCACCTCTGTAATTCCTGCACCTGTGTCCTCAGACTGTGGTCACCCACCTTTGCCTCTTTGTGTGACTGGCTCTGGGGGTTCTGGTCACCCCACACACGGATGCCACTAGCAGGTGAGGGAGGAAGGCGGCAACAGGAGGGAAATAAATTCACTAGGCCAAATCCATCCCTGGTGGAATACCAGGGAAGTCACTGAAGTTACTCCTGGAATGAATTTAGCCCAAGAAGTTAAATTAGGAAAGTAGAGCAGAAGGCTGATGAAAGAATGGACTGATGACAGGAATAAGAGGAGACAGAACAAGAATGAGGCACGGGAGCTGTATACTAAACCTGCAGGGCACATGGGGACAGCACGTGGCAAATGGCAACAGACTATTTGTGCTTGGTTTATGAAAAAATAGAACACAGAGGCAATACTTCAGCTGGTGTAAACTGGCCAAACTTCACTGAACTCCCTGGAGCCATGTCAGTTTACACCAGCTGTGGATCTGGCCTTGAATGTCTCTCTCAAATGTGGCTCCAAAAGCTGGTGGGCCAGGCTGAACTCCAACGTGGACAAACTGTGGCCAACAGGACACACCTCTGCTCCATGCTGCTGTGGCTATGTCTGCTTCCTCTCACTGATATGTCTGGTGTGCTGGGAGTAATGTCAGATGCACCAGGAGAGCAGATATGAATTCCCTCCCTTGTGCAGGGGTCTGCTGTTGACCTGCCGCCACATCCTGCATGGGAAAATGAGAAGTCAGGGGCACTAGACAGTCAGCGTTACAGTGCTGTGGTTAAGGGTCAGAGATTGTGTGCATGGCTCATAGAAGAGCAGAAGCTTATGTGCTTGCAGAGATATCATAGCGCAGGGGGTCAAATTCACTGTGTGGAAAGGGCTAGATTACCTTTTAAATGATGGTCTATAGGCCACCTTTGGACAACATACTGCCCTCCACCCACAGCAGCTCTCCTCATCGGGATGGGGGTGGGGAATGATGGGTGCCTATATAAGACACAGCCCTGAATATTGGGACTGTCCCTATAAAACTGGGACAGCTGGTCATGCTAAATGGGAGGAGGAGGGGAGCCTGGGTACCACAGGAGTGTCTGGAAGAGTAATGGAAAAGTTGAGGGGCAACGGGAAGGCAGCGGCATGGAATTCAGTGGGAGGGGCAGGTAAAGCAAAAAGAGGGAATGCGGGAGGGAGAGGCAGTGGGTGCATAGGGTAAAGTGGGTTTGTTGCTCTTCTGCGTTAAGAAGCTGTGCTGGGATGTCCTGTGAGTTACTGTATGGAACAATCTATCCACTCAGCCTAAGCCTGGTGATGGGGAATGGTTTCTAAGAGGCTCCTGATTGAACAGGGCAGGAAGAATCCTCCTCTGCTGCCTGCTGCTGCTCTCTCATTTAACTCTGAAGTGCCCAGTGTGACAAGAGCAGAGTGTGGAATCGCTTCCCCACCAGCAGGCTTTCCTGCCTGTTCCTGGCTCAGCGCCTCCTGGTGCCCCCCTTCCCCTTCTCTAGTGTTTCCTGCCCGCCTGCCTGTGCTCCCTACCAGGCCCTGGCCTGATGCTAGCTGCCTGCCCGTGTTGCCCTCAGTTTTGGTCTTACAGTTTAGAAGAATACGAATCACCTGGAGGGCACAAGTTTCTGTAATTTCCCTCTCAGCCTTTTGGGAGTCAGACTGGGCTGGCTCAGAGTTGCTGGACAAGCTGGTATCTCCTTCTCTCTCTCTCTGGTTTTTTGTTCTGGAATCTCAGCTTTCATTTAAAAAAGAGAATTATTTAGCCCTTACGGTTGCAAAGATAACACGGAAAATGGGAATCAGCTGTAACCAATACCATTTATTAGCCTGAGTTTGCACACAACCTGAAACGACAGCTGGAGAGCTGAGAACCGCCATATAAATGCCAGAATTGTTACTTACTTCACAGCTGATCAAAGGATGTAACAAAGGAGAAGCACAATTTTCTTTTACGGATGTGTACAGTGCATCTGTCTCAGTGACAGCTCACTTTGGCACAAGTAGGCAGCACTTGGGAGAGTAACGCCATTTATCTCCCCCCCCCCCCCAACATCTATCTTGCAGGCAAGAAGGAACAGAGGCCAGGGGTCCATTCCAGCCTCACCCAGAAAAGCCGAGCACAGTAGTGCTCAGTTGCGTTACTCAACCTCCGCCAACTGGGCTCAGGTCTAGGTGACCCAGCAATGTACATATGATCACGGCACATTTGCACAGATAATGACATCTCATTTGAATGTCCCAGGGGGATGGAGGTTGGCTAGTGGGGGCACAGCCTGGCAGGGTACCAGTTAGGGTTGCCAATTTTGGTTGGATGTATTCCTGGAGGTTTCATCACATGACATAACCTTCAATTAATTCCTGGAGACTCCAGGACAACCCTGGAGGGTTGGCAACCCTAGTACCAGTGTGGGGAGTGTTTCCAGTTTGACCGCTGCACTCTCCCGTCAGCAGAAGGTGCTGCCGCTTACTCTTCCCTCCTAAGCTCCCACTGCCCTGGTTTTAGGCTCAGATACCCCGGTGATGGGCGCCCCACAAGAACCCAAACAGACCGGCAGAGAAGCCAGCCTTATTTGATTACAAGGCATAAGCTAGCAGCAGTGCGGCTGCTCCCAGCCCTTCCCGCACTGAGGGGGAGCCGCGGGCTGCGCCTCTCCGTAGGCCCAGCTCTGTGCCCCACCCCTGGCCAGGGCGGGGATGCCTCTGGGGGACCCGGCCACCTTCGCTCCACTAGCCAGCTGCTGGGGGCGGGGCCTGCCTCCGGACTGCCTCTCCCTCACCCGCACAGCCACGCCCCCGGGCGGGCAGCGGCCCCGCCCCCCCAGAGCGGTGTCCCCCTGGCCGCGCTCCCCCCTCTCAGCTGCAAGGGGCGTGTCGCTGGGAAGGAGGGAGGGAGGCGGGGCCGCGCCCGGGGCTGGTACAGTCCCCGCTCGGCTCTGCCCGCTCGCACTCATCCCAGCACCCAAGGCCGCTGGAGCTCGGGCTGCACCCTCGCTCGATCCGACGCCGGCCGGGGCTTTCCGTGCGCTCTGCTCCGGGGAGCCGCTCGCTATGAACGCAGCCCGGGCCCTGCTCTCCGCCGTGTTCCTCATCAGCTTCCTGTGGGATTTACCCGGTTTCCAGCTGGCTTCCATCGGCTCCTCCACCAAGGGCCCGAGGAGCCGCCGAGAGGCGAAGGTGGCCAGGTCCCCCAGAGGCATCCCCGCCCTGGCCAGCCACCAGTCGCGGCTGCCGCGGGAGGCGCAGCCGGGGGGCAAAGCGCGGCAGCGAGCGGAGCCCCACGAGTACATGCTGTCTCTGTACAGGACCTACTCCATAGCGGAGAAACTGGGGATCAATGCCAGCTTTTTTCAGTCATCGAAATCCGCCAATACTATCACTAGTTTTGTAGACAGGGGACGAGGTAAGTTCAAAGAGCCGCATCCCTCTACCCACCCGAAACTGCCGCCGCCGGGTACCCGTGTGCGTAGAAGGGAGCCTGCGCCTTGAGCCCAAATCCCGAGTAAGCCCTTCAGAGCGCTCTTAATACAGCCACGCGTTTGTAGATCATTTATTTGCCAGGCTGCGTTTCTCTGCAGCCGATCTCTGGAGAATAT
The DNA here is from genome assembly GCF_965140235.1 of Caretta caretta. Classification (NCBI taxonomy): domain Eukaryota; kingdom Metazoa; phylum Chordata; order Testudines; family Cheloniidae; genus Caretta; species Caretta caretta. Next base: position 42,418,893 of record NC_134207.1, read on the forward strand.
TTGATTTGGATTTTTCTGTAAAAAGGAGCGAAAGATCGGGAAGGTGGATCTTATTCTAAATAGTGGATTTTTTTTTTTTTTAGTAGCAAAAAGATTAGCAACTCCATCCGGATTGCAGTGACCACGGGTTTACATGAGTGAGGCATGCACGATCGCTCCTGAATTCACAAGAGATATTTTAAAAAGATACAAGCGCTCTCGAGTGTAAACGCAATCTTAAAAACTGCTCTTCTTTTTATGTCCTTCTTGCAAAGAAAGGATCACTCTTATCGCTTCAACGGTAAGGCAAATAGAAAGTTCAAACCGACCGAGGGCAAAGCTTTACTGCTTAAAGCTGCTCTAGCTTATCAGGGTTGCTTTTATCAAGATTGCCTGCAACAAGCCCAGCTCCGTTTGAAATCACTCGGAGTAGGAAGCGGCTTTTAATTGGGCTCTTCTAAAGCAGTGCCGGCTAGTTCATGGACGCTGCCCTTCAAGTCCAGGAAAGTCTTATAGCAGAGCGTTCGCTGATAGGCGCAAAACTCTTTGCGGGGAGCCAGCTCAGGATTGAAAGGTGCTTTGATTTGCTCCTGCTTTTATTTGGGCCCGATCCTGCTTCCATTAAAGCCCGCGGGGGAAACCCTCGTGGATTTCAGTGGATGCAGGATCTGCACTTCCTCGCTCTTTTGCTTTGTGTTTTGTTTTGCCCGGGCATCAGCTGTTCTCTCCCGGTGTTGTAAACCTCGTCCACCGCACCAGGTTAACGTGACAAATGCCGATAGATCCATACGGGCAGCGATCCATACGGGCAGCCTGAGACCGCCTTGTTCTCGATCACTTATGTCACCCCCTCCTCCCCCTACAGCTGTGTGCCGGGGGGAAAGATCCACCCCAGATCTTCAGCCCTTTTCGCATTTAAAGGTTGTTGAACTGCCTCTCCCACTGATTCTTTGCCAGCTCTTATACTGGGGAAGGTGAAGTTGAGGATCCTTTGGGACTGGGACAGAGAGTGTAAAAACATTTTGTTACCCGGGCTTGTGATCTATTAATGACAGAGGAATTAAATAGTTCTTAAGGAGGGTTGTAAATTCCTTCCCTTCCCCCCTAACTATTTAGGACCCCCCCACCCCGCCAACCTGCACACTACAACCTGCCTGCAGCTCTGACCCTATAGAAAGAGCAAGCTGCTCTTTCAGCTGGGTCAGGGGGTTCATTAGCTGTTGAAAGCCCTGAAAAGCAAATTACCTTCCTATATTTGATGATTTTTCGGACAAAGCTCAGCTTTAAAAAGCCACATGGCTCCTTTGTAGTTATATGAGCTGGTTATTCAGTCCCCAGCTTCAATCAAAACCAGAAAGCAGCTGAGACTTGTTTGCCCCCGAAGCTCTTCTTGTCTGCTCTGCGGAGGGACATCCTTTATCTCCTACCTGAGCTGTTCCTCTGAGTCCAAGCGCCTTGCTTCACACGCTGCTCTTGAGCCAGGGGTCCACACAGCCAAGAGGTCCTGGCACAATAGGCGGTAATGTTCGAGGCAGTTTGTTTTCATATGGTCAAAGAAGAAAAGTGTGGGGAGGGTTAACGGCAAATGTGTTTTCAAACTCTACATTTTCTCCTTTTATGCCCCTTATATTTGGCCCCGTAGAGTTAATTTGAAAAGCGTCGCTCGTCCGAAGTCGTCTGCTCACTCTGAAATCGCTTTGAGGAATAGGATGCGTGGGATGAGCTTTGAACGATTTTGGACGCGGAGTAAAACGCCAGTGAAGGCGTAGTGCTTTTTGGTGCTTGCTTGTTTTGTAACTACTCCCTCTCGGGGGTGTGTGTGTGTGTCAGAAACTCCCGTAGGTCCCGGATAGGGTTTCTAGGAATACAGAAACCGAGAGCTAGTTTTGGTTCCCGGTTGTGTCTATTTTTTTAAGTTGCTTTCTGAAATTAAGATGTCTTTCCCCGCCATAACAATTACCCCACTGCGTACTGCCAGCTTGTTTGCAGAGCCCTGAAAGCCGCATAAAAACACCCCTTTCAAGATCATCTTATTCTTGATCACCAGAGGAAAGACAGTTAATTTAACAAATTTAGCTCATCTTGCTGCATGGAGGATTCTACTCCGTGGGGAAGTGATTTGCGAACAGAAGTCCCGGTTTGATGAAGGAAAAGCCTCACTTTCCCTCATTGATTTTGATTTGATGTGTCACAGGCTGTGACCTTGTGCTGGACCTTCTATGGGTTGCTTAGCATCAAGCCGCTGATTGGAGTATTTCAACTCAGTGATCTAATTGAGTGTTCATGTCATAACATATCAAATATTGTCTAGTCTCCCATAATGAAGTGGACCAGCCAATGGCACATCACCAAAAACTTCAAGAGAACTTCCGTTCCTCTGAAGTGGTAGCTTTTTTACTGCCCACCTCCCTGTGGGCTCCTCGCCCAGTTAATTGCCGAGCTGGAGTTGTGCGGCTGCTGAACAGTCCCTGCTCAGAAAAGTTTCTGTCAATTCATTTACAGACAATATAGCCCCCCAATTGACCCAATTAGATAGGCTGCTATTTACCTAACTAGGAATTCTGGAGGAGACAGTGGTAGCCATACCTTGTCTGCCCACATGACCTTGTTAATTGCAGGGGTTCATAAGGATAACAATTGGGGCGGAGTGTAGAGAATCCTTTGGCCACATAAAGAAATTCGGTTCCCAGACCTGTTCTCTGGGAGGAGAATTTCAAGAAGAGTTAACAGGAGTAAGAGACTTTCTTATTGGATGATCTGCAATTACTCGTGTCTGTGTGTGTGTGTGTGTGTGTGTGTCTCCTTGGGTGAATGCATGGAATTGCAGCCAAAGAACATAGCCTCTGATCTGTCCACTGCACACCCAAAATAGTGCACCGGTATCTTCTCAGTAATGAGTTAAGAAGTGGAGAGCGGTTAAATCGAAGCTCCAAATACTATCCCTTCTGGCGTTGCTTTCTTCCTTCCCCTAAACGAGTGAGATCGCTTTCGGGGCAGTTGGATAGGGGAAGAAGCCGCGCTAGCCTGTATTAGTCTCAAGCGTTAAAAATAATTCAGAAAGGGAGCAATAGGCTGTGATTCCCCCCGCCTCATTTTGTCACCCCACCCCGCTTGTTACGGTCGCAAGATCAGACAGGACCTAGCTGAATGTAGGAAAATTACTGTTGGCACATGAAGTAACTCATTAAAACGCAGATGGTGCTCTCTGGCCTCAGGACCCCCAGCATTGGAGCGCCACAGTAAAGCAGGACAATTAGGAAGGAGAACTAGGCAGGAGAAAAGTAAGAGAAGGAGGGAGCTGCGAGAGAGAGAGAGAAATCAACAAGGAAACTGGCAAAGAGGAAGAAATGCAGAATGGTTCACATACAGAGGCAGTGTCAGGGAGAGCTTCTTTCCAAGCAATAACGAGGGGACAGGGGAGGGGGTCAGGCAATTGGCCCTTAGGTTAATGTCAGATTTCCCTTTTGGATGCAAAGTTTCTACGTCGGTTCCAAACAAGAGAGGATCCTTATTACATTGGAGGAGTTTTTCCACAACAAACACAGTAAGATCTGAATATTATTGCCGGATTTGAAAGAGATGCAGACCGTCTCCTTCCCCCCAGTTAGTGTTGCACGTGCAAGATAGTTCATTAAGAAGTTTACAGGAATCTGATTGTAATTTTGTGTTGTTTCCCTTTTATGTTGTGGGGCGGGGGGAGGGAAATCCACGTGCAAAATCTGAAAATGTCCCGGCTGTTCATGTGGCAGAAGAAAAGGAATGTAAATCCCACTTGAAGTTCATTTTGTGCTGCATGTTTATGCAAAACAGCGGGTTTCTGGGTGGACCTAGGGCTGCAATGCAGTGTGATCAGTGTAGAGCCTTTGCCCAGGCAATGTTGTCGTTGGCAAAAGGAAAATGAAATATAAGCAGGGAAGTATTTTAATGGGGAAGGAGGGAATTCACAACTGTTAATTATTTGGTGACCTTGTATTCGATTTGTTTGAGCCCCTTATAAAAACACTAATGCAGACCAGACGGCCAAAGTGAGGGAGCCTGCAGAAGGTTCCAATCTGCGCTTTATTTCCCTGGTAAGAGCCTTGGAAAGAGTGGAGGGACTGGCGGTGGGAGAAGGTTGGAAGGCGGTGTGCTTGCAGTACCCTCCACCACTGGGGTGGGGGACATCTTGTCTCTTTGTTAACCACAAGGGACAGAAAGGTCTCGAAAGAGATCCTGCGACTAGCCACGAGCGAGAGAAAGGAACTAGATTTGGGGCTAGAAGGTGGGGGAGGCTTTTCTGTTCCCGGGGATGGAGTGGGGGCAGCCACAATTCCTCTTGTCACATTCTCTTTGGGCGATGTGGTTTTTCTTCTGTCAGTCCTGGGAACTGAGCTGGGAGCTGTTGGGACGGTAGCTGGGAGGGAAGAAGTGGGAGGGTACAGAAAAGTTATAGAATAGTCGCAAAGCAATTGCCACAGAACACTCCCTTGTTTGTTGTGTCTTTTTTTAACAAGACACCGGCCTTTTGCAGCAGTAATCCAGCTGTATCTGTAAAGATCGCTCCATTTACTCTTGATACTGGCTAGGCGTTTTTAATTTAGGTGAAGCAAAACAACCAACTTGCATTCGGATCTATAAATCCTCCATTAGCCATCCATTTCATCGGGCAACAAACAAAACCGTTTACCACCTCATTCTGTTGATCTTAGTCGCTACCTCATAAAAAGGCACGGGTACATCTTAAATGCTACACACACAGTCTCTTTAAAGCCCTATGCAGTGTGCAGTAATCAGCCAGTGCATGAAAATCAAGGAGTCCAAATACCTAAAGTAATTCCAAATGCTTATTTTGGACCCGATCCCACAATCTTTACCCCTCCCTCCCGCCCCCCCCCCCAACCCTTCCCTTGTTTCCTACGGGACAGATTTGCCCTGGTAAGATCGAGCTCTTTGTTTTCAGAATTGTTATTGCTGTTTAGAAAGCTCCCATCTTTTTCTTGCCCTCTTCCCCATAATGTTGTGCAAAACTAGGGTCACAGCAAAATGCCATAGGATCCTGCGATGAAATATGAACTGATCAGGGAGATCGAGAACGAAATCTTACCATCCGCACACGCCTGCCCGCCTCTTAGACTGTTTACACGTACACGAGCCCTTTAGAATTCCGAGTCTCGTCATGCAACGCTCAAACTAGATTCGGAATGCAACATATTTGTTTGCCACTGGCGAACTAAGAGCAAGAGTAGCCGCAGCGGTGGGGTTGTAAGGGGACGTTAATCAGGCGATCTGCTGCATCGCGTTCATTACTTTCGTCATTACTTCTTAATCCTAAAGAGAGAGAGAGAGAGAGAGAGAGAAAAGACGATGTGGAAACGCTTGTTTCCTCGCATGCCCTGCTGTGGCGTTTTGCAACAAACTAGCAATAGGTTCTGGAGCTAGTCAGCCTCGCCAATAGGGAACTCCGATTGTTCCCTGGCCACATGACTAAAAGATGGTCTCCAAACTATAGGGGGACATTTTATTTTTTACTAACTGGTAGGCTAAAGAATGGGCAGATATTTAAGCCCCGAATTTGCTGAAATGAATGCTGGTCTTTATCACACATACATTTCTCGTCTGGTTTTTCTACTCTTCTGTATCTCTAGCTTCAGAAATAATCCAAGAGCTGTAAAACAAATAATTTTGGGACAGGAATATTTTAGGATTTGGGGGGCTATTTAAATTAATATTTAGGTAAGAAAATAATTCAGACTAACATAGGGAGGGACCACACTTAACTTGCTCTGAGAGTGAAGCCATTTCGCTTTAGCATGCATCCTACTCTTCTACGAAGCAGTGAGGGCGATTTTAACTTTGTTAAATGTGTTATATAAAAGGGCACTAACACCCATGCTAAACTCCCTTTGGATTTGTCTTGCATAAGGACTGTATTATCCAGTCCAGTTTGACAGGGCTATAACTTCAGATTGGTGGCTAGAGTACATTTGTCTGTTTTGTCACTTTGTTGAAGTTTGTTCATGGGATTAAAGAGAAAACGAGAGAGAGAGAGAGAGAGAGAGAGAGAGAGAGAGAGTGAGCAAGGAAGAGGCTGGTGATAAACCCAGAACAGAATTGCCATAGCAGAGGGAGACGGCTAAAATGTAAGATTTAGTATTCAGTATTTTCAGGCATAGATTCAGTGAAGAAAATGATCAAGAAAATAAATGCACGCTAGCTGTGGGCATTTTGACTGTAAAATATGCACTAAATAATCACCCTGAGTTCGTTCACTTTTTGGCAGGATGAGGAACAGATTCTAGGAAGGTGTGGTCTTTCCCAGTTACCTGATAGTGAGCGAATGAAACGTTTAAACCTAGTCACACAGTGCAATAAAAAGCCAGTGCAAGGCGCTCAGAGATGTGGAATTCAAACTGGAGAAATACCACACATGGAGAGCTAGCCTCTTTACTCTATAGCCCACATCATGCTTAGAAAGTACTACCTGTCAGTGTTGTTACTGTGCAGACAATGTGTAGGCAGCCTGTCATGATTACTGAGGATATATGTTTTAACTTTCAGATTATTGTTGAACGAGAGTCTTTAAATGGTCTTTAAACTGCAAATGTGCTTTTGCTTTGAGTTTAAATATGGCTTGAAAGAGAATTGGGAAAGAGAAAATTCTTCTTGAATGTGGTTTTGGTATAATTTGTAGTGATGTAAAGTTAAGATTTGAGCCCTAATGAATTGGCGGGAAGCCCAGTACCTGATTTGCCATGAAAAGGGAAACTTTGTGTAGGCTTCATTAATCCCAGCCTTTCCTCGGAGTTCAGGTCTGCCTGCTAGAAAGTGAACTCGGGAAGCAGGAGTCGTTTAACACAGGGAGTTAAAGGAAACATCCCGTGCAAATAATTAATTTAACCCTAGAGATGGTAAAAACCACCACAACCACAAAGTAAAGGAAATGTACATAACAGGAGGGCTCCTAGGAGGGAACGCTTCCAGCTCCAGCTCGGATGGCATTTCTCCCACAGACTCTTCTGTTAAAGCAGTGACATGAAGGTGTCCCACGCAAAATTCTGCAAGGCAAAACACGATCAGCATATTCGTTTCCCGGGACACGCTTGAAAGGGCAGGGTCTACATCAGGCTGTTTCTTTTCCCCACCAGTGCCACGTGCTTCAATCCAGATAGATCCGTCTCCCCCCGCAATATTTTAGCTTCACATGGACAACTAACAAAAAGGACATTCGAAAGAATAATATAACACTCAGGTGTACGCACATTTAAATTCCAAACACCAGGGTACCTGGAGGCTGACTTCTCCCTATGGTATTTTCTGTAATTCCGTGTTTCCAACAGCCACTTGTGTGCTTTAGCAATACAGTACATTTGTTGAGCTCTGGAAATAGGTTAGCAATAAGCTGAGAGGGGGCAGATTTTGAATGTGTTGTCTGAGGACACAGATTCCACCCTAGCCATGTCTTTGATTTCAAGGTAAATAATGAAGCAAAGCCCCATAAACACCGTAAGACCCTACCACAAAGGGTGAGCGAGAGCAAGGGGTGTTTTCACCGTTACTGTGCTCTTTGCACGGTAAAACGGAAAACAAATGGACTGAAAGTTTCTAAAAAAGGATCAGTCTTTCTCAGATTTCTAGAATTTTTTATGCCCCCCCCCCCCCACACACACACCGCACTCTTCCCTCGCTCCTCTGGTTTTCCCACCCTCTTGACTGTTTGCATTGGGAGCAAGCCAATATGGTTTAGGATTATGTCTTCATCTGTAATTATTAGGTTACAAGAGTGAGCAAACAACGTTTATCTGATCGGATTCAAAGCTGCCTATTTGAAATAACCGGTGCCCTGGCCCCTTTGACGGAATAAGGAGAACTGGCAATTTTATCAGTTGATGAAAGCTTTCTGACTGAACAATTTCTGGACCTCAGGTAGTGCCGAGATGTGGCCGTCCTTTGACATCTTCTTACCCACCTGGTACATTTCCTCTCCTTTTCTGGCGTCCCTGTCCCATGTGACATGAAGCCAGTTCAGACTCAAATATAGTTAGAGGAGCAACAGATTTGTTCTTGTTTGAAACCCACACGTCCGAGATCGTCCTACCCGTGGCTGGAAGAGTTGAGTGATCTCCTTAACCGCTTAACACAGAGCGTTCGGACAATTTACAACCCTCAAGTTGCCGTTTTCAACCCTAAAACCTCACATGGGATCTCGCATTTTCCTCCCCACTACTGCTCAGTGCGTATAACTGCCATTTAAAAGTACACTTGACATTTGCCCCTTGATGGCATAAATCTCCAGGCGACATTCCGGAGCCACTAAATGTCCAGCCCTGCTGATGGAAATCTGAGACACTTTGCTTTCACTTGTCCTCACGTGGGAAAAGGGAGACTTGGCCCACTCCCCCCTTTCAAACCTCTCTCAGGCGATCCCCACAATTCTCTTTGCGGAGCTCAGTTGAAAAATGTGCCTGCAACCCTCCCCCCACCCCCGTCCAGCTGAAAGCTACAGCCCCATAGAAAGGGGTTAGTTCTATGGAGCAGGTGACTGCCCGTGCGTTTCCCCTTCTCCCGCCTTCTAGCAGGGTGACCGGAGAGCACTACACCTTCCGGTAGATCTCCGCCTGGTAACAGGTCCCAGGAAGGGGCGTGGGGGGGGGGATACCTCTATTTCAGGTCCGGGTTCTCCGCCTGCCACCAGCCTGCTGGGGTGGGACACGTGCTGACAAGCTGTGAGTGGGAAGGGGGGAGCTAGGCTCAAGATTTTAGGGCTCTGAAGGGACTCTGAGAACTGGTAAACCTGGGATCACAGTACTCTGGGGACCCCAGGGTCGAGGAATCTGGAACCAAACAGATCCAGACACCTAGACTCAAAGGTCCCAGTGGGCTGGGCTCCTGACACATCTGGGCTTCAGCTGCAATTCCCCGGAAGAGAAAAAGTGGACGCGCATCTCCTTTGAGATCAAACACAAGACCCCCGCCCCTCAAGCAGGACTAGAGAGACCCAGCTTTCCCCTGGCCCTGAAGACCGGGGGCAGAGGGTTGGTCGCCTGGTAAGCAGGGGTTGGGAAGGTGTTGGCGTGTGCCAGACAGGCATGGGGAAGAAGATCTGCAGCCTCTCTGATCCCAGCAGACCCAGCAGCACTGCGTGAGAGCCCACGGGCGAATAAATGGAGCTCCTACTTTCCTAGTCCTGCCTCGGACACTATTCAGCTCCCGGGCCGCTCACAGAGCGCAGGGTCAGCGGCCAACGCTGCGTTTAACCTGGCCCCCTAGGAGGAGCGAGCTATTCAAAAGCCCATAGCTCTGATCACCCTGCCACCCCCTGCCCCATGTGAATGTTGGTTTACAAAATAATGAATAAGAGAATAATGAAGGAATGGGGCTGCCGCTGAGCTTGCCGTACGCGCCTTAGGTTCTAGACAGCCATTTACGAGAAGGATCAACTACGCTTTCAAAATAATGTAGCCCTGGCTCTGGCTGCAGCATGAATTTAGGGCTCTGGATAGTGAAAGTGAAATGTGACGAAGCAAGCAGGGCATTGTTCGAAGCATCCACATTCTTGCTGTTGGAATGTCCATCTTTTCCTGAAACTTACCCCGCATCTCAGACCCATGCTCAGCACATAAAGTGGAGGAAAAACTCGTGAAGCTGACACACAGTCCTGGCTGGGTGAGTGTTGTCTGAGAGCTTCACTTTCTTGAATTATTCACCCCATCCTGAAGTCCTTGTGCACTCCGAACCCTCGCCCGAAGTCAACAGAGGAGATTTGGGTGTATTAGGAACAAGGGAGGGGGGAAGGGGTGTGTGGATCAGGCCCAGTGTGAAAAACAACAGAGAGACAAATGAAACCATAAAGAACTATGGCCCCATTCCGAATTGTTTCTGAAGCACAAGCCGGGCGGACACAACACATTTTGCCTTGTTCCAGCTGGAGGGCTGATAAAACACGTGTAAACATTGCCGTGATAGGCCGAATCCTGCTCACTTCTCTCAATGGAGCGCTCCCAACAGCACTTTAAGGTCATTAGAATGAAGCTAGGCAGCACTTGCTATATTTCACTTTTATTTTAAACAGATTGTTTTAACAGCTGTCGTTGTCACCTTGTTTTTGTAGGCTCTATGGTTGTTAATAAATGTGTAATTCCCACTGAAGTAGGTTTGTATCTCCGTCGGGGCTGTGTCTGGGTATCCCTGAGCTGCTGCTGCTGCTCTTCAGAAGACCCAACTGCAGTTTGAATTAATTAGTTCTAGTTAATCTTCATTATGGAAAAGGAATATTCCTTCCTCGGTTGAAACTAGGTTACAGGAGTCTCACTTGGAGGTTTTGTAGGCCTCATTCCAAATTCCCTGGTGCTCTTCTTTATGAAGAACTCTGGCCACCCGCTTGAAATTAATCAGCAATGGGATTTCACTTTTAAAAGGCGCTGGTCCGATTTCTACTGAAGTCAAGGGGAGATTTGCCCGTGATCTCAGTGGCAGCGGGCTAGAATCCCAAGTGCTTTACCCAGGATTAATCCATCTTCATACAATCATTTTGTCATCTGCTTTGGTAAAATCATTCCACCTATTTTATTTTAAACGAATTAACCCTTTCACTGCTGTCTTAATTATCTTTTATCTTCCTCACACAAGGAAATGTATAATTGATTTCCAGGACCGATCCATGTTTATCAATGACTCACATACACATTTCTAGGGAAAGAAAACCTATTTTTGCCTTCCCCCCGGGAAAATATAACCCTGCCCTGAATAAAGGTGGAAAGCTCCTCAGAAACATTTTCTAGAGGGATGGAAACCTGGTAAAAGTGTACTTCGCTACAGCCACCCAGACGGGCTTCCACCGGGTCCCTAAACTCTTCGCAGGGGTTTGTTAGGAAACCCTGGTTCTGCGCAGGGTTGCAGAGAAGGCTCTGTTAGGAAAGAGCCGCGATCTCTCGAGGAATATTTCCTGGGCACTGTGTCCCGGTTAGGCAATGCGATTCCAGCTGAATTTCACACAGTACCTATTGGCTGCATTTTTGGGGAAAAAAGCAGCCAATGGAGAGTGACTTTTGAGTTCCTGTATGTCAAGCCATATTGATTTTTACATCGATTTGGCAAGTCTGGAGGTCTTGGCTTCCATAAATCATCCGGCTGTTCCCCCACGCCTCAGCTGGCTCCCCCCTCCCAGACTTTTCAGCTGGACCTTCGGTTGTGAAATACACTGATTAGAAATAGCAATGACCTCTGAAATCAACAAATAACAGGGATTGTATATTTCTTTAGTCTCCATTTCTACCTCTGGTGCAAGCTGAGCTTGGAAATGCTGCGAGGGGCTGCTGAACGCTGGCTCCAATGACACTTTTACTATTGAAATATACACAAACTTTACTAGCTTCTGGGGAGACCCAGGGGCTTTGGGAATTTTTGTATTCGCTGGGTTGTAAACATTTTATTGGAAAGCAGCTCGGGGGAATCTGGTTTGCTTTTCGTGCTGTACTTCGTACACAAATGTGTCAAAAAAGAAGTCCAGGTTTCTCTCTCGGAGCGGAATAAAATAGCCCCCTCCCCTCCCCCGCCGGACTCTAGCCGCAGAGGACAGCAGGGCGGTCGGGGTGAGGAAATGTCCCTGGAGCGCGGGCTGTCAGAACACGCCCGGTCCCGGGAGCCAGTGTGGACGCGGAGCGAGGCGATTCTCGCTGTGTGCCGATCCTGCCACTAAACCACGGGCTCCCTTTTAGAGACGCCCAGTGCCCACAGTGGAAACACGCTAGGGCCAGCGACTCATCTAACCCCCCCAGCGACCCTGCCATGGAAGGAGAAGCCCCGCGGAGAGTCGCCGGCACCGGTCCTCTCCCTTCCCCGGGAGAGGGCGCCTGGCTCTCCGGGCCGGGGCCGGGGCCGGGGCCGGGGGGCGGTTTCGGGGCAGGCAGGGCCGCTGGAGGAGTGAGCCCAGGCTGCCTGCCCTGTCTCCCCGCGGCCGCGGGAAGGTCCCCCGGCGTGAAACTGACTGTAATTATGTGTTATCTTGCAGACGATCTCTCGCCCGCCCCGCTCAGGAGACAGAAGTATTTGTTTGATGTATCGACCCTCTCAGACAAAGAAGAGCTGGTGGGAGCGGAGCTGCGGCTCTTTCGCAAAGCCCCCGGCCACCGCCTCCCCCAGCCCCCGCCGGGCCTGTCCTCCATGCAGCTCTTCCCCTGCCTCTCCCCCCGGCTCCTGGACGCCCGGACGCTGGACCCGCGGGAGGCTCCCCCGGCCGGCTGGGAAGTGTTTGACGTGTGGCAGGGGCTGCAGCAGCAGCGGCCCTGGAAGCAGCTCTGCCTGGAGCTGCGGGCCCCGGGGGGCCGGGGGCAGCAGCCGCGGGCGGACCTCCGGGGCCTGGGCTTCGGGCGGCGAGGCCGGGCGCAGCAGGAGAAGGCCCTGCTGGTGGTGTTCACCAGGTCCCCGCGCAAGAACCTGTTCGCCGAGCTGCGCGAGGAGCGGGGCTCGCCGCGGGAGGAGCCGGGCTCGCCGCGGCGCGTGCCGCAGGAGACCCAGCAGCAGTTCAAGACGCGGCGGAAGAGGCGGACCGCCTTCGCCAGCCGCCATGGCAAAAGGCATGGCAAGAAGTCCCGGCTCAGGTGCAGCAAAAAGCCCCTGCACGTGAACTTTAAGGAGCTGGGCTGGGACGACTGGATTATCGCCCCGCTGGAGTACGAAGCCTACCACTGCGAAGGGGTGTGCGACTTCCCGCTGAGATCCCACCTGGAGCCCACCAACCACGCCATCATCCAGACCCTCATGAACTCCATGGACCCCAGCTCCACGCCCCCCAGCTGCTGCGTGCCCACCAAGCTGACCCCCATCAGCATCCTCTACATAGACGCGGGCAACAACGTGGTGTACAAGCAGTACGAAGACATGGTGGTGGAGTCCTGCGGTTGCAGGTAGCAGGCTGCTTTGCCGGTCTCCCCGGGGGAGATCAGGCGGGTTGGAGCTATAAATGAACTCAAAGGACAGGAGAGGGCTGGTCGAGTCTGAGGTCCCGGAAACTTCACCTATTGGACGGGACGGGAGGGGAATTCTCACATGTTGGGTGCTCCTGGAAAACAGTCAAGGATCTGAGGCGCGTCTGCATCGGCCGGCGTGATCTGCATACTTGATAGGCTTGAATGGGTGAGGAATAGTTTGTGTATCCGTCTCCTCTGTACCCCTGCTCTCGACACATTGGAAACCAGCGTTAAAACCAGCCACCAACCAACCCTTTCCTCTGGCGAAGCTCCACAGTACAGAGGAGAAGGTGGGCTTTAACTGCCTTCTCCGTGCCTGACCCAGCCAGCCCCATGGACCCCTCACCCAACAGGCTGGGGCTGCTCAGTTTTCAGGAGAAAGCTGGCACTGAGTAGCCCACCTGCCAGATCCTGCTTTGCACACAAGGAGATTCAAGCCCACCCCTTCCTTCAAAGAACTGGGTGGAAGTGGAGGCAGGAAAGTGGGAGGGGGCGGAAAGAGGGGGACACTTTTGCAGATCTGATGGGAACCAGCGCTCTCCAGATCCGGTTGTGGGAGTCAAGTCTGGAGAGAGAAGGATTATTTTGCTGCGCCTTCTCCGTTGATGTTTCTCCCCAGTGTATACAAGATGCAGCGACAGGCACCTGTTCAAACTGAGCCCGTTTAAGATTAAGGGAAAGCAACAGGCACGACTCCTTTCGTGGGTTGGCATGGGGGGAGTAACGGAACTAGCAAGCAGAGGAGGCAAAAAAAAAAAAAAAAAGTCCCCGATAAAGTTTTGGTTCCAAGGACTTTCCCCTTGGAATTATCTGATGATCTATATCTGCTTTAAGGGTAAAGGCAATTTACCAAGTATAAAAACAATCAAAGCCAGAGAGCAGAATGACTCCTGCCTCTGAAGTTTCCCTAAGAAGGGTTATTTCGTTTCTGCCCTCTCTCTTTCACATTCCTGCAAAATTACCAGCCAGAAATAGCCTACGGCCCCCTCCCCCAAAAACATTGTTCCAGATTGTAATTACCAGTTCGGTTATATTTTAAGGCTTAGTAATGAAAAACTGTGAAAAGAGCAAAGTGTTACAGAAAACACAAATGGGAGTGATTTGGAATGGAAGCTCCTTTAAATTTTAAGAAAAAGCATGAAACTATTCAATTAACAAATTCCGTATCAACCTGCAACAGTATTATATGGAAATATGGTGCTGGAAAAAGCATTTATAAAGATTTTTGTTTCCTTCCCACCTTTTGTCTGAAACACAGCTTTACCCAAGGAAAGTGCACTTCTCAGCATGCCTAACCCTTTTTGGTTTTATTTTTAACTTGTATGTTTACAGGTTTAGACGTCCCCCACGGAATTCTAGTGCTGTTAGCTTATCTGGTTTCACAAAGCTTCAAACAGGTGAAAAAAGAGGATGAGAATAATAATAATAATAATTAATAATTAATAATTAATTAATAATATAAACCGCTAATAATAATAAAAAGACTCGACCAGGAGCAATAATTTAAAATGCACATTTTGCTTTGGATGCACTTGTTGTTCATATTAAAGCTGTAAATATTTGTTTATTTAAACAGACTGAAAAGTGCAAAATGGAGGTGAACAACATGCATTTCTTTTTTAAATGTACAAAACATTATATGCACTCAAAATGTTATAATTTCTAATATTTTTTAAAGTTTATATTTGAGTTGTACAGAGTTAAGCATTAATCAAATATTTCATTCTTCCTTAAAGATATCATTTCCTTAAAATATTATTGCAAGATTTAAATTCTGTGTTAATAATGGAGATTTTTTTTTACTGTCTACCTCACTATAATACAAGTATTTACAACTCTAAAATTATCTGAGGTAAATTAATATTCAGAGCATTTTTACAGTACACTTTTACTGGACGATACTACAACTATTACTGTATTATTAAACTTTTTTTTTTCAAAAAGTCAGCTTGCTTTTATATGTTCTCTTGTTTGGTTAAGTAATAACAAATTCCTCTCAAACATTGGCTGCAATTCTAAAATGATGTAGTGTTAAGTTCCAATAAACACCACTTAAAATATAATATTCAAAGCCATTCTTCCTACTTGAAACCCTTCTGTATTCTCATAAGAGTTTTACTTTTACCTTTAATATACATTGTTGGTATTATTATGAGAGAAGCTACATTATGATTTTATATAACTTTAATGTAACTGGAAGAATGCATTAAATGGAAAGATTCAGACGAACATTTGTAAATATCATCTGTATTGGACACATTTCTATACACTGTATTATGATGAGAAGCATAAGTACTGGATGTTTTATAAATGATATTTATTTTTGATGCAATGGGTAAAATATTTATTAAATTTTTTCCTGGTTATCTCTTAGATAATGAAGAGCTATTCACTGAGTAACTGTTTCAATAAGAGAAAAATTCCAATCTCTTATTATGACATGGTGTTCAGACAACAGCAGTAGCCCACTGTGCATTTAGCATGATTCCTTTCAAAGAAAACTTAAATCTGTATGCACAGGAGTTGAAAGAACTTCTCACCTTGTAGAAACTGTGAAATGTATTTGCAAACAAGGTTCTTTTCATGGAAGGAGGCATTTCTATCTGATCACAGGACCTACTCGACAGATTTTACTCAGGCAAACTTGCATTCATTTGGAAACGTGCTTGAATAAAAGATTGCAGGATTGGGCCCATAGTTTTTGACACCAGTAGGGTAGAAGCCCAATAGAAGAGTCCTGCTGTTGTAATATGCTTTCATCTCAAGAGAATATTAATGTTTAATGTTTAAACATGCTTCCTGCTAATATTAGATTCAGAAATAGCATCCTTAATATGAGAGGTTAGTTTCAAAATACAGTTCACTGATTGTATATGGCAAGAGGTGGAGGTGTTCCTTCCCCTGTGAACTTTGATTGCTGCTTTGAGCTAAATTACTACAGTTTTCTTTTAAGAGTGTTTTACTGTGGATCAGTCTTCTACTATAGGCTTGAAGGAAGGCAAAGTGGAAAAAAAAATCTGTATCTTAAATGGATATAACAGTGTCTGTACCCAAAAAGGAGCAAGGAATAGGACACCATGAACTGGAAATGACTATTGTATGCAAACCTGAAATTCTACAAAAAGAGCACATTCCAGAAGTTTTTAAATGATGAGTTATTTCTCTTTCAATTGTTATTGTCTAATTAGCAAACAAAATAGCAGCTGTACAGACAGTTATTGTTCCAACTAAAAAAATACAGTATACTTTTCAATGCTAATCATCTTAACCTCTTTATTATAAGAAGGATTTTGCTTATAGTATTACCCTTTATATAAAGTATTTAGGTGCAACTTAATTGTAAACATGCATGCTGCATTTTTTGGAATGTCTCAGAAATGATATTGTGGAGGCTGGTTAGAAGTAATAGAATAATTATTGAGAACCTTATCACCCTATCCTAAATCCCCCCTCCACCTCCACTTTTTCATTCTTTTTATGCATCTGTTTTGGATGCTGTAGTTCATTTGACATGTTCTGGGCACATTTTGGCAAGTCCCCTATTGCCAATAAACCGCATTTCTGCTTATTTCCTTTTTTAGTTCTGCAGTGTCCCTTTAATATTGTGTGAAATTGAGAAGGCAAAGAGGGGAGGTGCAAAAATACAGCAAGGCTGACAGATTTTCATTCTCCCCTCCTCTCCTCCTTCTAAAAAAAAAAGTATTAACTAGTGAGCTGGACAGAGATTGTTGGTGGATGTTTTCTGGGCTCTTTAACATGAATCCTGAAAGCCCTTAGTACAGAGAAAATGAACCCTAATGCGATAATTGAATGGAAGTATATCTCTGAGTGCTGCCAAAGGACTTTCTTTCCTATATTCAACTCCCCATGTTCAAAAGCATAGTTAGAAGGAGACAATGATTTCTTTATTACATTTCTGGCCAGAAGAGGGAGCAGGATCTATTAGGCTGTGGAAACAGTTACTAGCAAATGTTAGACAACTCTTCAAACACTGATTGTATAATAGCATTGTAAAAAAATGAAACTCCTTTCATTCTTAGCTATGTAACAGAGCATTTAAACCTGAGGTATTTGTATAATAGAAGTGTACAGAGGCTTAAACACGTGGAGGATCACACTCTTAAACCTTGCAAAACACTTTCTTGCCTTACAAGGGATGATTCTCATTTTAGATCCAGTTTTATCTCCCTCCCACACAGACCTGCTGGGAATTCATTTTTATTGTTGGAAGTGGTTTACATCAGAAAAGCTGAATCAAGATATTAAGCCTGTAGGCAATAGGCCCAATTTTTCTCTTCCTTATGCTTATACCAGTTAGGTATAAGTCTATTGAAAGCAGTAGAATAGTTGGGTTTTACACTGATGTAACTGAGATCAGAACTAGGCCAAATGTTATTTAGGCTATCAAATTGACCACAGGTAGTGTGAAATTTCGCATTTATCATTATTATTAATTAGTATTTTATTGTATTATTATTATGCCTCTCATTTTGTGTCTTAAAAGCCCATTTGAGGCCTCAGGAGTTTGAGAGGTTTGAATAACCTACATTTATACTTGGGGATTAATGGTACAGAACTTAGGCAACACAAAGTGGATTTCAATAAAGTCTAATTTATTTAATTGCACATAGGCCCTGGTGCTGTGGTATAGTGATAAGAAGATAAGCATGTTGTGTGGAATATACTCATTTATTGTAGGAGTCTCTCATTAATATTGTATTTCCAAATATCTGTGGTCCCTATTTCTTTATAATGTAAAAGCAATTATAAGCACTAATACACTCCAACTGTTCTTTTACTATGAGGGAGGAGATTTGGCACCACACCTCCCCCTCCCCTGCCTCCATCCTTGGCCCCTCTGTCAGATGACAGAGGGAACAGCTGGTCTGCACCCTTCCCTGAACAATTTGATAGGTTCATTTAAAATATGTCATTCTTTTAGCATACAATATTGCTAGGGTGACCAGATAGCAACAGTGAAAAATGGGGAGCCTTTATTTTCAGGGGTGGGGGTAGAGTTGCCTACGTAAGACAAAGCCCCTAATATCAGGACAGTCATGATAATATCGGGACGTCTGCTCACCCTAAATATTGCCTGAGTGTTGGAAATGGTTCTCCCAAGTACTTTAATTTGTATGATGAAAACACATTCCCTGGAAGCAGGACATCTAAAAACAGTTTGGGGAGCTTTTATCCAGCTCAGCTTCCTAGACAGATATCCTAAAAGCTGTTTCCACACTTTTATTGGGCTAGCTACAGACTCCATGACCTCTGACCCTAGGTCATGAAAGGACCCTGAGGAGCATTTTCACCCTGCAAAACCAGTCTCTGAGCAGTTAATTAAGAATCCATCATTTTTTAGTCTCTGAGGAATTTCAGTATGTTTAGTCTTACAGAAAAAATACTAAAACAAAAGAAGGGAGAGGAATGATTGTGGTTTAGGCTCTGGGTGGAAACTCGGGATATTTGGTTTCCATTCTCAGCTCTGGTTTCAATTTCCAGCTGTATGTGACCTTGGTCAAATCACATAGGGCTAGATTTTTAAAGTTCTTAAGGCACCTAAAGGTGCAGCTAGGCACCTAGTGACATTGATTGCAATGGGAGTTCAGTGCAGAGATCTTTTGACAATTCCATAGGCACCTGTTTGCATCATTAGGCCCTAAAGACCTTAAACTCTCCCTGTCTCAGTTCCCCGTCTGTAAAATGGGGATAACAGTACTTCCTTTCATCTATTTAGCTATTAAGCACTTCAGGGCAAGGATTCTTTGTACTGCACAATACAGCCCTGATTTTAGATTGGATCTCTTGGTGCCACCACAGTACAAATGATATTATGCTGGTCTGATGACTTTTAATGAAGCCTCCAGACTTTGATCTTTTGCTGACATTGATATCAAGTAGCTAATGAGTTACAAAACTAATAATCCAAGCCTGGCAGTGAATATGCTATGCAGGACCCTGTTTGTTTGCTGCAGTTGATTCCACAGATATGGTACATCTGTGATACTTTTCAAAGTATTGTACATTTTTTTTCTGGTATGAATGATTATAAATTAATTGGTTCAGTTGTTTTATTTATTATTTGTACTGTGTTAGTGCCCACATACTCCTGGTGAAATTGGGGCCCTATTGTGATAGGCAATGTACAAACACATAGGAAAACATGGTCCCTGCTTACAACCTGTAGTCCAGATCCTGCAAACTCTGTGTGGATCATGTCACAGATTTGTTTCAGTATAGCCCTCGGAACAGCACTGAATTGAATTTGCGTTGTTTATTAATGAATTCATTCACAAATCCCTTTGTTTCATTACCAGACCAGCTCCAGTATCAGGTATGTCATGGCCACTTAAATGTTACATCCCCTGTTCTGTTTTGGTGTAAAGTAAGTTAACATTGTCAGCTAGAACTGGAATTCTTTAAAATATCTTCCTATTACATCTTGGCAATATCTAACACAAAGAAGATTCAAAATTATGTTCATTAATAAGGACTGACATTTTATTACCCCAGTTAAGTACTGTTCAGTCATTGTCCCTTCTCATTCTTTTAGACAAGGGTCCCCCTGCCCTCCTAACCGAGATGTACCTGAACTCTGCCAAAGTGTGTGGTCTGCTGCAAAACAATGAAAGCAAAGTTATCACTGACATAACAGGCTGTAGAGCTGAGTAACATAAAGCAGATCTGGCTGCAATGTTTTGGAAGGGAGTGAGAAAAGAAAGCGGAGGTGTTTAGCATTCAGGGCCTTTGGAAGTATAGCTGACTTTTGATTTGACTTCCAACTCCCCCCTAAAGAGAAATGAGCTTCCTTGGAGAAGGTTAATGCCATTAGGAGATAAAACAGGTGTGGTCAGTATGTGGCTTGTAGAGTTGCTCTGAACAATTTGAAAATTTGGAAATTTTAATGAAGAACAACAAAAAAATTTCAGCAGTTTTTTAAACGGCATTCCCCCCAACCCACTATTAACCAGTCCTAGTGGTTAGTCTATTAAAGTGGTTGCAGAGAAACCATCTTTATGGCATATGAAAGCTTGCTGACCTTTTCCGTATTGCTCAGTAGTACAGTATTAAGAATTGCTGAAACGTTTATCCTTCTTGTATTGATCAAGTGTTGCACTGTCCTCTCAACAGCAGGCTTCTACCATGCTTAAAAGAGTTACAGTACCAGGAGCAAAATCTGAACAATGTGCTGTTACACACCATGATTTTTACAGTTTTGTATCTGTTTATACACCCATCTCTTTGTCCAACTCTCTTCACTCTCAGGATATTATCATGAGTTTGAGCATGGAAATCTGCTTTATCTGTGTATCCTAATGTCAACATAAGGTTTCACTTGTCATTGATTACGAACCTCTCAGACTGTATTACAGCAAGTCTTCCCATGGTATATAGGCATATCAGTTCTTACCCATTATACCTAGAGATTTCTTGTTTTGTGTGCAGCTGTGCAAAAATTCACTTTCAAAGCTCATTGCTTGGTGCAGCATCAAGTTCTGTGCTGATGGGATAAAATATGATGTAATGAAATAGGATATGGTATGACGCAAAGGCCATAATTCAAAGGTAACCACATTTCTCCAACTGGATACCTGCCATCAATTTTGAAAGCCAAGTGTCTGGTCTGAATGCTGGTAGACTTCTAGAATAGGGAGAGGATGTAAGAGGCAGGTGATTTCTGGTGTTTAGAATTACTTAATGATTAAGCATAGCTCATTGTTCTCACAGTACTGTTCAAAATTAAGCACCCCTTTGGCATCAACTGTAGGACACAAGGAGAAAAGCCTTTGCTGTTAATGCTATACCCTAAAACACACGTTCACAGCTCAAACAGATCGTGCGCTGAGTGTGTAAGCTAAAGCAAAGTCTTCGGGCTGGTGATCTCAGCTCTTGTATCTGCTGCTGATAGCAGAAAAGAAGAGCTGATTGCTGAAGGGACAGATTGTGCCTGCAGCATAGCCCGCTCTTGTGGGCAGACTGGTGGGCCTCAGCGAAGCAGGATGTCTCCCAGAGCTCCTCAAGACCTGGGGGAAGGCATAAACTGACTTGTTCAGCATACATCTCCCCTGCCCTCTGACTCTGCTGGCTGGTCTAGGGGAAGAGCACAGAGCAATGCTCCACCTGCTGCCCAGCCCGTTTGGGATGCTGTGCTATCTGTGGGGAGCATTTGGGTAGCAGCCCAGTGCCGTTTTGAGTGTAGGAGCTGCGATCTTGGCTGGCTCTTAGATGGGCCATGTCAGGTGGGGGAGGCTGCTTACTGCCATCCCTGCACTGTGCCTGTATGGGCCCCTCATTAACAGGAGAGATATCCCAACAAGAAAGTGGTCTCCTTTAGATGTGAGCTGTTATGTGCCTTAGGCTGTATTAATCATCATCCTATGACTTATGCCAGTCAGAGATAGGCTGTGCATGAGATTTCTTCTATGGGTTCTTCTATGGGTTGCTAAATACCTCGTGGTCAGACTCATGAGTAACTCCCTTCTTCTGACTGCTTTGAAATAATAAAACAATTGTAAGGTGCTGACATAATGTGATCCATGTCTTTCCATACCCTCACCGTCACCTGCCAGATGACCTCCTCTTTCCTCCCCCAAATTACAATGTTGCTCCACTCCAGCCAAAGGGCAGCTGCTACATTGCTCAGCCCATGTCAGTTTCCCCTTCTACTCCCTCCCCTTGCTCTTGCTTCCATATTGTATTAATACTAAACTTCTCTTCCTGGCCTTCAAAGCTCTGGACAGCTCCTGCCCTGCCTGCATCTTGCATATTGTTTCTTACTGCATTCTCCTTTGCTCTGCCAATGACATCAGCCTTCTCAACCTCTTTATTTCCTCTCCCACTCCCAGTTTTGTGCCTTTCTTCATACTAACCTCACGCATAGACTGACCCTTCATTCCCCATGCGCCAGTCCCAACATCTCTCCTCATTCAAATCACTACTAAAAATGCATTTTGTTCAAGAGGCCGGACAACATTAGCCCATGTCAATCAGATTCCTCCCCCACAGCATCACGCTGGGAAAATGATGGAGATGATAAAAAAATCATAACCTCACAAGTTAAAAAGACATGGTTTCCCAATGCACTTTGTCTTTTCAGTATCTGTGGTTTTAGGTAGAACTGGTCAAAATGTCCTACTTTGAAAAAAAATTTTCATGGAAAAAAATGTGGTTTTGATAAGAACAAATTTTGTGGAAAAAAATTTTGTTCCATTGTTGAAATTCACTTTTGACAAAACTTCGAATGAAAAAAGGCAGAGTTTTTTGGGGAAATTTTCATGCAACATGGTGAGACAAAAATCCCACTTTCCCTCACTTCTTAACTCTTCCCTCCCCAGGTTTTTTCCCCCTGGACAAAGTAAAAAAGCGCAAGAAAGAGAGGAAAAAACCCAAACATTTGAAACAATTTTTTAAAAACAAACTAAAAATTTTCATTTTGTTTTGAAAAACATTTAGATTAAAAAAACAAATAAAAGAAATTGTGAAACTTTTTGAATGAATGGAAACTTAGGTATTTTTGGAATTAAAAGCATTCTTTTAAATAACTCCATGGTTAGGAATTCTGATCTACAACCAGAACAGTGCGTTGACCTATTGAGGTCCACGTTGCAGAAAGCAAATTTCAAAGTTGCATGTGGCCACATGGATCCACTCAGGTGGAAACAATTGCAGGATCGAGGCCGTAGACCATAAATTCCTCAGGGCAAGCACACATTGACTGCACATATCAATTAATAAATAAAATACTAATGCATTGGGTACATTGGCTTTTTCTGCATACTGTCATGGCAATTATTTGACCTAACTTGAAATAGCTTGCATGGTGCAATTGTTCCATTGTTTCCACATATTCAAAGAGGCAGTAGAAAGCAGAGGTTGGAGAAATATGTTTGTGACTTGGCGGGGCAGAGTCAGATGGCTCTATATTGTGAGATTTCTTTGAAGAAACTGTTGGTATTTCTCTGTCACTGATATCCTGCAATGTATCTCACTGTAAGCAATATCATAACAATAATGAATATTTATAAAGGGTCTTATTAGAACATTTACACAAAGAGAGACATTGTCTAATCTGTAGTGGGGTGAATAATGCAAAATGTTTTCTCTGACTAGTCATTTGAAATTTGTAATGAATTCACTATAAACCATGTTCCTGCCCCTTTTGTGTTTGCTAGCTGTGAATATTGCAATGTTTGAGTTCAACAGACACAGACAAGGATGCGCAGAAAGCTAATGCCAAAGTTGCATGTGTAAGTATTAATGGGAGCCACATTTTAAATATACTACATGCAGGTGTCTATGTTAAAAGTGATTTCACTTCCAACTAATCAGGGAAAAGAAACAATTTCGTATGACAGGTTTCAAGGCACTGCATTTAGCCGTATGGAGTGGAAATCTATCAACTGCATGAAAAAACTTGTACAGATACAGACAGACATCATCTTCCTTTCCAAATGCAAACAGATGGACATCGCACCAAAAGGACTGAAGGTAAAAAATCCATTACAATCTACATACCACACAGACTATGCTGACAGCTTGTGCCACACGCTCTCAAAGAAATTGCGGAATCACCTGATCAACATCCTCTACAGCAAACAGGGAAAGATTAAGAATGAGCTCTCAAAAATGGATACTCTCATAAAAAACCAACCTTCCTCACAAACTTCCTCGTGGCTGGATTTTACTAAATTTCGTATGACTTATCTGACCAATCACAGCTCAGTCACAGAGATCCAACAGCAAATATTTGTCATCTAGTCAAACACACACACACACACACAAAAGACAATGAAATAAAGCTGAGTAAATCTGAGGGAACTGTGATTGCTTAAAGATGTTCAGTAATCTGAAAAAGAGGTGAAATGTGTCTATTAAATTTGTTGGGCATTATCTGCTCAGCTTCAGGGCCAGGTTCACTTCTGTGGCTGAACTCCATTTAACACAGGAGAGGGGATTAGGGCAGGGGTTCTCAAACTTCATTGAACCCCTTCTGACAACAAAAATTACTACATGATCCAGGAGGGAGGACTGAAGCCTAAGCTGCCTGAGCCCCACTGCCCTTGGCCTGAGTCCTATCACCCTGGGCTAAAGCCCTTGGGCTTTGGTCCTGGGTGGCAGGGCCATCCTTACCCATATGCAAAGTGCGCAGCTGCGTAGGGCACCAGGAAATTTCCCCCCACTCCCCCAGGGACTGCAGCAGGGCTCGGCCTGCACTCACCGGCGGCGGGAAGTGCAGCAACCCAGCCCCAGCCATGCCGCCAGTGAGTGCTGGGGGAGGTTCCCCCTTGCCCCCCAAGCCAGCCCCGCCTCCCCAGTAGAGGCCTGTGGCCAGTCCCATCCCACACAGAGGCCTGCCCCCCCCATGGGGGGGGCTGCGTAGGGCCCCAGAATAGCTAGGGATAGCTCTGCTGGGTGGTGGGGCTCAGACTTTGACTTCATCGCCGGGCAGTAGGACTCGAACTTCAGCTTTGGCCTCGGGCCCCAGCAAGTCAAACACCAGCCCTGGTGACCCCATTGAAACAGGGTTGTGACCCCCAGTTTGAGGACCACTGGATTAGGGAGCTGGTTACAGCTCCTTGAATCTGCTCTGGTCCTGGCCCTTGTGAGGCCAGTGGAGTACAGGCATAGCATGGCAGAGCCTGGCCATGCCTCTTTCCCTCTCCCTCCCCACAGGCCTCTGCCATTCCCCAACATGCCTCCTCCACTGAGTGGAGATGACACTACCGGCATTCCCTGCTAGCTGTTTGCTTTTGCAGCCAAAATCTGGGTCCTTCAGACTGGATCCTTTGAATGGCATAAAGAGGCCATGTTTCATCTGATAATCCGTCCCTTTCTCTAGAGGTGTGAGCACAGGGCTGGGAGCAGGAAAGCCTGGGTTTTAATCTCTGCTCTGACAGTGACTCGCTTTCTGCTTCTGGGTAAGTCGGGCAACACCTCTGCCTTGGTTTCGCCATCTGTAAAGCGGGGAGTTTGCTTGCCTACCTGAAAGGGCTGCTGTGAAGATGACTGTGTAATGTTCTCTGAAGATGAGGAATACCATGCTGCTGCTGCTGTTTCCATGTGTGAAAAGGAAAACAGGCCCCGTCTGTCGAATGACTAAATGACTTCTATTTCAAAGTAAAGAAAACAGCCACAAGACAGAACAAAAGTAAGGCCTCAATGAGAGAGCACAGTGTTTAGAACTACTCTATTACAACACAGAACATCCATGGGAAAAAGAAAAGCTGTCGAATGCTGCACAAAAGGGGGAAGGGGTTCTTAAGCATTTTACACAGGATACTAAAACCTTCACAGCCTCATAGCAAACTATACCCAAGCTCAGCCAAGATTTTCAAAAGGGACTAGTGATTCTGGATGCCTCAGTTTTTGGGTGCCCAACTTGAGACACATTACAGAGACCTGTGTTTTAGAAGGTGGGTGCTCAGGACTTGCTGGAAATCAGGACACATTCAGGTGTCTCAAGTTGGTCTCTCAAAAATCCCTTTTGAAAACTTTGGCCATCATAGGATTTGTATTTTGAATAGGATATGTTTCAAAATGGCTCCCAGTGCCTCTTTCTGGGATAATCAGGAGGCAGGACATAGTATTCCTAATGGTGAAATTCACTGTTGTGCAGGAAGCCAGCACACAAGGCATATGCATCACTGAAGTCCCTCTTAAGTCTTGTTTTGAAGAATTTTGTGGGGTTTAATTAATAAATAGGCTTTGTGCTGTTCCTGAGCCTGGAGGTGATTTTCACCCAGAGAACTTTGAGATCTTAAGCTGGAAAGAACAAAATAAGTGCAAAGGTAGGTAATTCTAATTTGTCCTTTGCTTGTGCCTGTCACCAGGGAAAACTCCACAACAGTGCTGTGAGTCTGGAAAAAGATCTGTCACTTGAGGAAATCATTTGAGATGAAGGAGTAATCTGAACTCGGGCACTGAGATGCCACAGTGCTGGAAAAAAATACAAATAGATAGATAAATAGATAGATAGATAAATAGAGCTAAATTTTTGTACACCCCAAAATGGCTCCGGCTATGTTCCTTAAGTAGAACAAATGTTCCTTTTGAATAATAGAGACAGTGGATTGATGGGAACAGTGGGTATGCAAGCCAAGTTTCTGACATCTATGTCTGTCTTGAATCATATGTTTGTGATAAGCAAATAATATTTTATAGCCCACAGTAACTTCACAATCCTGAATATTTTGCTGCCTGCGTATTTCACTAAAAATTCCACTAATTTTGAAAGGTCACACAAGTGTAATTGCTGGCCCAGATGTGGAAACCAAAGAGACAATATTATCATTACTGAATAGAAAGGGACTATGTTACCTTTGGATTCTTAAGTCATCACTCATTAGTATGTTGGATCAGCTGCATGCACTAATTATCTATGTGTAGCTATTAGGTCCCAGGCCAATACTTGCTCCTAGATCATTTGCAAACCTTTTGAAAAGAGATCCTTTTCTTTTCCATTTCTAAATCCTCCTTCATTCAAGTGATACAAAAGGCTGAATTATAGCAATATAAAACAGAGGGGAAGTAGAGGGAGGCATCATGTCTATTGAAGACATAAAATCTGATTTTTAGATCTGATGTGCCCCATTTAAGGCATCCCAGCCAATGCAGAGGGACCACAAAGCCGGTTTATCTGGCTCCAGGGGAATATCCTTGGTGCAAGAGAGTTCTGTGTGTGGCATAAGGCTGGTGGAATGGCCGCAGGAATGGCTCTGGTATAGGGGTGTGCTGGGCGGTGCCCAAGCATGAAGGTGCATGCCTGGGATGTATGGGGGAGTGACCACAGGGCTGCTGTAATTTACAGAGGTGAGGCACGGCCCTGTCAGGACCCAAAATCCTGCAGGTTCAAAGGCCGTGTAAAGTCATCATATCCCCCCCGTCCCCTGAGCTGAGATTTCTGTGAAGTACCTCTATAGCAGTAGGAATATGCTATCAGCCACCTGGCTAGGACGGTGACCGTGATTGTGAAATGCTCAGGGAGACTAGAGAGGCTACAAAGGCAGAAAACAATAGTAATGGGGGATTTCAGCTATTCTCATATTGACTGGATATATTTCACCTCAGGACAGGATGTAGAGGTAAAACTTCTAGACACCATAAATGACTGCTTCTTGGAGCAGCTAGTCCTGGAACCCACAAGGGGAGAGGCAATTCTTGATATAGGCTTAAGTAACGCACAGGATCTGGTCCAAGATGTGACTATAGCTGAATCACTCGGTAATAGCAACTATAATGAACTTAAATTTAACATCCTCATAGGGAGAAAACTGCCAAAGAAACCCATCACAGGAGCATTTTACTTCAAAAAGGGGAATCACACAAACAAGAGGAGGCTAGTTAAATGGAAATTAAAAGGACCAGTCATAAGGGTGAAATACCTGCAGACTACCTGGAGACTATTTAAAAATGCCAGAATAGAGGTTCAAACTATATGTATATCTCCCGCACCCCACCCCCCCAAAAGAGTAGAGATCCAAAAAATGCCACCATGGCTAAACAGCAGAGTAAAAGAGGCAGTTAAAGGCAAAAAGGCATCCTTAAAAAATTGGAAGTCAAATCCTACTGAGGAAAACAGAAAGGAGCACAAACTCTGGCAAGTCAAATGTAAACGCATAATTAGGCAGGCCAAAAAAGAATGTGAAGCACAACTAGCTAAGGGCACAAAAACTAACAATATATTTTTTTAAGTACACCAGAAGCAGGAAGCCTGCCAAACAGTCAGTGGGACTACTGTTTGATTGAGGTGCTAAAGGAGCATTCCAGGAAGACAAGGCCATTGTGGAGAAGCTAAATTAATTCTTTTAATTGGTCTTCATGTGCATAGGATATGGGGGAGATCACCACACCCAAGCTATTCTTTTTAGTTAACAAAGGTGAGGAACTGTCCCAGGCTAAGATGTCAGTAGAGGAGGTTTTGGAACAAATCGATAAATTAAAACATAATAAGTCACCAGGACCAGATGGCATTCACCCAAGAGTTCTGAAGGAACTCACATATGAAATTATAGAGCTACTAACTGTGGTATGTAGCCTATCACTTAAACCGGTCTCTATACCAGATGACTGGAGGATAGTTAATGTAACGTTGATTTTAAAAAAAGGCTCCATAGACAATCCTGGCAATTACAGGCTGGTAAGCCTAACTTCGGTACCAGGCAAATTGGTTGAAACTATAGTAAAGAATAGAATTATCAGACACATAGATTAAACACTACATGTTGGGAAAAAGTCAATGCAGTTTTTGTAAAGGAAAATCATGCCTCATCAATCTACTAGAATTTTTTGAATGTGTCAACAAGCATGTGGGCAAAGATGATCCAATGGATATAGTGTACTTGGTCTTCAGAAAGCCTTTGACAAGGCCCCACACCAAAGGTTCTTAAGCAAACTAAGCAGTCACCAGATAAGAAGAAAGATCCTCTCATGGATCAGTAACTAGCTGAAAGATAGGAAACAAAGGGCAGGACTAAATGGTCAGTTTTCATAATGGAGAGAGGCAAATAACAGGGTCCCCCAAGCATCTGTACTGGGACCAGCACTATTCAACATATTCATAAATGATGTGGAAAAGGGGGTAAATAGCGAGGTTCTCAAAATTTGCACGATATAAAATTACTCAAGATAGTTATGTCCAACGCTGACTGTGAAGAGTTTCAAAGGGATCTTGCTAAACTTGGGGCCTGGGAGACAAAATGACAGATGAAATTCCATGTTGATAAGTACAATGTAATGCACACTGGAAAAAACAATCCCAACTATACATACAAAATGATAAGGTCTAAATTATTGTTACCACTCAAGAAAGAGATCTTGGAGTCATTGTGGATAGTTCTCTGAAAACATCCACTCAATGTGCAGTGGCTGTCAAAAAAGCAAACAGAATGTTAGGAACCATTAGGAAAGGGATAGGTAATAAAGCAGAAAAAAACATTATTCCACTATATAAATCCATGTTACGCCCACACCTTGAATACTGCATGAAGTTCTTATGGCTCCATCACAGAAAAGATATATTAGAATTGGAAAAGGTACAGAGAAGGGCAACAAAAATAATTAGGAATATGAAACAGCTCCTGTAGTAGGAGAGATTAAAAAGACAGGAACTGTTCAATTTAGAAGAGAGATGATTAAGGGGGAGATATGATAGAGGTCTATAAAATAACGAATGGTGTGGAGCAAGTGAATAGGGCAGTGAATACTCCTTCATATAACACAAGAACTTGGAGTCACCTGATGAAATTAATAGGCAGTAGGTTTAAAACGTAAGAGGAAGTACTTTACACAACACAGTCAATCTGTGGAACTCATTGCCAGGGGATGTTGTGAGGGCAAAAGTATAAGTGAGTTCAAAAAATATTTAGATAAGTTAATGGAGGATAGGTCCATCAGTGGCTATTAGCCAAGATCGTCAAGGAAGCAAGTCAATGCTCTGGGTGTCCCTAAACCTCCAACTGCCAACAGGTGAGACTGGATGACAGGGGATGGATCAATTCATAATTGCCCTGTTCTGTGCATTCCCTCTGAAGCATCTGCCACTGGTTACTGTCAGAAGACAGGCATCTGGGCTTGATGGACCATTCGATCAGAGGTTTTCAAACTGTGGGCTGTGCCACCCCAGTGGGGGTGTGTGGAGGAACATTTGCAGGGGCACCGCCAGCCCCCCAGAGCTGACAGTGGGAGCCCCACCTGGCATCCCCCTGGAGCTGACAGTGAGGGCCCCAGCCAGCAGCCACCCAGGGCTGACAGTGGGAGCCCTGGCTGTCAGTGGCTGATGGTCGGGGCTCCCACTGTCAGCCCAGCCGGCTGCCCACTGTGGATCCCACTGTCAGCCTCGTGGCTGACAAAATTGTGGTGGAAACCATGCTCATTTCCATAGCAACAACTACCTCTTCTGCCTTTCTATAGCAACAACTACCTTTCCCACTTTCCGGTTTAGTATATCATCTCCTGTCCTTTCAACAAACAGTTGTGCGGTGCTTATTCTGCTGGTGAGGTTGATATTTTTTCATATCGTTGTGAGGTGAAAAATGGTTGGGTACTTATTGCCAAAAGATGGTAGTGTTCTGAAATAAAAGGCAGGAGCTGAAATGGCTAAAGTCAATACAGAGAAAAAATCTGCAAAATCAAAAAAATCTGATGAAACATAATTGGACTTTAGTTTCACTTCTGTTGCAGTTAACAGAGAAATTAGGCCTCTGTGTGTAGTCACTTTAGCACATGATAGCCTGAAGCCAACAAAATTAAGAACCAAAACATGGAAATCTGGTAGGAAAGAACACAGAGCTTTCTGAATGAAAGCTACAAGAAATTAACCAACAAAAATCCCACAATGACCTGCTACTTTGCCTTTCCACTCCTGATCTCGCTTCCTCCATCCAATCCCACATTCCAGCCTGTCTTTCTGATGTCTCTTTCCAGATGATTTGCCATCACTTTAAACTTAATATGCCCTGAATTGAATCCCTGGGGTTAGAGTCTCAGCCCCATTAAGGCTGCATTATGCCATTCTAATGATGCAAAGCAGCCTTAAAGCTGGCTTAATCGACCAGTGTAGGATTCCCTCTGTGAAGGAGAATCCTCTGGTGTCATATAGCTGCCAGAGCAGCCCTTATAACAACTCCTACCTGTCCTCAGCATAGGAGATCTGTCTAGGGAAAGGAGGGTGTAGATAAGACATCCTTATGTCCTGTGAATCCTTGACTTTTAAAATAGTTCCTTGGGGCTCTGGGTAGCTGGCCATAAATTACAGCAGCCCTGAGCCTGCGCTATGTTACACTGGAGATTGAAGCATCCACCAGAAGAGCAAAGGATCAGGGGAACAGAAAGGCGTTTTAAAGCTTTGCCCCTCAAAAAGGTCTGGGGAGGACATAGGACCATGGCTCTGCCCATCCCCTGTGCCAACCAGCTCCACAGTGGCCTGCATCCTAAAAGATGGTGTGGCCCATGAACTCCCCTGTACGCTAGGGAGATTCTGTAGAGATTGTGCCTAAAGGTAATGCAGCTTTGAATAGCCTCTGTAAGAGGTGATTGTTTTCAAAGCACATTCTGACCCCTTAGATTTGTATGTTTTTGAGCAGTAAGAGTAACATAATTCAGACTGTCTTTGTCTTAGGTTTTATATGCAAGGGGACACTATATGCTGCATGATGGATCAAGAGTTCTTACCTCAGTAACTAGACCTGTTTGTCTAAGGAGCTACACCTTAAATCTCAAGCTAGGCAATGCTTCTCTGCCAGATTAAGTGTGTAACAGTAGCCCTTGGATGGTTTAAGATTCTATTTCACTTTCTAAAGATAAAAGGATGTTCCTACATGATGTTCCATGCAAGTGGCATGGAATATGCCTATTCTTTCATATATTGTTTGCAGTGCTGTTGTAGGCCTGTCGGTCCCAGGAGATTAGAGAGACAAGGTGGGTGAGTAATACCTTTTATTGGTATTAAATAAATACCTTCTGTTGGTGAAAGAGACAAGCTTTCAAGCTACAAATGATAAAAGACAAAAACATCCTACCATCCGGGATCGAACACTTTTCACAAAACAGTCATACCATATCTGATCTCTCGGTCCTCATCCTCAAAGGAAATCTGTACAACACCTTCAGAAGATGAGCCTGGGAGCTTAAATTCATAATTCTGCTAGATACTAAAAATCATGGTCCCAGTAAAGTCACTTGATTTACGGTTTATTACAGCAATCTGTAAACTACTGTCAGAGCTGTCCTTTGGGTATGGTGAATAGGGGCGACCGCTCCAGGTTCTGCACTTTGGGGGCCCCCGTGCTTCAGTGTGTGTGTGTCATGCGAGGGGGGGGGGTGCTAGGCCGGCCTGGGGGGGGTTGGGTTAGGGGTGCCTCGGGGGCCAGGACAGCCTGGGGGGGTGGGGTTACAGGTGCAGGGGGCCAGACTGGCCCAGGGGCTTAGCGGGAGTCCTGGTGCCGGCAGTGGGGGTTGGGCCTGCATTCACCGGCGGGAAGAGCACGTTGTATTTCTTTTTCTTGCTCAGCATTGTGGGGCTCGGGCTCAGTCTCCAGCAGAAGCAGCAGCGACCCCAGCCTGCCCAGCTCCACCTCACCAGCTCCCAACGTCACCCGCCACTGCACCGGCCGCCAGCATCCTAGCATCACCGGAACATGCCTGTGCCAGGCTGACCCATCCATTGCCCTTCTGCCCTGGACCCCTCCTTTTTCCGGGATGCCCCAGCACAGGGGGCCCCCTCCCCGGTAGCACCGGTGCCACCCTGTGACTTTCCATTGTCTCTCGCCCCCCAGCACTGGGGTCCCCTCCCCACACCAGATTTCACCTGTATAAAAAATGTTAAGGGGGGCCCATATAGGCTGATTTGTCCCTGGCCCCACACCCCACTAGGGACGGCCCTGCTCACTGCCCTGTGACTGCAAAGGTGTTAATGGGCCACTTCACTTTGAATGGTCTCTTACAATATGTGTTAACTATGTGTGCAAAACAATCTGTTCCACCTTCTATTTAGCTCTGACACTCTGGGTACACTTAGGCTTTGTCTACACTAGCACTTTTGTTGGCAAAACTTTTGTCGGTTAGGGGTGTGAGAAAAACACCTGTCTGACAAACATAAGTTTCACGGACAAAAGCACCGGTGTGGACAGTGCTATGTCGGCTGGAGAGCGTCTTTCGCTGACATAGCTATCGCCGCTAATTGGGGGTGGTTTAATTATGCCGGCGGGAGAGCTCTCTCCGGCCGGCATAGAGCAGCTACACAGGAGACCTTACAGCGGCGTAGCTGTGCAGCTGTAAGGTCCATAGAGTAGCTGTAGCCCTATGCAGAGATATAAGCCCTATGGCAGGGCTGCAGCTGGCCTGGATCAGCTGCCTTGGGCTTGAAGGGCTTGGGCTGTGGAGCTAAAAATTGCAGTGTAGAGGTTTGGACTTGGGCTGGAGCCCAAACTCTGGAGCCCTCCACCCTCACAGGGTCCCAGAGCTTGGGCTTCAGCCCCAACCCAAACCTCTACAAAGCAATTTTTCACTCCCGGAGCCTAAGGCCCTTGAGCCCCTGTCAGATGACCGGGGCCAACTGCAGGTTTTTTATTCCCCTGTGGACAAACTCTCTGAGTACCTTTCCCAGACCTGAGGAAGAGCTCTGTGTAGCTTCAAAGCTTGTCTCTCTCACCAACAGAAGTTGGCCCAATAGAAGATATTACCTCACTTATGTTGTCATCGTTCTAATACTCACTTTGGCTTCCCAAGATGGAAGGACACAGGGATCCTACATAAAAGGTAACAAATAGAAAACTGAGAAGTCAAATTGAATATTAAAGTAATTAACGCAAACTTTCTAATAATACTCAGCTCTCACATAGTGCTTGTCCTCTTCAAAGTGCTCTGAACCTTTAACTAGTTCATTCTCACAACACCTCTGTGAGGTAGGGAAGTACTTGAATTTTAGTTTTACAGTTGGGGAAACAGGTAGAGGGCCAGAACCTAAGGCCTGGTCTGCACTACAGAGTTAGGTCAACGCAAGGCAGCTTATGTCGCTCTAACTATGGAAGTGTCTAGACTTAAATTTCACTCCCGTCGATGTAACTGACCCTCTATGCCAACTTAATAACTCCACCTCCATGAGCAGCGTCGAGTCACGGTCCATATAGTTAGATTGATGCAGTGTCCGTGTAGACACTGCGTTGCTTTGTTGACTGTTACTGGCTTTCAGGAGCTGTCCCAGAATGCTCCACACTGACAGTACAGTTGATATAAGCACTCCTGGTGAAGATACACACTGCTAACACAAGAAGCAACGTGTAAATAGGCACAAGCAATGTAATTACTGCAGTGGCTGTACGCCAACATAAGTTAGGTCAACTTAATTTTGTAGTGTACACATGGCCTAAGGTTTGTGTACACAGGGACACTCAGGAAGATTAATCCAAATTAACTAAAGGTTTGAATTTAACGTGGATTTGTTAAACTGCATTAAACCCATGAGTGGATGCTCTTATTCAGAATTGAAGTTAATTTAGTTAGTTTTATCTTAATTCACTTTGTAAATGAGTTAAGCTAAACTGAATTAAGGCCACTTTAATTCTGAATAAGCGTGCCAGACAGGGGTTTCATACAATTTAGCTATACCAAATTAAGGTCACTTTAATTCTGAATAAGAATGTCCACACAGTGGTTTAATACAGTTTAACTAATCCACTCTAAATGTTAATTTGAATTAACTTTCCTGAGTGTCTCCTTGTATACAAGCCATAAGGCCTTGTATACACTTAGGCCAGGTCTACACTACAGATGTTTACCGGTATAACCATGTCACTCAGGGGTGTGAAAAATCTACACCCCTAAGCAACGTACTTATACCAACCTGCTCCCCTGTTTAGACAGTGTTATGCTGACAGGAGAGCTTCTCCCTTAGACATAGCTACCGCTTCTCAGGAGGTAGATTAACTACACCAACTGGAGAAGCTTTCCCATTGGTGTAGGAGTGTCTTCACTTAAGCACTACAGCAGTGCAGCTGCACAAGTGCAACTGCCCCGATGCAGCATTTTAAGTATAGACCTGCCCTAGAAAAGTTTTGCTGGCATAGCTATCCTGGTAAAACTATACCAGCAAACCCTCCTAGTATAAACACAGCTTGTACCAGTATTAAAATGCTTCAGCCAATACACTTACACCAGTTCCCTGAGAGACATAGTGGTTCACAGTCATACTAGAAGGGCATAACAAGTCGTGTCCCGCAGGGACCAGTTTTGGGTCCAGTTCTGTTGAATATCTTCACCAATGATTTAGATAATGGCATAGAGAGTAAATTTATAAAGTTTGCGGACGATACCAAGCTGGGAGGGGTTGCAAGTGCTTTGGAGGATAGGATTAAAATTCAAAATGATCTGGACAAACTGGAGAAATGGCCTGAAGTAAATAGGATAAAATTAAATAAGGACAAATGCAAAGTACTCCATTTAGGAAGGAACAATCAGTTGCACACATACAAAATGGGAAAGTACTGCCTAGGAAGGAGTACTGTGGAATGGGATCTGGGGGTCATAGTGGACAACAAGCTAAATATGAGTTAACAGTGTAACTCTGTTGCAAAAAAAAGTGAACATCATTCTGGGATGTATTAGCAGGAGTGTTGTAAGCAAGACACGAGAAGTAATTCTTCCGCTCTACCCCGCACTGATTTGGCCTCACCTGGAGTATTGTGTACAGTTTTGGGCACCACATTTCAGGAAAGATGTAGACAAATAGGAGAAAGTCCAGAGAAGAGCAACAAAAATGATTAAAGCTCTAGAAAACATGACCTATAAGGAAGACTAAAAAAATTGGGTTTATATATTCTGGAAAAGAGAAGACTCAACAGATTTCAAGTACATAAAAGGTTTTTACAAGGAGGAGGGAGAGGAATTGTTCTTCTTAACCTCTGAGGATAGGACAATGGGGCTAAATTGCAACAAGAGAGGTTTAGGTTGGACATTAGGAAAAACTTCCTAACTGTCAGGTGGTTAAGCACTAGAATAAATTGCCTAGGGAGGTTGTGGAATCTCCATCACTGGAGATTTTTAAGAGCAGGTTAGATAAACACCTGTCAGGAATGGTCTCTAGATAATACTTAGTCCTGCCATGAGTGCAGGGGACTGGATGAGTTGATCTCTCAAGGTCCCTTCCAGTCCTATGAGTCTCATTCTATATCAGCAAAACCAGTTTTATACTGGGATAAGTGCATCTTTGCTATGGTTTATACCAGCATAGCTGTGTTAGGAACAAAATCACATCCCTAACTGACATAGCTATTGTTACCCAAAATTGGGCCAGCTAGTAAGCTTAGAGAGGACTAATGACCCACCAGAGTTTGGCAGAAAGCAGCACGTTTATTATATTGATAACTAAGCTCAAAAGAAAGGGGACGGGGTCACACTCACACTCGCATACTCACGCTCCCAGGACAGGCACAGCACTGGAGATGTCAGGATCCTTCAGGGTAAGTGTCCCACAGCACAGCAATGGGTGGTGCAATGAAGGTAAGTCTTCCCAAGGCATGATGGAATGCAACTCAGTGAACCTCTGGCCAGGCGGTCTGAGTGAAGGGCCTTTTTGGGAGGTACAAGCTTGTGAGTTCACTCCTGAGCACATGGCCACTTCCCCTTTTAAGGACTTGCTCCTCATGGCCTGCGACTAGAGATGACTTGGCCGCATCTGGTTGGTCACACTCCACCACAGGCAGTGTCCATGCATTGGATGTGTGATCACTGCTTAAGTAGAGTCCCAGACACCTTGTCTACCTTAGAGCTCTTCTGAAGCAGCCCATTCATCCCACAAGCATTCCAGGAGGGAGAGGGAGGGGGAAAGCCACTTCACAGGTATTCAAAGAGGGAGAGGAGACAAAAGGCGAGGGGAGTGTAACAGACCTTTTTGAGCATAGAGGTTATACATAGCATAGTCATACAGAGCATACAGATCACTGCTGCTCCTACAACAAGTATAAGTTTTAAGTGTAGACCAGACCTAAGAGTCTAAGGGCTTGTCTACATTACCCGCAGGATCGAGGGGCAGCGATCAATCCAGCGGGAGATGATTTATCGTGTCTAGTCTAGACACAATAAATCGACCACCGAGCGCTCTCCCGTCGACTCCGGTACTCTACCAGAGCGAGAGGCGCAGGCGGAGCTGACAGGGGAGCATCAGCTGTCGACCTACTGCAGTGAAGACACTGCGGTGAGTAGATCTAAGTAAGTCGACTTCAGCTACATTATTCACGTGGGCTGAAGTTGCGTAACTTAGATCGATACCCCCCCCACAGTGTAGACCAGGCCTAAGAATTCTCACTGTAATTATTGTTTCAGACAATTTACCCGGTGCTGAAGTAAAGCTCACTGCTCTGTAATTTCCAGGACCTCTTTTTTTCAAGCTAGGTACCACATTTGCTACCCTCTATCAGTCTGTGTATCATATAGTAGCTGGTTTTAACAAGAGGCTGGACATTTTTCTTACCAGAACCACACTGGAGTTTTACCTCGTGACAGAAGTTGAATGCTTCCTGCTTCATTTTGTCAATTAGTTCCAGCACAGACTCTTTGGACACCTCAGCCTCTGACAATGGGTCAGCTTTATGACTTGAAAAGTATACATCTTGGGTAGATAGCTCCTCAACAGTCAGAGTGGGGAACAGAAATTGTTTAACTTCTCTGCAATCACCTTATCCTCCTTAATTGCTCCCTTCACCCCATCGCAGTCTGGAGAATCCACTTGTTTTCTTGCAGGCTTCCTGCTTCAGATAAACTTAATAAATTTCTTGTGACTTATTTCTTTGTCTTTGCCTCGTTGTCTTTCAAAATGCCCCTTAGCCCTCCTAATTTCCATCATACACATTAGCTGCCATAGTTTCTTTTCCTTTCAACTGCCTTGCCTAGGATTGAATTTCCATTTTCTGAAGGATACCTGCTTGGTTTGAACAACCTCTTGGACCTTGCCATTAACTTTATGATTTTTTTCTTGCCTTCCTATTTTCTCTTGTGTTTAGAGTCATGCATTCTTTCTGTAGTTCTATTAAGTGTGCTTAGGTAGCCTCCATGCTGACTCTAAGGATTTTAATTTCCTTTCTTTTGACCCTAGGGTCTTTTTCACCAGTTTAAACTTTAAGCTAAAGTCAGGGGGGTCTTTTTTGCTAGCAAATCCAAAGGAGGGCACTGGTAGTGTCACACTGCCTCTGCCATCTTTTTCCTCTTTAGGGTCCAAGCTGCTGGCTGACATAGGGCGGAATAATTTACAATCCCGAGTGAAGACAAGAGTATCTGTCCCATTGTCACTTCCAGGACTTCATTCTGGAGTGTTTATATTACTGAACGTTTGACACTCTGAGGGAGCTGATTGTTGATTTATTGTACATTTTCCTTTCTAGATCATTTCCCATGTGAAACAATGTAAGCAAACTGCTCTGATCCCCAAAGAACAAATCCTTGGTTTAATCTTCCATTTCCATCAACCTTCAACTTTTGCTTTGACAGCCAGGAAAAGGTGCCAAATTCTGCAGTTTAATTACAAAGTATTATTCATTGCGGCTAACCCTCCTGCTTTCTGAACAGATTTCTTCTCTCCTTCACCTATCACCAGTGACTTGATCCAATAAAAGTATCAAACCTCATACATCATGCTTGGTAAGACATTGTAAAATATGTCTTGCTGGTTCCTCCTGGTACTAAAGAGCTTTTTTATCAGTGAAACACAGTTTCTTTGCCCACCTCCTAGCTATTCCTCTTTGGGATAGAACCACACTGGAGTTTTACCTAGTGACAGAAGTTGAATGCTTCCTGCTTTAATGTTTATTTAGTAAAACATTTTACATTCCTGGAGAGATACCAGTCTGCCATTAATGGATTCTTGGCTCAGGGCCAGCAGCTAATAGTGTTATTGGTTCTCATAACATAGCTATGTGATTTGGGTAACTACACTGAGCTGCTGCTGCTTTTTTTCTTTTAAGCCAAAAAACTGCATGAAGGGCTAGGTTTAGGAAGCCACTAGGTATCTCCATTACATGGGGGGAAGGGCAAGGAAAAATGCTCCCTCCCAGACCTTGAGGCAGCTGGAAAGCCGCTCAGAGGAGGCTGCTCAAGCCCTGTGTGGCCCGCATTTCGCCCAGCCTGGGGGAGGGGGCAGAAGGCAGACCCATGAGATCCATGCGGCGGTTGATCAACCCCTTGTTGCATAAGGTGCAGTGGCGGCTCGCGCCTCTTTTGACAGGTGAGGCACAAAGCACATAGTCATTGCCACCCCCGCCCAATGTGTCAATCAATAGCTATGAAAAGCTTACCTCACTGATAGCGAAGTAGCAGCAGGTGGACCTGGGAGCTGGAGCTACCCAGGCATGTGCAGGTGGCAGAGCATGAGGTGGTTCTAGGGCTCTGTGGCAGTTCCTCGTGCATATGCATGGGACCCACCTCATGGGGTTGGGGGCCGAGGAGGTGCAGGTTGTAGGGCACGGGCCCCAACCCCACCCCCTGCAACCCTTCCGCCCCTGTAGCCTGGGCTTTAACCCCTACAATCCTGCTGTGGCCTCCCGGAGTGGTGGTTACCACAGCAACACCCTTTTCAAGGGACTCCTGGGCATGGTAAATTGCCGTGGTATCAAGGCAGCTTTTTGAAGCACTAGTAGCTATACCAAGATTTGAGCCTCATGCAACACTACACTCTTTGAACTTTCTGGCATTGCGCTTCACTACTGGAGTGAGTGAGTCATGGCATTTAAATCCAATCACAATTTTTCCTGACATCTGTATACCTGTATCAGTTAAACCAAGGAGAATATGGAACATGTATTTGGTAGCATTTGGGAATTCGTGGCTAGGCTGGGCCTCTCTTGCCTGGGCTGCCACGCTGCCACTGGTAAGATGCCCCCACAAAACTCAGTCCTGTCTTACACGTAGGGAATGTGCTCACCACCAGGTAGGCCCACCCCGTACCCTCTCCCCCCAGCCGAATTACACCAAATCTGGTGCCAAGCAGATTGCTGCAGGCACAGGAATGGGTGCAGGATTTGTAAACATGATTGTACATTTAAACTGTCTATCTGTCTAGCTCAATCTCATCTTCCTACGGCAACTCAGATGGAAACATTCATCTTGTTAGAATCTCCTTGTTATTCATACTTTGGTGTATTTTTCAAAAGGAAAGGCAGTGTCCTAATTATTTTTAAATAGGGTTGACTTTCGTCTTTCAGCTGGAGAAGCCAGACTGTTATATATGTGCATATGCATTTCAATTGTATGACGTAGCTGGAGAAAAATGAGTGCTTTGGTGCTACAGGTCAAGTTTATTTAACACTGCAATGCTTTAAAACAGGATGATGCCATTTCAATTAAATGTCCCAGAATAACAGAATGTTTTGCAAGGTAATTGTTTAAAAAACTTTTCAGAACAACTCTTGCAAATCAAACAAGTCTTGTATAAAATACACCAGCAATAAAATAGTACGTGTTAAAAATGAAACTTGGGACTTGGTAGAAATGAGGGAAGCAGTAATATCCTTTTCAGGACTGTCTGGTTTGTAACAGAACATTATTACATAAATCAGCGGTATCAGTTCAGGCCATATTCCATTCGAAATATGAATGCCTTGCATCCATCTTGTTGTATGATACACAGACAATTAAAAGAAAGAAAAAGACCAAGGACAAAGTGTTTGCATTTCTGGTGAGAGCACTTGCAACTGCTTTTCTTTCAGTCCTGGCAGCTCTTCCTATGATCTCCATTCCCATTTCCCACCCATCAAATTCATTACCACAGCTGAGACTGGCTGATACTCTTAGTAGGAATTTATGTGACACACGTGAATGGATCAGTTACAGATACAAAGGACATTTACAATTTTAGCTGTGGCAAGGTACGTCAGCTTTGAAATCTTTGAATTTGAAACTAAACTTTGTGGCCCTTCCTTAGTATTGTCAACCCCACTTGAAAATGTTGCTAAAATTGCTGGAATTTTGGTCTTTTTTTAAAGAAACATTTGAAAACTTGTAGGACAATGGGGTTGGGTCCAATCCCATTTTCACTGAACTCAAATATAAAGATTGGAAAACATGCCTTATAGTGCAAGGCACTCAATCTATTCAATTTAACAGAGGGATGGTCTAAGGGTGATTTGATCACAGTTTATAAGGGCTTGTTTACACGATGCTTTAGTCTATACTAGAGTGTAAATTTTAGTCTGTACTAGTGTGTTGTGTACTCACTGGCCTGTGTTTGAAACAGCACTACAATAACATGCACTAGGGAACTTTGAGAATGTGCCAACAAGTAGTACAGGGGCCAGTTAGTGTGCAATACGCTAGTGCACACTAGAATTCATACCCATCTGGTGTGGACTAAAGCACTCTGTAGACGAGTCCTAAATTTCTAC
Source organism: Caretta caretta (assembly GCF_965140235.1). Lineage (NCBI taxonomy): Eukaryota > Metazoa > Chordata > Testudines > Cheloniidae > Caretta > Caretta caretta. The sequence continues at coordinate 42,459,679 of NC_134207.1, forward strand.
TTGGGTAACAAGAAATTGGTAATGGGCTCTTCAATCCAGCAGACAAATGTATAACAAGATCTAATAGCTGGAAGTTGAAGCTAGAGAAATTCAGACTTGAAATAAGGCATACATGTTCATTAGTTTTCAGAGTAGCAGCCGTGTTAGTCTGTATCCACAAAAAGAAAAGGAGGACTTGTGGCACCTTAGAGACTACATAAATGCTCAAATATATGTGTTAGTCTCTAAGGTGCCACAAGTCCTCCTTTTCTTTTTATGTTTATTAGTGAGGATAGTTAACTGCTGAAACAATTTACCAATGATCATGGTGGATTCTCCATCACCGGCAATTTTAAAAGAAAGATTGGACGGTTTTCTAAAAGATGTGCTCTACTTCAAGCAGGATTTATTTTGGGGAAGGCCTGTAGCCTGTGCTATGCAGGTCAGACTACATTATCAGAGTGGTCCTCCTGGCTTTATAATCTCTGAATCTATGAACTGCAAAATTCCCTTTGGCATCAGTGAGAGCTGTATGGAGCCCATGGCTTAGACACTGGGTGCCAAATTCTGATCTCACTTACACCGGAATTCCAAAGTAACTTTGATTTCTGTTGCGTTACTCCAGATTTATGCTGATGTAACTGGGGTCAAACTTTAGCCCTGGGATTCTCTATCGGTTCCTCATTTGCTCAGCTAATATCTGCCTGCTTGTTTCTTGCTCTTCCTATTGATTTCTGACCTGCCCTGTCTCACCTGCTGCTCATGTCAAAGCTGAGCGAACTTGAGAGTTAATTTAAATGGAGCTCTCTGTTCCACACAGTGGCAAAACTACAAGTGGCTGTGGATCCTCCACATGATATTTCTGGTTTCCCAAAGGCTAGAAATTAATGACCAGTAAATGAATAGAGAACAAATAAAAGGAAATATTACTTCACACAGCATGTAGTCAACCAGTGGAATTCACTACTACAGGAGGTCACTGATTCAAATAGCATGGCTGGATGTGAAAACTGGCTGAGTAATTATCTGACAATTAATCACCGTTGGAGTTACGCAAGCTAATATTGAGGTAATCAGATCTCTTGCTTCAGGGTGCATGCTGATTGTCTGCAGTAGTCCAGAAAGCATTTTCCCCCTTATGTACTGTGTTGCCCAACGGCAAATTCCATGATGTTTTCCCCCGTTTTCCTCTGACGCACAAAGTCACTGTTGGAGGCAGAACGAAGGAACTCATGCATCAGTGGTTTGAATGGGTTTGTCTACTTCAAAACCATGGATTCCCAGCTCCTCACAAATTTGGGTCAGTTAAGATCTAAAATCCAAGATCCAAATCTTATGCTTGGGCCCAATGATTAATTATTAGTTATTATTATTATTACTTGAATGTTGTCAGTGCACTGACGTCTCTATATTCACATTAGAGAGAGAGAGAGTGTGCCAGAGTCCTTGCCCTGTGATGTTTACAACATACCTCAAGCACACAAACTCAATTCAAAAGCCAAGATTTTCAAAAATGGGTGGCCTAAAGCTGAACTCCTGCTCCAAAGATTATATGTAGGGACCCAAACAAATCGCTTGATTTTCAAAACTGCTGAGCACCCAGCAGCTCCTATTGAAGCCTCTGACGTGTCTGCATATGGACTCAGAAGCCTAATTTTGGGCAGCCATTTTTGAAAACCTTGGACTGAACGCACAGTGCAAGAGAGAAGGTTGTTTTTTTAAAATTACCTATTATAAGGGGGAATTCGCATGCGGTGGTGGAAGCTGTGTGTTTTATGGAGATATTTGAATGAAGACAAGGAAGTTGAATAGTACACAAGGTGAGGCTGTGAGCTACAATCTATTGGGATTCTCTCCAAGACCTTTTCCATTCGGACACCTTGTCCAGTTCTGGGAGAACACTTCCTCCTGTTCTAGGGGATCCAAAAAACTCAGTTTGACTCCAACTCATTACTCAGTTTACTTTACACTTCTTGCATATAAAGACCAATCGCTTTGAAGATTGCGTGTAGGTCAGTTGCTTTGCAGACTGAGTAAGGTTCAGTTCAGGATGTTCCTGCGTACTTTATTTACTATAAACATGCCAACAATAGTTTAATTAGGTTCTGTGTCCCTTATTTATTATAAACATATTCACAATAGTTGTTTCAGCAATTACTTGTTGGGGCTTGATCAGCAATTACTTGTTCAGGCTTGTCATGTCTTAACTGGGGCCTGCTCATGTCAGCTAAGCTAGTCCTAAATTCCACTCCTTTTCATTTTCTTTTAAGTTAGCATTTGTTTCATTTGCATCACATTTCTCTGTGCTTGCTTTTAAAATTTTATTATCCAGCAACACATTCTCATGACCACAACAGTTGTTATTATTTGAACTCCCATTAAGACTAAACTTACTGTATTTACTGGGGGTGCAAGCTCACCTCCTCTGGTATGGGTGTTTCCAGAGCCTGTATGGCTTTGTCCTCAGTTTGCTGTTGCTTGACTAGCAGCTGGGTAATGGGCACCAACTGCTGTTTGACATGGTCTACGCTGGGGTGCGGGGGGGAGGGAAATCGATCTAAGATACACAACTTCAGCTACGAGAATAGCGTAGCTGAAGTCGACGTATCTTAGATCAACTTAGAATCACTTACTTCGCATCCTCACGGCGCAGGATCGACGGCCGCTGCTCCCCCGTCGACTCCGCTTCTGCCTCTCGCCCTGGTGGAGTTCCAGAGTCGACGGCAGAGCCTCTATATGGCCTTTAGGGCTGACTCATATCAAGCAGAATGGGAATCTCTTGCTTATGTTTAGGAAACTTTGCCCCTCAGAGTCCAGATAGCATGAAGATCCCAGTTTCTCCTTGTCAGGATTTTTATCTCCTTCACTCCAGAATCCAAGCTGTTGGGATGAGATCATACGCAGGCTTCCCCTTCCTGGAGGGAGTGAGGAATCCACAAGCATCCTTTGATGCTACCCAAAGCATAATTTGCCTTCAATGGGCCACCTTGTTTGCAGGATGAGCACTTCACCTAAATTAATGCTTCTTTTCCTGTTTGGTGAGTTACATAATGACAGAGGTTTACAATGCAAACACTCAATATAACTTTATACCACGGGATACAGATATTATAAGTAGGATTAATACATGCAGCATCCTACAAGCATTCCATAAAGTCTAAACACATTATTATAACACGAACATCTATTTCAAGTATACTAACCCACAGGTAAGCCAGACTGGTTTCCAGCTACGCATTTGCCCTGGGCTTTTGACATGAGCTAACACCTGGTTTGACAGTGTCATAGATACCACATTTTTTTGCACTTGTAAACTTTGCTTCTGGAAGTCCTGTACCCAGGCTCCTGACAAGGCTACGGTCGTCAGATGGCCTGGTCGAGAGTGCATCATATTCTCCCGCAATCTCATTGGTCTCCCCAACAAGGCCTCATCTGGGGAAAACCCCACAGATCTACATTCTCTTGCTCCGATGCGCATAAAGACCAGTCACAATATTTCATCCCAATTACTACCCACGTGGTTTACTCCCTTCTGGAGTTCAGTTTTAATGGTTCTACTCATTCTTTCCATTTGCTCCATTCCTTCAGGATTATAAGCAATGTATAATTTCTGATCAATGCCCAACAGTGTACACACTTTCGTGACCACTGATCCACAAATCCACTACTACTGTCTGAATCAATTACGGTAGGAACCCCTTCAATGACTGAACAACTGATGGAATAGTTGTTTAGCTGTTGTCAATGCAGTCATATGTTTAGTTGATAATGTCTCCACGCAGTGTGAGAATACGTCCACTACAACTAGTATGTATTTGTTCCCTCAGGGGGTTAAGGGTTGTTCCCCAGTGTAACTGATCCGGATCCTTTCCCAGGGTCTCCAGGAAGCCTATCTCATGAGTGCCCTGCTGTATTTTATATTTGAAGGATTTATCTAGCACAAATAAGGCAAGAATTAAACTGTTCATTCAAATCCTGTTCCCATCTTATTTTCATCAATCTTTCCTGGGCCTCCTTCTGTTTAGGGTGACCACCCATAGTAGATCCATATTCTCATGTTAAGAGGTCTTTCTGCATATCCCTTGGTACGACCCATACCAAATCATCTTCTGACTTTACACTCAGAGCCCCTGCTCTAGTATTAACTCCTGACCATCCACCTTTAGTCCCAGGCTTTGAGCTTCCTTCCCTAGCGGACCTAACTCTGACTACTGCTGCTGGATGCTCTGCAATCACCCTGTCTTAGCTTGTATCGATTGCTGCTGGCTTTGGTGACCAGTGCTGCTGGAACAGCTTGTAACGCAGTGTCCTGCCACCAGGGTGGCCCAGTTACCACTGCATCTTTGGCTGCCAAATCTGCTTCCTGACTTCCTTTTACCAACTGCCCTTTCTTTCTATACACTTGCATTTTTATTATAGCTACTCTTGCAAAATATCATCCAGCATTTGCCACGTAGTGCTGAACTGTATTTCTCCTCCAACCCTGCCCGATACTCAGTCTGTTCCCACCAGCTCAGCATCAGCACAGCTCCCCTGAACACCCAATCCAAATCCAAGACTCGTTCTGCCTGCTGAGCGGACTGACGCCCACACAGTCCGGGAAGAAAGCAAATCCTCTGTTCTTCTGTAGAAATCCTCACATGTTCCAAAAGGCTTTCTGAGAGGCAAGCATTGAAGTGAAGGGGAGAAATCTCTCCGCCATTTTCAGAGAAAGCCTCTGATGGTGACCCTTAATAGCAGAAGGAATTAAAAGAGGCTTCACCAAAGCACCATGGCTTCTTTCTATCCTTTGTTCTTGTTGATTCTCTTCTGACTGCTGCCATTTCAAAAAATCTTCACAGGGAACAGGCCTGGGACACTACCTGACTGAGACATTTACATTCCACATAGTCAATAATTTTCAGCCTTGGTTGGGCACCCAGGGAGTTGTTGTTAATTTGCTGGAAGAGTGAGGGCCACATGTAATTTGTATGTGACTGTCAACAGGAGTTTAATTAGAGAGCCATGCACAGGTCACTAATTTTTTGTTGATAGAGCACAGTGAGCACACTCAGCACTTTCACCATGGGGGCGGGGGGAGGGATAGCTCAGTGGTTTGAGCATTGGCCTGCTAAACCCAGGGTTGTGAGCTCAATCCTTGAGGGGGCCATTTAGGGATCTGGGGCAAAAAAAAAATGGGGATTGGTCCTGCTTTGAGCAGGGGGTTGGACTGGATGACCTCCTGAGGTCCCTTCCAACTGTGATATTCTATGAAAAGAGAAATGAGGTTTCTTGTTATTACAGTGAAAGAAGGATCAATAAGCATGCAACTTTATCACCAGTGGTGTTTTGGTGTGAGTCTGTTAGGCAACCGCAGTGGTTTGAGTTGTTGAGATTCTTACCACAAAAGGTCTCTTCACAATCTAAGTGCTTCCAATGAGGTTTACACAAATGCCAACCCTCTGACATGGCTCAGGGGAGCTGTCACTTGGCAGGTGCTTATAGAAAATCAGTTTCTTTCTTGAAATTTGACAGCACAGTGGATCACATCCATTCTAACTGGGCATTGTCCTTATCTTCTTTGGGTTCAGTTGAAAATGAGTTTGCAGACATCACAAACATTTAATTTGTTCCTCTGGAAGTTTCTGAGCTGTCAGTCAAACAAATCTTGAAGTTTCTTACCGCATTCAGAATAATTAGGAATGGTTTCTTGAGCATTTATTGGCAAGCAGGAAAGATCTTTCTTTTGAAGTTGTCCATGATAAAGCTTGCAGCTGTAAAGAAAGATCTATAGCCCCCCACCCTTCTTGGAGATGAAAACAAAGGCCTCCTCCCTTGGGGCTTCTGGTAAGCACCAGCTTCTGTTTTCCTGTTGTCTTTTGTCAACTACAAATGTAACTCTTCTACCCATCAGAGTTGGCAGCAACAAGGGCCGGGTTCAATATCTAGGGGATCCATTCCAATAACACAATGCAAACCGGCTCGAGCCCCCACCCAGTGACCTGGGACAAATATATACCACCCCCGCTGGGCGCCTCTAAGAGACAATACTTCCCCTCTCGCAAGCACAGAGTCTGAGTGTAGCAAAAGCCTTTTAATAACAGAGAGAAACAAGGTGGCATTATGTTGGGGAAACACCACCACCAGGATTCATAACACAACCCATGAGCCAAAACCCACCCCAAGCAAATTGGGCCGTATCCTTTCCCTTTGGTTCTTGAGTCCAGCAACCCAAAAGTCACCCAAAGTCCCAAAAGTCCAATGACCCAAAAGTCTCTGTCCCTGGTCAGTGCAGCCCCAGAGTTTGAAAGTTTATCTGCAGAGTTTTACCTCCCAACCTGGGTGGAAATGGGGGGGGGGGGTTAAAGGGCATGTTACATGGTCCGAAGCCCACTGCCCAACCTCTCCTTGGGGCTCCACTTTGCTCCACCAGCTGTCCCATGAATTGCTCTGCTCTGCCAGCCGCTGTGCTCCACCCTGCTCCACCAGCCATCCTGTGAGCCACTCCCGCTGTCCCACAAACTGCTCCACAATATATCTTCAGCACCCCCCCACTACTTAACACAACACTCAATGATGTCAGCTCTTAGTAATTTTAGCTCTTTAGTGCTTTCAGCTTGTAGTAGGGGAGCCTCAGGGCTGGTACAGCATTGGCCCAAAGTGAATTCAGCTCAACAGCCTTGTAACTAGACTTCTAGCAGAATCAAAACTAACCCGGATATCCCACCATAGAGAGCAGAGAAGATACACTTGACATATATAGCCCATACCACTAAATATTAGTGCCTATCCCCAGCCTCTCTCAATTCACTGGGTTTGGGAACCCATGACCCTTGCCTAGTGAGTGCTGCTTAGTTGATGGTGAGTCCCTCCATCATAACAAAAGGCCAAAGACAGCTCCACTGTCCTTGATTCACATAATCAGGATAAAAACAGTTTATTTTTCCTGTCCCAATAACAGAGAAACTGGGGCTCCTACAGCAACCAAAGTGACCTTCTAGGCAGGGTGGGTGTGCCTATGCAAATAAGATCATCCCCTGAAGTTCTTTTCCATAACCCACCATGACTCACCACCAGATGTCAGAGTAGAGCTCATCCTGACTCTGCCTACACAAACAAAGACCCAGTAGCACCTGCAAATGAGGGTCCCCGCTCACCTCTGCTCCCCTAGCAGCTGATCACAAAGGTCCTGCTCTCTGGTGGAGTTTAATATGTTAAAGTTCCTGAAAGTAATGCTTTGTCAGCTGTTGAGAGTCAAGAAGGGGTTTAAGACTTGTTGAGAGTGGAGTCCTCATTCAGCCTTGCAGAGAGTCCCACCATCCAGGATAAGCTACAGAATGAGCCTTCCACAAGCTTCACCAGTGGATGCTTCTGAGCTGCTCAGACACTTAAATCAGGTCTGCCGCTGCTCTGATAAGACCTCAAATCAGGTCAAACTATTTAGGGCACACACAGAAATTCTCTTCTCTTATTTTCTCTTCCAGAGATTTACTATAACTGGGAGCAGTTCAGGTGCTGTGGGCTGTGCAGCACGGACCAGCAAGTTCTTTTCTGTTAAAAACTGATGTAAAGAGCAGCACAGAGGAAGCCATTTGCAGTACACAGCAACAATGAACTTTTATTGGTACCACAGAACCCATAAACAATGTTACACATTCTTGAATGCCACCTACTGTCACACTTTCCATTAATTATTTACAGACAGACAGAGCACTCTCATAATGTTTTCCATCTCTAACTTCCAGAGAAGGAAAATGGTGCTCTCCAGTCATAATGAATATAGACATTAGCTGGTGTGACAGTTTGGGGAATCTGCTTTTGTACAGATTATGAATTCTGTTTGATGTTGGGGATTCTCTATGTGTGTCTGGGCTATATTGCAAACTCCATTTGGAATGTGGGGCTTGTCTGCCTTATCGGCTGCCTTTCAACTCCATATTGCGTTAAAGCCCACAGGAAGTGGCAGGTGAAATTCTTGCACCTGGCAAATGGTTAACAATGAAGGGTCATTAAACAGTGAAGGGTCATGATGAACCATTCAAATGGAGTACCCTTGAATGAAGAAATGGCTGCCATCCAGGGCAAACCAATTTCTCAAGTCTGAACTCCATGGGGGTGATAACTAAGCAATGGATCACTTGGTGGGGGATTTGGATCACCTGATGACACTGATCAGGGTGGGAGTGGGGGCCACCCGACAACAGGGACAGGAGGTTATAAGATAAAGGGTCTCTCATTGGCTATTTGCTACACACACACAAAAACACCAACCAAACAACCACCCCAGACCCAGACCCAGGAAAGCTGGCCATGGGAGGGAGACTCTGACTCCATCTCCATGATTTGGAAAAGATGTCCTATGCAGGAAGGGGGATCCTAGATTCCTTGGAGGACTCTCACCTAAGCCGAAGGAACACTCAAGAGTGGTGAGGAAACTGAGGCATGGAACTGAGTATAGATGATTTATTGTTTTGTCTAGATATGTATATCTCTTGTGCTATCTAAAATAAAGAGTGATTGGTTTTGAAATCTTTGCAAAGTCTCTGTGTTATGTGTGTCCACTATCACATGTCCCTGAAGGGGTAAATTGTAAGCCAGAATGCCCAGAAGGCTGAATTTCTTGTACTTAAACAACTGGGGTGTTTTGAGGTATCAGCACTGGTCATGAGGTCCCAGGGCAACTGGATTGCTATGTCCCACTACTGTGAGGGGTGGCTGTACTAAAGAAAGCTTGGGCCAGAGACAGTGGCTTGAGTCTACTGAGACCTATGGAAGCTTAAAAGGGTAGGCCTCACTTGACATAAGTAACTTGCCTCATTTCTTAGTGGGCACGACTGGGAAGGTGAATGGAAAGTTAAATTGTAAATAAGGGCTTAACAAGCACTAGGCTAAAAAGACAGAATGTTGGAGCCAGCTAAGATAAGCAGGAACACCCTGATGTTAGGGACAATGGATAAGATAAACCTGGAATGTAAAGATCAGATTCTACATGAACAATGTATGGACAGAGCATGCTATACAGGGATTGGTTCCTGCATCGTAACCAATCCAATTTTAAAAAGTGTGATGCAATGCAAGTGTAAATGTATACAAAGGAAGAGGTTTCCTGTGTAACCTTGGATGTGTGGTGCACTCTATACCCACCCCCTATGCTTGAGTCTGATCAACTCACATGCTGTGCTGTGTGCTAAATAAAGGAACCTGAGTGACAAAATCTGGAGCTGAACTGAGTTTTTTGGATCCCAGAGAACTGGACGAAGACTTCTCCCAGAACTGGACAAGGTGTTCTGGATAAGCTGAGTGGAAAAGGTCTTGGAGGGAATCCCAACAAAATGCACATGGGTCCAGTATGTGGGACCCAAATAGAGCAACCTGGTGAGTGTTGGGAGGAACTGTGGCAGTGGGCTATACCTGTTAAAATTGTCAGCAATAAAAAATGTTGATATTTAAATAGCCATCGGTAAGTTCAGCGTTAACCCACTGAGATGAATGTGGGCAGTTCACAATCTTCTAGAGCTTTTGGTCCGAATCCACTGGTCTGCTCCATCTGGGCTTGGTGCAAGAGTGGAGTTTGTATGTGGTTGTGGTGGTTTGCAGCTCCCTGGATCCTGGGACCCACCTATGTCAGCCTGATGAAAGGTAGAGTAGTAGAGCTCCTCCGCTAACTTCCCTCCCTATGCAGGGGGTGTGTCTGAGGAAATCAAGGGTGGCTTTATCTCTCCATGGTTCAGTGTCCCCCAGCTGCCAGTACAGTGCATAGGGCAGCTGGCAGCCAGCACAGCTAGGAGACCAGTCCGTCACTGAACAGGCTGAGATGCATATGGTTGCAAAGTCAGCACCTAAAGCACCTTTTGCCCCCTGCCCACCAATTCTTGAGCCACGCACACTCAGCTGGACCAAAGAATCTGGCCGTCAGATAGCTTTAACTGCATCCTAATAATTTCTAAATAGGAGCATTTATAAGAGGTTTTTCCCCCCCTCTTCGCGCATGTTAATAGTAAGAATAACCATGATGTCTATATCCCTGTCCCTGTGGAATTCCATGCACCGCATTAATCAGTCATGATACAGGACTGTGGTTAACGCTTTGGGGGTGCCAGCTGATTGGAGTCATCAGCATTACAGTCTCTCTGGGGTCACTTGTAAAGAGATGTCGTCCACATCATGTTGATTTGCCAGAAGCTGTGTCTGACCCCAAAGGACTTTGAAATGTGATTCATTTTGTGTTACAGAATGTCCATTCCTCTGGGCCGTGATTAAAAGGCCTTTGATGCAGATCACTGTGTAAGGACGACGCGGGCTAAATGATGTCATCAGTTTCCCTTCTTTCCTCTGACGGACTTAGTGTTGCCAATGTCAATATGAAGTGGTGACGCTTGATGTTTGTGACCAGTGTTCTGAGTCGTTTAATTTTATAGGAACAGCCAGTATTATATCTTTCAGCTGAGGTGCAAAGTTTGCTTAATGAGTATTTAAATTTTTTAAAAGGCAACTTTTTTGGGAGCAATAGTTTCCATTTTAGAAAAAGGCCAATTTTTTGACAAAAAGCTTTTCATTAAAAAAAAAAAGTGACCATCTCTAATTGTTTTATTTATTATTATGTGTTTGGGTTGTTTGGGTGTGTGTGCACTTTTTATTCGACGTTAGTTTGATGCAATTCATTTAACTAATATATTTATTAACTCAATTTACCTTTGGTTTGTTCAAACAATGATAGGTACTTTGAGTTACATCTTGCTAGAGACCTAGAAGACATCAGGAATGGAGTATCATATAAATAAATACATTCATGCATCATAAGTATAATTATGTAGCTATTATTAGCAGTATAACTATAATAATTATTATTCATTATTAAAAAGTGGTCTTTAGTTAGTGACAGAAAAATCAAATTGGGTAGTTCAATGCCAGAGGCAAAGCCTATCTGACTGGATCACTATTAATATAGAGGATTTACCAGTATTATCAATTAGACTTTTTAAATTAAAAAAGGAAGACAACCCAATGTTTAATGTTCTGCCCGTGTAGTTGTTGGTGTTCAATGAATGTGTTTGCCAGCAGGTGGAAACAAGAGTCTTCTTTCTGAACCAACTCCTAGTGTTGGCGCCAGCAACTCTTGTTGAACCGAATGGGAATTCTGGCTGCTCAACACCTCTCCAGATGTGTGCCTCTGGAATGAGTGGTTCAAAGTATTGCATTAGTAAGACCAACTGCCAGCAGGCATATCTGTGTAGCGTAGCATGGATTTACAATGGCCCTCATTCTGCCGCAGTGTCCAGTCCCAGTAACTCAGCTGGAAGTAGGACACTCCATGGGGGAAAGTGGGAGAAGAGTCTTCACCCCACATCCCAGAAAGGGAGTGGAGTTGTTCTGTGCTTGTTTCTCCAGCCTGAGGGGCAAATCCCATTAATCTCAGTGTCAGCATTCTCATTGATTTCAATGGGACTAAGATTTCCCCTAAAAGTAGCCTCTAGGTCTATTGCACCTTTCCCCTCTGTGTGAGGAAGGACTGAAGGCTCTATGTAATGGCTGGTTCCTCCAGCTCTACCCCCTGTTCTTTATGTGCCCCCCCCACAAAGAGCCACTGCTTGCGGTGTCACTGAGAGCCTCCTGGATCTGTGCTCTCCAGCACCCATAAACTCCAATCCATATGCTCCTTCCAGGGCAGTGAGACTGTAGAAATTTCACTGTGATGCAGAGGCGGGAAGATTTGCACCTAAATGAACCTAGGGATTGAGATTTTAGGTCAGAATTTGCTTGCTCTCCTCTCCCCAAATACTCCCGGAGGACATTTTTATGTGTCTCTCCTCCCATGTTTTGGACTTGGAAATAAGACTGGGAAAAATTCTATACGGTGGCAACATAGCTTCAGATGCTAAAATCCAATCTCTCATGTGTATAGGATCTCATTAATACAAATGATTTACAACCAGCGGAATGAGAAAGTGACAGCCTTGACAAATTACAGCTTTTTAATGGTTGTAAGGTAGCATTATTAATGTCTGCTGACTTGGTGTCCCTCCTTTCACTTTGAACTGCTCCTTCCCGTTGCATGGGCCTGGACAAAAGCTGTGTGAGTTTTGAAATACATCCACATAAAATAAGCTCTTGAGCAATGTGAGTGTCCTAATGGGCCATATTAAAAAGAGAGCAGAAAAAGCAGCAATCATCGTTCTCAATTAAAACCGAACAAGAACTCAGCGAGAATAAATATGACCCACAACTGCAGTCCTCTACCAGGCAACGCCCAATGACCAGAGTGGCATTTTAAAACATGCATTTAGAATACCATTCACCTGATTTTTTGAGGCATGACAACTTGCTCGGTAGTGTCAGGGTCGGGCGAAACGGGCACCTTGTCTCACTGCAGTAACCACGGGAGCAGCAATCTCCTGAGCGACTAACACTGGGTCTGAGACTGAATTCACTTAAATGTGAACAAGATGATTCAGTAGGTGCTAATGCTGCTAATTCACTAGGTGCTAATGTGTGAATAATTATAGATGTATTTAAGCAGCTGCTGCGCCTTTCATGCCTTCTGTGCATGAGAATTAATAGTTCTCTGGTTGGAGGTGTATGTATGACTATATTAGAAAGTGAGGGTGCTGGTAGCAACTCCACAGTTAAGGCTGCACTGAGATTTGCACTTGAGGGGGACTCTTTTGCACTCTAATCATTGAATTTAGTCTCCAAACATGGCACAAGAACTTTTCAGAGGGTAACTGAATTTTCTATGTATTACTTCAATAAAGACAGGTTTCAGAGGAACAGCCGTGTTAGTCTGTATTCGCAAAAAGAAAAGGAGTACTGGTGGCACCTTAGAGACTAACCAATTTATTTGAGCATGAGCTTTCGTGAGCTACACAGCTACAGCTGTAGCTCACGAAAGCTCATGCTCAAATAAATTGGTTAGTCTCTAAGGTGCCACCAGTACTCCTTTTCTTTTTACTTCAATAAAATGACTCACTTAAATTTTTTAAATGCTCCCTTCTAGAAAATTTAAATTTTTCCTCCCATTTCTTGGGGTTCCTCTAGCTGAACAAGCTCAGTACCCACAAATTCCCCCCGAACCCTCCACACCCAAATGATATCTCAGATGTAGACCACTTTTGAGATTGTAAAATTACACACAGAAAAGCATGTTCCCCTTATTTGGAAGAACTGTTTTGTGCTATGCACAGAATACCCAGCTCAGCACTCAGATAGTGACTGAACTTGTTCTAGATTAGGGAATTAACATAGTAGGGCCTGAGTACCCTCAACTTCCACTGCTTTCAGTGGAAGTTGTGGCACTCAGGATCCTGCTGAATGCTATGCTCAGACAATATATTAAGGAGGAAGTATAACAACACAGTGTAATAGTGAAAACAGGCTGATCTAATAGCGTTTTAGAATGACGTGTTTCAGTGACTATCCGAGTTCTAGTGAAGTCATATCTTTTATTGGACTGGCTGCTGTTGGTGAGACAGACAGGCTTTTGAGCTACACAGAGAACACATCTTACTGTTAAGACAGTAGGCGCCAAGCATCTCCCTCAAGATATTCAGCACCTAGTAGAATTTGGCCCCTACTCAGACCTTTTCTGATGCAGGCACGGACAAAAACTTTCTCACATGTCCTCTGTTTTGCTTTAGGACAGTGAAAAGGGCAAATCTGACGCAGTCGGGTAGGTCTCCGTGGTTTATACATACAGCTGTAGAAAGGGCTTTATTGCATCTTCCTGATGTTTGTGAAGCCTGCTTGCTTTCTTTTCCATGACCCTTTGGGAACCGAGGGGGTTGATGACATTTCCCCTCTAAGTGCTTGTGCTGAGATACTGCACAGGACAGGCCCTTGGAAAAGAGAAGGTTATCCCAACAGAGAGAGACTTCAAGAGAGTTATGAAAGCCGCTGGGAATACTTCTGCTTCAAGATCTGCTCACTCAGGCAGTCATCGCTAATGCAACCTTTGACGTGAACTAAAGACAATTTCTTTCCTTGAAGTGATGCTGCAGGGATGTAGCTTTCCAAATGATACAATGCACCGTACGTTCCAAATGAGGCGCCATTTAACAGCACAGACTTCCTTCAATCCCCCAACATAACACATATGAATATGAGCATTCTAGACATGGACCAGTGTATTTTCCAAAGAAACACGTTACATGAAAACAGTTAGATCAACATGATTGCTGACATGTTAGCACTTTTACTTAGAGCTAGCAGTGTAGGCTCAGGTCTGTATTTGTTTAGACCACTAAAATGGTCATTCTTGAACAGTGGCATAAGCTTGGATGAGATCCAGTCTGCCGCCATCTAGCCTGTCTCAAAGCTTAGATTAATTATAAAGGTATGCAAGGGGGCATTGCTGCAGCAGCTGGTTTAAATAGCTGTACATCAGTTTGACTTTCAGTGCCTCCATTTTTAATAGATTATATCATGTGAAGGTTTCACATTATCAGTTGGATGAAAGTCAGATATTCGGAGATGGAATGATATCCAGAGCTTTTCTGTGTTTCTGGGAACTTTTCGTTAATATACTCTGTGTTCCTTTGCAAGATGCATAAAGCTCTCGTCCCAGGGCCTGACACACTGGCTTACAACTGCTAATTAAAAAAAAAAATCCAAGATGACAGGCAGGAAGGCCTACTCCCTTGTACTTTGTACACAGGCAGGGAAGTATCTGAGTTCATGAATGGTTCATTGATACTGCACGTTAACTTATCTGCTTTTTGAGTGCTCCCAGTCTGCTAAAAATGTCAGATGAATTTGCACTAGATACCCCTTGCCTAAACTGATTGTCAGTATCAGATCCAAAAATAACTTAATTCTTCTACATGTTACCTTTGCTTCCTATTACACTGGATAGTACTTTATTGTCTCATTGTGTTGGACCACATTTTGGCATGTCAGTTGAAGCTATTTGATGGGATAAAATGGGAGATGAAAGTGCCCCTGTAGTCTTTTACAAACAACAGGACAATCGACTGGGAAATACACGTTAGCTTGGATGCCCTCTAACAGTCTGGATAACAAAAAGTTCATTTTAACGTTTGCACGAGGATCTGTTAATTGTCTGTGGTTCATGGCCATCGCTGGCTCCCTTCCTTCGCTCTTTAAGCATGCCCTCTCTTTGCCTTACTGCTCTCTCCTATCAGCTCATCTCCCCCCTCCCCTTTCTCTTCAAAAGTTAGACTGGAAACTGAACCATGTGCCCACACATGGGAATAAGTAGGAGTGTTCCCCCCACTTCTGGTGCTGTGTGGGTGACCTGGATCTTGGTCTGGGTGTGCATAGGTAAGAGGTCTTGCACTCCCGGCTATTCCCTCTGCACCCAGAGCAGGCAGGTGGGGAATGGGTAGAGTTTTAGCTTGGACCCCTCATGTACCAATCTGCAAAGCTGAGCTGGCCTGGGGACAGCAGGGATAGTAATTTTCAGCTGTCCTGAAGGAAATTACAACCCTCCCTGGAACAAGGGGGAGCAGGCAAGGAAATGTGGTTCTCTTTGAGCCCAAATTCCTCCCCTGGGGCATGCAGCTCCCTTGGGCTGTTTCCTTGAGACACACTGAGGTTCCTGGGTTTGCCTTTCCTGAAGCCTCAACTTCCAGTCCTGCAATTATTTATTACGTCCTCTTCAGTCAAGCTCTGGCCTCCTCCTCTCACTATGGAAACTAGTCTCCTATAGTCCCTGATAAAAATCTGCACCGTGAGGAAGGTAAGGCTGAGAGCACATAAGAGTAATGACAGGTTTCAGAGTAGCAGCCGTGTTAATCTGTATCCGCAAAAAGAAAAGGAGTACTTGTGGCACCTTAGAGACTAAATAAATTTGTTAGTCTCTAAGGTGCCACAAGTACTCCTTTTCTTTTTTCGTAAGAGTAACGTAAGTGCGAAACCCCTAAACCCTTATCTATCCTGCCTCTCTATTTGCTTCTCATTCTGCCTGTCCACAGCTCTACTTTCACCCTGAGTTTGCTCTGGACTTTCTGCCTTCTCCCTGCTCCATGTTTCAGCCTCTCCAAAGGGACTAAATGCAAACAATTTAGATGCAAACAATACATCGAAAGAGTGCCTGTCCAGGGCTCTTGGCACTTCTGGTGTGTTAAGAATACAACCGCACTCCTACTGGTTCCAACAAGCCCATTAGCCTCACCCCTACAAAAAAGCTAAACAAAAAAAAACAACTCCTCATCCTGCCCAGCCCCCAAATACCAGTGCCCAGCTCCCAAATACCAGCCCTCTACTTAAAAATGCCAGTCCTCTGTGCACAAATACTTCCTGTGCACTTCCCTCCTGTCCCAGATCCTGAGAAAGACATAGACTTTGCTGCATGCCTCAGAGGGCAACAAATTTGGTTATTTTGGGCCCAGGGAAGGAGTGAATTTGAAAGTTGAGGGCCCATGCCAAAGAATGTCCTGCGAGCAGCTATTTCTTTTTCACAGTGCTGGGCTCCGGCTTGGCTGGTTGTGCTGAGCACAGCTGTGGCAGGATGGCATGGCGGGGACAAGTGGTGATTAGGCTGAAAGAGTTCATCCAAATCCATCCTTAGCAAGGACAAATTATTTGGAAGCCACCGAACTTGCGCTTGTCCACAGCACTTGTTTACTAACCACGTGTAAAGGCAAGACAGGATTGGGTGGTGCAGTTCAGATCCACATTCAAAACTGAATCTGAACTTTCCCTAAGTCGAGAGATGTTCTGCTTCAGGTTCAGGTCTAGAGAGAGGCCTGAAATGTGATCTTCACCTCTGAAAATCCAATTTGGGCCTATGCACTTGGCACTGACGTACACAGCTACTGTACCTTGGATAGTGAAAACAGGGCCGCTCCTTGTGGCCATGTTTGAGGTCTTTGCTGCTTTGTGTACTCAAGTGGTGAAACCTCACCCTCATGCCAGTCTGCAACTGCTTATTTGGAGCTCTCTTCATGAACAGCATGCAGGCTTCACATCCCTGGTCCTGTAGAAAAGTCTCATCAAAATGAAGACACGCCTCATAAGTCAAATATTACTGAACAGAAGGATTTTGATAATTATAGTATCCCAGGCTCAAAGCTCTGCTGTGCCAAGAGAACTTAACCAAGAGTCTACACAGCTGCAATCTCTCAGAATGAGAAGGGAAAAGAAGAGAGACATCCTGAGTTTTTGGTTGCAGTTCACCCCAACAGCCCTGCTACACAGTTACAACAGCCATCTAATGAGGGAAGAGCCTCTCGCAGCCTGACAATGAATGTCCTTCAAGAGATGATTGTCTCTGCTGAATCACTTTAGCTAATAAATGACTTTTGCTTCTGATTATACAACAGAGACAGTCTTGCTTACATTAAAAATTGCATCTCAATATCTCGATATTCCTCTTTCCCTCCAGCATTACTCAGAATGTCGTATCAATGGAGTTCTGGAGTCTCCTTGTACTAGACTAGCATCTGGTTTCTATTATCCACTTGGGAACTGCTTTTCTCGAAACCCTAGGGCAGGCTAGACAGAGAGTGGCAAGACACGAACATTTTGCACCCTTTAAGCAGAGGCAGCTATGCCACTAAGCTTAAATGCATGGGCAACATATTTTAGAATAGCCAAATGCCTCGGAAATGCCAAGATTAACTCTGGGCCAGGACACAGCACTTTTGGTGGCACCATTTTAGAGAGGCAGCCACTGAGGTAGGAAGGGAAGCAGCAGGGGCACAAAGAAGATTTGGGTAGGCAGGGAACCTGTGGAGCAGCTGGCCAGCCAGCTGATATTGAGCAACTGAAGTTTTGCTGGCTGCCAGCTATGGAGAGGAGGAACAGGTGATGGGAAGGAGAGAATAAGAAAGAGGCCTGAGGAGGTGATACAGAGCTGGCTGAGGTGAACTACCTCTGTGAAAAGAAAGGGTTCCAGCCCAGCTGGAACATTGTCATCCGTTGACCTCAGCTGTTCACTGATGTGGAGCATCAGTGTTAACGGATTAAAAAGTATGGGGGAGGAGATGCCTAAAACAATAGAGGCTCTTTACTGGTGCTTATTGGATTGACCTGGTTCTGATTATGCTAAAGGACCATTCTTCCGCAGAGAAAGAAACAGTTTAAAAGAGGGTCATAATGACACAGGGGCTTAACTGGTATCAGCAAACAAACAGAAGAGACTTAAGGATACATTTAGTACTTGCGGAAGCAATAGCATGAGTATGCCTACTCTGGGCAAAGACAGTTTAGTGGGGAGGGATAGCTCAGTGGTCTGAGCATTGGCTTGCTAAACCCAGGGTTGTGAGTTCAGTCCTTGAGGGGGCCATTCAGGGATCTGGGGCAAAAATTGGGGATTGGTCCTGCTTTGAGCAGGAAAGCAGGGGGTTGGACTAGATGACTTCCTGAAGTCCCTTCCAACCCTGATATTCTATGATTCTATAGTACTCATGTTTCTGACTCAGCTACTCTCCCAAGTTTTCTGTATATGCGATGGAGTGTCTTGATCAAGGACTGGGAGTGGATTCCCATAACATAAACTCTATGGCTGCTTAATTTCACCCTTGGTCCTACATAATGTATAGTAGATATATGAAAACAGATAAACTGAAAACAATGGTGGATCATGGGGGGTTACAAAACTTTAAAAATACCTCGCTACCCTGATCTGGCTCTGGAGAACGTATTAGAAAGGTTTTTCTTCAATATGATAATTTCCTTAGTAGGTAAGTGTGACTAAGAACATAAAGAAAATGTAACGAGAAACTCTCTTTGGAAATCTTCAGAATTTCCATCCCCACAACCCCAAAACTAGGCATGTAGGATATACCTGGTTGACAGCTTAAGTGGTTGTCCTAATTTGCACACTCACTTCATGACCTGTGAGCTTTGTGTTTCTAAAGTGCCTAGACCAGAGGTGGGCAAACTTTTTGGCCCGAGGGCCACATCAGGGTTGTGAAACTGTATGGAGGGCCGGATAGGGAAGGCTTTGCCTCCCCAAACAGCCTGGCCCCCGCCCCCTCCCACTTCCTGCCTGCTGATTGCCTCCCTCAGAACTCCCGACCCAGCCAACCCCTCCTGCTCCTTGTACCCTGACCACTGCCTCCTGGGACCCCCGCCCCTAACCGCCCCCTGGGACCCCACTCCCTATCCAACCTCCCCCTGCTCCCTGTCCCCGACTGCCCCGACCCCTATCCACACCCCTGCCTCCTGACAGGCCCCCCGGAACTCCCATGCCTATCCAACCCCCCCTATTCTGCGTCTCCTGACCACCCCCCCACCAGAACTTCCACCCCATCCAACCGCCCCCTGTCCCCTGACTGCCCCCCCGGGACCCTGTACCCCTTATCCAACCTGCCCCACGCCCCACCCCCTTACCATGCCGCTCAGAGCAGCAGGAGCTCGCAGCCCAGCCAGAGTCAGAGCCAGACGCGCGGCCCAGCAGGAGCGGCAGGCCAGAGCACTGGCAGCGTGGTGCGGTGAGGCTGCGGGAGAGGGGGGACAGCAGGGGAGGGGCCGGGGGCTAGCGTCCCCAGCCGGGAGCTCAAGGGCCAGGCAGGACAGTCTTGTGGGCCAGAAGTGGCCCGCGGGCCGTAGTTTGCCCACCTCTGGCCTAGACAGTCCCTGCTGGGATGAGTTTCCAATATAAGGAAGAGTTTGAAATCTATTATTAGGATTGTAATGAGTATTATGAGTCCAGCAATGTGCTAGATGCTGGGCATGCTGGATGAAGACAAGGCATCTGTCGCAAGGAAGCGTTTATGTGCAAGAGTAGCTCTACTGCAATAACTCAATGGGACTACTCATGTGAGTAAGGCGTACTCTGTGGCTATGCCTACACTACGAGCTACGGGTGTGATTCCCCCTACTGGTGCTAGTTCTCATAAAGCTAGGGCAAGTATAAATAGTAGTGTAGCCACAGTAGCATGGGCAGCAGCCAGAAACTGGTGGGTACATACTTGGCATGGCTAAGCCACGCCTCTGCGGCTACACCGCTGGTTATATTCACATGAGCTCGATGAGAGATAGTGCGAGTATTTGTACGTCAGCGGGGGAATCACACCCCTAGCTTATAGTGGAGACGTAGCCTATGGGCGAACTTCAGCCCTATGCAAAAGGCCAGCGTGGGGCCTTTGCATCACTTCAGTCCCATTTAAGGCCTCAAAACAGAGTTCAAGACAGAGGCTGAAGCGATGCACAAGCCTCAACCTGGCTCTCTGCACAATGGTCCCTTTCACCCAATGTGAGTAAGGATTACAGGCACCAGGCCTGATGGCGTGATTACAATGGCAACAATAAAAGAATGGGAGGAGGTAGGCACAGTGACAGTACATGAAAACCTTTCTAAGATGTGGAGAGCTTCACTTGTGTTGTGTGATATTTTGTGCAAAGTTCTTCTCCCTGGGCCTGATCCAAAGCCCATTAAGAAACTAAGGATGGTCCAGGGATTATGGCACCAGCCAGAGACTGGGGTTTAATTCCATGCTCTGCTACAGACTTCCTGTGTGACCTTGGGCAAGCAGGGGTGAAAGTAACTTAAAGGACTTACTGGTACGCTGGAGTCCTGAGGGGGCGTGGCCTCAACTGGAAGAGGCGTGGCCTCAACCGGAAGAGGCGGGGTCTTTAAATCCATATTTAAAGGTCCCGGGGCTCCGGCTGTGGCTGGAAGCCCCAGGGCCTTTAAATCACCCCAGAGCTACCAGCTGCAGAGGTGGCTGGGAGCCCTGGGGCTCAGAGGTGAATTAAAGGGCCTGGGGCTCCGGCCGCCATGGAGCGCCGGGACCTTTAAATCACTGCGGGAGCCCTGCCACCGCTACCCTGGGGCTCCGGCAGTGAGGCTTGGGCGGTGCTTTAAAGGGCCCTGGGCTCCCCGCAGCCGTTTAAATCCCCGCCGGAGCCCAGCTGCCAGAGCCCCAGGGTAATGGGGGCAGGGCTCTGGAGGGGAATTAAAGGGCCAGGAGCTCCGGCCGCTGCCGGGAACCTTGGGCCCTTTAAAGCGCCGCCTGAGCCCCGCTGCCGGAGCTCTGGCAGTGATTTAATGGGCCGGGGCTTCCCACAGCCGCCAGAGCCCTGGGCCCTTTAAATCACCGCCAGGGAAGCCAGTCCGGTCCGGCACGGTGTACCGGCTCTTGCCAGTACGCTGTACTGGACCGTACTTCCTTACTTTCACCTCTGTGGGCAAGTCACTTAATCTCTCTGCGCTTCAGTTCCTCTCCTGTAAAATGGGGACAATAGCACTGCCCTACCTCACAGGGGTGTTGTGAGAGTAAATACACTGTGAGGCGCTCAGACACTATGGCGTTGTGGAACATACAAGTACCTTAGATAGACTGAAATCGAGGGTGTGGGGGTCTTTCCATCGACTTCAGTGGGCTTCCTCTTTCTCAGATAGAAAATGGATGGTCTCAGATTACTACCATATGTGACAATATGGGAGCATTTTGCTTGAGTGCCATCTGACCTGTGTGTACTGTATGAGAGACCCAACTTATGAAATACTATTTATCACTCCACACACACTCACTTAGCTCTGCAAAATAATAGCTTGTTTGTACAGAGACAATGCAAGAAATTAATTATGCCATTAAAAATATTAATATGCCTAGGAAAATAAACAGAGTAAAACACTGTTTTCTACTTGAGAGGGGATAAATGGGAGGACTGCCTCATATGCAGCTCAAAAAACAATCCAAAGGAGCAGAGATCCAAGGAATTCCGTCTGCAATAGAGACACTGCTTTCCCATCGTGGACATGCCATAAAGTGACACACCGCTGATCTTCTTTGCATTTAATGTAATTAGGGAGCAGGGAAAATATGACGGAAGAACAATTTAGTACTATAAATGATTATGAGGGATTTGGGCATGATGTGCATTTAAAAAACTGTCACACCACAAAAATTGGTGTGAATGTCACAAAATATGTAGAGAGATGATGATGATTTTCAAAAGCCCTGTTGGTAATATTTGGAGCCCTAACCTCGTTCACTGTACAGTGGGACGAGGGTAAAACTCTACAACATAAAACCCATGACTGCACAATTCATGTAGGGCCCTATTCTGTTGACTGTGGGCAATATTCATCCCAGGTTCTACACAAGCCTGAGGTGCATTGGGGAAGGTGGCAATGGTGGGAGGCAGCCCCAAATTCCCTTCTGCCAAAGAGGAATCACAGCAGAGGGCCAGTGCACCCCCAGAGTGGGCAGCATTTGCTTGAAAGGAGCCTGGTGCGGGGATATGTCTGTTCAGTGCATCACCTCTTCACAAAGAGAATGGAAAAGAGCCCACACAATCTGTGGGAGGGGAGATACAAGCCAGACTTCTACAGTCCCCACCGGGTCACCAGCCACAGTTGATTCAGTCTCAGAACCACAGGAACATACAACTACAGCATTGGTTGAAAAAGGTAATAGAGTTGGTATAACATACTTAGACTTCTGTAAGGCATTTGACTTGGTATTGCACAATGTTTTGATTATAAAACTAGAAAGATAAAAAATCAACATGGCACAAACTAAATGGATTCAAAGCTGGCTAACTGATAGGTCTTAAAATGTAACTGTAAATGGGGAATCGTCATCAAGAAGGTATGTTTCTAGTAAGGGCCCTCAGGGATCAGTTCTTAGCCCTGTGCTATTTAACATTTTCATCAATGACCTTGAAGAAAACATAAAATAATCACTGTTAAAAATTTGCAGATGACACAAAAATTGGAGGAGTGGTAAATAATGGAGAGGACAGGCCACTGTTACAGTGAGATCAGGATTGGTAAGCTGGATGTGAGCAAACATTATACACTTGAATATGTCTAAATGTATACATCTAGGAATAAAAAATGCATACTTACAGAATGGAGGACTCTCTCGTGGGAAGGAGTGACTGAAAAAGACTTGGCGGGGGAGGGTCATGGTGGATCATGAGCGGGACATGAGGTCCCTGTACAATGCTGTGGCCTAAAGGGCTCAGGTGATCCTTGGATGTATAAGTAGGGGAATCCTGAGTAGGAATAGAGAGGTTATTTGACCTCAGTATTTGGCACTAGTATGACTGCTGCTGGAATACTGTGTCTGGCTCTGGTGTCCACAATTCAAGAAGGATGTTGCCCTATTGGAATGGGTTCAGAGAAGAACCACAATACTGATTAGAGGATAAGAAAACATGCCTTATAGTGGTGGACTCAAGGAGCTCAGAATATTTAGCTTATCAAAGAACAGGGTACGGGGTGACTTGATTACAATCTGTAAGTATCTACACGGGGAACAAATATTTAATAATAGGGCTCTTCAATCTAACAGAGAAAGGTATAACACGATCCAATGGCTGCAGCTAGACATATTCAGAAATAAGGTACAATTTATTAAACAGTGAGAGTAATTAACCATTGGAACAACTTGGTGGATTCTCCATCCTGACAATTTTTAAATCAAGATTGGATGTTTTTCTAAAAGAGCCGCTCTAAGAAATAGTTTGGGAAAGTTCTATGGTCTGTGTAATACAGGAGATCAGACTAAATGATCACAAGGGTTCCTTCTGGCCTCGGGATCTATGAATCTATGAACACAATCTGGTGGAATATTTCCCAATTTTGATTTTTTCATTAACATTTTGAAATTCAAGAACAACAACAACAAAAAAGAGATGAATTTTTGGAGAACATTTTCATGCAAAAATCTTCTCTTTTTCAACTAGCTACAGAAAGGAACAAAATAAAGGCACACATTTTTTGAAAAAAATGTCATGAATTTTTTCCCCATCTTTGACCAGCTCCACATACGACCTATATAAACAGAGAGAGTAATCTTGTAGATTTACATGAATGAATGGGCAACTCACTGTCAATTACTCTGCTTTGGGAATCAGAGTAAGTAAATAAATGCTCAAAGAAGTCAAGAAGATGGATCACAGAATGTCATTTGTTCGTTCACTGAGAAAGCACAGCTTAATTTCAATGATGAACGATAGCATTTCAAAATGTTTTAATAAATATTCAGAAGTATAGTGTGTAAAAATGATGACCTCTTAGTAATATGAGACCTCACTACAGGACTCTACTATTAAATCTTTGCAGAGATGATGTTGGGTTTTGTGAGTGCTAATTATGGTGTTTGCCAGTTAGTAAGCTTCCCCTGTACAACTGTACACAAGACATGGTAGAAACGTACAAAGTTGTATACAATACTATTTGCCAAGGGCTGACCTGCATTTGAACTGCTACGTAAAAGGTGCTTTTCACTAAAGAATCAAGTAGCTCTCCAATCTCATAGTTTCCTCAAAACAAAATAAAGAAAGGTTTGCAAGGAAGAGTGAAAACATGGTCCACCTTTGTTACCAGCTATTCTAGTAGTATGGTGTACGTCATGAGAAAGGTGGGCCAGCTAGCTACAGAGATGGAGCCTGTCATGGAAGAGTGCTGTGAGCAAACATTCTCTGGAGCTGTTCAATAGAATGACTTGGGTTCCTTGCATAACTCACTCACTTGGTTTCTCTCTGTTAGCTGCCTGACAGGGCTTACAAGGCTAAAAGATCAAACTGGAAACTAATATACATACAGACTCGGTAGGTGACCCTTGACTCCCACCCATTAGGTCAGTTGCTGCATGTTTTCACTTTTTAATCCAACCACTTCTCTTGTAGTTCTAGCCTGATACAGTTATTATACATGGAAAAGCCACCATTAAAATAAAGTCCAGCCAGATGCCCCTTAAATGCACACTATCCTGCAGAGGCCACATTTTCAAAGGATAGCACTTACATTTACTAAAGAAGATGGAAAGAAACAAAGTTACCCAGAGATAGGAATGTCAAAATGCACTTCACACACCAACACAGTTCTTTGACTTTGGCAGTATCAGTTTTAAAAGATCCTATTTTCACCTACCATTTTATGGTGCAAATTGACATCAGAGAAGTAGTAGTCTGGCAGAAAAGGATGAAGAATGGAAGCCAATTCTCTATATAAGTTGAAAACTGTTCCCCAGGGAATAGAAGTACAGTATAATGAGAAAATAATATTATGGTGGAGTCACCAGATGGCGCTACTGCACAGACTTCGAGTCTTTTTTCTTTGCGTGGGAGTAGCGTAGGACCTTTGAAGAAATGCTATGTTGTTAGTTTGGTGATGTTATTTCTCTTCGGAGGAGCTGTTGCAAGTAGCAGAGAGTTTGCTTTCTGCCTAAATTTCTCTAATTAGAATCAATTCTTGAGGAAGAGCTTCTCTGTGGGAACTAATTCTTGATATTTTGGCTGAGATTCCTGAAAAAGGGGATTGCCTGTGCCTGGTTTGTGACCATTTTTGTTCAAGGACTGGTGCTCATAGTGTAAATAAAACAAGTTATACTAGGAAAATACTCAGACTCTATATCACTGATTTCTCCTCCAATGGAAACCTGACCTGCAAGACCATAAAATTGCTATTACCCAGCAGAGGGGGACAATAATATCTGGAAATAAAATAGGCAGTAGAAACCCTATGGTATTACCTTGTAGTCATCCGCTTTACATTGATCATGGATCATTACTTCCAAGCCTGGAATACCCTAATCCCTCACTGGTGTGAGATAAGGGACCTGGCTCTCCATTCACTTGACACCAGTTTTACTCTGGTGATATACAGCTATATAAAATGAGCAAAGGATTGGGACCAAGGATCTGGAGAAAGACACAGGGACAGAAGCAAGTATAAAAAGGAGAGAAGTAGAGGAAGCCAACAGAAAACAAGAACTCCAATGATAAAGAATGAAGGGGATCCACACTGTATATGGCTGTCATCCCAGTAAGGGATCCTTACGGCATTAACAAAACAACCACATGTACCCCCCAGGTCTTACCGTCCCCATGGCAGAATAGGGTGCACAAATGAAAACTTCCATAGGGCCTAGGGTAGGGAAGGAAAGGAGCTGTGCTTCCCTTAAGGAGCTCCCTCTCAGGGGTCCCTCAGCAAACACCAACCAAATAAGAGATGTGTCCTCTGAACCCACACAGCTAAAAGTGGCTCCCCCCACCACAACATTCATTGTAAAGTGTCTTTTTTGAAAAGGTACCTCTCCCTTGGCAGTGACTATTGTGAAGAGAACCTTTAAGAGTTAGATTGGGCAGGTACTGCAAGCCTGGCGTGGTGGGCAGTGCATCATTCTGCGGCCCTGGGAGCAGACCAGGGACCAAACTGCAACTCAGAGAGTCCCAGTTCAGTCCCTCTTATCCCCTTCTAGGGGGAAGTAAACCGTTTGTTCAGTTGTGCTGGGTAGTGGAGCCAAGGCCTCAGCTACTCCTTGTCTACCTGGGTAGCTGCTCTCCCCCACCACACACAGACCAGCAAATTGGGTAATCCACTCTGGGGAATAAAGGGGCCTTCACTCTGATTCTCCCCTATAGGGCTGCATGATAGAGCCCTAAGAGAACACAGAGCGCAAACTAAAGAAAGTGCCACACTGTGGCTAACTCTGGGGAATAAAAGATGTGATTCTATGCCATGTACTTGAGTTCTGCAAGGCCCTCCAGGAAGGCAGGGCAGTCTGACAAATCCTCCAATACAGCCTCAGGGCTCTGGGTGAGGCTCAGGATTTTGTAATGCTGGACGCGAGTTTATTTTATCTTCCTTTTGTTAACAAACATTTTGTTTTCTTCCCACTAATTGAATCTCTTTGCGAGTCTGTTTGGCCAGTGACAGTGCCCAAACTCCGTCAGTTTTGTTTTAAGTGTGGGAGCAGTAAAGTCACTGATTTCCAAACAACGTTCAGACCAAAAGCTTGACCCCTAGATTCCAAGTGACAAGTGAAATGTACTAATGGACATTTTAAGAGTTCCACGGCAACAGATATATCTTTCCACAAACTGGTTGGAGGTTATTTGTGTGAACTTGTGATCGTTTTTCCCCGCAACTTCCCACTCTAAAGAAAGTAATAAATTAAACTGATCAATACATATACTGTAAAGGTGATGTAACAAACTAGTGCTTTGAAGTAATGTTTTTCAAAGAATGATTTGTATCAGACTAATATTCACAACGATGACATCAATCTAATGCTATAGCCTTGATCCTTCAAGTGCCTCCTGTGAAGTGCTTGGCTCATAATGGAGACAATAGGAATTTAGGGCACTCAAGCATCTTACAGGGCATTCTCAGCACCGGAAAGGCTCCAGCTCTAAGGCTGTGATTGCGTGAGACAGTCCTAGTAACATCTTAAACTACAAGAACGAAGCTTGATAATTTGGGGCTTACTTCTACTATCCTTAAACCCAAGCCCTGTCCTGAACGCTGCATGGGTGGACCTTCATGGAGCCTGGTACAGGATCAGGGCCTTACACTCCTGAGAAGACTTACTGAAGTTAATGGGATAGCACAGATGAGTAGGTGCTACTCAGCTTGAGTAAGAGTGGTTGAATTGAATGAGTCACGCTTAATCTACACTAGCCTTTTTCTTAAAATCTCACATTGCTTTGCTGCAGGTGGGCTCAGTACAGGGGTAACTGAGTGAAATTCTGTGGCCTGTGTTAGACTTAGGTCAGACTAGATGATCTAATGTTTCCTTCTGGCCTTAAAATCTATGCATTTCTGAATGTCCTGATTTCACAGATGTGGAAACTGAGCTACAAGAAGTTTTAAGTGACTGCCCAAAGTCATGCACTAAATCTGTGGCAGAGCCAGAGACTGGAACCCACATTTCCTCTTTTGCAGGCTTTGGTTTAGCCACAGGCCAGCCCCCTAGCTCATAGCCTTAAACGTCTGTGCTTAGACTTCTAAATACCAGTCCACATGGACAAATGCCCTATTTCTTCAACGAGACTGGTCATTTAGAAATTTAAGCATCCTGACATGCATATTTTTGTTCAAAGCTATCAATGCTCTATTAAAATAATCTGGCCTCAATGCCTGCAACATTCTATTTGATTAGCAATACCTGGGAATAGGCAAAAGATGATACTGCTTGCATGTTCAAGGGTGAAATCCTGGCTCTCTTGAAGTCAAAGGTCTGTTGAAACCATGGACTTCAATGGGGCCAGGATTTCACTTCAGCATACAGCTGGAGCCACTGGGCTGTCTTTTTTGAATAGCAGAAGTTGCTTCGATCTGCTGTATCTATAAACTCTTTGCAATCTTTTTTCCTTTGTTCCTTTCAAAGCTAAGCATTTGCCAGAAGCTGTTCTAGCTATAGGCATGCTAGGCAGCTGCCTTGGGTGGCAGAGTGCTGGCAGTGGTGGTGGAAGATGAGGCTGGCAGGGCTGCTTGGGGCGGGAGGTAGCCACCAGCTGGTGCTCGGAGGAGCAGAAAGCAGCCCTTAGCCGGGCAAGAGCTCCCGCCTCTTCCCCTGCTCCTCCCCATCTCTGGTGCAGGTAAGATCGTGGCCACAGCTCAGGCACTGAGTGGCTCGGGTCTGCTGGTGGTGGCGCTGGGAGTGCTGCTGGGGCTTTGGCCACATGTGCAGCAACCTGCCTAGCTCCCAGCCACCGCTAAAACCCCGCTGTGTCTAGGCTCTGGAGGCACAAACCCGACAGTGAGGAGCTCATCCAGAAAGGTGCAGGGGTTGCTGGGGGCCAGGTAGGCAGCGCAGGCTGGAGGTGTGCAGGGGCTAGCTGGGTGTGTAGGGGCAGGGATGGACTGGGAGTGTGGAATGCTGAGGGTCAGGCAGGGGACTGGCTGTGTGGGGGCTGAGATGTGGGGCTAGGCTAGGGAGCTGGGTGCAGGGCCAGGCTGAAGGTGCAGGGGCCAATGTGCTGTGCAGAGACACTCCCCCGACTCTGTCCACTGGGAAGAAACCTGGTACCTGCTGTGTGAGAGAGGATCAGCACCCTCACCTTGGGTGGTTTCATGCAGGGTAGGGAGAGTCCACGCTGCCTGTTAATAGGGGCCCATCAGGTTGGCAGCAGCTCCCTGCCAGTGATTGGGTGTTGGAGTGTCCCCATCCTGTGGGCTTTGTCACTAGGTTTTCAGCCTCTGAAGCCCCAGGCCAGGGTCTGACCCATCAGCCTCCAACTTGGCTGCAGGACATTTGGGGTGGGAGTGGCAGTGACAGGGGTGTGACAGGGGTCTGCCGTATACTTCTAAGGGGCCAGAAGGGGGGTAGCACACTGGTGTTTTTCCTAGGGCAGCAAACTCTCTTGAGTAGTCTTTAGCATTTGCTCACGAGATACAAGTGGGTGTTATGAAAGTTCTCAGTCTAGTTGTTTTAGCTGGAAAGTACAAGTTAAAAGGTGCTGTATACACCAATAAATGCAAGACTACCAGAGTCACTAGAAAATTCAGTTAAAACTGCAGGTATTTGACTAAGGGGCTAAAAATAATAATTTCTATGAATGAAAGCTATATTTGAAAGATTGCATAAATGTCACATTTTGCCAGTTCCTGTTAGCAAACAGATATGTTTGCATGTACTTAAAGACAAAGTCAGTAGCAACATGGTTTTCATCATACTACAAAATGTACTGTTTAATGTATTATCTGGGATATAAAATATACACACACACATATATATATATATATATATATATCTGTGTATATATATATATACACACACACAAACATTAAATCATTACCTTTATGAAAAATAATTATATTTATTATGGATATCTTTTAATAGCAAATCAGTACATTTATGAATATACTGTAGCACATTAAGAGATGCATTAGTTTTTGCTTTAGGCTGACATAGAATGAAAAAGTGTTGTTGATATACCAGTGAATAATTCAAGACATGAAAAAATATGAATTATCCCACATTCTTTATTTCCATTACAGCTAGTTAAAAAGGCCAAATTTTGAAATGTTTGGAAGAAACAAGGGGTTACACTGCCCGCAAAAATGTTTGCAAAAATCCACCCTGGTTTCAACCAGCTGTAATTTCCATAAAGTTACATGTTTCATTAACAATGTGTGTTCTACAGCAGATGAAAATATGTGGTATTCTAAAATTATGGCCAAGGGCATAAAACAGAACTTGGGAACCTCTTCAGAATGCAGTGTAAGTTGAAACACGGTGATGCCTCAGACACAATATCTCAACAACAAAAAAGTTAATCTGGTGTTGACCATGCTTACTCAGCCACAGTTGGTCCATTTTTGTAATTATGTGTCTAATCAAGTCCAGTCTTGCCTCAGTCTCCTTAGCCAACAAACATCCCAGACTTAAATATAACCGTATGTATCTGCTGTGATTAGAATAGACACAAGGAACTTTCAGCTATATCATCCTGCCTTTCACTGACCCTGCGTGTTGGTGTGTCACATTCCATATTTTATCTGCTAAATATGCAGACCAAATGCACACAGCGCAGCCTTTCCCCTCAGTGTTCAGGCTTTAATCCATGCTGATATTGATTACTACAGTCTAAGTGCCAAATCTGCTCCCTGGAGCAGAGCCTGACTACAAGTGATTTGCTGATGGGAAGCACATGGCCTAAGGGAGGATGGAATCCTCTCCCCAGTCTGCAAGTATGTTTAAGGGTGCCTGATTGTGGCCTCTACTGGAGAATACAGGCAGGAGTAATAGATGCAGTCCACTGTGCCCCCCATGCAAGTTTGTGGCTGTGTATAGACCCTGGTGTGTTTGGTGATCGCTCAGTGCTTCAGGACCTTGCAAGAGCTCTGTGTTATTCTGTGACCAGTGTATTACAGCAAGAGCTTCACGGCATCCTGCCCAGACTCTCTGGGAAGGTCAGCCCTTTAAAGGCGCACCCCCAACACTACATCTTCCTTTGCAAGCCAAAACTTAATGATAATGAAAACCAGAATTAATATAACACACAAATACTCATAACCAACCCATGATGACTAAACTTTCTAACGGTCTTTGAGGTGCTTTGCTCAGTTGCTGGGACCTCTTGAGCTCCCTGGAACATTAGCACTACTGCCGTCAGGAGGCAACAAGGCCACTTGTTCAAGTTATTCCTTGTCCCACTGGGGCTCCATTGTCTCAACCTGCTGTAGTTGTCTGTCTGAGACCCCACTGGGCAAAATGGAAAACTCTGAGCCCCTTATCCCCCTCCTTTCTGGGATATGGAGAAAGGATTCCTAGATTCAAAGCCTGAACGGACCATTGTGATCATCTAGTCTGATCTCCTGTACAACACAAGCCATAGAACTTCCCAAAAAATAATTCCTAGAGCAGATCTTTAAGAAAAAAATCCAATCTTGATTTGAAAATTGTCAATGATGGAGAATCCACCACCACCCTTGGTAAATTATTCCAATGGTCAATCACTCTCATGGCTAAGAATTTACACCTTATTTCCAGACTGAATTGTTCTACCTTCAGCTTTCAGCCATTGGATTGTGTTGTACCTTTCTCTGATAGATTGAAGATCCCACTATTAAATATTTGTATTAGATACTTGTTGACTGTAATCATGTCACTCCTTAACCTTCTCTTTGTTGAACAAAATATATTGAGCTCTTTGAGTCTACCTCTATGAAACATGTTTTCTAATCATTTTCATGGCTCTTCTCTGAACACTCTCCAACTTATTAATATCCTTCTTGAATTGTGAACATCAGAACTGGATACAGTATTCCAGCAGCACTCACACCAGTGCCAAATAGAGGTCAAATAAGCTCTCTACCAACTCAGGATTTCCCTGTTTATACATTCAAGGATCACATTAGCTTTTTTGGCCACAACGTTGTTCTGGGAACTCATGTTCAGCTCCTTATCCATCATGACCCCCAAATCTTTTTCAGAGTCACCGCTTTCCATGATAGAGTGCCCCATCCTGGAAGTATTGCCTATATTCTTTGTTCCTAGATGTATACATTTATCCATATAAAAATGCATATTGTTTGCTTGTGCGCAGTTTATCAAGAGATCCAGATCACTCTGAATCAGTGACTTATCCCTTCATTATTTACCACTCCTCTAATTTTTGTGTCATCCGCAGACTTTATCAGTGATTATTTTATGTTTTCTTCCAAGTCATTTATAAAAAGTTAAATAGCACAGGGCCAAGAACAGATCCCAGTAGGACCTCACTAGAAACACACCTTCTCGATGACGATTTCATTTACAATTACATTCTGAGACCTATTAGTTATCAAGTTTGTCATCTGTTTAATGTGTGCTATGTTAATTTTATGCCATTCTAGTTTTTTAATCAAAATGTTGTGTGGTACCAAGTCAAACACCTAACAGAAGTCTAAGTATATTATGTCCACACTATTACCTTTATCAAACAAACTTGTAATTTCATAAAAAAAGAGATATCAAGTTAGTTTGACAGGATCTATTTTCCATATACCCATGTTGATTTGCATTAATTACATTACTCTCCTTCAATTCTTTGTTAACCAAGCCCTGTATCAGCTGCTTCATTATCTTGTCCAGGATTGTTGTTAGGCTGACAGCCCTATAGTTAACAGGGTCATCTTTGTTTACCCTTTTTAAAGACTAGCACAACATTAGTTTTCTTCTAGTCTTCTAGAACTTCCCCAATAGTCCAAAACTTATTGAAAAGCAATATTAACAGCCCAAGGAACTCCTCAGCCAGCTCTTTGAAAACTCATAGATGCAAGTTATCTGGACCTTCTGATTTTAAAACATCTAAGGTGTCATCTATTCTGCTGTAGTATGTGTCCTTCTGGAGTGACAGCCTCATATGACCACCAGGGAACCTTTTATGATACTATTTATGACCATTGCTTTCCCATCATAGTGATGCCCAGCATCATTTTCATGAAGTGGTGTTAGCTCCCATTACCCTGAATCATATTGATTTTTTTTGTTTTGCCTCACTGCTCCAGGTCACTTTTCCTGTAGTATTTTGGATTCTCTCTCATGTCCACAGTGTCAGAACACTGTCCTGTCTCCAGAAGCTTCAGTCTGGACTGGGCGATTCCCTTTGCTTGGTGAATGCTGATGGCTTTGTCGAGGGTTAATTCTTGGTCTTCCAGCAGTCGCTGAGTTTTTTGTTCCAGATCCCAATCATGCTCTGGTCTCATACTAGGGACTCAGACCTCCCAAACTTACGAGATTGACTCTTCAGTTTTGACCAGTCACAGACTCTCCTATTGTTTCACCTGCTTTTTGCACTCTGTTTAAACACTGAGCTCTCATTCATTTCATCTCTACGGGAGGTGCAGTACTCCTCAAATTTCTGAAATACAGCTTCAAAGTTTACTTCCTATGCCTGAGTTAACTGAAAACTGTTAAACACATCAGGTGTTTCAGAACCAGCTACACTATTGTCAAAAATAAGGCTACCTATTAAATGTCTTCCTTTCTGCTGGCATCGATTGCTTGCAGATACGGAGTGAAGCGATGTTTAAACCTCCCACTTTCTACATTTCCAAAGAGTTTCAGTTCTGTTGGGATGTTTACCTGATCCATTCATGGTAGTTCTTAGTTCCTTTTTACTCCGGGTACCATGTGGTGTTCGGTGATCACTCAGCGCTTACAGAGTTTGCACAACAGCTCTGCTTCTTTCTGTGTCTGGTTCCAACTTGGCACCAGACACAGCAGCAGCATGACAGCACCCGGCTGTCCCAGACTCTAGCTCAGCCTTTAAAGGCACAGTCCCCACTGATTAAGCCTCCTCAGTGATCCCTGTTCCAGCCATACTCCAGTGAAGAGAGAGCCAACTGGAAGCTTTGCTGTGCACTGAGGGTTACAAGGGCAAGGGCTTTCCACTGCTTGCCTTCCTGCTCCCCGCATTCCCGTGTATTAGAAAAGCTCCTTTCCATTGCTTTTAGGACCTTGTGTGTCCTCACTGGGGAAAGGGGACATAGGGAGGAGCAGGATTTGCTCTAAGTGCTTTCTACAGTTACCTTGGCAAATTCATTATAATATGTCTATAAAAGCAAACTAAAAATGCAGCGAGGAAAAAACAGAAACTCACAATAATACTCTTCAGGTTTTCACTAGGTGAACAACAGTGTTTATTATCTACAGTGTTTGTAATATCATCCAGGGGGCTTAGTTCTTTGATAATATTCTGACTTTGCCATGCCAGTACCAAAGTGCACAGGTAATTAGAACAAAGCCACAATGCTCATTACTTGCTGACTTCTGTTCAGTCACTGGCCCACCATATTACAGGGTTAGCTATAGAGCCATGCAAATAGCGGATTTCTTGGTTTGCTGGCAATTTTGAAAAATCTAAAAAAAAATCATTTTGAGTCTTGGTGAATCTAAGTTTTGGTGAATCAAAAAATAATATAAAAAAAAGATTTCAGGGTTGATTTCATCTTTGGTTTATTAATTTCTGGTCATGGGGTGAGGACAGCTGCTGACTCAGGTTTTTCCTTTTGTGCAATTGTATTTTTTATGTATGGCAAAGGCACTGGGGCTACACTGCACCTTTGCCACCCAACCTGAGCAAGAGGCAGCGAGCACATTGTTACGCTGCCCCGTGAGCAGATCAGGTTCCCTCCTTGCGTTGCGTTAGCACTACACCAGGTGCAGATTACTTCCCAGGTTGTGCTGTCTTAGCTGGGTTCTGTTGCAGGGCAGAACCAAGGCTTTGTTCATTGTCTCTCCACCAACCGTCTGCCTGCGTGGAAGGAGGCTGTTCTCGCCCCCGCACTGCTACCCCCAAGGTGGGTAGCGAGTGCAGGGGAGTAAGGGGCTGCAACATAAAGGCCCATAAAATAGGTCAAACTCCGGCCCCCAAATAGGTCCTATTTTTATATGCTTTACAAATAGAGCAGGGTGAAATTTTCACACAAAGCTTTTTTTCCAGGGAAAAATGCAGATTTGGCAACATCTAAACATGTTGCGAATTTGTGTTGGTTTTTCCAAATTGTTTCAGTTGAAAACCATCCCCTGCAAAAAACAGAAAACATCAAAACAGCTCCGCTTGACATTTTCAAAATGAAACATTTTGACTTTTTGCTTAACTTTATGACCCAATCAAAAACATTTTAAAAGGCTCAAAGTTGAACCAAACTTCTCAGGTTCAGGTCAAACAAAAGGTTTCACTAGATACAAAAATGCTTTTTTTTTTTTTTTTTTTACTTTTTGCTTCCCTGAAAATGTAAAAAAAATCATTTTCAGTTCAGCCCACAATGAATTTAAAAAGTCAGAATAGCCAGCAAGCCAAAAACCAGTTGTTCACACAGCTCCAAGTACAAATAAAAAGCAATGCCCGAGAAGGACGAGTGGGTAAATGGTCCCTTTCATGTGCAGTCTATCCATGGCTGCAGGTGAAGATTCCCTCAGTCACAGTGATGCTGATGATGGAGTCGGGAGGGAACAAAGATGTCAGTCGGAAAGTCAATCAGGCCCAGATCCTCAGAGGTATTTAGGAACCTTTGTGGGTCTGGGCCTCAGTTTCTCTGTGCATGAGGATGCCCTGCTCATTCCCCTAAGCTGAGCTGCTACTAGTGTATATTTTATTTTATAGATTAATATTTGTGTATTTATACCATATTGAGCTCAGCATGGAGCTGTCAAAGCACATTAAT
Source organism: Caretta caretta (assembly GCF_965140235.1). Lineage (NCBI taxonomy): Eukaryota > Metazoa > Chordata > Testudines > Cheloniidae > Caretta > Caretta caretta. The sequence continues at coordinate 42,494,939 of NC_134207.1, forward strand.
AGAAATTAAAGGAACAACTGCTGGCAGCAGTTGTCACAAGTCAAACAACTGGCATAGATCAGGCTCCACACTAGCCGCAGCCATGTCACCCATCCAGGGGACAAATACCAGCTAGCCCCAGGCCCAAATTAAGACAACACCACAGTGCACAAATACCTCTTGCACTGAGTCAAAAAAATGCCAGTGCTGGGCCCCGTTGGCCGGCTGGGGGAGTGAATTCCAAAATCAAGGAACTCTCCAGTAAGAGTGCCTGACCAGCCCATCACCCCACATGCACCAGCAGAGTCCGGCCCTGGGACAGACAGCCAGGGCTCTCTGGCAACAGGTAAATGTGAAAAAAATAGTTATTGCAGTGAAGTTAGTGTTACAGGCAAATCACAGTATTCTGAATATATATTGGGGTTCAAAAACGTTACTTAAAAACACAAAACTGAGGAAATTCAGAGTGAAAAAATAAAGCATTGACACAATGAATAATGGCTCTGGGCCAGATCTTCAGCTGGTGTAAATGAGGGGAGCCCAAATATCAGTTCCTTGGGAATAGAGTTAGGCCGCGTTTCACCAGCAGCCTGATCCAAAGCCCAGGGAACTCAATGATAAGCCTTCTAGTTAATTCAGTGGGCTTTGAGTCAGGCCCCAGCTGGGGAACTGGGCCAGCACCCTGTTTGTACGAGTTGAAAACATGGATTTTCAGAATGAAGCAGCCAGAATTGCCACAGTACTAAACCCTCCAGCCTCTCTCTCCCTGGTCTCCCAACATCAAGGCCAATTAAAGAAATCTGGGGGGCCTAATCACAATCCACATGGGACCCCCATGGCCACACCCCCAGACCAAGGCCCTCCCCCTATGCCACCCATCCCTGGAGCCTCAACAGGTTTCAGAATTAAGATGAACAGGGCAGTTCACACCACTTAGAGTGGTGGCTTCAGGAGGTCTGCAGACTCAGGCAAGCAGCTCTTACATTCAGGTTCTCAAGATTTTCTTTGCATCCACGAGCTCTAGAAACATTGTTTTTAAATGCAAGTTGAGAGTCTGATCTCATCATGGGACTCCAGGAGCTGGGACTCTAGGCATGGGCGTATAATGTCTATGCCTTAATCCAGTGGTTCTCAACCAGGGGTACGTGTACCCCTGGGGGTAGGCAGAGGTCTTCCAGGGGGTACGTCAACTCTGCTAGATATTTGCCTAGTTTTACCACAGGCTACATAAAAAGCACTAACAAAGGCAGCGTAAACTAAAATTTCATACAGACAAAATGTGAAAGCAAGCAATTTTTCAGTAATAGCGTGCTGTGTCACTTTTGTATTATGTCTGATTTTATAAGTGAGTAGTTTTTAAGTGAGGTGAAACTTGGGGTACACAAGACAAATTCGGCTCCTGAAAGGGGTACAGTAGTCTAGAAAGGTTGAGAACCACTGTCTTAATCTGGCCCTACTCAACATGGCTTCTTTCTCTCCATGACACCAGTCCCGGCATACTCCCTAAGCCAGATGGGGCCATGTAGAGATGCATATTCCAGCCCTACACAGCTCCTGTGCTGGGGGAGCTCTCCCCTGGGTCTGTTATGGTCCCTTCAATAGCCCTTTTGTGCCGCCTCTGAGGTACAAAAGAATGGGACACCTGGGATGATCCTGACCCCATAAAAGTGCTGGCAGTGTGTAGTGAGCACCTGTACCAATATGTATCCCGTGTACCTCAAAAAAGAGACAGCTGACCCTGGAAGAGGCCCTGAGGTTTTTCGCCTTCCTCTGTAGCATGGAGCACGGGTCACTTGCTGGAGGATTCTCTGCTCCTTGAAGTCTTTAAACTACGATTTGAGGACTTCAATAGCACAGATATCGGTGTGAGCTTTTTTGCAGGAGTGGTGGGTGAAATTCTGTGGCCTGCGTTGTGCAGGAGGTCAGACTAGATGATCATAATGGTCCCTTCTGTCCCAAATATCTATGAATCTATGAATCTGTGTATTGAGCACCATTACAGATTTCCCTGGACATCTACCTCAAAAATGGGATGATCCTGAAAAAGTGGCAACCCTATATTTCCACTGAATGCATGTGATGAAGTGAGCTGTAGCTCATGAAAGCTTATGCTCAAATAAATTGGTTAGTCTCTAAGGTGCCACAAGCACTCCTTTTCATTTTGCTGATACAGACTAACACGGCTGCTACTCTGAAACCTATACCTGAGTGTAGATGACAGGTGGGGCCAGAACCTGGCCTTAGAAATTTGGATCTGTGTATGAAAAATGGAATTGCAACACAATGCACTGTGAAATCAGATAATCACAGCCTCATTTCTATTGTAGCATAACAAGCACATGCACTTGTGATAACTTAGACTACGATTTAATCACAGGTGTTTTTCGTTTCAGAGGGGTAGCCGGGTTAGTCTGTATCAGCAAAAACAATGAGGAGTCCTTGTGGCACCTTAGAGACTAACAAACTTATTTGGGCATGCTCGGGGGTTGCTAACTAATTATGCGACCCCCCCCCCCCAAGCATAGCCAAATAAATTTGTTAGTCTCTAAGGTGCCACAAGGACTCCGCGTTGTTTTCAGTGTTTTTAGTAAACTCATGGACAGCTCACGGGCAAGAAACAAAAAATCATGGCCTGTGACCTGTCCATGAGTTATACCATAAATACTCCTCATTGAATCTTAGGAGGAGTGGGGGGTGTAACACCAATGGCCGGGGGAGGCGGAACCCCGGGGGGCCCACGGCACCAGCTGCGGTGTGGGGGAGGAAGACCAGGGGGCCTGGCGCTGGAGGGGGAACGCCTGGGGTCCAGCAGCTGCTCTGTCCGCCGCCATTGGGGGAGCCCCTGAGGGGCCAGCAGCTGCTCTGTCTGCCCCTGGGACTGCTGCTCAGGCGGTCCCTAGGGCCAGCCGCATTGGCCACTGCTTGCGGGGTGGCTGGCTGCGGGGCCACCTGAGCGGCTAGCTGCAGAGCCGCTCCAGCAGTGGCCGGTGGGGCTGTCCCCAGGGCCTCCTGAGCAGCTGGAGGTCACACTGCCCGCTGCACAAGTCGTGGAGGTCACAGGAAGTCACAAAATCCATGACTTCCGCGGCCTCCGTGACAGACATGGAGCCCTAGTGATAACCCATTTTTGTAATGTAATATTGAGATGTCTGGCTGTAGCGATGAGATCCAGCCGCTTTGACTTGTTTATACTTTTTCTTTAAATTTCCCATTGTGGCACTAACCCTGCTGCAGCTCCGCCAGCAGTAGCAGCAGTTGGAGCGCTAGAGTGATCAAGGCCCTGGTAGCTGCCAGCATTTTTACTACCAGGCTGTCTAGACTGGCTCTGAGCAGGACTGGATGGCGCAGTTATTTTCACTGTGGTAGTCCTGAGATCAGTCTGTGAGATGGTTGGATAAGGTTATCTCGGACTGTCTGGTTGTTCTCAAGATGGGTTATGGCAACAGAGTTAAGGTTATTTTAAGAGTGCACAGGTGCACTCTTTTAAGTTTCAAACACTTTGCTTAGGGTTCCTTTTTTAGATAAAGACAGCCCGGAACTTGAAATGTCTGTCTTCTTTTTCTTCTTTATTATTTGTATTACTGTAGCACCTAGGAGCCCTGCTCCTGGATCAGGACTGCACTGTGCTAGGTGTTGTACAAACACAGAACAAAAATGGTCTCTACCCCAAAGAGCTTACAATCGAAGTAGTATCAAACCTGTCTAACACTGGTGATTTCTGAGAAGACTACAACGTTCTCACAAGGATTCTTTTGGCATAAGTGAGTGATAGATTGCTAGCTCAGGTTAACCACGTTTCTTGCTTGGGAATAAAATATTGAATACCAAAAGCCCACTTCAAGTAATCAGTCTGTACAACTTTCATTGTTCTTTTTAAACAAGTCCATAGAAATGATGGGGCCAAACCGGGGTCCACTGAGAATTGTGAGAATTTTAGTATTTGGCCCTTTGAACGGAGTTCATATGGAAATAACAGACCTGGGGTAGCTGCAGTTCTATAGCAGTGTGAGAAATGTTTCTAAGAAGTTGGCAGTCATGGCTGAGTTTTACTTTTGGTAAGATAAAATAAACAGGTGGCTATAGGGATGGATATGGTGTCTGAGTATTTGACTTGCACAGGGGCTGAAACCTTCGCTCTGTCCGCTTTGTTTGCACTAGCCAGTATAAAACAATCTACATACCATAATCTGAAAGGAAAGGTCATCCCAAAGGTCACAGGTTTTAAGGGTGCTACTTCAAAGACATTTATCTCCTTTACAACACCATTAAGTCTCTGGTAATGGTCTATTGTCTTTCATCATCTCAACCTCTTCACCTGCTTGTTTACTTTTACCCAAACGTCAAAATTCAAGGCGCAGTGTAAACAGGTGCTTGGTGGAGCATGCTTGAATGAACACACTCCACGCTGTTTAATGACAAGTGGTGAAAAAGCTGCAGGCTTTTACGAGAGTATCAGACTGTAATTGTTACTATTCTGCTCAATAGAATACCTTCTCTGCTTCTTCAGAAACCAGAAGGTAATCCTTGCAGTTTGCTACCGTCTTTTATAATCAGGCCCCTATTTCTTGGTATAAGAACGTAATCTGATCTCAGGTCTCCACCAATCTGCATCCTCCTTGTATGATCTGCTTCCAGCTTTCTGCTTATTGGCCATATTGAGAAACTGGGCATTGCCACTTGGGGAACAACCTTCACCTCAGCAGAGCCAAAGAGTGAATTTGTCTGTAGTCCCTTGAGATTATCATGTTCCTTCTTTAACCTATTATCTATGTTAGGGCCAGACTGCACCATCACCACTGGCTTATAAACCTTAAGGCAAGAGCCAGATCCGCAGCTGATGTAAATCAGCCTAGCACCATTGATTTCAATGGCGCTAGGCTGATTTACACCAGCTGAGGTTTTGAATGTCCATGTGAACCTAAGAGAACTACCAGTGCCAGGTAAAACCTTGCTCCCGGGTAGGAATTATATGAGCGGCTATCCTCATTTCCTGGTGTAGGTCACCATGGCTGGATTGCCAGACGGGTCCTCTTCAACCTGCTGAGGAAGGTGGTCAGACAATACTAGGATTTCTCAAGCCGTATTAGTTTCCTTTAGACTCACATATTCAAGTGATTACGACTCTACTGTTTCCTGCTACCCCTGCCTCTGGCTGAGGTGAACAATTACCATGCCTAGTAAGTCAAAGCGAAGTTTCAGGTCATGCACCAGGGATGAGATCAGCCCCTTATGTCCACACTGCCTTTCAGCAGGGGCATTTCAGAAAAATTCTGGGGGAGGCAAAGCTGTGTCAGCATATAGAAAACTATATGTGATTATATCAGACAGGGAATGGATCACTTGATAATTGCCATGTTCTGTTCATTCCCTCTGAAACATCTGGCATTGGCCACTGTTGGAAGACAGGATACTGGGCTAGATGGACAGTTGGTCGGACCCAGTATGGCCGTTCTTATGTTCATATCCTGCAGTCTGGGCTTGGGGTGGGGAGGTGAAAGGTGGACAACCTAACAGATCATATAGACCTATGAAAATTTGGGGGAAGGGCAAATCAAGGTATGGGGTGGTGGCAACTGCCCTGCTTGCCCCACAGCAAATGATGCCCCTGCTTTTCAGCAGCCACAAAGTATACAATCTGCAGCTTTGCCGAGAAACATTTTTGTCTCTGCCATATGCTCCAACACTTCATTGGGACACTACGACCATCACTTCACCCACAGGAGAAAGCAGGGTCACCCTTTAGAAAGATAGGCTTCTGTCTATCTCTGACTGCCAGTCATTTAACTTGTCATCCATCCTATTTTCAAGGCCCCTTACCTCTTGGTAATTAAGCAGCGAACAAAATTAAAGTAAACCGTCAGAGCCAAGAACACTGAATGTTTTCTTTCTCCATTCTCTGAAGGTGAATCTAGGGACTCGTGGAACAGGACTGGGAATGTCTGATGCTTGGGTGGGAGAGGGGGATCTGCTGGATAGAGAATGCAAGGAAGGGGATCCACTGGGTAGGGGGGAGTGGAGAAGTTTTGCTGGGTAGATGGAGGGAGTCTGCTGGGTAAATGGCCTACTTAGTGTGGGGGGCTGTTGGGAGGGGACAGGAAAATTGGGAGGAGCAGAGGAAGAAAGGCTGCTGGGTATGTGGGAGAGGCAGGAAGGAGGAGTCCACTGGTCCCAGCTGGGTATGGTCATGATGGAGGCTGGAGTGATTAATGGGTACAGCTTGAGATGTCTTTTGAGTCCTGTTGGGTGGCTGGACTTGTGCTTTACCTGGGGTAAAATAGTTCTTCCTTCATTCTCAGCCTTTATTATGAATTTACCTATGGATCCCTGAGTACATCCGGACAGCTATGATTTCCAGCCGCATTTATGAATTACTTCTTAAATAGTTCCTCTAGCTGGTTCCATCCATGGATATAGCTGACACATTTTCCAAGCATATTATAGGAGCAGCTGGTAGCGCTGCCTGCAGTTAAAGATGCCCAACACGTCCCATTTTAAAACCCTGCTTTCAGTTGATAACTTTGCTAAATTTAACCATTTGGGCTGGAATTTCCCATGCGGGTATCTGCCTCAGGCTGAAATTTTGGGGACAATTTCAGCTAAAACAGTTCAGCCACTTCTGAGAAAGAGATTAGGGAAAAATACATTGTTTTGCCCATGTTAACAAGAAACTTACAATCATTTCATTAAGAAGCTGTAGTGTGTCCATGCTTTGGAACAGGGGCTTGAAATTTGGCCGAGGAGAGGCGGGAGAGGCAATGGTGGTGGGAATGTGTGCTTTGCTGCTAGCATAAACATTCACTGAATTTGTCCAATTTATAAATAGCCTTGGAAAGATTAGATTTTTATCGGGTTCACTACATACACACAAACTATTGAAAAAATATTTCCAGTGTTAGTAATAAAAATTTACAGATAGGAAAAGTGAGAAAAATGCTGCTTAAGAATTTGTTAGAGTTTGATTAAAGGCTATTTACTGTATATATTTTGACCCGCGATGTTAACAAGTTGTGTTTTAATGGTTATAAACTTTAGCTTTTTGAATCTGAAGGTGTACTGTCAATAAATAATTATTGTTTGACCTCTCGCCCCATAATTTTCCACAACTGTGAAAATTTAAATGGATAAAAATGCTTAAAACCCATAACTCTGTGCAACTGGGAAAATTTAAAATGTATACAAATTGCTTGAAAATAAATAGTGAGATTATCTATTGAGATTATAAAATACAAAAATTGAATTCTGCCAAGTCTAGTTATAGAGCTGGGAAACTCACTGACAAAAATAAAAATTTCTGTCCTGCGAGAAGTTCTGAATTGAGATGAAAAGTCAAAATACCAGCAATTTTTGAGGGATGTATATTTTTGTAGAAACGCAACCTTAATTCTGACATTTCCTAACTTTTGAGCTCAACTTTGCAACCTTAGTGACTTTTCAAAATAACTTTTTTATAATGTATATAATGTACATTAATATGTACATTATGTAGGTAAAGTGTGACAGATATATAAATGGGTGTGGATATATCTGTACATTGCATAGCCTTGGAACTTTAGGTTTGCATTTGTCCTGTAAGAAGGGAGAGATTTTTTTTTAACAGGAATTCAGTGTTATCTAGTGGACAGTTATAAGCTCTCAAAATTTCAAACTGTTTTGGTTTTGATGATTATAATGAAAAGGGTTTGTTTCCCTAAGCTATGCACAAGAAGATCCAGTTACACACATATACAATTCATTTCTGGGACTTTATAAGGACACTGGAAACTCTGGTGTCTGTTTTACTGGAACACTATTTTAACTGACTGTACACTGTGGCTGTATTTACTTATTTATTTGCATTATAAGGCCCAGAATTAGACTCTTGCGGTCACACAGCCCCAGTTGCAGAACGAGTGTCTCAAATTGTTACAGCTGAACTATCAGCCTATTTCTCTTCTCGTTCATGCATTATTCATTTTAATTGGAACAATGCAGGAACATTTACTATAGATAGGAAACAGATTCTTCTTCCGCACTAGTCTCTTTCTTGTACTGCAGCCCTAACTATTCTTCTGACAGTGCTTAAAATCTGAAAATCCAGAGGCCAGATTCTCAGCTGGTGTAAAGTGGTACAGCCACATTGAATTCAATGGCATTATGTGAAATTACACCCACTGAGGATCTTGCCCCATATTTTTAATTATATATAGGAAAGAGTGAGGCAACATTTCCAAAGCCCTGGAAAGACGCACTTGTTAAATGCTCCAAGTAGATATTTTTAGAGCCTTGTCTCTTCAAAAGTGAAAAACTAGTTATTTTTTTTCAGTTCCCTGCCAGCACTCTCTTGAAACTGGTATAATTCATAATTCATTAAGTGGAGTGAGAACGCTTCACTAGGTGCATAAAAACCTGTGAAAATGTGTCTAGTGGGATTCTTCCCAGAAAGCCGAGAGCATTTGTTTTGCTTAATTCGGATTTTTGTCCTGTAGCTTCTTTTCACTATTGCTCCAGTGTAGCTAAATGAGTTATTTATGAATCTTGATGTGGCTAATTTACGGTGAACATGTTAATAATCAAAATTAATGTTCTTTCTTTCGTTCTTTCTTAACCGAGAACAGCTCAGGGGCAACGAATGCCGGGAATTGTGCATCACTCTGATGGAAAACAAATAAACACTTCAATAGCACTAATAATGTCAGTTATCTGCCATAAAAAGTGTCCATCGTGGTGTGCCAATGCAGTTACATGCTATGTGACCCACTGCAGGGAACAGAGCATCCAAAATGAATTATTTTGATTTCATACTTAACACCTCCCCTCAGAATGTTATCTGGCCTGCGTTAAATAATACTCTCTGAGCTCCAAATACTTCACTATGGGTACTGTATTTTTAAAATTCTATAATTGTAGCCAGCTAAGAAAACAGAGAGAGACCAGCAGAAGGAATATTGACGGTGCTCACCAAAACTAGAAAGTTTGGGGGAGTAATCATACAGTCATTCTGAACTGCTCCCTGACTGGGTTTTGAACTAACTTATTTCCAAATAAAAAGAGTTTAGCTTTGATAGCTCCTCCTGTATCTTTGTTTCTTACCAATAGGAAAAAGGATCCAATATAGTTAGGAAATACAATTCTGTTGTATGTGCCAGTGTATCCCAACATTTAATTTGATTAGCTATCAGAATTTTTTGCCAATTATGTGACTTCATAGTTCACAGATTTACTAGTTTATTTTCTATATTCTATATAGAATAATATTTTCATCTGATCTGGTTCATTTTAATGTGTGGGTTATAAGATGCATGACACACATTTGTCCCATGTATTTTATTTTTAAAATGGCCTCCTTTGTTGCCCCTGTAATTCACAGACACAATAGGGTCATTTTTGGATTTCTAAATATCTAAATAGCAAATCCAATACTAAGAAGGACATTAATTAATGTCTGCATGCAAAACTGTGGGTGTAAGATGGGAGGCCTAGTTAAGAACAGACTGAAAATCAAGCACCTACTTTAAAAGAGTTAAAAATTAACTAAAGGGTGAATTCAAACCTACCAGCATTTAACTCACCACTATGTGTATGTATTCAGATTATATACTGAATAGTTACAAAAATCACTAGAAATAGTGGTTAATCTTAAGTAACAACAGATCGGTTAAAATGATAATGAGGCATATCTAGTAAGTACCAGTATTTTCAGCTGCTTGAGTAAATGCAGAGATTAGGGGCTCAGGAGGGAGGTGCAGGGGGTAATAGTGAAGGGGGTGCAGGGATTAGGGGCACAGGAGGGGAGTGCAGGGGTTGGGGTGAAGGGGGCACAGTGCAGGGGTTAGGGGTACAGGAGGGGGCAGGTGTTGGGGTGCAGGAGGAGGTCAGGGGTTGGGGTGATGGTGCATGCATAGTGCAGGGGTTAGGGGGGAAGGGAGTCTGGGGAGCCCATGGGTCAGGGGCAATGGGGGTGGGGCGGCACGCCCACAGGGACCAGGGGCACCAAAATACAAGTTTGCCCAGGCTGCCATTTTCCTTAAGGCTGGTCCTGGTACAAGTAGCCTGTTGAATGCTCCAGCTGGGATTGAGTGTGAGCTTGATAGTCACGTCCAGATCCCCTGAGCGCTCAGGGTGCTGAGGCCTCCAGGAGAACAAGCCTGGGATGTCGTTAAGGAGGAAGATACTCAACCTGGATTTTCAAACTAGGGCACAGCACTGACATAACAGAGGCCTAAGAACTACCAAAATGGTCAATGAGTGGCCAAGCCTTTCTAAACCGGAGATTCAGCTGTCTGCATCAGTCTGGTGGGATATATAGCCTGAAAGGCAGGTGGCCTGATGGTGAAAAGCTTTGTTAGACATGCATGTGCACTATCATTTGTTGTGGCTTTTATAGTATTTAAGTGTAATTTGAGAGGCAGATACTGACAAAAAGCACACTCCTTTCCCTTCTAACTAAATACCTGTGTAAAATGGCCTAGCAGATAATCATTGGCCAGATCTGTTCTACCACTCGGTCACTATGTGCTGAAACCATGTGAATGGTGGGTGTTGTAACCTGGAGAATTTGGTATCTGTGCCCCTGTGCTGGGGCCACTTTATGCAGCACCGCTGGCACAAAGTGGCACTAAAGTCCATGTAGCTGGCCACAAGAGGTTAATCCCAATGTTGGGGGAATCCCTGGTGGCATAGAATCAGTGCCAAGACTTCTATACCCCTTTGCTCTTGTGGGCAGTATAGGGGTGTGTCCAGGAGGAGGGGGAGTGGCCAGGACTTATCTGCACCCTGGTGAACCCCAGTTACCCTAATGGTCCTCTGGGAGCATTGGTGGTTGGCATAAATTGAAACAATCTTGTAGAGAGAATCAGTGTATGAGGAGAAGGAGAGAGAGAGAGTCAAAAATAAACCCAGTTTGTGGGTCTATGGGACAGAGAAGATGATGGAGCTGTCAACAGCAATAGAGAAAGGAGAGGGAAGGATGATATTGGAAGACTGATAAAGAGTTCTGTTTTTGACATGTTTTGAGTGTAGCTGGCATGTGGCATCTAGGAGGGGATGTCAGAGAGACAATAGGAAATGCAAGTGTGAATTGATGGGGAAAGGTCAGGGGAGGAGAGAGAGATCTGTGAGTCAATAACAGAGCCGCAAGCAACTCACAATTTCACTGAATAGTCTGACGGATAGGAGAGAGAATAAGACCGAGCCTTGTTGGAATCTGGACACGAGCTGGTTGGGTAGAGCTGCCTATCATGAGTGAAACCAACGTAGAGTGGCCCTATTTGACTCCTGCCAGTTGAGGGAGGCAGGCCAGCAGAACGTTAAGGTTGCTACTGAACAGCACTGACAGATCTAGTAGGATCAGCCTGGGTGTTCAACTTTTGGTTAGAAGTGGCTATAAGGAAAGTGCTGGCAGTGCTATATCTGTGCCATAGACATGCCAGAAACCTGAACAGGAAAATTTTAGGATAATGCTAGGGATCAGATGCTGCTGGAATTCTTTTATAGCTGTTTTCTTCATAACTTTATCCCAGTAGGAGAGCTGGGAGACAAGGCAATAGTGAGATTTCAGCATCCCACTGCCATTGCAAAGAAGCCCTCAGTACTTCCAGTTGTTGGATGACAAGGGACTACCTGTTTCAATTTATTGAAAATGGACACAGAAAGATCTGGAGGAGATACAAGCCAAAAGAGTTTTAAAACTAGGACATGCAGGCCTGGTTCTTAGCTATGCTATAGCAACTCAATGAGATTCTACTGCAGTCACTGCCAAGACAAGATCAGCATCATACATGTTGGCCACGCAAAATGGTTTCACTGTGGTGGAGACGTTTATCATCTTTTAACGAGAGCCACAATGCCGTTATTGGATGGATAGTCTCAGTTGAAGAATTTCAAATCTGGAACATGGGACTGAGCTACCTTTTTTGTGAGAACATTTCCTCCCTGGAGACATTGTCATTATTGGTGACAGCAGGTGATCCTGGGTGAACTTCTCCTCCCATGTCACTAACTGATTTTGTTCTAATTCCTGTTTCACATGCACGGTCATGATGAAAGTTCCTGTGTCATGGTGTACTGGAACAGATGTCATTACTTGAGACTCAGACCCCACCCCCATATTTGAGATTCTTCTTATTAATGGTAAGGCCCATATTTTGGAGGAGAAGAATGGCAGGGTTAAAACATAATTTAAGGTAGCCTATTCTCATTTTCTAGTTAATAAAACATTCCTCTTTGGGAGGAATCTGATAGAGATTGTAGATTCTAAGCTCTTCAAGATGCATATGTCTTTCTATTTATTCAGTAAAGTATCTTGCACATTTCTGGGTGCTGTATTAATAAAATTAATATTAATAATGTGTAGTAGATTGAGATTATGTATGGCTTTTCATAGAATTTATAGCCTGCCTTACTATTCCATCTTGAAAATTATGGGTTGACAGACTTAATTTCTCTGCCAAGCATCAGAAAGATAAGAGTTTGTTGCTGGTGCTTTGTTAGCTGGAGGTTTATGTAAATGCTAACTTAACACAAGTGAATTGGGTTTAGATATTCATCACATTCCTACTTCTACCTGTTACCAAACAATAGAACAATGAGATATGTGAATTAGGAAGCAGTGGAAAAAAGGACAGCCTTCTGCATTAATCATATGCCACAATATGAAAGCATAAATATATGTTCAATATCCAACCCCCAAAAAAGGATTCTTCCTATTATTGAAGTCAGTGTAACGACTCAAATTCTTAAAGTTAGGCATGTACTTAGGTGTCTTGTTGTACTGAGACCTTTAATAATTCCTTTCCACCATGTAAGTAAAGTATGTGGGAAGTAAAGTAAAGTTGTGCTTTTATCAAGGGTCATAACTTTTAAAGTATAAGTAAGAACATTCAACAATAAAATACAAAATTGAGGGGATGGGAATCAGAAATATTTTTCTTGAGACTGAAAGCATGACTTAGGCTTTTATAAGGTTGGGGTGGTTTTAGTTCATTTAAATGTAAATCATGATACAATCAGGTTGGATTTGCTTTCTTTGGAGGGCAAGAAAAAGCTGTGAAACCCAAGCTTCAAAACCAAATTAGGGTAAGATACAAAAAATAAAAAATGTTTGACACTATGTCACGTAATGTTCCCTTTTCAGTACTGGCATCCTGTAGAGCTGATCTTCCCCTCAGCTTCCACAAGGAAGGGGGCTGTGTTGGGCTCACGATAGCCAGGGGGAAAGCAGCCTGTGTAGCAGTGTCCACCACTCCTTGGGACCCTGCAGAAGCCCCTTCAAGAATGACCACTGGGGATCAGGATCTGCAGGGTTTGGCTGGTGATATGCCTCATAGCATTCTTCTTGCTACAGACAGTGAACATCCAAGCAGATTGCACCTAACTCAATTCTCTTTCAAGCAGCATTAACTAGATCTTTGTGCCCTCAATCTCATAAAACTTATATACAGGGGCAGGGTAGCTGGAGTTTTTCTGCTAGGGAGTGGAGGGGCTAGAGAAACAGTACCAGAGAGGCTGATCCTCTGCAGAACTGCAGTCTCCTTTCCCTGTGCATCCCAAGATCCCCTCCCAATCTGCCACCCTTCTGTGGTGGTTTCCATGGGAGGGCTCAGTTGGGATCTATTGATGATTCTTGTATTATGAAGAAAACTCACTCTCACTTTGTGCCTATTCTCCTGGTTTTACACTGTATTTTCTGCCTGCACTACTTCCTTTGTGCTAATGAGTATAGACTGATTGCAACCCCCAAGCTGAAGCTACACCCAGTGTAGACTAGACTCCTGTAGGCACAGAGCCAGTGTATTCAGCTCCTGTGAATCTCTCCCCATAGCCTCTGGTGCAAGGGGTGTGTTAGGATCAAAGACGAGTCTGATCAGGGTGCTGAAGGGCAGGGCAGGGGAGTGGCTGGTATGTGATGCATTCTGGCTATCCCCAGCTGATGGATGACCGCTTTGGGAGTGGGACCCTAGCCCATGGGCACAGCTAAGAATACCCCCGTAGGCTACTTTAACCTTTACGTGAGGTTGGGACTAGACAGAAAATCAAGGACTTGTTGCTCCCTGATGCACCTCTCCCCCTCCCCCACTGCACCCAACAGAAATTGGCTGCAGAAGAGAATCTGGCCCATCAGTTTCAGTGGAGCCCCTCCTGATTTACGCTGGTGTGAGACAGGAACCAGGCCCTTTGAATGAAGAATATTGTTAAATTGTGCGGATCAGAACAGCTGGCCTAATGACACCTGAATCATGACCTACGGTGAGAGTCATCTGTGTACAAACTGGTGTCACTGGAAAATAATTCTAAAACTGCAATCTAAAGCAATGTGGAAACTCTGCATACCAGTGATATTCTTCAGGATACACTGCAGATCACTGCACTTTGGAACGCCACAATTCAAATGGAGTCATGCTAGTGGAATAACACAAAAATGACACATATTGCAGTAGTTTTATGCTCTCAACAAAATGTACCCCAAGCACAAGGAATACAAAGAGAAGGAGGAAGGGAAGTATCTGGCTATTTAACTGAAAAATGACTTTTCTCTGCAATCACCTTCTGTCAATAAAATGCTTATTTTCTGACATGTCAATTAGGTGATTCAAAAGCCAGATGACCATTGCCTTCCATTTAGCACTGCTCAGCTGGGTTAAATGTCTTAAGTGTTTACCTTTTATGACCAGTGGCATGTATCTGTTCTAAGTCAAACTGTGCTATGCATGACATGTTTGCCTGTAGGTTCTCTCCTAAGGTAAAGTTAACCATGATTATCAGATTCTGAGAAAAATGGTAGATTAGGACAGTGGTTTCACTGACAGCAATGGACACAGCTCGTTGTACAGTAATGTGTACTAGAAATATGAAACAGATGAGAAGAATTCACATAGAATTAACCAGCATGTAATTTAAAGTGCTGTCATTAAATGGGATCATGTATCCGTATTTGGTACTTCAAAGGCAACCTCTCCTCTGTAAGGCCAGTTATTAGTGAGGAACATTTTGTCCAGTATCTGAAGCCATTTTTGAAAAGAGCTGATTACAGCCCCCAGCCCCCTGTTATAATGAAATTATGTTTCTTAAGAATATCTAGGGCTTAATGCATGTCTACCCAGAACTACTGTTGACTTCAATGGGAGTTTCAGTTGTGGAATCTTGGGAGAAATGCCCCAAAAGATAATAGAAGGTTAAACTTTTTTTTAGTTTTTTTGCACATACAAAGCTATCTGTTTGCACATAAAGATAATGCAGATTGTCACTAAATGCTCCTTAAGGGTAAATGACTCCTATTTTTATGCTTAGCAGGGTGGCTCATTAGTGTATTAAAAAGAAAAAGGCTAAATGCTGAGCATGTTAGAACTAGCATAATGCCATTGAAGTCAATGGAGCTATGACGATTTACACCAGCTGAGGATCTGGCCCAGGTTCTTTTGATTGGGAAAGTAAATATTTTTCCTTTCCCATTTCTGGCCTGGATTAAATGTGGAACATTCTTTTTTTTTTTTAAAAAAAAGAAGTCAACACAATAAACACTACCCCCAACCAAAAATCACAGCATCTGAGAGGAGGCCTGCGGAGTTCTAGTGGGTCTGTAGAACTCACCCACGCAAGCACAGACAAGTCAGCCAGAGCCTACCACTTAGGTGAAGCATTCCTCAAGCAGAACAGGCTTGAAAGTGTAGTGTTCGAACCCTCGAGGCAAAACATTTCATGTATCACGTGCATATTAGAGGCATAATGGAGTCAAAATACCAACTCACCTCTAGGTACCATCAAAGTTCCAGAAAGTAAATTAGTAGCTTGACTTGGCTGGTAGCCCCCAAAATACAGGATGAGTTTATCATATGAGCCTTAGATATGACAACTGTCAGTGCAGATGGCTCTAAAAATGGGGTAGCCAGCCAAAGGAGGAACACCGAATATCCGGATGCCTGGATGTTGGAGAGCCAGTAGAGTGGCTTCTTTGCCAAACTTGCAACTGGCATAAGAAGGTGTTACCTCAAAGGGGCATGTGGTCAGGACTCCATTACATCCTGGTGCACAGCAGATCCAGGAGTGAGGAGCACAAAGATTTACAGCCCACCTCTTGAGTTACATGGGAAATTGTTGCTATCCTGATCACAACATTCCAGACAATATGTCACCATAATAGAATGACGTTTTCTTCCTCTCTTTAACTATGCTCAAACTGGGTTTATGAAACATAGATCGAATAATAGTAAGCTCAGAGAACAGGCTGCTTTGTCTCATATAGAGAGAAAGAGAACAAAGAACTCTCCAAATAGCAGCAATCTTGCTGCTGACTATGTTCCCTGTTGCACTTTGATTTAGCAGTAACCTTCCATCAAGAATCTGATTTTTCAGGCCTACCGATTGAGCCAGTAGATCCACAAAGGCCATTGGACCCACAGCTTATCTCACCCCTGGCCTGCCACCATGCCCTGTCTGCACCTATAGTGCTTCAGAGAAGAACATAGTTCACAGAAGGTGTCACATCCCTCTACAGAGATTCTCATTGTCCTGCCCCCGTGCACAGGTACCGTGGTGGTTCTGATCCAGTTAGCATCTCTGCATCCAGCAAAGTGCTCCAATTGAATTTCAAAACATCCAAATTTCTCCGACTTTTAGTGGAGGAAAGGGGGAGATATCGATGTCTACCAAGCCTCAAACAATCAGAACTGAGTGGGCTCCATTTTTTTGCTCCACCCTCTAGCCCTGGGTAGAGAAAATGGCGCCTCACAGAGGGGCGAATGGTGAGGCCAACCTATTTGAATTAGTTATAATTAAAGAAAAGAAACCTTGTTGCCAACTAGTGCCTGAAATGAATATGAAGACAAGCCAGCATTAGTGAAGGTGAGGGAGTTCGCTTTTGCACTCGTTCCTTAGCTTGTTTAAAACCATGGAAATGCAATGAATATTGACATCTGGAGGGAAAAAAATCATGTTGCTATTGTGCACTCTTAATGGCTACAACAACGGGGCCTGAGATGTGAGATTTCATTTAATTAACATGCTCATGAACCTTATTATCAAGTTGAATGTGAATTCTTCTTGATATTATACTCACTGTGTTGCCTGAGGCTGGCTACAGGAGGCCTTAGCCCTACTTTCCTGTAAAAGCTGCTTCCACATTCCACATCCCAATTACTCTGAAGGGCATACCCAAGCTCCCCATAAAATCATGCTGCAGTCTATGCTGCCTTTAAATGCTATTCTACATGTGTTTCTGATCATAAAATCAGATTTTCAAGGTCAAAATTATTCTCCAAGTGGAGGCTGAATTATAGCCTAAAACTTTGTACTTGAGTAGAAAGCTGAAAATTAAAATATGAAGCACCTGAAAATTCACTGCATTGCTTTCTTTATTTCTGTTTGAAGCCAAGGCTTCATATATATTGTACTGCAGTTCCTCTATGCTTCTTCAGATTGTAAGGTCTTTGGGACAGGGACTATCTCTATCTGCCTAGCAAAATGGGTCCACAGTCTTGACTGGGTTGTCTAGCTGCCGCCTTTACTACAAATACATGATAATAGTATTAAATTTCAGGTCTTGGTTTTACTGGTCAAGATCTTGAGTGGTGGAAGTACAGAAGCAATAAACAGGTCCTCTGTTTAGGGATGTCTCTTCGATGTGCCCTTCCTCAGCATAACCTGATTAGCGTCAGTTAAATATTTGTGTTGAGGAGAGCTTGCCCCCCATCCCATCAGCAGGACTGTTTATTGGTGAGGAGGGCTGATGAGCAGGAGAGTTTTGTTTTGGCTAGAGCGAGTTTGTGGACCCGAGCTGGAAGGCTCCCTACTTAATGCCATGCTCCATGAAAGCTCAGTTAGTAGTCACTGAGTTTTCTGGTAGGTGATCTGCTGTATGAGTGGGTGGGAGCCTGTGTTCGGGAGTGGGGTAGGAAGTGGGGAAACTGTGTTCCACTTCAGTTGGTTTTGCCTATGAGGCACAAGATTGGGGTCCAGCCTCATGTGACCTGCCTAGGGACTGCATACCTGGCATGTGTCCTTTCCACACACACAGGTGGGGATTGGGCAGAACCTTGGCTCAGGCAGCACAGCTAAGGCAGCAGAGCGGGAGAAGAGGCGAACTGCTACTGGTAAGGCCGCTAGCGGATTACTTACCCATTAGAAGCAACTGGGGAGCAGGGAAAAGTTTGTGGCTGAGGCACACTCCCTTTGTTAGGCTGTGGGATAGCCGTGCACTGCTTCTCACACAGGGCAATGCCTTGAGGCACAGTCTGGCCCATCGTACTTTCCAGAGGTTAATGCTTAGCTCCAGCACTGGTGGCTGGTTGGTTCAACAAGTTCTCCTTTTTTTTTTTTAAACACTGTTTTGTCGATGCTGATAATAGCTAATGATTTACTACATAATATTCTCTTCTCAGCTACATTGCTTTTCTTCCGTCCGATGCTCCCACTAAACTTCAGTAATGTAAAACAGTTCGCTGGAACACGGCTCCGTACTTTCTCTCGTTTCTGGTTACTTACTAGGAGTTGTCACTTTGAATCCATGAGAATTACAGAGAAAGATGACAGATTCCACAGGCTGCCCATTTCAGAGCTGGAGGAAATGGATACTAAACACAACGTCATTTAGATTTAAAATAATGGCTCTTAAGCGTTCCCTGTTGTTTGTAATAAATATAATATATATAAACTTCAGCTTGCGGCTGAAATCTAAACTATCTGTTTTAAATGAATGATAACATAAAACATGTCATAATTCCTGGCCCATTAGTAGTGATGAGGCACAAATTAACATTCCAGAACCTGGATTTAGCGAAACATACCTAGCCATTGAAAGCTGAAAGCATTTGAATTCTGAATGTAAAATTCCTATTGCCCGTGGCATATTGCAGTTTAATATCAGTACTTTCTTGTAATCATTTCTTGCTTTAATGTTAACCTGGACACTGATTATCTCTGGATCTGAAGATGCTTTTTGTTTCCTGATAATGCAACCCCTGAGTAGGATTTGTGAGGCCGTTATCTATCGATCAGCAAAGACTAAAAGCCGCACTCTACTTCTACGCTTCACTTCCGTTCCTGATAGAGAAACTAAGCCCTCTTTATCCAGCCCTGTATTAGACAGTCAAGTCTGGCAGAAAACTGTTTGTTTGGGGCCCACTGCCTTTATCAGTGAAAACCAGCAGGTTTCCCTAAATCTGAAGCTCATCACAAGGTGATATGTCCAAATGGCTCTGAGAAAAAACATCAAAAGAAGTGTAATGCCATATCCAGAAGCAACTGACAGGCAGGGTCATCACATACAAGCTTTCACCGAGCAAAAACTATTAAAGTGGTGAATGCTTGAATTGTGAAGAGATATGTATCGCCAGGGTCTGACATAATAACATCAGAATTCACTCACTGCACTACCAGGCTCTAGGAAGTAATCTTCAATACAATTTAATAAAAAAAAAAAAAGGGGGGGGGGGGAGAAGGAGAGGGAGGAGCAGACACCAGTCTTCAGTTTCTAGCCTTTAAAATCATTCACCCAGGGTGAATCTGCACCCATCCTCATACTAGGAAGACTCAAATGCATTTGATTCCTGCATCTATGACAGTCAAACTGTATTATGGTTAGAGCTGGATTTTTTAATCTTCATTTCATAAACTCATTGGCATTCCATTAACTTCCCATTATAACTTTAACCAGCTTTTGGATAGTCTTTCTTTGTCACTAGTTGTTTGCAGTAGCGCCCACAATGGGCTAGGCACTTTCCAGATGTACAAGAAGGGATGGTCCTTGCCCTTGTGAGGAGCTCACAGTCTAAGGATGGACAGAAAGGCAGGCCAGTGGGAACAACAAAAAGGTTTTCTATACAAATCTGCCTTAATTAGGGGAAGGTTGACAATTGTTTTTCTAGTAGGTGCTATAGATAAACAAGCCGTCCTAGTTGATAGATAGATAGAAAGAATACCATCTACTGACATGTAAGATATGTAGCATTTTTAGTAAGTTGGTAGTTCAGTAAAGTTGTGCACTGCAGTAGCTTCCCGATGAAGCAACTCTTACCAGAGCCCGTATCCTAACAAAACTGTAAACGTTACAGGGTAACTGTCAAGGATTGAGACACCAAATGTGATGTCTAGCAACCCAGTTTCTATAATCTCATCAGTTTAGGTTGCACATTCTTTGGAGAAGGGACTCTATCTTGCTCTGTATTTGGAAACGTCCAAGAGCTCACTCAGGGGACCAATATCCATGACCTTCTTGACTGCTGAATCCCCAAAATGCCCTCTGCCTCTACCACAGGCTGAGTGATCCAAGAGAAAGGCTGCATCAATGACACAGAAGACCACATGAAAAAATTCCCCAGCTCTTTGGCTGGCAGTTGTGGAGCTGCATAGACAAAGGAGAACTTATGAGAGGCCCCACCGGGGGTTCTGGAGGTGGCTGGAATACTAGCTAGCCCAGAAGGAGACTGGGAGGCGTGTTCAGACCCACTGCCCCCCGGTCTTATCTGGTGTACCAGGAAAGAGGAATGAGACAAATGGCTGGCCCCTAATCCAGTGGCAAGTAGGGGCTACAAGGCCACTGAGTATCTCCCCTAAAAGAGAACTAAAAGTAAAGGGCATGTTAGGGAGAGAATGTTTCCTGTATGAAGGAGGTCTGGATGACTCTTCATAATGAAACTGAAGACATTATTGTTTATTTTCATACAACAAGACAATATGGTCAGCATGACAAGCAGTGGTCTCAGCACACCAGCAGCCTAACCGCAGTCAAGCTTTTTGTAGGTGTCGCAGCAAAGTAGAATTTGAAGGACAGATTTGACGAGGAAGAATGAGAATTAGGGAGGTGGTGGACTCTTCTTCCTTAGAAGTTTTTAAGGTCAGGCTTGACAAAGCCCTGGCTGGGATGATATAGTTGGGGACTGGGCCTGCTTTGAGCAGGGGGTTGGACTAGATGACCTCCTGAGGTCCCTTCCAACCCTGATATTCTATGATTCTATGAACTTTGGGGACGTTTATGGGGAATGCCTTCCACATGTGAGGGGTACCATGGGAGAATGCACAGAGGTGCTTGTTTGAAAATGTAGCAAGCGGGTGATGGGCCAGTTGGAGGCAGGAGTTGACATCTTGATAGTGAATGAGAGATGAAGGGTAGGGTGGGTTAGGCTGTGAAAGGCATTGATAGTGAATACATGTAACTGAGGTTTGATGCAATAGCTGGTGGAGGGATGCAAAGAGAGGAACGACGGCCAAAGCTGGGCCATCTTGGTAACTGAACCCAAATTTTGCAGCACCTCATGGGACTTGAATTCCGGCAAACCAAACCCACCAGAATTCTTTGCCAAGACCAGTATACACTGCAAAGCTGTTAGTTTTCTCGCAGCGCTAACTAGGCCAGCTAAGGACATCTTGTTCTGGACTGTGGCTCATTTAAAGTTCTCAGCTGGAGAAGACAGTGGAGTCCCAGACCCGTGGCAAGGGAGCAGCCATAGTAAGTCATAGTAAGGGAGGTGGTAGAATCTCCTTCCTTAGAGGTTTTTAAGGTCAGGCTTGACAAAGCCCTGGCTGGGATGATTTAACTGGGAATTGGTCCTGCTTCGAGCAGGGGGTTGGACTAGATGACCTTCTGGGGTCCCTTCCAACCCTAATATTCTATGATTCTATGATTCTATGATTTAAGGCAGTATTCTGAGGCTGTGCTTTGCCTTCACAATGAAGATCAGATGTCATGACTCTATAAGCTAGGAAGCCCACAGACCTTCAGATCAGCAGCCCTGGTGGCTCGTTTGGCTTAGCTAGGGCTTTGTGTTCCCCTTGTTAATTTTGCAGCAGCAGATTAGTGACAAACACTATTCACGGAACTGTGCTGACTACGGTTGATTTTTGTACAGAAGCAAGGATGGTACGGCAAGAGACAGTGCTGTGTAACTTAAAAGCACGGTTAATAAAGGGCCAAACCCTGATGTCTTTCTCCCCCAGTCTTACAAAACTCCCATTGACTTTACTGAGAGCTTTACCCAAGCCAGGACTTCAGGATTTGTCTCAATCAAAACAGCTACATCAGGTTAATTTCAA
This sequence comes from Caretta caretta, assembly GCF_965140235.1. Taxonomy (NCBI): domain Eukaryota; kingdom Metazoa; phylum Chordata; order Testudines; family Cheloniidae; genus Caretta; species Caretta caretta. Next base: position 42,516,917 of record NC_134207.1, read on the forward strand.
CTCCATTCAAAACATAGGGGGAACGTGAGGGCTTGCCAATTCAAACAAGAAGGAAACTGGGAGAGAAAAATGTTTTTTCAGACTTCTCAATTGCAAACAATAGAGAATAAAAAGCAAACTGAAACAGCATTAAATTATACCTTTACAGTGTGCTTTTAAGTTGCCAATAGTTATCACAGATACTGGGGCTCTGTGGATTTGAACTAGAAATCAATGTCAGATAAATATGAAATCTGACCTCCCTTCTACAACTGGCTCAGATTAGGCAGAGATTCCCTGAAACCCTATATATCGAAAATATTTTGGATAACAAGCCAGATAGCCATTCCCCAGGACTACTATTGTGCAGGTTTATGAGGCATTGGGAAACGTCTATGAGAGAATATCAGCCCTTTGTGGGAAAAGACCAGCAGCTTTTAATTTCACTCACTGTCTGCAGCACATTCCATTCTGTCTTGTGAAACCGAAAACAAATTTGGCAGCAGGCGGTCATCTGATTTTCATGTAATTCAATAATTTATCATGAAAAATATTCATTTATAAACAATTCCTTGTTTTGGAATGATAGCAGCTGTCATTTTGCAGTCTGTAGTTCCCCCCATTGGGATATTATTGTGAGTTTATCCATCATTAAATCATGCAGTGTTCAATGTTTTTGGGATCTGGGCTGACTGCACTTTACAATGTGTTTATGTTTGGGTATGTGCATAATATCATGTTTACTGTACAGTCATGAAATCCCACGTTGCCAGATGTAGAAACTTCTCTTTTCTGAGCAGCTCCCGCAATATGATTCTCTGGCTTTATGGAGTAATATTCCCATACAGACACAATATCCAAAATATCACTATTTATATTTCATAATCATGATTGTAGAAATATCTAAAACAAACACATAACAAAACAGCTCCAACTAGAATCCCTTTTAGCGCAGCCCATGAACGCACTGGCCTTTGGGTTCAGAATGAAAAGCAGACCTGAAAGATGCTGATGGTTTTCTCATTACTGTTTGGAAATTTGACCATTTTGAGATCAGACAAGAAGCGATAAAGACTTTGGCCCCAATCCTGCTTAACTTTATGCACATGGGTAGTCCCACGGACCACTGACATCATCCTATATGGAACTAATTGGGAGTCTGCATGAAAACTGCAGGACTGAGTTTTCTGAGAGAATTAGATCAACAAAATTAGCTTCATAATTGTGCCTTTAAAAAAAAAAACACCGCACAACAACAACAGCTCTCTCAGCTCACAGAAGCCTTGAGAGAGGTTAATAAAAATTAATGGTCATTTTAACAAAAAGTCCATTGACTTACTTCTAAGGTAAATGGCAAAGGATTTTACAGAAGTTGGGGTTATGCCATTTTTGCTACTTTAATGTGTAAAGTTAATTTGAAAGATGTTTTTAAATAATCAGCTCCCCCCCAGCCCTGTGCTTGTTTTTCCCATAGAAATTTCAGGAATGTCAATTCTGGTCTTCTCTGGCTTTGCTGGACAACTTCTTTGGATGTTTATTGGGAGCTCTCACACCTTATTTAAAGTGGCAGGGTGGCTGGAGTTTCCACACAGATGCTCTTTCGTCTAAGTTTTCATTAGGAATCGAAGTTTAAAAGGTCTGAACAACAAGAATAACAAAAACCAAAACAACAACAACAAACTCTCTAACTGAGAATTTAAAATAATCTGAATAAAAATTTCTTCCTTTCTGGCTTGCTCAGCTTTCAGTCTCTTGTAATATTATTGTTTCAGGAGTTCTCTGGTTACCTTATCGTCTTTGCATATAAGGGAGAACCAGCTGACATAGTTTTTCTGGACCTTCTAACAACCTCTGGCAAAGCCCCACACAAGCAGTTTTTAAGGAAACCAAGTAGTCCTGGGTGAAAACAAAGGTACTGTCAGGGATTGGAAACTGGCTAAGAGACAGAAAACAAAGAGGAAGAATGATCCATTTTTGACATTCACATGCAAGAGGTAAGATGGTGTGACAGGGTCAGGCCAGATGGCTTCAGTAGAGTGATGGCAAATATATTAGCCCCAGGTTAAGTAGGTTCCTTTTCTCTGGGTAAGGTAACGGGGAACATTCCAGAACAATCAGGAACCTTCTGGAGACAATTAAGACAGACAGGCTGATTAGAACACCTGCAGCCAATCAAGAAGCTGCTAGAATCAATTAAGGCAGGCTAATCAGGGAACCTGGGTTTAAAAAGGAGCTCAGTTCAGTTTGTGGTGCGCGTGTAAGGAGCTGGGAGCAAGAGGCACTAGGAGCTGAGAGTGAGAATGCGGACTGTTGGAGGACTGAGGAGTAAAAGCATTATCAGACAGCAGGAGGAAGGTCCTAGGGTGAGGATAAAGAAGGTGTTGGGAGGAGGCCATGGGGAAGTAGCCCAGGGAGTTGCTGCTGTTGCACAGCTGTTCCAGGAGGCACTCTAGACAGCTGCATTCCAAGGGCCCTGGTCTGGAACCCGGAGTAGAGGGCGGGCCCGGGTTCTCCCCAAACCTCCCAACTCCTGGTCAGACACAGGAGGAGTTGACCTGGACTGTGGGTTCACGAAAACAGCCAAACTGAAGGCTGCCCTGAAGCTCCAAGGCGAGCAAATCTGCCAATAAGAGCAAGACCCACCAAGGTAGAGGAGGAACTTTGTCCCAATGGTTTAAGGTTCTACGCAAGGCCCCCAATGCAGCAGTCCATCCCTAGACAACAGGACACTTAAACAGAGACTTAACATTATGCATGTGCTTACGTCTCTTTGTAGTGAATTGGAGGTCAGTCTAGCATGTGTTTAAATGCTTTGCTGAACTAGGGCTTAGGACTGGTGTTATTTAATATATGTATTAACAATCTGGCAAAAAGGAGTGAAAAGCAAGGAAGGAGAATGTGGAGGTGACATAAATTTATGTAGGTTAGTCAAAGACTGTGGAATTTTAGAGGGACCTAGCAACACTAAATGAATTGGCAGCACGATGGCAGATGAAATTCAAGACAGACAAAGGCAAGGCAATACACATTGAAAGGAATACTTTGACCTACTCAGATACATTGCTGGGTCCTAAATCAACTGTAACCACTCAAGAAAGAGACCTGGTATCATTGTGGACAGCTCAGTGAAAACCTCTTTTCAATGTTCAGCCGGAATGACAAGCCCAAAAACAATGTTAGGATGCATAATAAATGGGATAGAAAATAATACTGAAGATAGCAAAATGTGACTGTACAAACGAAGGGTATGGTCCCAGCTGGAGTTTCACGTTCAGTTCTGGTCACCCTGTCTCATAAGATAAATAGCAGAAGTAGAAGAGGTTCAGAGATGCAAGACAAAACTAAGAGGCATGAAGTGATTAAAAAGATAGGGCCTGTTTAGGTTACAAAGGAGATGAATAAAATGGAATATGTAAGACTTATACAGAATCACAACCAATATAAGGAGGGTAAATCATGTGCCTCTGATTTCTCATAATCCAAAAATAAGGTAGCATTCAACAAAATTTAAAGCAACAAATTTACAATGAAATACTGTTTTACACAGTGCACACCATCTATGGAACTCATTGGCACAAGGTATTATTGAGGCCAAGAATTTAGAGCAATTTCAAGAAAGGATTAGACATTTACATGGATAATTAGACTATTGATAATTATTTTACACAGGGTATATTTTTATGCTAGCGATATAAAGCTCATGCTTCAGGATAGAGGCCAACCTCTAAATGAAAAGGGGTTATGAAGAAAATTTGCCTCTGAGCAGGTTATTCTATAATTATCCACTACAATTCTTCCATCTTCCTGTAAAGAATGTGTGTCCTGTCAGAGAGCAGATACTGGATTAGACGGATCATTCGTCTGATCTGCTAAGCGATTGCTATGTTCCTTTGTTCTTCCAGAGGAGTCTAGACCTCAATTTCCAATGTAAACAACAGACAAGGAACAACCCCCTCTAATTTTTCTGGGGGAGGCACAAAACCCTTTTGGGCCTTCCTACATTACCAAGGAACAAAAATAGACAGAAGCTCCCTTTCCCCCCCACCATTAATCAGTTGTGATCTGTGGAGAATGATTAGAAAAAGAAAGGAGCTAGGGGAAGAAAAAAACATTCCCACCTCCTCCCCGATTCTGACCCTGCAAGGGTAGCTCACTCTTGTCCTTCTGTGCTGCACTTTCTCCCCCGAATGCAGCCAAGCACATGGCCAAGTGAACAGCACTTTGCGTGGCCATTTGATATGATGGGCCAAATGTTCTGCGGGTGCAGCTCCATTGGAGTTATGTCAGTAAAGAATGTAGCCCAGAAAGACTTAACGCTTACATAGTGCTTTGAAGATTCCAAATGTTCACTCAGTAATCCCTGCAACAGCCCTGTGGGGTACCTCTGTATTAGTATCCCCATTGTCCAGATGGCTAAACAGACAGAGGGGTTAAGTGACTTGTTCAAGATCTCAGAGGAAGTCATTGTCAGAACCAGGATTGGCTCGTAGGAGTTGCTGGCTCCAAGGCCCATGAGCGAGCACAACAGCTAGCTGAGGATTAGGTCTCAATGTATTAGTCAGATATATAGGATATTACTTACTAAATATTGATGCACAATGGGCATGCAAGTGTCAGCCTGAAAAACGTAAGAAAGAAAAGAAAAGCAAGCATCTGGAGGAATGCAATGCATTTGAAACCTGATAAGTGGCTGCTGGTGTTCCCAAGAATTACCTTTTTTAACAATCATAAAGGATTTCTGACAACCCCCGACCCAACCCAACCCCCAGAGCAATGCCTACAAAGACTGATTAATGCTGGGTTTGCCATTGTCCTATACTTTGTAACTGTATTACATCTATATGAAGGTATTTAAATGGCTGGATCAAACTAATCCAAACTTGAGGGGAAAAAACCCCAACGACGCGTGGCTAATAACAAGCATACCAAAATTCAGAGTGAGCTCTAATATGGTCTGTGAGACATAAGCCAGTCAAAGCTGGCTTTTTGCAGAAAAGGTAGACACAGCCGTGCTTTACAGTACAGTATCTAGTAAAATGGCACCAATGAAAAATGTCATCCTGAGGTAACTGCCCTGAAAATATAGTACCATAAGAGCATACAGCTCATCGTGAGGCTTACTCAGATAAGAAAAGAAATGCAAGCTCAACCAGGCCCAGATCATGGCTTGTCTTGTGGGTGGATTCAAAAGGGATGTAAAGCAACCCTTTACACCCTGGTATTGGTGCATCATGCCACCCCTTTCTACCATCAGGGGGCAGCAGTCTTCAGCGGGCGGCTGGGAAGGGGCAGGGAGTCAAGACTCCATCCCGCTCCAATGCACTCAGCAGTGTAGTTATGACATCGCTCCAGGGAACATAAGAGGCATTAGACAGATCTGTCACAATTAGAGTTGGGCAAACATTTCTGGATGAATAGTTTATTCCCTGAAAAATGGAGGCTTGGGCTGACTGAAACCACTCACCAATTCAGGTAGAAAAAAATACTGATTTTTGCTTTTCTAAAAAGTCAAATGTTTCCTTTGGGCAGTTTCAAAATGAACTGGTTTCGATTTTTTTTTTCTGTTTCGAAAGGACATTTTATTTAGAAATGTAGCTAGAGGTATTATTATTTGTAAGGGCAAAAAAACCACCTGAAAATGAAACAAAATAAAAAAAGTGGTTTCAGGTCGAAGAAACCATTTTGTGTGACCCAAAATGACATTTTATGGGGGGAGAGGGCATGAATTTCAGTGAGAAAAACCAAAACCGTTCTGTTTCGGGTCAATCCGAAATGGAAAAACATGGGATTCTTTAGTTCAGCCCCAAACAGAAATAGCAATTATTTTCTCAACTCTCGGCACAGTTTCTTTCCTCCTCAGAGCAGAAGCTTTTAAACAGTGAGCCTTGGTGGGGGGCCTGGACCTTTAAAAGCAGGGAGCTCTGTTTGGCCTCCTCCCTTCTGGTGGAGCAATTGTGGAAGAACTTTGCAGAGATTTCTTCCCCTTCAGTTCCTTCCCACAAGTTTTCCGCAAGAGGCTGCAATCAGGCCCTGTACTCATTAAAGTCACGTCAGAAACTATGCTCTAGAGTAAAATAGCTATTTACTCCACACATACGCATGGAGGTAGCATAGCACTCTTCAGGCTGACAGGGCTTTCAGAAGAATCTCTCTCTCTCCCCATACTGGTCAGAGAAGCCAAGGTAGTGACAACTGTACTTGAAAACTTGTTTTGTACATGGCTGCTACTAGCATGATTCAAGATGGAGTACAGACAGAGCATTACAACACCCCTGTACTCACTTGACCCAGATGTGCCAAAGCTCATTTTCTCTCTCTCACCCACACAGTCAGAGATAGAGACCCACAGACAGACAGATCCATCGTTATGCCTTTATTCCCAGTTGCCATGTTATCTTTAACATTCAAATTGAGTTGTTGTATTTGAGTCCTCTCTGAGCTTCCTTCTGATCTCATGTCCCATGGGCAAAAGTGGCACCCCCAAAGGAAATTCTTTGCATGTGTGCCTGGTAGATGAACACAGTGAATTCTTAAGCACTTTTTCCCTGCAATGTGAATCTCTGGCAAATAGCTCACTGCAGCGTGCAGTGCAACTCTTTCAGAATGAAAATAAATGATTCCACAACTGCCAGGCAACACAGGCTTGATAAATTGGAGTTTTAGCCACCGATGTTTAAAGTGAACTCAGTAAAGTGTGGATAACGCTGGATGAGTCGAAAGTCTTTTACTAAATACAATAGTCCAAAGCAGTGTTTCTCAACCTTTCTGATGCCAGGGATCAGCTTGCTGCCTTCCTAAACTGTGCCAGGGAAATCTCAGGGACCGGTGCCGGTCCACGGACCAGTCATTGAGAAACACTGGTGTAAAGAAATTTGGGTGTAGTAGTAATAATTAAAGTGGCTGTGAGTTTAACTAAAACAACCCTTGTATGGAGAAAAATTATTGGGATTTATTATCCTATTAGTTGTTTTTTCTCTTTTTATAGAGCAGCTCTCAGAGAGTCCTGGACAGCAAGTCAGAATCTCTATTTACCAAAGATGTTTTTTTTTAAACATCCTCTTGAAAGTTGAAACGACCGAGTTTTTGATGGGATACCATAAATATATTTGAACTGTTGTCAGTACAAACTATGCATCTTGAAAGTATAGCACATCTCCACTGGGCATAATATTGTTAATGTTTTTGAAACATTTTCAGAACTTTGCATTTATTTTTAAATATCAATGTTTGATTTCATTCCAAAAATAGCTGCATTCCAAAAGTATCTCCTAGTATAATAGTTAAAACGACTGGATGGACAGAAAGACAAATAGATGATTTTGTAAGGCACAAAAGAATGAAATTTAGATTGAACATGTGTTTTGGGACTCGTGTTTGTGCTAGGATTCATATTTTGGCTGAATATCCATATGTATCTGTTAGATCAGTGGTGTCCAAGTTTATCAGCCTCAGGGCCAAACATCATTTTGAAAAGGTCAATGGGCTACAATTAATACTTTGAGAGCAGATTCTCTGTCCTGTTTTGCTCCCTCTGCACTGATCAGGTGGCACAAAAGGAGCTGAAACTATCCCCAAATCTTCTGGAGATTCCTCCAGGAAATCCTACTCCTTTTACCTCACACTCCTGGCACAGGGCACATCAGGTGTGGGGAGGAGGAGTGGCCAGAGTGGGTTATGCTCCAACTAGTATATGGCCCGTGGGGAACACAGCGAGTTGGGCTGCTTTAGCTAGTCTGGGGCAGGTGGGCAGGAAGCTGTTGCTGGTTCTCAGCTTCTCCTTTCCCCCATTTGTAATAAGATTTGATATTATGTAACCCTTCTGCCCGTCAGAGTTGGCAGCAACAAGGGCCGGGTTCAATATCTAGGGGATCCATTCCAATAACACAATGCAAACCGGCTCGAGCCCCCACCCAGTGACCTGGGACAAATATATACCACCCCCGCTGGGCGCCTCCAAGAGGCAATACTTCCCCTCTCGCAAGCACATAGTCTGAGTGTAGCAAAAGCCTTTTAATAACAGAGAGAAACAATGTGGCATTATGTTTGGGAAACACCACCAACAAGATTCATAACAAAACCCATGAGCAAAAAACCCACCCCAAGCAAATTGGGGCATGCCCTTTCCCTTTGGTTCTTGAGTCCAGCAACCCCAAATCACCCAAAGTCCCAAAAGTCCAATGCCCCAAAGTCTCTGTCCCTGGTCAGGGCAGCCCCAGAGTTCGAAAGTTTATCTGTGGAGCTTTACCTCCCAACCTGGGTGGAAATGGGACGGGGGTAAGAGGCACCTTACATGATCTGAAGCTGACCGCCCCATAGCTCCATAGCTGCGCTCTGCTCTGCCAGCCGCCCCACGAACTCCTTCGCTCAGCTGCGCTCCGCTCTGCCAGCCGCCCCACGAACTCCTTCGCTCAGCTGCGCTCCGCTCTGCCAGCCGCCCCGCGAACTCCTTCGCTCAGCTGCGCTCCGCTCTGCCAGCCGCCCCGCGAACTCCTTCGCTCAGCTCCATGGCCCACAAGCAGCTCCTGCCATCCACAAACTGCTCCACCAGCCAGTCCGCAAGGCATTCCAGCCGGCCCGCCAACTGCTCCACAATATATCTTCAGGCTCCCCCACTACTTAAAACAACACTCAGTGATTTCAGCTCTTAGGTGAATTCAGCTTGTAGTAGGGGAGCGCCAGTGCTGGTGCACTGTCAGCCCAAAATGAGCTCAGCAGCCTATAACTAGACTTCTAATGAAATCAAAATTAGCTCTGATATTCCACAGTGGAGAGAGGAGGAAGTGCAATTAGCATGTAGGGCCCTCACCAAAGGGCCCATGCCACCAAGTATTAGTACTTGTCCCCAGCCTCTCTCCATTCACACAGTTTTGGAACCCATGACCCTTGCCTAGCGAGTGCTACTTAGTTGATGGTGAATCCCTCCATCATAACAAAAGGCCACATACAGTTCCAAGCACAGTTCCCATAATCAGGGTAATAACAATTTATTCTTCCTGCCCCAATAACAGAGACACTGGGGATCCCACAGCAGCCAAAGTGACCATTTGGGCAGCTATGGTCTCATTCTAGGTGTGGTGGGTGTGCCTATGCAAATGAGATCGGCCCCTGAAGTTCTTTTCCACAACTTGCCACACCTCACCACCAGATTTCAGGGTGGAGCTCATCCTGACACTGCTTACAATTAAAATTGTCTTCTTTATTGATCATGTCTATACTCCATAGAGATCTACTTCCAGAGTCCAGTTCCACCACATGCTGAGCCCAGTGTAAGAGCCAGCACAGTGTGTTTGGCTGTTGTCTCTTCTTCTGTTCTTTCAACGTGCTGCTCAGGAATGTGGAGGGAATCTTCATACCAGGAAATTGTAGCTGAAAATTAGGGTTCTAGCCCTCCTCCCCTGACCACCTGTGGATTTAAAATAACATGCTGGCGATTCTCTCTCAGTCCTTTCCTCAGCAAGGTCAGTTAGCTCATATGGTAAAAAATGGCAACTTTCTTCTGACAGCCAACACCACAAGATCAATTTTGTATCTGAAAGTCCAAGTTGTCTTGCTAGTGTCCCATATAGTGTCATATCACCAGTCACACAGATTGTACAGTTAGAATGTCTCTGTCCATTTTGTTGTACATAGGGCCATATCCTTGGCTCCTGATAAAGTAAATCTGTGCTGTTGCCCCTAAAGGGGCCAATAAGGGTTCCACCATGGTGGGGGAATCCTGGGCTGGCATAGAGACTACATAGATGGCTTTATACCAGCTTCTCCCACTTCTTTCCCTCCCTTGTGCATGTGGCCCAGAATTGGGGAAGATGTAAAAGACGTCGTACTGGCCCCTATCATCATTGTGTCTGAGCACCTAGTCCCAGTGCTCTGGGGTGCAACAGTAGCATACGGTGTTCTACACCAGAACTATAGCCTACACCACTGATGCCATTTTGAGCCCCATCCTGTATCTGCTATAGGAACTCCCATTGAATTCATCGAACAAAATGATGAACAGCTGCTCTTGGGAACAGGTGTCCAGAAACTCTGGTGATGGGCCCACACTCAAATAATGGAGCGACTGCTAGTTACTCGATAGCTAAGATTTCAGCCGCCTTGTTAAAGCCGTGGTTCTCAACCCGGGGTGCACATACCCCTGGGGGGTACACAGAGATCTTCCAGGGGATTCATCTACTCATCTAGATATTTGCCTCATTTAACAGACTACAAAAAAAGCACTAGTGAAGTCAGTACAAACTAAAATTTCATACAGACAATTGCTTATTTATACTCCTCTATGTACTATGCACTGAAATGTAAGTACAATATTTATATGCCATTGATTTATTTTAGAAGTATATGGTTAAAAATGAGAGAGTAAGCAATTTTTCAGTAATAGTGTTCTGTGACACTTCTGTATTTTCATGTCTGTAAACAAGGAGTTAAGTGAGGTGAAACTTGGGGGTACACAAGCCAAACCAGACTTCTAAAAGGGGTACAGTAATCTGGAAAGGTCAAGAGCCACTGCTTTAAAGCAAGATTTTGCATCCTCTCTAAAATCTAAAATAAATAATCAATCAGCCTCGAAACAAACTAATAAACAAATAAAAATCAATTTTCCTTAAAAATGGGGACATCAGGTAAGAGACCATCAGAGATTGTAGGGAAAAGTTTGAACTCAAAATGGGGAGGGGACGGGTGAAATGCTGATGTTGAAGATGTTAATGAAACCCTTGTTTACTGTCACAGTACAACATTAAACATCTTTGCATAATCCAGGGGTCTGTGTCAAGATATTACTGGCTTACTCCCAGTGTAACAACCACCAGTGACCATATTTTTTACCTTTTGTTAAAGATACAGAAAAAGCAGGAGAAACAGTTAAGGTACGAAGAAGGGGGTATTAAGTGAGGCTTTTATTTTAACAACATCCCTTTCCCTTTAGCTGGAGACAGTTTTTATGGGGAGCTCCTGCCCTCGCGCCCCCCCCCCCCGACATACTTTTAGCTGGTATTAGAGAAGGTAATAACTGCCCTTTGAGTGGGTGGGGGAAGCGAAGAAGTTAGTTGAGATAGGCTGCAGCTGCTGTCATTGCTGTTCTTGTTAAAGTCTGATCCTGTTTTCTTGAAGACAAAACAAGACCAACACACATAAGAGTAGCAGCCGTGTTAGTCTGTATCCGCAAAAAGAAAAGGAGTACTTGTGGCACCTTAGAGACTAACAAATTTATTTGAGCATAAGCTTTCGTGAGCTACAGCTCACTTCATCGGATGCATTCAGTGGAAAATACAGTGGGGAGATTTTATATACACAGAGAACATGAAACAATGGGTGTTACTATACACACTGTAACGAGAGTGATCAGGTAAGGTGAGCTATTACCAGCAGGAGAGCGGGGAGGAGGGGGGGAACTTTTGTAGTGATGATCAAGGTGGGCCATTTCCAGCAGTTGACAAGAATGTCTGAGGAACAGCGGGGGGGGGGAAAGAGGGGGGGAATAAACATGGGGAAATAGTTTTAGTTTGTGTAATGACCCATCCACTCCCAGTCTTTATTCAAGCCTAAGTTAATTGTATCCAGTTTGCAAATTAATTCCAATTCAGCAGTCTCTCACTGGAGTCTGTTTTTGAAGTCTTTTTGTTGAAGAATTGCCACTTTTAGGTCTGTAATCGAGGGGAGAGGAAAGAACAGCAAAGAGAGAAGCAGCATCTTCTTTGTTTGGTGCTGACTCCCACTTGCAACCTTGCTACTGGAGAAACCCAGGCCCAGCACAGTCTTATCAGCCATTCTGGAACCTGCTAAACCTGTACCAGCATCGGGCTGTTGAGGGCATTGCTCTGAGCTGTGTTACCAGTCAAGGCTTATGGCAAAGTAGGCAGTCTTGGCCGGCTGAGCCAGACTGTGATTAAACAAAAGGCAAGAGAGAAAGATCTGGAAGAGAAGAAGTGAGATGGGAAAAGAAAAGGACACATTGGGGGGAGGGATGAGAGTGCAGGCATCCTGGCTCAAATTCCAGGTGATGTTCAGAATGTAGCGAAGCTGGGGGAAGTGGTAATGTCATTTGGTTCCCTCTCTGTGGCCCACTCGGGTCTGCATGACCTTCAGGATCAGGATGATGAAGGCCTAGTGATGTCCTGGTGGATCCTGGGGGTCTCAGAATATGGTGGGGATAGCAGCTATGATAGTAAATCTCAATGTTTTTGGTCCACATGCTCCCCTCTCCCACTGAGTAACTGAGATGAACAATGTCCAAGAGCGTCTCCTCCCATTCTCATTAACCAAGTTAAGCACATTTCAGTCATTTGAGCTGTAAACATTTCTTCCCATTTCCAGACTCTTAACTCATTGCCATGCCAACCTGTGACTTTACCAGGAGCCTTGAAGCACCCTGATCACTTGTAACCTAAACAAGCCAATTTGTCCCAGTCTATTTATCTTTGTTTTTGCTGACTGTCATAAACAGTTTTATGTAGCAGGCTGAGCTAGACATCTGTTATCTTGGCCAATGCAGGGTATGTCTTCACTGCAGCTGGGAGGGAGCTGTCCAGCCCAGAGGGACAGACCCACGGGAGCTTCGCTCAAGCTATCCCACTAAAAATAGCAGTGGGCTAGCTTGCAGCTCTGGCAGAGACTCGGGCTAGCCCCACAAGCTCACACCCAGCAAGGTTGGGCGGGCTTCATCAATGCCCATACTGCTACTTTTAGCAGGCTAGCTTGAGTGGAGGCAGCGTTAGCTGACTCCCTGGGCTGGGAGGCTCGCTCCCAGCTTCAGGGTAGACATAACCTCAGAGTACAGGCCTTTCCCAACAGCCCAGCATCTCCAACACTTCAGCACAGACTTCTGACCCCTGCCTCTGAAGGCAGCAAGAATTATGGGTGTTGCCAGCCCCAATAAAGCAATTAATATGAAGCTCATAGACTGTAAGCTCTTTGGGGTAGATGTTGTCTTACTCTGTTTGTACAGCCCCTAGCACAATGGAGTTCCAGTCCCAGTTGGGGCCTCTAGGCATTTCTAGATTACTGATAAACAACATGAAGAGGTGGATATGCACAATTTTATTGTGTGAAAAGAAGAGCACATAAGCATCCACAGCTGATAAGTCATTATTTAAGAACAGGTAAGACATGGAATTGTAAAAGGACATAGTAACTTCTAAAAGGATTCCATATACAACATGGGATTTTTTCATGGTTATTATAACTTAAAGGAACAGAAGACAGTCTGGGCAGAAACAAGAAATAGGCGACCACAGCAATCATCTAGAAATATTGCACCACGCAAGATGGCAGAAATGAAATATTTTCCTTCCATAGTATTTCCTTTTTTTAAATCTCTTCAGGCCTGGGTGCTTAGAGAAACACAGCCTCTCCCCTTTACCGCCCCCACCCCCCGAGTGTAAAGCACTAATATGGACTTTTACTAGAGTGGAACCTAGCAAGTACTGGCTGTTCTTCTGGTGGCTGTTAGCTGGCTCAACACTGCACAGTCACCTGCAATCCCTGCTGAGCTTCCATGCCTTTTATCAGCTGCCTCAAGGAGCAATTCCCTCATTTTAACATATCAAGATCTAGAAAAATACTGTTGTCAGCTCCAAGGTAAGCTGCTCAGAATTAAATGGAGGTCTCTTGATTACTGCTGATACATTCCCATTTCGGAGTGCTGAGCCTCATCCCAAGGTCAATGAGGCAATGCCTCATACAGCTGGCATTTTGTCTACAACTTTGTCTGCCTTCTTTCCCAGGTCTGCCCTTTGTATTTGCAGGGCCCCTAAAGAACAGGGTGTCCCTGCATAGAATCAAAGGGTTAGAAGGGACCGCAAGGGTCATCTAGTCTAACCCCCTTCCAAGATACAGGATTTGTTGAGTCTAAACTAGGGGTGGGCAAACTTTTTGGCCCGCGGGCCACATCTCAGTACGGAAATTATATAGAGGGCTGGATGGGGCAGGGATTGGGGCACATAGGCAGGGATGAGGGCTCCAGCTGGGAGCTGTGGGGTGGGGCTGGAGATGAGGTGTTTGGGGTGCAGGAGGGTGCTCCGGGCTGGGATGGAGGGATTCGGAAGGCAGAAGGGGACTCTCGGCTGGGGTAGGGGACTGGGGTACATGGGGGCATTGTGAAGCTCCAGATGGGGGTGCAGACTCTGGGTTGGGAGGGTTGCGGGAGGGTGCTCCAGGCTGGGATCAAAGAGTTTGGAGGGCAGTCAGAGCTGGGACGGGGGTTGGGGCGCAGGGTGGGCTCAGGGGTGCAAGGTGGTGCTTACTTGAAGTGGCTCCTGGAAACAGCGGCCTGCCCTCCTGCTGGAGGCGGGGCCATGCCACTCTGCATGCTGCCCCATCCACAGGCACCTCCCCTGCAGCTTCTAGCCAATGGGAACTGCAGAGCCGGCACTTGGGGTGGGGCAGCGTGCAGAGCCTCCTGGCTGCTCTTGCTTCTGGGAGCTGCTGCACATGTGGAGTGGAGCAAGGCAAGCCCACGACGCCACTCCCTGGCTGGAGCACAAGAGCTGGGAAAGCTTCTAACCTTGCTCCCCAGCGGGAGCTTGAGGGCCGGATTAAAAGGTCGGACGGGCCGGATGTAACCTGTAGTTTGCCCACCCCGGTCTAAACCATCCAAGACAGGGGGCTATTCAGCCTCCTTTTGAAAACCTCCAGTGAACGAGCTTCCACAAACTCCCTAGGCAGTCTGTTCCATTGTCCTACTGTTCTTACAGTTAGGAAGTTTTTCCTGAGAGTCAATCTAAATGTGCTATTCTGTATCTTGAACCCACTGCCCCTTGTCCTGCCCTCTGCAAGAACAACTTTTCTCCATCTTTTTTTATGGCAGCCTTTCAAGTATCTGAAGACCACTATCATGTCCTCCCTTAATCTCCTCTTTTCCAGACTAAACATACCCACTTCCTTCAGCCTTTGCTCATATGGTTTGCATTCCATCCCGTTGATCATCTTTGTGGCTCACCTCTGGATTCTTTCCAGTTTCTCTGCATCCTTTCTATACATTGGCAACCAAAACAGGACAAAGTATACCAGCTGAGGCCCAGACAGCGCCGTGTGGAGCGGGTACCATCCCCTCTCATGACTTGCAGGCTATGCCTCTGTTAATTGCATTTGTTTTTTTTTGTTTTTGTTTTTGTTTTTTGTAATAGCATCGCACTGCTGACTCATGTTGAGATTGTGAGCCACCACAACTCCCAGATCCTTCTCCGCCATGCTGCTGCCAAGCCAGTTATGCCCCATTCTGCATTTGGTTTTCCTTCCCTAAGTGTAGCACCTTACATTTGTCTTTGCTGAGTTTCATTGTGTTGTCTGTAGTCCAGACAGGAAAGAAGACTGGCAGCAAACCGTTCTCCCCAGTCCATTGCCAGAGAGAGAGGAAGACATCTGGTGGCACAGAGTTCTTCCCTTTCCTCCACCACCAGCAGAAGAAAGCAAAAGAGAGTCATCCTGTGAGGGGAAAAATTTGTGCTGGACTCTGGCTACCCCTAGAAATGTATGACCCCAGTTAACCACTTGCTTGGCTTGTGCATTAGGCTGACACTTAACAACAATACCAAAATATCCCCAAGTGAGCAAATTCACATGGAGCGAAGTGACCATCTGACAGGACTTTTCTTCTATAGCAGTCTTAAAGAGTTAAAAAAAAAATAACTGCCCTTCTATCGCAGCTTCCAGGCCAGGATCTCAGCATGCATCCTAAACATGAACAAAATGAAGCCTCCCCAAGGCCCTGGGAGGCAGGGAAGTGTTGTTATCCCCATTGTATAGAGAAGAAACAAGAGGCAGAGAGAGGCTGGCTACCGTTTTCAGACCGGAGTGCTGATGGATCAGAGGAGTGCCACTCGCCCCCTATAGGAGTTACTCAGAGTAATTGTCTTACAAAAAGAGCTGGGTGGAGAAAGGTAATTCTGCTTCATGGAGGATTTTGACATTTCAAAATTTGGATTCACTGCAAGTCAAAGAAATTGAACCAGATCCATGAAACAGTTTCATTTCGACAACTCAGCAAAATTTAACGAAAATGTGTTTGATAGGGATTTCTCCAACCTGCTCTATTTACGTTGTTTTCACAGCTATTATAGCTCTAGGATTTAAGCAGACACATGTGCAACCAGATTTATACATTTTCATATTAGAGAACTGCAGATCAACAGGATATTTTAAAAACTGAACTTTACGATATTAAGTCACTTGTGCAATGCCATAAAATCCTGGTACTAAACAAGAGAGTTAAGATGTTATAGAACAAGTCATAAAAATGTAACTTGAGAATTCTAGTTAATTTGGAACAATCTATTCTGCCAGAGTCTTCTGATTATGTTTAAGACCACCATGGCAAAAAATGGCCTCTCTTATAGAATTCCCAAACCAGCTAGTAGGAGCTCAACCCATTAGCTGTCTGTGCGTTCCTACACTCTTTTGGCAAGCATCAGACATTTCTTTGATCAAGACAAAATCCTAGTGAGAATTTGCCAAAAAACAAAAGCTGTGTATCTGGGATCACATCTTCACAATTGGCAGCGGGAAGGTACATATGGCACACTTCAAAGATTTGGCACAGGGAGCTCACCTTAGAAGAGAGCATTTTGAGTCATTGGAAAATCAATTTTGTTTGACTGGGGTGGTGCTAAGATGTCTTTTTTTTTCTTTCTTACAACAATAAAACCAAATTCAACTGGAGGCAAAGAAATATATTTTCAAAGGCAATGATGAATAAATGTTTTTCGGATACCAAACTATTGCAGCTTAAGTTACTAGGTCAAAGCAACCTGAGGAGGACAAAATGACTATTAATTCTGTTATACCAGAATTAAGAGTGATTCTTCTATCAATATGAGCTCCAATTTTTCTCCTTGGCACAGATCCAAAGGGTGTGCTGTCTCTCTGACCTTTATACAACCTTTCTGGGAGTGTCCCCTTCTGAGTACTAGGCCCTAGGCCTTCACATTTCTTTGTGGGAGCCCTGTGACTCTGCAATGCTGAGACTGGGTTCCTTGCTTCAGCATGGCTGTTTCTCACCGAGGGTACTTCAGCAGTCCAAAGGAGTTTGGACCCCTGTTGGAGACTAGCTGTGCAACCAGCAGGTGTCTTCCATGACCCAGGACAGCCTTTCCAAAACAATACCTTGTTTATTAATACAGGATTGAGGGACATTGGGTTAGAATGATCAAGCAAGGCCTAAACTAGTGTCTCTGACCTAACTTGCCAGCGTCTTCTTGCTTAGTTAGGTGGGTCCCTCTCTGCCCTGGCCTGGAAGGCAGACTGACTGCTTGTAGCAAACCTCCATAGCTTTGCCCAGCTGTCCTGGATTTGATTATCCCATCTTCTGGGAGAGCAGGTTATTTATCCCTGCCTCCTAACACCTTAGCACTTTGTCTCAAGTCCCAGTCATGCTGTTTCCACATCTCCCCATCCCAGGTTCCCTCTCTCCATTCCCACCAGCCTCCAGTCCCAGTCTTCCCCTAGGCTCCTTGCTTCAATCTACTCCCTCTGTCTCCCACTCCGACTTCTGGCTCATCTCTCCTCTGCATTCGATTCAAGTGACTTTCCTCCTGTATGCTGCCTGGGTATCAGCAGGGGGGCACAGAAAGCACAGGAGGGGCAGGCTCTCTGCTCTCAGATCAGATGCCTGGACTCCGAACTGGAATGGCCTGCAGCAGCCCAAAGGTGTGTTTGCAGGGAAAGTCCTCCTGAGCCAGAGACTGGAGCACACTCAGTGCAGACAGCAACTGCAGGGAATTAAGCTGTGAAATCCCAGCAATTCTCTCCTGAGTATATGCAAGCCATGGTTTCTTGAAGGATGGGAGTCCCCCTACCCCTCTTCCACAGACTGGATCTTTGTGTAACATCTGCAAAGTTCAGTGATGGGCACTGGGGAGAGGTGTTTGAGCCTCGTGTTCCAGTTTGGGGCCATGTCTAGTATATATTGTGGCTCCATGTGTCTCAGCTACAGCTAAATGAGGAGTGAAGGGAAGGGAAGGTGTCTGTGAATCACTTGGGTGGCTCCTCAATCCTGGAGCAGATCCAGTCCCTAATCATAAATTAAAGAGACTCAGGTGTGCCTATGGCCGCAAGGTGCAGTTCCAGCAGCCAGAGATCAATGGGGCAAAGGAACATCCTGGTCATGCCCCTTTTCTGCTGCAAACACCCCTCTATGCCACCCAGAGATTCACCTTGCACAAGGATGTCATCCCCAGGGAGCCAATTAAGCTGGCTCTTAGGCAGCCCTGCCCAGCTGCTCTGCATCTGAGAACTGGCCCCCGTGGTTTTCATGAGATGTCTACATACAATCATATATTATTTAAAAGTTGTTGAGATGCTACAAATATGGACCTTTGAAATTTCTTTGCAGTCATGAAAGATAAATAACAATGATAAATAGCCACATACTCTTAACAGGCACAGCCTGCTGAAGACAGAAATGTTCCAACTAAGTGACTGTCCTGATAACTACAGTTTTAGATTTTGCCACAGCTGCCGAAGCCCCTGGAACGCGAGTCTCCTTCGTGTATTCTCCATGCTATGTCACACGTGGACTTGTTGCAAGAATGCCCCGCCCAGAACTCTTGTTAAAAAGCCACGTCATGCTTTAATTTGGGTGAGAATGAATTTCAAAGGAAAGAAATGAAGTTTTCTGATGCTGTCCATCAGGTCAGAATGAGGAAGATACCATTGATTTGGTTAGCATGAGCACCAGCGAGCCTGTAGTCAGAGATAAACTGCTTTATCTCCCCTGTCAGCAAGGGGAGCAGGAGATCTGGATAAGGAAAGAAAAAGGTAAGATGAGATAGATTTAGGGCCCTGTCTACAATGGGCTTCTCCTGAGTTAAACTGCCCTGTTCAAACTGAGAAAGACCAGGTGGGTGAGGTAATATCTTTTATTGGCCCAACTTCTGTGGGTGAGAGAGACAAGCTTTCGAGCTCCAAAGAGCTCTTCCTCAGGTGTGAAGAAGTGACCTGAAGAAGAGCTCTGTGGAGCTCGAAAGCTTGTCTCGTTCACCAATCGAAGCTGGTCCAATAAAAGACATTGCCTCACCCATCTTGGCTCGCTCATATCCTGGGACCAACAGGGCTACAACAACACTGCAAACCACTGTTCAAACATGTCTGATTGTCACGCACATTTAAACTAACCCCAGCCTTTTAAAAACAAAAGAAGAACCTTAAGAACATGCATTTCAGACATTCCTTAGCCCCATCCACCCTGGGCAATCAAATCATGTCAGCAACATTAGCTTAAACATTGTCCATGAACTCAGTTTGGACAGTGCAGATGGCACCTTAAACATAGAAGCTAGGATTTCAAAGGAGTTAAGTGCCCAACTCCCATTGAAATTCAGTGGGATTGAGAGCTAAATTCCCTTTAGTCACCTTTGAAGATCCCAATCATATTCGCTGATTCACATAGAAGAAGATGTTTCCTGCTTATCCACGGTAATGCCAACAATGTCAACTATTTAGTGAGTAGGGAACTTTCTCCAATATAGAGACTACACAAATCGACGACGAGCTACATCTGAGTCAGAACAAAGCAGGATTGTGGACTTCTTTGGCATGAATTGAACATATGTACTGTATGTTCTTTTAAAAAATCTATTTATTTATACAATGAAGATAGAAGGAACACATGGTACTATTATTTGCATATAAGATGACATTGCTATATTAAGAGGGGACAAATATTAAATTATCACAAAACCCTTAAGACAAGTTAAGTCAAAGACAACAGCTGTGCAAGGCATGGAGAGAGTACTGTGGTAACAAAGTAAACATAAACAAGAACTCAGATGAACTAAAAAATTAACACTAGCAGCCATTCCCGGTTAAAACATAAAAAGCTGGTAGTCGCACTCATGCAGGGAGTTGTTGAAGCTGACCTGCAAAAGGAAAAGAAATATTTTTGTACCCTCTTTTGCTCCTTTATGGAGCGTAAAGAAAGCTGGAAAGATTTTCCCCACTGCTTGTTTAGTAATTCAGGTCTTGTTTAGCCTGGAAGAACCTATGGCAATCAGAGAACTACAGTATTGCCATCCCCAATTGCTTAAAAATAAAGAGATTAAAACAATAATAAATATTGGGGGTTTTTTATTTGTATCCTGGTTTTGGAGTCTTTAGGGGTTAACTTTTTCAAGTTTTTCTCTGCAACCAAGATGGCTAGAAATTCACTTTTAAAAAAAGGAAAGCTGAGAATCTCATGTCATCCCCTGATTTCGAGAGTTGGGGATTTAGAAAAAAAACTAATATCATGAGACTTAGCTCCCTAAGAGCAACAGAACCAAACACGGTCAAGCTTATCTCTCTGCTAGCCTCCTTCTCTGTGTATTCACCTGCCTGCTCCTGTTTCAGTTTCATTGACTCCCACGGAGTTCCAGACAACCACAAGCACAGAGCCAGTTCCAGAACTGGAGCCTTGACTGGGTTGTGGCTGAATCCATGAAGGTATCTTGATTAAACCTCTTCAGTTTTAGCACTAAACATGATTTTTACTAGGATTTGTGAGTTTGTGAACTTGACAAAAAAATCCAAGCCCAACAGGAACTCAAGAATTTGGAAAAAGAAAAGGAGGACTTGTGGCACTTAGAGACTAACAAATTTATTTGAGCATAAGCTTTTGTGAGCTACATGCATCCGATGAAGTGAGCTGTAGCTCACAAAAGCTTATGCTCAAATAAATTTGTTAGTCTCTAAGGTGTCACAAGTACTCCTTTTCTTTTTGCGGATACAGACTAACATGGCTGCTACTCTGAAACCTGTCAAGAATTTGGGTTTACACACTTGTTGAAAACCATTGTACAGGAAAGTAACTAATCTCCCAGTAGTGAGTACAGTACATGCTTCATATGTTTTTAACCCAGAGAAGTTGCTTCGAAGAGGAAGAGGATCTAGCACATCATGTGTTAAAAAATCCAGGGGTCCTGCATCAGTTAAAGCCGCCATGTCATAATAGTTTACCCTTCTCCATAATTTCCCTCCGCCTGATCTTGAAGAAAAGTTCTTTCTGGAAACTTGCCCGCTTCCATCCACCCCCCAAGTGTATGAAAAGGTGAAGTATGATGAACAATGCCCTGGGCACATGTCTGTTTAGAGTTTGGATAGAAGACTGGATTCATCAATGAAGTTAAAAAGGATGGCTTAAGGCTACTTCAATTAACACCTTTAAAGATCTGGGAAGGGGAACTAGTTGTACATCAGGTCACTCAGTATTTGATATGTTGACATTATTTATTACAATACTAGGCTTTTAAGCATATCATTCACCAACATAAAAGTCTACTATAGTATTAATTTCACCTAAATCTCATCAATATTGCCTTATAATATAATTTCATTGACAACATTGGTGAGTTTAGTGACTCATATCATTGCTTATGGAATCCATCAACGTTTTGAGTTGTAGAGGACAATTTTATTGAACTGTGATTGCCATTTATATTGTGTTAGAGCCTAGAGCATATTGTGCCCCATTGTGCTAGATATAAAAAAACATGTAGCAAATGAAAGTGCCTGCTCCAAAGAGCTGACAGTCAACAACAACGACAAAATCTTACATAATGACAACCCTGTTATACTATCTACAATAAAACCCATTGACCATGCTGCTTGGTACATAAAACACACACAGAGAATAACTTCCCGATCATTTATTTAAATGGGCAGGGATGGTGTCCCTAGCCTCTGTTTGCCAGAAGCTGGGAATGGGCAAGAGGGGGATGGGTCACTTGATGATTACCTCTTCTGTTCATTCCCTCTGGGGCACCTGGCATTGGCCACTGTTGGAAGACAGCATACTGGGCTAGATGGACCTTTGGTCTGACCTAGTATGGCCAAGCTTATGTATGTTCTTAAAGCTTCACATGTTAAGAAACTGATATCAAAAGAGAGAAAGTACAAAATATATGGGGATGAAAGGCCTAGAGTTTACATTAAAAAATCATCCAGTATTATAAAAAATAATTGAAATTAGGGCAGAAGGGTCTGATTCTACTCCCACTGAAATCACTGGGAGCTGGATTAGGCCCATTATTGCCTTAATTTTAAAAGAATGAGGAGAAGAAAGCTAGATTTTAATTTAAGATATTAGCTTAATTACTCAGTTAGAGGAAGGGTATCAGAGTCTGGGCCTATGTTTGCACTGTTTGGTCTCTATTTCCTGAACAAACAGCATGAAGTTTCTTCAGGTATTTGCTCTAGCATGACAACTTAACACTGGAACTTGTTCTGTGGGGCATGTTTCCTTAGAATCATAGAATCATAGAATATCAGGGTTGGAAGGGACCTCAGGAGGTCATCTAGTCCAACCCCCTGCTCAAAGCAGAACCAATCCCCAACTAAATCATCCCAGCCAGAGCTCTGTCAAGCCTGACCTTAAAAACCTCTAAGGAAGGAGATTCTACCACCTCCCTAGGTAACGCATTCCAGTGTTTCACCACCCTCCTAGTGAAAAAGTTTTTCCTAATATCCAACCTAAACCTCCCCCACTGCAACTTGAGACCATTACTCCTTGTCCTGTCCTCTTCTACCCCTGAGAATAGTCTAGCACCATCCTCTTTGGAACCACCTCTCAGGTAGTTGAAAGCAGCTATCAAATCCCCCCTCATTCTTCTCTTCTGCAGTCTAAACAATCCCAGTTCCCTCAGCCTCTCCTCATAAGTCATGTGTTCCAGACCCCTAATCATTTTTGTTGCCCTTCGCTGGACTCTCTCCAATTTATCCACATCCTTCTTGTAGTGTGGGGCCCAAAACTGGACACCATACTCCAGATGAGGCCTCACCAATGTCAAATAGAGAGGAATGATCACGTCCCTCGATCTGCTGGCTATGCCCCTACTTATACATCCCAAAATGCCATTGGCCTTCTTGGCAACAAGGGCACACTGTTGACTCATATCCAGCTTCTCGTCCACTGTCACTCCTAGGTCCTTTTCCGCAGAACTGCTGCCTAGCCATTCGGGTCCCTAGTCTGTAGCGGTGCATTGGGTTCTG
Source organism: Caretta caretta (assembly GCF_965140235.1). NCBI lineage: Eukaryota > Metazoa > Chordata > Testudines > Cheloniidae > Caretta > Caretta caretta. The sequence goes on from NC_134207.1 coordinate 42,539,852, forward strand.
CCGTCCTAAGTGCAGGACCCTGCACTTATCCTTGTTGAACCTCATCAGATTTCTTTTGGCCCAATCCTCCAATTTGTCTAGGTCCCTCTGTATCCTATCCCTGCCCTCCAGCGTATCTACCACTCCTCCTAGTTTAGTATCATCCGCAAATTTGCTGAGAGTGCAATCCACACCATCCTCCAGATCATTTATGAAGATATTGAACAAAACCAGCCCCAGGACCGACCCTTGGGGCACTCCACTTGATACCGGCTGCCTTCCTTAATTATATTTTTCTCTTACAAAACAAAAAAGCCCAGCGTGCTAAGCTCTGTCGAGAGTCGTCATTTTTTCCTTTGACGAAGACATCCAAGAGGTTAAGGGCCTGCTCTTACAAACCTCTCTTGCTTGGGCTGTCCTGACTCAGACACACAGTCCCCCTGAAGACAATGGGCTACTTGCATGAGGGAGAATTTTAAAGCTGGACCCTGAGAAAGGAAGTGCATTTTGGAAAAAGAAAAACCAAAGGATAGGTGTGGTTGACAGTGCTTTTCCCCTTGGATACATGTTTTGTATATGGTCCAATTTAGGCTAGTCAAGGAAAGCAAACTACTTTTGTGAGCCAAAACACAAGTAAAGGAAAGTTCCTAAATCCAGTGAGATTGTGTTTCTATTTCATAAACCAACCAGGGCATAAACACATGTGAAAAACAAATGTTGATACTAGAGCTGACCCAGCAATCGGTGACAGGAAATGTCTAACAGCCTTTCTGGGTCCTCCTTACAGCGGATCTGTGTGTTCTCTCTTGCTTGCTTGCCTTGTAGTTACTGCTACTAATCTCGATAATAATATGAGGTTTCTAAAGTCTCCCTGAAAGTCAACATTTAACATTGTGGTTCCCAGCTTGTGGGTTATAACCACCATGGGCCCTGTCTGCCTGAAGAATCAAAGCCACAATTGAAAACCACAGTCAAAATAGTGTAGACAGGGCAACAGGAGCCACTAGCAACAGTTTGGTGCTGAATTGTGATCCTGTTCCCCTTCCCTTTCTCCCACAGGAGTGGATCTGCACTGGTTCTTGCAATTATTCACTGCAGGTGCCGAAAGTGTCCTGTAGTCTATCGTGATTATTCTCACAAGGTCTCCTTTCAACCTGCGGCAGGACTCAGCACGAGAGTTGAGCAAATCATTGAGGTGGCAGTTCTGAAAAACCGCAAAAAATTCCGTTGGGGTCAAACCAAATCTGAAATTTTTGGTGACTCACAAAAGTCTGTTTGAGAGCACGGATTCAAACCCGGGTCTCTCAAATCCCAGCTGAGTGGCCTAACCGCTGGGCTAAAGGAAGGGGAGGGTAATCACCTGCTTTGTGGCTAGCCAAAACTATTTGTGTCAAATTCATAGATTGTTTGAAGTTGACTGAACCTGCATTTTTTGTTGAATAAATGATTTATCTGAAAAGTTGCACCAAGCTCTCCCCACCACCTCCTTTGAAGCTCAGAGGTGCAAAGCATTCTGTGGTGCATTTGTGGATGACTGGTTGAGAGACACACAGCTCCTATTGTGATGGTGGACAGACAGACTGTAGGTCCAGCATGTAAAAGTTAGATGATCTAAATTCCTGATCCCATTCTTAATTTCGTAAATATGTCTTTGCTGCGTTTGTAATAAAAGCGTGAGCTATGGCAATTTCAGAAAAACAGCAAGGAAGCCAGGGATATTATGTTCAACCAAAGGGCACCTCTCCTTTCTTTTCTATTGAAAAACAATGTTAAATAAATAAAAGCTGATATGGAAAGGCAATGCGGGCTAAAAAGTTTGCATCAGGTATTTAATGTACTGAAATAGGAACAGAGAAAGCAGATCTGTGACAGTTTCAGTCCCCTATTCAGCAAGGCACCAAGCATGGAATTAACATCAAGCCCCTCAGTAGTCCCACTGACGTTTATCATTCATAGTGATTAAGGTGCTTAAAGTAAAGTATATGCCTAGTACCATGTTGAATTGGGGCTTAAATCCAGAAAGCCTACCATGTATTCCCAATATATGAAATTAAGGATTTGGAGGAAAAAAGGAAAAAGTAGAGAAATATAATAGCCAACTCTTCTAACTCTGAAGATTATAGGAGCCCTGGTTTCAAGCTTTGCCTTATGGTCTATATAAATGAATATGTTCAAGCATGGTACAATATCTTGCATAGCTAAAACCATCTATTTTGTTTTAGTGGACACATGTCTTTATAACTACTGCAATCATAAATCTGCCACATCTAGACTTACGACTTTGCCATTCTGGTTCTTGTCTTACCCTGCTACCTTTTTAATGAGGACTTGTAGATGAACATTTTCAGATATTACTTACAAAAGTATCTGATAAATCTGGTGAGGAATGGCTGAGCCCTAGCAGAAAGTCAGAAGAATACTGGAGCTCCCTCTTCAACAATTTGTTTCAAGATTTGCTATAAAACTCAAACGCTTGGAAACCTGCTTTGCTTGCAGATTTATGAGCAAGGAGCATGCTTCAGTTCAGCTGAATGTCAGGTGTTCAGGTCTCTGTGCCATGGAGGGTGTCATCATCAGCAATGCAAGGATATCTGGCAGTCTATCTTGGAGTGTAGCTGGCTTGAGAGCTTTTATGGACTCTTCTATTCTCAGGGAAGTCACCTATGTCACTACACAATTTGAACTACTGGCTCAGAAAGACTTAAATAGAAGAACATAACACAAACAATAAATTACATAAAATATTCAGTGGCTATTTTGACTGTAAGCTCTGTGTGTAGGGTTCATCTTCTATTTTATGATTGTGCAGCGCCCAGCACAAGGTGGTCCCCTCTTGTTTAAAATGTCTGGGTGCTTCAGCAGTATACAAATAATAGGCATGAATCTAAATAAATAAGTCTCGATGAGTCTAAGTCAGTCCAGAGAACTTCTAAAGGGAGGCAACATACTCACTGAAAGAAGCCAGAGGAAGGTGTGACTTGTACTGTTTTTTTAGTCTCCCTCTAGACTCGCCTATGAATTTGGCCTCTGTTCTTCCAGCTGTCACTTCAGACACTGTGGTGACGGGGGCCATATACGTACCTAGGCAAACAGCCCTCAGAATAAACTTCAATCTTCCATGTCCTCCCATCAAGGGACTATATCCTGCCCTTGTGAAAGGGTAGGCTTGATGATTTAGTAGGTCTATTCCATTCTTTATTCCAATGATCCTAAATTGCTATAGCTAGTTTTACCTCCCCCTTTCCCTATGGGCCCTGTATCCATTCTGCACTTTCTCTCTTGGGAGTCTGAACGTTTCTGCCAAGGCAGCTGCTCAGTATGAGATCTGACACTGCACGGAGGAGGGAATTCTAACAGAGAGCCCTATATACACTCAGGAGTGCCAGGAAGGAATATTCTTGGCTCCTCTTTCATCCGTACTGTAAATGATGTATCTGGTGAGTGCTGAGTGGTCATGGTGGTTTACATCCAAATCCCAATCAGCCAGAAGTATGGTCATAAGCAATAAACTAATCCACCCCTGCAAAGCCCCACTTCCCATGAGGAGTAAATCCTATTCATACAGAGTGAGCAAAGACTGCTATTCACAGGGCCCTGTAACGGTAAAAGCAAGTGAAATCAGGTTATTCACTGACATTCATTTTTCCCCTAGGGAAGAGGGATGGGGAACAATCACAGACTCCACCTTGCTGCATAGCATTGGAATAGTTGGGGTCCCTTCCAGACAAAAATAAGCTATTTCCCTGGTGCTATTTGCCAAACAACACAAAGGGCAAAAGTTTCAAAAAGGCCTAAGTGAATTTGGAGCTGAAGTCCCATTCATTTCCAATAAGACTTAGGAGCCCAAGTACCTGAGTTACTTTTGAAAATGGGGCTTTGGCTCTTAAGTCACGTAGGCATTTTTGCGTGTTCGACTCAAAGGCTTTGAAATCTTCTTTAAGTCTTGGAAGGACTCCGTGTCCCAGAGTTTAATGTGGGATGGGCCACAAATCCCAATGGAGCCACTGAATCTAAGCTCTGGAGAGCGGTTAAGAACAATTAGAGTTTATAAACGACTCTGCAGAAAACAACTAGTCACTACTATTAAACTAGCAGAAAACAGTCATTCCACAACCATCATCTTTCAGTTCATTTTACCCCAACAAGCTTTTTTTTCCAATAAAAGATTAAAAAGTTAAACAGGAGGGGCCTGCCAATAATAATAACAATCCAAGGGAACACATTGCACATGTCACCAAACAACATAAGAACAGAAGTTTCCCTGTGTGCAGGAGCAGATGGAATATAGACCCAGAAAAAGAAAGGAAGATATGGCAAGTATCATGAGTCACTGCAAGTTTAGCCCTCCTGTTTATCATTGTTTTCAGTGGAAGCAACAACTTCCTCTTAATATAGGCTGATTTGAAATGCTGTTGTTGTGACAGTGCTTTAAATACTTCCAATCACAGTGTAAATACACCAAAGAAGCAGATACTCCACCCTACCTGTGCCATGTTCAAATGTTTTCCAACACCACACGGACACATGTGGTGTAGTATCATGCTTAAAAAGTAGCGTAACTTCCCATTCGTTTTACTATTTACCATAACTCTCATAATAGTTACATATTTACATGTTTAAAAAGTAGAGTTAGACTCTTGTAATAAGCTCCTAGTAGTTTAATTTTGCTATCACATATACAGGTTTCACTAGGCCTGATTTAAATCAGTTTAAAAAGAGGAGAATCAGGTCCCTAGCTTTGTTTAACTAGCATGCACAGTATTTGAGAGTTTCCCTCCTGTATTTTTATTTCATCTACTGCCTAGAATTATCTAGGCCTCTTTGTCAAACACGACTTTGATCAAACTTATTTTTTCCCCTTCATTGTTCAAAAAATGATTAAAATAATAACAAAACCAGAAATGTATCAGCAGTGTTTGCAAGGCAAAGCCCTATTGCCAGGAGGCTGAAAGACTTCAGTAAACAAGATGAGCAACAAATAAGCTGAACAGAGAAAGTTTATCTGGTGAGTGCCAGTGATCAGAGTAAGCAATTAATTACTAAAATAGGAAGGTAGAGCATCTGTCAGCTCATCACTTACATAAGACTTTGGCTTAGGAGGACTTAAAAATTACACTGATAGTGACAAATATGATGATTTCTATTTACACAGCACCTTGTATCCAAAAAGATACAAAAGTACTTTACAGACCTTTTCATAACCTGGATATATAATAGAATGTCTGGATGTTTGTGGCTGGGCTGCCCACCTCCATAGCAGGACTCACTCTGCCCATTGTGGACCATCTCCCCCAACATATACAATTAATTTTGTTGTTCTAACTAGATTCCACCCCACCAACAAAGATCTCTGAGGCTGTAATTCCATAACTCAGCATACCTAATAACTAGTAACTGATCACAAGCTAATACCTGAAGCAGCAAATCTATTTACTGCTTACCTCACAAAGTTTTCCCTTGTAGCCCTGTCTTGCTTCCCCTTTTCCCATAGTTATTCAGTTCCTGTGTTCAATGCTGGCCTCACTGATGCCCATGGTAAAACTCTCCTTGACTTCGATAGGGCCAAGATTTCACACTCACTTTAATGCTAAGATTCACAGGAGAAAGGTTTCCCTTCATAGTTACTGGCCTCCACTCTACAGGGACAGGTCCAGAACAATGATAAATGATTTACACATAAACAAATAGGCAGGACATATGATTAAGTGGCTAAGCTGTAATTTTCATATGAACATGTACATAAAAAAAGTTGCACAAAATCCAACCCATCCCACGAGTTTGTTTTCTTTTCTGCTTACATAGAAATTGATGGAGTGGTAAATATTGATAATAAAGTGGCCAGATGTCCTGGTTTTAGGGGGCAGTCCCAATATTTGGGGATTTGATTTATATAGGCATCTGTTAGTCTGCACTCCCGTCCTGATTTTTAACACTTGCTATCTGGTCACTCTAATTGATCAGATGGTCAGTTCTACAGAGCAATCTGGATCACTTGGTAAGTGGGGCTCACTCAATAACATGTGTTTTAATGCAACCATATGCAAAGTCGTATATCCAAGAATGTAGGTCACACTTACAGGATGGGAGAACGTGTCCTGGAATGCACTGAAAATCTCCTTGGACAGCCAATTGAACATGAGATCCCAGTGTGGTGATGTAGTTAGGAGAGAAAACATGAATCCTGGAAGAATAAGCAAGAGAATATCAACTAGGGGTAGGGAGCTGATATTACCCCTGTATATGGCATTAAAGAGTCACTGGAATACTGTCCATTTCGAGTGTTCAGCCTTCATAAACGAAGTTGACAAATTTGACAGGGTTCAGAAAAGAGCTACAGAAGGACTAGAGGGCTGGAAAGCATTCCTTTTGTTGAGAGACTTAAAAAATGCATTCTATTTAGTTTATCCAAGAGAAGATTAAGAGGTGACTTGATTACGGTCTGTAATTACCAACATTGAGGGATAACTGCTCACAGTAAAGGGCTCTTTAATACAGCAGACAAAGGTATAACACTGGATGGAAGCTGAAGGTAGATGAAGTCAGATGGAATAAGGTGCAAATTTTTAACAGCAAAGGTAATTAACCATTGGAGCAATTTACATAGGGATATGGTGGACTCTGTCACTTGAAGTTTTTAAATCAGAATTAGATGGCCTTGCATTTGGCTAAAAAAATATGTCCTAGCTCAGCCAGAAGTTATGGGCTTGATACAGGAATCACTAGGTGAAATTCTATTACCTGGGTATGCAGAGGCCAGATTAGATGATTGTAATGATCATTTCTGGCCTTAAAATCTATGAAATCTTTCAAAATTAAATGTCTGTGCCACATATAGCTTCCCTTCTGCCTTTCACAATATTTCTGATAATTAGTCCTAGCTATAAATCATTTAGTCTGGTGCATTACATGCATAAACTTTGTTTTCATGTTTATGAGATCATAGTGCTGCTGTATATGTGTTTGAACATTCAAGCTGTGGTCCCATACCCTGCTTGCATTGTGGATCAGAAGCAATGCTGTAGGAAGGATTAGGATTACACTCTCTGGTGATGTCTATTTACAAGATCTTATCATTTGGCCAAACAAATTCCTACATCATATATGCCAGGTGAGAGGTGCATTAGAAATGGAAGGCAGGCAAGAAGGAGCAGGTATACTGGATCTCAGCTTGACAATGTAGTTTTTTATTTATTTGCTAGTGGTAATTTGGAAAACTGTTTTTGTTTACATTGTTGGCTCCTTACTGGGTGCTGCCTTTCCCCACAGTGCAACAGCCAGCCAGCAGACAGCTCTGCAATCTCTCCTGCGCAGGAAAGGGAAGTACTGCCCAAAGTCAGAGGGCACCTGGCCTATGAAAAAACGAGAGGCTGTGTGAGTGTGACACCAGATACCCAGGAACTGGTGTAACACAACACTCACTGAAACACAAACATTGATGCATGGGCATTTGAAGACATAATGTGATGACTTATGGCCTGATTCTGTACCACTGATCTCACTGGAAGTTTTACTACTACTGCAGCAGGAGGAGGATTGAGCCCCTACTATGGTTAGTGTGTCTTCCACAGAGGCAGGACTGGTCATTTGGGCACTGACTTTCATGAGGGTGAGGATTGAGCTCAGCATAGGAAATATTTATTTTTCAGTGTTTTCATTGACTTTTAGTTTAACAAAGACTACAAAGGAAAGTAAATTAAGAAAACATTGTCTAGTAAGAAAAGAAAATGTTATGATAAATAAGTAGGTACAGGCAACCCAAATGCAATGTATCCAAGTATGTGAGCAACCGTATAGAGACTGGACATCATTCAAAGTGTCAATGTCTGTGATATAGCAAGTTTGCCTTTCTTTCAGTCTTTGTACCCTGCTGTCTTGTAGAAATGTTTCTGTACCTTTGCCTGCTTCACTTGTATCTTCAAAATAAATATTTCCCAGCAGTGTCCCGTTGTTTCTTGGCATTTGAACTTGTAATGAAATACTAGAAGTGCAAAACCTATTCTCTATGAAATGCAAAGCGAATCGTATTTCTGTTCCTTGCACATTTCAGAACAACTAAAAAATGGCCCCATTTTGTGGCAAATTTTGATGAGATCCGTGGGCTTTTAGTTTAGTTTTCAGTAAAACCAGATCAACTTTCCAGTGAAAATGGGCCAGTTTTCACAAGCAAAAACAAGTGAATTTTTTCCCATTGTTGGGGGGGAGGAATGGCTTTCACTTAGAAAACATCTGAAAATTGGCATTTTTGAAGTCTTTCAATGCAAAAGTAGTCCTTTTGTCGACATGGAAATTAAAGCAAATCTCCGAGATGGGACATAATGAGAAACTGAAAATTTTCATGCAAATTCTGTGAACCAAAAATTGTGAAGTGTGACATTTGGTGCATAGCTCTGCAAAAGACCCTGTTGTAATGTGTCTACAGAAGAGCAAAAGAGTCTGATCCTCAACAGGTATAAATAATAAAAGCCAATGTATACCAGCTAAGAAGCTGGCCTGTAGACTGTGGGTAAAAGAAAGGTGGGCACACAGACCAAAGAGAGCCTCGGATCAAGAGAGAGTGGAGTAAAAGGGAAGGGGACAGAAAGCAAAGCAACCTTGTGGGCTCTGTTCTCAACCTTAATGTGCCATTGTCGTCATTTTTCAGGCTGAATAAATGCACATGTGCTGCTTAGCTCCCCCTACGGGTGGGTTACTATTTGTTGGGGAAAAGTTTATAGTTCGCTTTATTATTTTTTTCTGACAGCAGATTAGAATGGCCTTTCCCCAATTAAGTTATACACCTGGAAATAGTTTCAGCTTAGGGTGGAGTGTTTTATCCAGCCATATTCAACTTGAAGCTATTTCCCCCTCCTCTCTAAACAAATGGACTTGCATTTCCTTTGTGTCTGTCTCCCATAGAACTGTCTTGCATTAGTCTCTATAAGCTGTTGTTTCACATTATGAATAAATTGGTTTTCTTCACTTTAGTTATCCCCTAATCCCTTTTAGGCATCTGATAGTTTTGGAACTTTATACAGTGTCTCTGGTTAATGTACCTCTGAGAAGTTAGATAGGGCTGATCCTTATTTAGCCTACATTCAGTAGAACTACATTGAGCTATTTTTGGCCATGTGCCCTTTTAATTTTCCAAGCTCTCGACTGGAGTCATTTAAAATATAAAAGTGTATGAACATCTTTCTTTCCTCTGAACTAAATGGTACTCTTTTTCTTGGCTAACTTTCCTTGGGATGTAAAAGTCATACTCTACTTCACCAGTTTGAGCAATCAGTAATGCAGCGCAGGTTGCCAAATGTAGAGATTAGATAAGTATTTGGATTTCCAGTAGTGTTTTCATGGAGTTATCTTTATACAGTTCATATTCTATTTTGAGAGCTCCAGCTGGCTCAACAGCACACACATCGTAATTTGCCTCTCAAAGACAATGCTCCATTTACTAAAATGGCACTGCCTGCCATGCACTCCCAAGTGTCCCTGGATAGCTCTGCTGCCTGAGGACAGGATATGAAACTGTCCTCACCCTGCCCTTTGGGAAGATCTGTATACATGCAATGTTAGCTTCACACTGTGCCTGCACTCCTGAGACCCATGGTGGCTGGCCCCAAACAGGAGAACAGACATGGAGGCACCATCTCACCCTGCTGGCACACCTGTACCAGGCCAGGTATAGTATGGACCTAGGTATTCCCTCTTAGGCCTGGTCTGTACTAGAAAATTAGGTCAGTTTAACCACATTGTGCAGGAGTGTGAAAAATCCACACGCCCGAGCAGCACAGTTAAACTGACCTACGTCTCCCTGTAGACAGCACTAGATTGATGGAAGAAGCTCTCTGTTGACCTAGCTACCATCTCTCAGGGAGGTGGATTACCTATGCCGACGGGGGTTCCCCTCCCATCAGCATAAGTAGTGTCTACACTGAAGCGCTACAGTGCTGTTGCTGTAGCATTTTAAGGGTACCTAAGCCCACACTGTCCCACAGATTCTCCTCCTCAACATTAGTGAATAATTCAAAGTATCGTGAATAGAGATGGGCTCAAACTGGAACCCCATATTTGAACAGATCCTAATATTGGAGAAGTTCAGATCTGGATGTTCCTGAGTAAGGCAGATCTATCTTCAGTGAGGGTGAATGGTCACTGTATGAAAGTGCTGTGTACCTTTCTCTCTGTCTTTACCCTTCTAAATCTCAGGGCTTGTCTCCACTTACCAGGGGATCAATGCTGTGCATTGATCCCCCGGGGGTCGATTTAGCGGGTCTAATGAAGACCCACTAAATTGACAACTGATCGCTCTCCTGTTGACCCCGATACTCCACCGGAACAAGAAGAGTAAGGTGAGTCAACGGGAGAGTTTCTCCCATTGACCCAGTGCGGTGTAGACACCGCAATAAGTCGACCTAAGGTACGTCGAATCCAGCTACATTATTCACGTAGCTGGAGTTGCGTAAGATAGGTCAGATTAGCCCTATAGTGTAGACTTGCACTAAGAATGCTTGAAAGTTTCTCCCAGTGTGTGTGTCTCTTTATATACTACTTATTCATGTTTACCCAGGTCCTAAATCCTTCAGCAATGCCTCAGGAGATCATTATTCTGATATAAAGCTAATAACTTGTGTATCTTTCCAGTATCTAGGTAAGTGGAGAAGAGCCCATTTTCCTAATGCCATTGGCATCGACATTGTATTTTATGCATTTTATCATATGGAACTAATATCTTAGTACATTTCAAAAAGATTGTACTTAATGCACTCCAGCATTGTTGATTACACTAGCCAATTTTTACAGCATTATGAAACAATTATGATACATGTACAATGTGAATGTGGCATAAGTAAAATACCAGCAGAACAGCACGATGGCGAACAGACCTGTTTACTGGACACGCTTTGCTGGATGTTTGAATGAACACAGCAGGACACTGAATAAAGGTCCTAAGAAGGCACTTTTTAGTGGGGCTCTGGATGTGTGTGCACAGGTAAAGTCCCATGAAGTCTTGAGGCTGATGTTGATGCAGCATATTCAGTTGTCTGTACAAGAAAAATGCAGGATGAAAATGAGCTGGTTTTGCAAAAATGGCAATATCAGCGTGCACACAACTCTCATCCTGCCATCATTGCTGCCTGGGCAGACCCCTGCACCTGTGCAGAACCCTACCGAAGTCAATGGGAATCCCACATGGGTACCTAGCTCTCCCCTCCCAGTTCCAATTGCAGGACTGGGGCCAATGCAAAAGTCAGAGATGTTGCTCTTGAAGTTCTGCAGATATACTGTTACACTGATTAAATTAGTAGTTTGCTTGTGCTTCCTGTCAAGATAGCTAAGGACCAAAGTATCTGCCGGTGAATTGTCTGAGTAAAAACAAGAAGAGAAATATTAATGCGGAGCAGATTTGTCTGTTGCCCTCATTGCACAGTGCATTTTAGCATCGTGAGATCCAGTTGGCTACATTGTCCAGAATATAGTACGTGATGGAGAGTGGTTACTGCTGAAATTTATAAGGCTCATCTACCCCAGTTCACTGCTCTAGGTACAAATAATTAACCTAAGCACTGATTGTGCCATTTACCTTTGCAACCATGCAGCATGTTCCCATGGCAAATCCTTGCTGTAGTATCCACACATGGCATTTCCTCCAACTGTTATGGTACCAGTGGAAGTCCAGAAGCACCTGTTCTGTGGCTTTTACCACAGTGCTCCTAAAACAGGTTGGTTTTGGAAATTTTCAGGTTATTGTGGGAGATGAATGGTATTCTGCTAGCTTTGGTGAAATCCTAGGTTCACCAGATGACCTTAATATAATTAATATATTTGTATATCAGTAAGCAGCTATCACATACTCTGAGTGTGTTTAGTTGTTTTTAAAAAACAGACAGTATCACGTCTATGAAGTATTATCTGGTTTGGTATGGTCTGGTCTTGCAGCTGTGACAAGTTGTAAAATTGCATAATTCTATTAGCGATCCCATAAACCATGTGGTCTCTGGAACCATACAAACTGTAAGTCATTTACCTTTTTGTACTTTTCATCGTCTGGTTCTTTATGAAAATAAAGAAAAAATGAATCATGCACACACACTCCATATACAGCACAAGCCCAATGATAAAGCCTCTTAATAGTTTATATATCCCTTCACTCACTTCTTCCCTAAAGGGAAAAAATAAATGGGCTTCAGAATGGGTCCGGAAGATTAACAAATTCACACTTTATTTTCATATCTATTCCTCAGTTTATGCCTGCTGAGAGGCTCACCCTGGATATGTTCTGAACATTCAGAATGCTGATCTGCCCCTTTAGTAGAATTAAACATAGGGGAGCAGCATTATATTGGTACAAGCTGCCTATATATATAAAAATGATACCAAAATCCTCTGAGGCTGTGCTGAATCAATGTAAATTTCTTGAGTGCTCAACACTGCACTGGGATCTTTTCATTAGTAAATGTGTGTAAAAAAGTCAAACATTGCAAAACATGTCCCAACTGATTACATGTCTGAGAGGACCTTAGAGAACAAATTATTCTGCCTCACATTAAGATTAACATATGCTTCTAAACGCCAAGCCACACCCCGGGACTCTCAGTGAACTGTAGCTGTGTCCACACGGGCAAACTGGTGTACAGTAGATTTACACCCTGGCTTCTCGTGCAATAACTTGCCACATAGACAAGCCCTAAAGGCCAGATTCTATGAGTTGCTGAACCATTTCTGAAAGAACCAAGCATCCCGCCCCTGACATAATCTTCACTGGGATGGGGTGGGGGGCACTCAGCATTCTGCAGGACTGTACATATCATAGGAAATTAGCACTTCAAGAGATACATGTTATGAATACATATATACTGTAAAAACAATTTTGCTTCATCTAGTGAGCAAAATAAGTGAGCATCAATTCATTGGTTTGCATTCTGATCTCAGTAACGTTGACGTAAATCAGGAATAATTCCACTGAAGTCAATGAAGTTACAACAGTGTAAAGCAGTGGTGGGCAACCTGCAGCCCACACGCATCCCACCAGTGTAATCCGCTGATGGGCCGCGAGACAGTTTGTTTACATCGAGCGTCCACAGGCACGGCCACCCATAGCTTCCATTGGCTGGGAACGGCAAACCGCGGCCACTGGGAGTTGCAGGTGACCATGTCTGCGGACAGTCAATGTAAACAAACTGTGTCGCAGCCTGCCAGCTGATTACCCTGATGGGCTGCATGTTGCCCACCTTTGGTGTAAAGCCTACATCATAGTGCAAATCAGTCTAGTCCCATTGACTTCAAATGGGCTACACCCATTTACAGCAGCTGAGGATCTGGCCCATGAAGAGTTTGTGTCTGTACTGCATTGCGAGTTGTGCAAGCTTTTGCAACTGTGCAAAGGGAATGTAAAACCTACTGTTCTGAATTTGTTCCACTCTTTACTCACTTTCCACAGATGCAAATCACTATAGAAAATGTACAACAGTGGAGAATCAGGCTGACATTGTGAAGTGTGTATGTGTGTATAAACTGGACATATTTCAGAGGAACAGCCGTGTTAGTCTGTATTCGCAAAAAGAAAAGGAGTACTTGTGGCACCTTAGAGACTAACCAATTTATTTGAGCATGAGCTTTCGTGAGCTACTGGACATAGAAGACAAATGGAAAGAGTTTTTCCAAACAGAAAACTGGGTTTTCAAGTTTACTTATATATGGGTTAATCTCAAATGGACTTGAAAATAGCCATGTTTTCAAATATTGTCTAATGTCCACATGTTAGGAAAATGCTAAAGATACTACGCAACCCTTGGAAATTCATGGGACAAAAAAGGAGAAAGTTACACATATTTTAATATGTACTGCTCTAACGTATTTTAATCATGGTGAGATGCTGAAGAATTAGCAATTCATTTGAGACTGTCCAAATGCAGGAAGAATAGCCACTATGTGAGAGTGACATGCTTTAGAAGACTTTACTCTCCAAATCCTATGGAAGGGTGTGCTTGATTAGACAGAACTGTTATTATAAATTAAAACCACTTAATGTAAATCTTGTGCAAAGAGTCACTAATTGTACATACAATTATTTTTTTAAAAATCCTATTAAATATTCGTATATAATACAGTAGGTTAAGTGTGCACATACTTTATACCATATAGGACTACCCAGATGCTCTCTCCACTTTAATTAAAAAGTTTGAAAATGCCCCAAAACAAATAGTTATAATGAGCTAAGCAACGAAATAAACATTACTCAAAACACTCCCTGAACACTAATAATCAGACTATGTGTCTCTGGACAGTTGAAGAAAGAAGGGTTTTGTATTTCCCTGTGCAAATTAAAATATCAAGTCCCGAGCTGTGCGCTTGTGGGCTAATAAAATATTTACTTAGGACACTATAAAAATGGAAATAATAAACGTAAGTAATTTCTGAAACATTTGAGTCTACGCGTTTCTAACTATGCTGTCACTAGTGCTTTATTTGAAAAGAAATCTTTTAATGAATGTTAGAGTTCAAACAGTCTATATCTTCAAACCCTGTTGGGGCAAAAGTACATTGGTTAAAATGAGGCCAAGATGGAAGATAGCGATTTTTTTAAATGTGCAAGTCTGATCAGCTGTTAAGTATACCAGTATATATTATGCATTTATTAACTTTACCAATCCACCTTTGAGAACAAGCCCATTAAAGCTGTAAGACAGTTTCATTTTTTAGGATATGTTAATCCACAGCTGCAGGGTCAGTTCCAGCACACTGATGAAAAGACCCTCTTGACCAAGCCATTGTTAGCCGCATAAAATGGGCTACAGTCTCCACTGCATCCAAGCTCTGCTTGGTGCAGAGAAGGGAAGGTAGTGCAGGGGCATCAAGAAGCTGATTACAGCTCCTGGAATCCATGCTGCCTGGCCTCAGCATTATTAGAGCAGCCCAGGCGCTGCTCTATGCTGCTGGTGACAGGTCCATAAACAACACGATGTCAGTGAAGAACAGAAGTGGTGGGACTCTGCTCCACCACAATCCTGGTCCACCCTACCACACTTCTTCCTCTGATAGTGGTCTAAGGGGACAGCTGGGGTAGGAGCCAGAACCTCTCTCTTAGTTAGCTTTATCAAAGCAGGCTATTCTCCTCCACAAGAGGAATTCTCTGCAGGTTGTTTGCAGACAGTTGGCCGTGCTGCATTGCCTGAATGAAACAAAGTGAACAGATCTTACTGCAGAATCTGGACCCTTATTTTTCCATATTAGGACCATCAGAACGGTTATAGTGGCTTAGACCATTGGGGTTCGTCTACTGTATTTGAGCAACCACCACCAGCAATGGTCAAGACATGATGAGTTAGTGGAAAACAAAATACCCCCCACCATAATGCACCTAGCCATTGTGCAACAGTATAACAACAAGGGGGAAAAGACATCCTTCCTGATCCCTGCATTTGAGCAGCATTCCTCCTGAAGCACATTTGACCACCAGTATCAACGCACTAACTTGCATGATTTATAAACTTTCACAGAGAAATTATTAATTTAACATTTATATTGTGGTAGCACTCAGAGGCCTCAGTCTGTCAGGGTCCCAGTGTGCTAAGGGCTATACAAACAAGCTCTGCACCAATGAGCTTACAATCAAATAATTTAAAGTCTAAAAGACATGCACCTCTTTCCTGGTAGCAGATTATTTCCACCCATTCTCTAGCTACAGATTTGGCTACTGTAAAGATAATGAACACCAGTTTTCATTGGTAGACTCCCTTTATGAACAATATACTGTGCAAATAATGTATATTATTATGATGATGATGAAACTAAATCTATAGACCCCTCCACGTTAAATACATCACCTCCATTTTTCATGAGAATTTTCATCTTGTGATCTTTTCTGCAATGCAATGTAGCGAATAAGTCTCCCTCATTTATCTCAGGCACTGGTTATGTCTGCTATAGTTTAGATTACAAGACAATTTACTTGTAAGCCCTTATTTTTAAACACTCATAACTTTCCAAAATATTTACCTTTTAGACTGAGAATTCCCATGCTTTATCTCTGCCTAAAGGTTTGGAGGTTTCTTGTTTCAGCAAATCCATTGATTTATGGAGGAACGGGGGGGGGGGAAACCCCTCACTTTTCCCATTGCAAAATATTCTAACCACTCTTTGAATACAGCTGGCACTGAAATTATGCCTGTAAATAGCCCATAGTGAGAAATGTTTGTATGGTTTAGGGGGAAAAAATTAGGTAACATGAAAGTTACAAGTTATGAAAATCACTTCTGAGCATGCTCACTAGGCAACTGCTAAGGTTTTTACAGATCTTAAGCCCTGCTCACTTTGAACTGGATTCAAACTTAGCTGAAATCACTGAGATCTTCCCATTGATTTCAGTGGGCTGTGGATCAGGCCCGGTTTGATATCACTTCATTTTTTCTGTTCCACCTGACAGACTCGCATTCTGTCGCTGGGACAATTTACATGAGGGAAACTTGCGGGCCATATGATGCCATCCACCCATTTTAGCAGAACTCTCAAATGTAATCAATAGGGAGTTGTGCTAAAAAAATGCATAACAAAACAACTTTCCGTCCTGCTGCAGGGAAAGCACCCATTAGACACTGGGGAATGTGGCTCATCACCTTGCATAGCCAGGCAAGTATAAGATATTACCATTCTGCTTGGCAGAGTTTTACACTTATTTGGTATTCACTTGATGCAGGACTGTGGATAATCTGACCTATCAACCTTAGCCTGTGTCAGGAGTGAGTAAGGATCTCAAGGGATTTGGCCCTGTAACCAGACACAGACTCACTGGTGGCACCTCCTGCAGGTCATCTCAGGGAATTAGCATCCTCTTCAGGCCAGTGTCTCGCCTTGCTGCTGGCGCCCATGTCCTTCCCAGGATCCAGTGCCCCTTTCACTGGGTGCTGCCCCCTGGCAGTACCCCACAGTTCTGGGTCTCCCCCTCCCAGGGGAACCCCCCACCCACTATCCCTACCTCACCTCAGTCGTAGGCTCCTGCCAGTCACCAGCTAGCCCCCGCACCTGGGGCAGACTGCAGTATGAGCCACTCATCACAGGCAAGGTTAGGTTTGGACCTGCTGCCTCTGCCTACTCATGGCTGCCCCTGCAACCCCCATACCTAAAAGGCCTTCCCAGGCCTGCAGCTTTCCTAGGCCAGAGCTCCCTTGGCATTTCCCCAGCCCTGCTCCAAATTAGGTCCTCTATTCAGGTCTCTGCAGCCAGGTCCCTCCCTCTCAGAGCTAGAGAGAGAGTGCTCTTCTACTCCTGGCTTCCCTGGCTTTTATAAGGCCCGCTGGGTCTGTTTGGGGCGTGACCCCTGGCTGTGGCTGCTCTGCCAATCAGCCCAGCTCTTCTCCTGCCCCAGCCCTGTCCCAGGGCTATCTTAAACCGCTCTGGGCCCAAGCGGATGTCCACCCCGCTACAGACCCTTAGAAAAAACATGCAAGGACCATTCTGTGGGGGAATGCCTAATCCATGATCCTGTTCAACCTTTCCAGGGCAAATCTCAGATTTGCACGTGTTTATTACGCTGCCCTGGAAAGTTTCAATTTCTAAGTCATTGTAAATTGTCTCTGCAATGATCCTCCAACCAGGACACAAGCCTCTTTCATTCATTTGTATGCTGTTGGCTTTGTGAAATCACTGCCAGCTTTGCGGTTATGTGAAATGGACTCATTCATCACTGAATGTGGTGATGGTGATACCGGCACTCTTTACTTATGCAGGATGCCTTGCAGCTGTCTGATGAGACAGATTTTTAGTTTCTCTGGCAAGTCTTCATTGGAAGCACAATGCTAAAGATGAAAGGTCAGTTTTATTTAATGGATGAAAAACAATGAGTAGCAGATTAAACTAGCTTTCTGGTAAATGGAGCCATTACTTTCCAGTAAATAGTGTCATGAATTACTTGATGAATAACATAAGTTGTAAGATAAAGAAGATACTCATTAAGTGATGGAAAATTAGGTATCTCTGTAAACTCAAATATGTCTTTAGTTTTTTTCCCCCTATGATCTAGTCCTTGAAACATTTACCAGCAGGTCATTTTATCTAGGCTAACTAATGGAAACAATAGACAATTTTCAGCTATAAAGCACGTCCGTAGAAATAGTACAGTTTAAGTGGTCTCCTTTTTCAAACTTCTTTTAGGCATTTGGAGTGATGCAAAATATGCAACCCCCTTATGCAAGTAGCCCTTTGAAATTAATGGGGCTACTCGCATGATTAAGGGCTGCAGAATCAGGTCAAAAATAATAAAATATGTGTCTGGTCAGTAACTTTCAAATAAATTCAAATGAGAGAAGGGCAAATACTGGAAAACATTCGTGAGCAGTTGTTGAAACTCTGAAAAGCTGTTTGGTTCAGCCACGTTTGTGGTCCTTTTTCTTCACTTTCTTCACTTCTTCATGTTTGTGGTCCTTTTTCCACAAACATTTGTGCACATGGATTTCTGCTTGCCCAAACAGTTGGGCAATCAATAGTTGTTCTCTGTGTGAATACCTGTATTCACACGCAAACAATATTATTTGCACAGATGCTTATTTCCTCTTTGAGCCAGATGTACTCACCCCCTCCGTATAATGTTTCAATTGTCCAATCAGGGAGTAGAAACAAGACATGCCATGTGACTTAGGAGGCCATTCACATGCCAGGGATGTAGCAAATAGTCAAAGATGTAGTTGAAGAGTTCACAAATAAATGGTAAGCCAAAATATTGTTGCCTGTTCGACGATTTTGAGGCCTCGTGTTAGGTCAGTTTCTATTGTTGCAGAAGTCAGTGATATCAAGAGAGGCCCAGTGCATTTTATTTACACTAAGGACATATACTATTTAGACTGTGTACATAAACACTGTTGATTTTAAACAAAGGTGGTCACAATTGGACATACGCTACTCCGGAAATCTCAGTTCAGTCACCACTGCCCTGCCACTAAGGAACAGCTGTTTCCATTACAGTGTCCCACTTGGGTCTACAAGTGCTTTAGAAAGTTCTATTCCTTTTTGAATACTAGATGCTTCGGAACACTCTGTTCTGTCCTTTGTCCTAGTTCCTGGGCTGTCTACCTGGGAGACGCCAGTCCAAAACCATAACATCTCCGCTTCCATAATAATAGGTTTGCATAGCATGATTGATGAACAGTTCTGAACAAATGCATCATAACAATCAAATTCTGTTCGTGAATCATTCACAAACTGATGAAAGGGGTACTTTTACTGGGTAAATTGTTCACTACAAATAATTTTTTAGGTTCCACTATCTCTTATCTGGAGGATCAGTAGAACTGAATATCAGAAAATACTGTAAATCAGATGCGAGGAATGCAGACCCAACAAACAGATAT
Organism: Caretta caretta; assembly: GCF_965140235.1. Classification (NCBI taxonomy): domain Eukaryota; kingdom Metazoa; phylum Chordata; order Testudines; family Cheloniidae; genus Caretta; species Caretta caretta. The sequence goes on from NC_134207.1 coordinate 42,559,150, forward strand.
TTATATAATGTCATTTAAGGTTTCAGCCCAAAGAGAATGTGGAAAAAACAATACAGCAATTCTTTATAAACATCACTTGTCTATGTCCTCATCTAGAATGTGGTACAAATTCATTTTCTAAATTATTTTCAAGGAAGGAGGGAAATGAGCCTCAAAAATACATATTATGCTATTATAATGCATCTGGAGTTTAGCTGCATAAAGCAGATTTGCAAATACATTTTTCTCCAAACTGGCCTGTTGTAAGAGCCCCATCTTGCCTAAGTAGCTACACACAGATCACAGGAAAAGGGAGTCTACTATTATTAATTTCTTCTCTCTGGTTGCAATAAAGATCTTCTGTTTTTTGTTTGTTTTGGATAATGTGATTATGTTTTTTTCCTACAATGCTGTTGTTGGCTTCTGCGTCATCAGAACATATTGCCCTTAGTCAATGTACAATGCATTTGACTCAGCATCCAAAATGAGGTCTCTCTGCATCATCTCAAAATCTAACTCGAACTTGAGGATCTAAAAATTATAGAAGGCCCTCCCCAACGTTTTTTTTTTTTTACTGGCACCCGCAATATGCAGAGATTCCCACACGTCTGGTTCAGCTGATAGTCAGTCAGTCCACCATTCAAACACCACACAATTCTTTAGAAACAACTTGGAAAGCTTTCCCAACTCCTCAGCAGTGTCCATGCATTGCCAGCCTGGATTCTGTAGATGCTATTTGACTTTCCATCCCTTCTATCCACATTATTTATTTTGGTTAAATAGTTTTAGCCTCGCTGTCAGCATTCAAAAGGCAGCCTGTGTATTTTAGCATCCCATTGTTCCATTATTATCTGTATTACAGTGGGACCTGGAGGCCCCAGTTGAGATAGGCCGTTGGGCTAGGCACTGGACAAACAGATAGTGAGACACAGTGAAGAGTTTACAATCTAGAGAGGAGAAAAGGAGCATTCTACTCCCTATTTTACAGATAGGGAGCTGAGGGGCAGAAAGAATAGGGGCCACAATATAGCAAAGCACTTAACAGGTGCTTAACTTTTAGCATGTGCTTAAATCCCATTGATCTCAAAGTTTGAAGTTAAGCAGGTGCTTAAGTGCTGCCCTCAATCAGGACCGAAGTGACTTGTCTATGGTTATACAGGAAGTCTGTAACAGAGCTGGGAACTGATGCCAGATGTTCTGAGTCCCTGTCAGCATCTTAACCATAAGACCAGCCTAACCCTGACTCGTGACTCAGTCCACAAAAGGATCCATCTTCTTCACCCCCTGGAGAAACAGGCGTTGGGTACGTTAATCCTATGTAAAGCTGGAAATGTGGCATGGTCTGTGGATGCTGCATAATTAGGCTTTTAAAATAAGTCTGACTTTTGTTATTTGTTTGTTTGAGGCATATTTTAAAATATTAAACAATTCTCAACTACATATCTTCTCTCAGTAGCTCTAAATTACAACAGAAAAGTCTCTGACATTGGGAACAAGAAATCTAGACACTGGACCTCTAATACCCTCCAAAATAGTGTTTAATTTAAGTTGTGGACACTAGAAGCAGAACCGTAGGTGCTACAGCTGTTTTCAAATTTGATTGTCAAACATGGGTCTACCATATTGCAATGTGACTGTGGCTACCACAGGGTTAGCAGTTTCTGTATCCAATCTGGAGGGAGGATTTTTTTTAAATCACTGTGCTAACAGAAGTCATGCTATCAACCAGCCTGATGGCATGGTTTTAAATGTTGTTGTAACATGGTCTGTAATCATGTTTCATGTGGAAATAAACTAAGGTCCTGCCTCCCCAACAAACAGAAACATGCTTAGGATTATGGGGTTCTGATTTGGAGCCAGGTTTGGTTTCTGTGCCGACTACTGGCACAGCCCTGTTAAACACCTGATATGTTCTCTGTTAAAAATCTATGGGTCAGATGTAAACCTGGAGTTATTTCACTGTCTTCACCACAATTAGTTGTGCCCAGGGCTGGCTCCAGGCACCAGCTTTCCAAGCAGGTGCTTGGGGTGGCATTCAGAATGGGGCGGCAGTCCGTGTCCTGCGGCAGCAATTCGGCGGCGACTGCTTGGGGCAGCAAAATTGGTAGAGCCGCCCCTGGTTGTGCCCACTAATACCAGGACTGAATTGGATCCAATACATTTGCAGGGAGAATTTAAAGAGAGAACAGGTCTCTTATTGTTACTTTTTGCAGAGAACCACATAGATAACCAGGTTTGTTGAAAAACTCAGAGAATGTCATTGGTTCTTCCAAAGTCTATATGCATTTTTATTCCTCCATTCCCTTGGGTCTCACTTAAAAGCAGAGGGGCTCTGGAAGGAACTCATAGTTTCCTATTCATTTTGAATGGAACACTAGAAATTTCACCTGAAATCCTACCAAACTTTCCACTGTTGTTGCGTGAACAGCACCATGGCACACTGTAGTTTCATCAGTTTAAGAACTTAGTTAGTAACCCTATATGTTACCATGTGTCTTTGCTTCTGCTTAGTATACTATTACAATACCTATAGCTGTACAAAATAAATTATTGCAATTCAATATATTTGAAAGTAGATCAACTTTGTACATATACCATTCAAAGCATATTTCAATAGAAAATATTAAAAATATATAATTAGATAGTAATTATTTCAGTCTTCTTAAACAATTTAAAAATAAACATCATATTTATCATATTTTTATGGCTGGTTCAGGGCTGCTTTTCATTTAGGAGCACTAAAAAAAAAATAAAGAAAAAAGAACTCTTTAAACACGTCGCTCCTTAGCAACCTTAGCAACCTTCTCTCCTCCTTTTAATTTCTCAGTTTTAGATAGATAAGACTCCTTTCTAATTCCATGGCACCTCACTCCAATGTCCTATTTAGTTTCTGAAATGAGAAAACAGTTTCTGCTTGTAATCCTTTGTGGAGATGCCTGGTCTGGATCAAAATAATGTATTTCCAGCTCCAAACGACTTAGACACAAATCAGTATCCCATTCAGAGTATGGTTGTTGTGAACACTGGCAGACTGGGTCATGTCAGAGTATATTCAGGTCAATTCACTTTTGTGTTAGTATAGATCAAAGCAATTAGTGTTTTGGGTGTTTAAACTTCATAAAACTAATGGGATGTTACATGCATTGTTTTAACTTATTTGTTCCTGTTATAATGTAATAGCAAACGTTTACATTGCAAATACCCCTGTAACTAAATAACTCATCAGACATGCAAGAAACCTTGGGAAATGCTAATGAACAACTTTATCAGAAAAGGTGCTAATTCCAAAACAAATGACTGGAGGTCAAAGTGCATTCCTCACCCATTGTCATCAAAGGAAAAGCCCACATGGGTAGAGACACTGTCAGAAGTTATAAATATGGATTCAAGAAAGATCCTTCATCTCTGGACTGTTTGGATTCTAAGAGGGCAGAAAAACTGAACGAGATGTTGGAGATACCCAGAGTTATTCCAGGTAGCCCTGAAAGACTTTTGGGAAACTGGCAGTTTATTACATCAGTGCCACCATGGGAGTTACAAACTGTGATTCGTCTGTACATACATTTTACCTGCTTTCACCTCTCAGTAATTCTCCTTTCCTTTTTAGCTAATAAATCTATGGTTAGTTTACTACAGAATTGGCTGCTAGCTTTGTCTTTGGTGTAAGATCCAGAGAACCAATTGATCTGAGGTAAGTGAAAGATCTCTTGGGACTGGGAGCAACCTGATATAGTGTGATTTTTGGTTTAAGTGACCGTCATCACAAAGTTCAGTTTGCCCAGGTGGCAAGCTAGACTGGAGAGTCTAAGGGGACTGTCTGTGACTCCTTGGTAAGACTGGTATAGTGATCCAGGAGTTCGCATTTGTTACTGGCTTGGTGAAATCTAATTATAGAACATACCATCAGTTTGGGGGTGTCTGCCTTTGTTTTCTGCCCTGAGATGGGCACTACAGTTGTGAGCCACTCAGACAGTGTGACAGTTGTATTGTATTAGTAGGTGGATCATTTCAGTACTTAAAAAGAACAAACGAAAAGGTGCTCGTTGCACTTGTGCCAGAACTGCAGCACTATTAGTTTAATTGGACTTGGATACATTTGAACAGATTTAGATCTCCAGGCAGGAAGGTTCCCATCAGAGGCCTTCTTTGCTCTTGATTTGTATTCATACTTCTAACTCTTGCTGTGGCTGCAGCTGCCAAAAGGAAAGCCAGTTCTACATTTCACTCAGCCTTGCATAAATAAAAATATCATTAAGTGCTATTTAAAATATGTTACATGTAACAAATTGGTATTAAATCTTTCACAATTTATTACATCTGACAATATTATTAAATGTGGTCTATACTTTAAATCAAGAACACATTGGCTGGAGGTGTGTGAATTTGAAAGTACTTTTACCCATATTTATGTTCCCATTTCCATTAGGAAGTTCTCTTCTGTTTTATTGCTTGTCTGTCTTGAAGAGTGACTACAGTATATATTTCAGTCAAATGGCATTTTTCTCTCTGCTGCCACCATATGAGACATGCTTATTTCTCATTGAAAATGCCATGTTGTATTGATTATCCATCTCAATAAACACATTATATGAGCTTTCACTGGTTCTGTGCTTTCAAAAACGTCATTTGAAGATAGCATGATGTGAACAATAGTGCTTTGCCATTCTTGCTGGTCAAAGTCTTTTGGTGAAACTGTTAATGGTCTCCTCTAAAAACCTAATACACAATTATAGACATTGATAAATTTAAAAAAAGAGGCACATTTTAAAGAGCTGTCATGCAGCACAGGGTTTTACAAATTCCAGATGTCCTGATATGATGCAGAGATATGCATTAAGGTCCCAAATGCGGCATCTGGGTACGTCGACACTGCAAAGGAAAACCAGCAGCACCAAGGCCCACAGCCTGGGTTAAGTGATGCGGGCTTTCAGGGTTGGGGCTGCAGGGCTAAAAGTAGCAATGTAGATGATCTCACTCTGGCTGGAGTCCAGGCTCTGAGACTTACCCCCTACACTGGATTTCAGAGCCTAGGCTCCAGCCTGAGTGGGAACATCTATACTGCTATTCTGAGCCCCGCGAGCCCAAGTCAATTGACCCAGGCTGTCAGACTTGGCATCGCTGGTTTTTCTATGCAGTGTAGACATACCCATGTGTCACACATCTACCCCCTTTGAACGCAAGGGGAGCCACTGTTTTCTATTTGTTTCCTGTTGCTATCAACAGAATTTAGCAAAAGAAATTAGAAGCAAGAGGAAGGAGCAATTGTGTAGGCCAGGGATCTCAAACTCAAATGACCACGAGGCCCACATGAGGACTAGTACATTGGCCCAAGGGCCGCACCGCTGACCACCCTGCCCCCCTGCTGCTCTGGCCCCACCCCCACTCCACCCCTTCTGTGAGGTCCCGCCCCTGCCCTGCCTCTTCCCACCCCTTCCCTGCCCCCATTCCAACCCCTTGCCTGAAATCTTTACACTGATTCTTTTGAGCATTTTGAAAATTTTACCATGAAAATAGGGCTCGTACCTCCAAGCTGGGAAGAAGTGCAGAAAAATTCTCATAATCCCTTTGCTACTCTTCCTCTGCTGCACCGGTTGTGCAACCTGGTGTATATTAAAGTACCAGTAACCTCAGAACAGGGACACTGAACAAAAGCACTTCAGAAATGTGGTAGACCTGGCCATGAAGCCTTCATTGCTTAGGAAACTCCAACTAGTACAGAATGTTGCAGCACGTCTCCTCAGCAGCCCAGGCAACTGCAAGCACATCATACCTGTCCTCTGCTCTCTACGCTGGTTTCCCATAGAATTGCAAATCAAGTTCAAGGTCTCAGTCTTTATCTTCCAGCAGCCCATGGTCTGCACTCAGGATATCTAAAAGACCATCTAAAGTTCTGGCATGAAGACTCTGATCAACAGCTGTGATCCTCGGAGACATTGAAACTCTCCACAATAAGGGTAAAGTTCACCGGTGGAGAAGACAGATCTTTCTCCCAGGGCATCCCACACTGCTTCCAGGGCAAGGTGCATTTCTTTGACCTTGCCTTCTCTAATATAAGTACTTAGCAACATGTATATTAAATAAAAAACTCACAACCTACCAAATCAAGATTCTCCCATGTACATGCTTCTCCCACTGGAGAGAGGATGAGAGAACAAACAATACAAGGAAGAGGCATAGTCATGTTGCCTAATGCACTATTGGAAGGCACCTAGAAACTATGGTGATGAGCATAGTATAAATAACTATATAGAATAGACTATGTCTAGTGTCTCACTACATCCACTTTGCCTAGATTACTCCATATTTGAGATTTGCTGAAGTAAAAATATATTTTTTTCCTGTTAGCATCACAAACTAAACATAGGAGGGCAGCACTTCTGCTGACATAAATCAGTGTAGATCTATTGAAGTATCTCCTGCAGGCTGTTCTTCCTCGTGCTAGGGGAACAGATTGGTGCAAAGCAGCCTCATGATCTGGAGGGTGGGACACAAAGGTGCCTTAATGGGAGCCCTGCACATGCACTTCCAACTTTCCCATTGCTATATTGACTCTGTAATAGGAGCAGCAGTAAAAACTTGACAGTACTTTGGCAGTAAAACAAGCAGATATCACCCAAAGACATGCAAAGAGCAGATACATAGATTAGGAAGGTGCCATTTTACAATCATTTTCCTGAGTTCAGCGTTCCATTCAAATGCACTGACGGTTAGGGTTGTACTGGACATTCACTAGTACAACAGTTTTGTTCCATCTGGATGTATCTGGAACTGTCAGCATTGGTTAATTAATTAAATAATACTTAAACAGTTAATTAATTAAACAACCTCAATTTGGGTTTTTATTAATGGCTTAGAAGAGATTCTGGTGGGACGGGTCGGAGAGAAATATAGGGTTAGTAATACAATCTAGTTGATTCTGTAATGATGATATTTATTGTTTTTTTCTACTGGCAGTAATCAGACTCCTTCATTGGGATAAACTACAGCAGTGGTTCTCAAACTTTTGTACTGGTGACCCCTTTCACACAGCAAGCTTCTGAATGCGACCCTCCCTTATAAATTAAAAACACTTTTTTATATATTTAACACCATTATAAATGCTGGAGGCGAAGCAGGATTGGGGTGGAGGCTGGCAGCTCGCGACCCCCCATGTAATAATCTCTTGACGCCCTGAGGGGTCCCGGCCCCCGGTTTGAGAACCGCTGAACTACAGCTAGTATGGGGACAATGCTAGTCTCCTGTAAAATAGAGTCCCTCACCTATTATCCCTTAGATGCAATGCACAGTTAGATCAGTTTACAATGCTCTTTATAGGTGAAGCAGCCAATGTCAGCTTTTTGGCAAAACTTAAAAAATCGAGATGTCAGAACACGTCATTTCCTAAAAAATATTTTAAATGTTTGTGCTAACACAAGAGTGCACTTTATACTCGCTGTTAAAACGGTCAGGGCTCATTTTTCTGAGATGCAGGTTTAAAACTAAGCCAACTATTAAGCTTACTATTGATGTGTACGTTTAGCAGGTTTGATTGGGTTCATGCCATTTCTGTTTCTTATTAAAATTCCTCTTCTATTTCCCATTGATAACACAGTAAATGCAATATGATGAATCTCTATTCAGGAGATTGTCACTCTTTTCAATGTCATATTTCACAAGCAGGAAAGCTTCAGAGACCAGAGACTGTGTCTTCACATACTCATGCCCGCTTCCATAAGACAAATTCTGTCCTTTGTGTAAACAGGCATAACTTCATTCAGTTGATGGAATTATGCTTTCTTACACCAGGGCTGAATTTGAGCTACTGAATTCGACTACTGATCTCAAGTCAATAGAAGGCCTGCATGTGTTAAAATTTGGGCTTTAAGATTTCTTACCCGTGTCTAACTTTATTCTGCATTATTTGGCATTCTGAGTACATATTACACCAATGTATTTAAGTAGCTTTCAAACAGAGAATAACACAAAATAAAGTATTTTGCATTAACCTAGTATAGTTTATTAACTATTGCTAGATCTGATTTCTCTATTTCTAAAGAGAAATTTTTTTGATGACCAAAATCTTCTTGGACTATTGAAAAAGATAATCTGATGTATCCATTGCTATTGTAAGCAGAGTTAGGATGAACTCTACCCTGATATCTGGTGGCGAGTTGTGGTGGGTTGTGGAAAAGAACTTCGGGGCTGATCTCATTTGCATAGGCACACCCACCCCGCCTAGATGTTCACTTTGGCTGCTGTAGGAGCCCCAGTTTCTTTGTTATTGGGGCAGGAAGAATAAGCTGTTATTATCCTGATTATGTGAATCAAGGACAGTGGGACTGTACTTGGCCTTTTGTTATGATGGAGGGACTCACCATCAACTAAGCAGCACTCGCTAGGCAAGGGTCATGGGTTCCAAAACCCAGTGAATTGAGAGAGAGGCTAGGGGTGGGTATTAATGCTTGGTGGTATGGGCGCCTCATGCTAATTGCACCTTTTTTCTTGCTCTACTGTGGAATATTAGAGCTAATTTTGATTTCCCTAGAAGTCTAGTTACAGGCTGCTGAGCTGAATTCACTTTGGGCTAATGGTGTATCAGCACTGATGCTCCCCTACTACAAGCTGAAATCACTGAAGAGCTAAAATTACTAAGAGCTGAAATCACTGAGTGTTGTGTTAAGTAGTCGGGGGGCTTGAGGATATATTGCGGAGCATTTTGTGGGATGGCTGGAGTGGCTTGTGGGATGGCTGAAGAGCAGTTTGCGAGACAGCTAGAGCAGCTCATGGGATGGTTGGCAGAGCAGAACGATTTGTGGGATGGTTGGTGGAGTGGAGCGGAGCCCCATGGAGAGGTGGAGCAGTTGGCTTCGGACCACGTAAGGTGCCCCTTAACCCCCACCCAATTTACACCCAGGTTGGGAGATAAAACTCTGCAGATAAACTTTCAAACTCTGGGGCTGCACTGACCAGGGACGGAGACTTTTGGGTTGTTGGACTTTTGGGACTTTGGGTGACTTTTGGGTTGCTGGACTCCGACATGGCCCAATTTGCTTGGGGTGGGTTTTGGCTCATGGGTTGTGTTATGAATCCTGTTGGTGGTGTTTCCCCAACATAATGCCACCTTGTTTCTCTCTGTTATTAAAAGGCTTTTGCTACACTCAGACTCTGTGCTTGCAAGAGGGGAAGTATTGCCTCCTGGAGGCTCCCAGCGGGGGTGGTATATATTTGTCCCAGGTCACTGGGTGGGGGCTTGAGCCGGTTTTGCATTGTGTTATTGGAATGGAACCCCTAGATACTGAACCTGGCCCTTGTTGCTGCCAACTCTGATGGGCAGAAGGGTTACAATATGGAATGAATTTGCAGTGAAAAGGGACTAGAAAACAGGGTATTTTCAATCAACAATCTCTGTGGTCTGAGACCCAGCTACCCTACATGTCCTTGTACAAATTCTCCTTGTAAAAAAAAAATTACAAGCACAATTTCTTTTTGAATTACACATCTCAAAGGCTCATAGACTTTAAGGCCAGAAGACCACCTTTAAGACCATCATGATCATCTAGTCTGACCTTCTGCACATTGCAGGCCATAGAACCTCACCCACCCACTCCTGTAATAGACCCATAATGTCCAGTTGAGTTACTGAAGTCCTCAAACCATAATTTAAAGACTTCAAGTTACAGAGAATCCACCATTTACACTAGTTTAAACCAGCAAGTGACCCATGTCTCAGAGGAAGGCAAAAAACCCCAGGGTCTATGCCAATCTGACCTGGGTGAAAATTCCTTCCCGACCCCAAATATGGTGATCAGTTAAACCCAGAGCATGAGGGCAAGACCCAACGGCAAGACACCTGGGAAAGAATTTTCTGTAGTAACTCAGAGCCCTCCCCATCTATTGTCCCATCTCCAGCTGTTGGGGATATTTGCTACTAGCAGTCGCAGATCGGCTACATGACATTGTAGGCAGTTTCATCATACCACCCCCATCACAAACTAATCAAGCTCACTCTTGAAGCCAGTTAGGTTAGCCAGTTAGAAACCTTTGCTTAATTTCAAACCTAAACTTGTTGATGGCCAGTTTATATCTATTTGTTTTTGTGTCAACACTGGTGCTTAACTTAAATAACCCCTCTCCCTCCCTGGTATTTATCCCTCTGATGTATTTTAAAAAAGCAATCATATCTCCCCTCAGCCTTCGTTTAGGGTAGGCTAAACAAGCCACACTTTTTGAGCCGTTCCTCATTCTTCTCTGCACCTGTTCCAGTTTTAAATAATCTTTTTTATACACGGGAGACCAGAATTGCAAACAGTATTCCAGGTGAGATCTCACGAGTGCCTGGTTTAATGGTAATAACACTTCCCTAGCTCTACTGGAAATACTTGCTTGATGCATCCTAAGATTGCATTAGCCCTTTTCATAGTCATATCACACTGGCAACTCATAGTCATCCTGTGATCAACCAATATACCCAGGTCTTTCTCCTTCTGGGTTACTTCCACATCTAGCTACCAGATTTTCACCTACAATCAGGTATATATGTGTGCAGTGTAAACACAAAGATTTGTACCCATAATTAATTCCATGCAAAAATATGGACACAAATTATGCCTGGTGAATACAGGACAAGTAAAATGTAACTTTAAGAAATCACTGTCCCTGTGCAAGAGAAGGAGGGAAAGAGAAATAATTGTTATCCATTTCTGCTGCAAGGTAGAGTCTGGTTGAGGACAAGGTTTTGTCCAGTAAATTCTTTACTAGCTTAGCCCTGGTCTACACTAGGAGTTGAGATCGAATTTAGCAGCGTTAAATCGATTTAACCCTGCATCCGTCCACATGACGAAGCCCTTTTTTTCAACTTAAAGGGCTCTTAAAATCGATTTCCTTTCTCCACCCCCGACAAGGGGATTAGTGCTGAAATCGGCCTTGCCGGGTCTAATTTGGGGTACTGTGGACACAATTAGATGGTATTGGCCTCTGGGAGCTATCCCAGAGTGCTCCGTTGTGACAGCCCTGGACAGCACTCTCAACTCAGATGCACTGACCAGGGAGACAGAAAAAGGCCCATGAATTTTGAATTTCAATTTCCTGTTTGGCCAGTGTGGCAAGCTGCAGGTGAGTGCAGAGCTCATCAGCAGAGGTGACCATGCAGAACACATCAGCAGAGTTGACCATGATGGAGTCCCCCAGAATCACAAAAGAGCTCCAGCATGGACCGAACGGGAGATACAGGATCTGATCACTGTATGGGGAGAGGAATCCATGCTATCAGAACTCCGTTCCAGTTTTTCAAATGCCAAAACATTTTGTCAAAATCTCCCAGGGCATGAAGGACAGAGGCCATAACAGGGACCTGAAGCAGTGCTGTGTGAAAGTTAAGGAGCTGAGGCAAGCCTACCAGAAAACCAGAGAGGCAAACGGCTGCTCCAGGTCAGAGCCCCAAACATGCCGCTTCTATGATGAGCTGCATGCCATTTTAGGGGGTTCAGCCACCACTACCCCAGCCATGTTGTTTGACTCCTTCAATGGAGATGGAGGCAACACAGAAGCAGGTTTTGGGGACGAGGAAGATAGCTCACAGCAAGCAAGCAGAGAAACCAGTTTTCCCGACAACCAGGAACTGTTTCTCACCCTGAACCTGGAGCCAGTACCCCCCAAACCCACCCAAGGCTGCCTCCCAGACCCGCCAGGCGGAGAAGGGACCTCTGGTGAGTGTACCTTTTAAAATAGTATACATGGTTTAAAAGCAAGCACATTTAATGATTAATTTGCCCTGGCATTCGCAGCTCTCCTGGATGTACTCCCAAAGCCTTTGCAAAAGGTTTCTGGGGAGGGCAGCCTTTTTCCATCCACCATGGTAGGACACTTTACCACTCCAGGCCCGTAGCACGTACTCGGGAATCATTGTAGAACAAAGCATTGCAGTGTATGTTTGCTGGCGTTCGAACAACATCCATTCTTTATATCTCTGTGTTATCCTCAGGAAAGTGATATCATTCATGGTCACCTGGTTGAAATAGGGTGCTTTTCTTAAGGGGACATTCAGAGGTGCCCGTTCTTTCTGGGCTGTTTGCTTGTGGCTGAACAGAAATGTTCCCCGCTGTTAGCCACAGGGAGGGTGGAGGGGCTAGCCACCCGGTGTAGGGAGGCAAAATGCGACCTTGGAACGAAAGCACATGTGCTATGTATGTAATGTTAACAGCAAGGTTTACTGTGAAAGAGTGTACCCACTGTTCTATAAAATGTGTCTTTTTAAATACCACTGTCCCTTTTTTTTTCCCTCCACCAGCTGCATGTGTTTCAAGGATTACAGGATCTTCTCCTTCCCAGAGGCTAGTGAAGATTAGAAGGCGAAAAAAATGCTCTTGCGATGAAATGTTCTCTGAGCTCATGCTGTCCTCCCACACTGACAGAGCACAGACGAATGCGTGGAGGCAGACAATGTCAGAGTGCAGGAAAGCACAAAATGACCGGGAGGAGAGGTGGCAGGCTGAAGAGAGGGCTGAAGCTGAAAGGTGGCAGCAGCGTGATGAGAGGAGGCAGGATTCAATGCTGAAGCTCCTGGAGGATCAAACTAATACGCTCCAGCATATGGTTGAGCTGCAGGAAAGGCAGCTGGAGCATAGACTGCCGCTACAGCCCCTGTGTAACCGACCGCCCTCCTCCCCAAGTTCCATAGCCTCCTCACCCAGACGCCCAAGAACGTGGTGGGGGGGGCCTACGGCCACCCAGGCACTCCACCCCAGAGGATTGCCCAAGCAACAAAAGGCTGGCATTCAAGAAGTTTTAAACTTTTAAAGTGTGGCCTTGTCCTTCCCTCCTCCACCACCCCTCCCGGTGCTTCTCTCCTCCACCACCCCTCCCAGGCTACCTTGGCAGTTATCCCCCTATTTGTGTGATGAATTAATAAAGAATGCATGAATGTGAAGCAACAATGACTTTATTGCCTCTGCAAGTGGTGATTGAAGGGAGGAGGGGCGGGTGATTAGCTTACAGGGAAGTAGAGTGAACCAAGGGGCGGGGGGTTTCATCAAGGAGAAACAAACAGAACTTTCACACCGTAGCCTGGCCAGTCATGAAACTGGTTTTCAAAGCTTCTCTGATGCGCACCGCACCCTCCTGTGCTCTTCTAGCAGCCCTGGTGCCTGGCTGCGCATAACCAGTGGCCAGGCGATTTGCCTCAACCTCCCACCCCACAATAAACGTCTCCCCCTTACTCTCACAGATATTGTGGAGTGCACAGCAAGCAGTAATAACAATGGGAATATTGGTTTCGCTGAGTTCTAACCGAGTCAGTGAACTGCACCAACGTGCTTTTAAACATCCAAATGCACATTCTACCACCATTCTGCACTTGCTCAGCCTGTAGTTGAACAGCTCCTGACTACTGTCCAGCCTGCCTGTGTATGGCTTCATGAGTCATGGCATTAAGGGGTAGGCTGGGTCCCCAAGAATAACTATAGGCATTTCAACATCCCCAACAGTTATTTTCTGGTCTGCGAATAAAGTCCTTTCCTGCAGCTTTTGAAACAGACCAGAGTTCCTGAAGATGCGTCATGTACCTTTCCCAGCCATCCCACGTTGATGTTGGTGAAACGTCCCTTGTGATCCACCAGAGCTTGCAGCACTATTGAAAAGTACCCCTTGCGGTTTATGTACTTGCCAGCTTGGTGCTTGGTGCCAAGATAGGGATATGGGTTCCATCTATAGCCCCACCACAGTTAGGGAATCCCATTGCAGCAAAGCCATCCACTATGACCTGCACATTTCCCAGGGTCACTACCCTTGATATCAGCAGATCTTTGATTGCGTTGGCTACTTGCATCACAGCAGCCCCCACAGTAGATTTGCCCACTCCAAATTGATTCCCGACTGACCGGTAGCTGTCTGGCGTTACAAGCTTCCACAGGGCTATTGCCACTCACTTCTCAACTGAGAGGGCTGCTCTCATCTTGGTATTCTTGTGCCTCAGGGCAGGGGAAAGCAAGTCACAAAGTTCCATGAAAGTGCCCTTACGCATGCGAAAGTTTCGCAGCCACTGGGAATCGTCCCAGACCTGCAACACTATGCGGTCCCACCAGTCTGTGCTTGTTTCCCGAGCCCAGAATCGGCGTTCCACAGCATGAACCTGCCCCATTAGCACCATGATGCATGCATTGGCAGGGCCCATGCCTTCAGAGAAATCTGTGTCCATGTCCTGATCACTCACGTGACCGCGCTGACGTCGCCTCCTCGCCCGGTATCGCTTTGCCAGGTTCTGGTGCTGCATATACTGCTGGATAATGAGCGTGGTGTTTAATGTGCTCCTAATTGCCAAAGTGATCTGAGTGGGCTCCATGCTTGCCGCGGTATGGCATCTGCACGGAAAAAAGGCGCAGAACGATTGTCTGCCGTTGCTCTGACGGAGGGAGGGGCGACTGACGACATGGCTTACGGGGTTGGCTTACAGGGAATTAAAATCAACAAAGGGGGTGGCTTTACATCAAGGAGAAACAAAAACAACTGTCACACAGAATGGCCCCCTCAAAGATTGAGCTCAAAACCCTGGGTTTCGCAGGCCAATGCTCAACCCACTAAGCTATCCCTCCCTCTGTTATTTCAGGCAGGACTGAATCTCCATTAAAGTTTTCAAGGTGCCCCTGACAGACCTCACCAAAACGACTGTTGGCCATTGATTTCATGGAGGGAGAAGCAAATGAATACAAAACAAATCTGGTCTATTTCTTGTTTTGATCCACTCCATCTATCTTTTATATCTTTGGCTGGCAGCAGACGGTGCAGTAGGACTGCTAGCCATCCTCATCTCCTGCCTGCCCGGCAGAAGATGGTGCAATAGGACTGCCTGCAGGACTAAAGAGAATGACCTGGTCGAGTAACTCCTAATTTTGTCCCTGCCCCCATGTCTGCCCAGGCGCTCCTGACCAACCTTACCGAGGCGGCCAGGAGCACCTCAGCCACGATGATGATGGTTTTCAGGCCTATTGCACCATCTGCTGCCACAAGGCAATGGGTTGCTGCTGCTGTGTAGCAATGCAGTACCCTGTCTGTCAGCACCCAGGAGAAATACAGTAACAGTGAGCTGAGCGGGCTCCATGCTTGCCGTGGTATGGCGTCTGCACAGGTAACTCAGGAAAAAAGGCGTGAAATGATTGTCTGCCATTGCTTTCACGGAGGGAGGGCCTGACAACATGTACCCAGAACCACCCGGGACAATGTTTTTTGCCCCATCAGGCATTGGGATCTCAACCCAGAATTCCAATGGGCAGCGGAGACTGCGGGAACTGTGGGATAGCTACCCACAGTGCAGCACTCCGGAAGTCGACGCTAGCCTCAGTACTGTGGAAGCACTCCGCCGAGTTAATGCACTTAATGCACTTAGAGCATTTTGTGTGAGGACACACACAATCGACTATATAAAAATGATTTCTAAAAAACCAACTTCTATAAATTCAACCTAATTTCGTAGTGTAGACATACCCTAAATGTGTGGAATAACAGGACATAAAGAGGCTCTTTTCATAAAGACTTCCTTGTTAATAATCATAAAAGATTTTAGGATCAGAGGAATGATTCAGGAAAGCACCCCTATTCAGGACAGCACTCAATGTGGTAAAAGTGAATCTATTAAAGTGAGGTCTTGAATCAGGGCCAGAATTAGGTGCTCCTTCTGGCATGGCTCATTATATAGCACAGAGAATCATATGCACCCAGTATATGAGACAGAATGGCCTGCCTTGACTGCTTGCGTTCTGATATATAAGATCACACAGTAATAGGAAACGAGTTCACCCTGAAGGATCTTCTGCACTGGAAGTGTTATGAAAATTGTGCTGAACAAGGGCAAGAATTTTATGGATTTCTGTTGAGTGATTAAAGAGGTTGCTCCACCTCTAATATATCATCTCTAACATAGCTATCATGGTCAAGGAAAATCCCACACAATCACTTTAAGGCAAAGAGCAAAGCGGCAGGTGTGAGTGAACCCAGAATTCCTGAGTGCTTGTGTTATACTGTTACTGTTGTCCACTGCACATGAAAGACCCCATACAGTGATCCAAATATTCACCAGACCATCCATTCACACACAGATCTAAAAGGCTAGACTGTGCATACCTTTGGTTGGGTGGAATGGGGAAAGAGAAGAGGGCACACAGGGCCAGATCCCTATAACTTGGCATAGTATGCTCAGTGCTGGAATGGAGAGAGGAGTACAGGTTGACTTTATGAAATTATCTTGTGGATGTATGGAGAGTAATACCTTATTTACTTAATAAAGAGGCACCTTTCAGAAGTTGCATGTGGCACTATAGACTTGATAACTAAACACAAATCAAGAGGCCTGACCCAGTGCCATTGAAATCAAGAAAAGTCTCCCACATGGGAAAAATGAGGTCCTTTAGATGTAAGCTTCAGTTGTTGGGTCTGCATGCAGATGCTGGGTGGTGTTGGTGGCCTGTGATATACAGGAGGTCAGACTAGATGTTTTGGTGGTCCCTACTGGCCTTAAACTCTATGGCTCTATAAAAGTGAGCAGACTTTGTAGAGCCAGAGGCCAGAAAAGTCTTGGTTGTCTGGGTATTTCAATGTCCCATAGGAGTATTAGGCCTAGAGATAGACTTTTACAGGCAATTAGATGCCTAGTGAGATTTTCAGAAGCACCAGGGTGCTTAACACCCATTCTTTTCAAAAGTGTTAGGTGCCTAGATGCTTTTGAAAATCCCACTAAGTGACTAAATACTTTTAAAAATCTGGCCCTCAGTGCCTATATAGAGCTACTGTGTTAGAATACCAAACCTCCCTTTGGTATATTAAGCAGAATTCCACTACAAGTATAATCCGTTGTTAATTTCAGTAAATTTAGCTACATTAATTTAAGCAAAATTAAAGTTAAATTAAAATTTCTGCTTTACTCCTGGGCATGAGTGGCCATGTCCATTACACACTTATAAGCCAGGAAGAATGCCCTTAAAGAGGAGGAGAATTAAACATTGGCATGGTATGCTCCTGTAGCCAAAATATGCATTTGTTCATTAAAACAAACGTGAAACTATTGGCAAAGCCATAGAGGGCCTATGTTAAAGCTGTATAGCGGAAGCTCTGCACTGAGCTCTGGTTATTAACACTGTTCGAGTTTTTACATCTTTTTTTTCAAACCAAGAAACACCTGGCACATACATTATGTTTAAAATACAGAAAGAATGTCATAAAGAAACAGACTGTACCCTAATATAACGTGACCTTTTCTACTTTTCAAATTTTACAGGTGAAAAATATTACCCAAAGCCTTTATGAACTTCTTTTTAGTTTCTTCTGTGCCTTCGCAGAGTATTTTAAAATGAACAGTGGCTGTTCTGATGAAAAGAAAGGCAAAAGATTGGGAGATTGGTGAAGTTGCTAAGATCTACATCCAAAAGTTGCTGCTTGTGAAGTGTCTGTATTTAACTATTAGAATATCCTGTCTTATTTAACTATTCAGAATCTTGTATGCCTATTATTCAAGGCCAGTACTCTGTAAATTTAATTTAGCAGAGCCTGGTAATAACACTCCCAACATTTATGGGTTTAACAACAGTTCCAGTTATAAATTCTCTTTAGTTAGCCAAGAAAATCTGTTGGACCTGAAATTTGAAATACAATCTCTTAACACGGGACAGAAGCCCTCTTTTTTGCCCTTAAAGGAAGTGGCTTGATTCTATTCTCATTTACAGTAGTGCAAATAAGGGGTTACTCCACTGAAGTCAATGAAATTACAGTGGAGTAAGTGAGAGGAGAATCAGGATTAAGGTTTTGTTGTTGTTGTCATTCTCTAGTGAAAATTTTCCCTTAAAGAGTTCAATCTGTCCTTGTTTTTGACTGTTGTATTAAGATGAATTTTTAAATAATTTGAATATTGATTACTATTTTCTCTAGTTTTTCATTCTAGCTCTATATTTATTTCTGTACTGTGGTTTTCCCCCATGATTCCAGTATTTAAAATTAACATACAAGGAGATATTTCCAGATTAGGTTACTACTTTGCAGTGCCAAACTGAATTTGACCTTTGTTCTGGTACTTAGCTGTTTTATATTGGTGTTTTGCTTGACAAAGTAGGGTAAATATTTTACAGTTTGATTTAGAAAGGAAGATGTGCAAAACAGAATCCATTTCAGTTGATATATAACCTGATGGAACCACTCTAGCCCAAATTGCATGAGAACACTGCATGACAAAGAAATGAATTCATAGGGTACATGTGTTAGTAGGCATTGTAAATATATTGGGCTAGTTTCTGTACATCCAGAATTACTCCAGATGTACACTTGTGTAATGGAGATTATAGTAAAGTAGGGCATGTCTACACAACAAAAAAAGACTCACAGTAGCAAGTCTCAGAGCCCGGATCAATTGACTTGGGATCGCAACATTCTCTGAGGGGCTAAAAATCACAGTGTAGATGTCTGGGCTCGAGCTGAAGCTGAGGCTCCAATACAGTCGTCCCCCCCATACCCCCTTCACTGGGTTTCAGAGCCCAGGCTTCAGCCCGAGCCCAAACATCTACATTACTATTTTAGCCTGGTAGCACAAACCTTGTGAGCCCAAGGCAGTTGACCTGGGCTCTGAGACTTGCTGCTGCAGGTTTTGGGGTTTTTCTTGCTGCAGAGTCATACCCTAAGGGTATGGCTACACTATGAAATTACTCTGATTTTACAGAAGTCGATTTTTGGGAACAGATTGTATAAAGTCGAGTGCATGCATCCACACTAAGCACATTGATTCGGCGGTGTGCATCCACAGTACTGTGGCAAGCGTCGACATTCCGAGCAGTGCACTGTGGGTAGCTATTCCACAGTTCCCGCAGTCCCTGTTGCCCACTGGAATTCTGGGCTGAGCTCCCAATGCCTGATGGGGCCAATGCCTGGGCACTCACTCACTGCTCCTCTTCACTGGCCACCCAATCATTGTGCCTTTCTGTGGGGCTCCGTTCCAGTCCTCTCTACCAGTTGTTTTGCCAGCCGTCCTGCCAGCTGATTGCCAACCCACCAGGATGTCTTCAGATCTCATCACTTAGCACAACTCTCCGTGATTTCAGAGGTTAGTGGGGAAGCCTCACTGCTGGTGCATACTGCGCAGTGTTTTGCAACAGAGACACTGTCCTAAAGCAGATCTAATGCTTAGATCTAGGTATCACTAATTTCAGCTCTGCAGCATGTAACAAGACTCTCAATTGAGTCTAAATTAATTATTTTATTAGACAGTGGAGCGAGGGGATCAAATAATGTCTGGGGCCCTTGCACAGAGCCAACACCACCAGGTACAAGGACCTATCCCCCACCCTCCCTCAACTCACAGGGCTTTGGAACCCAGGTCCCCTGCTTAACAAATGCCATTGAGTTGAGGGGGAGTTCCTTAATCAGGGTATGCCAGCACAGTTCTGCTGCCCTGGATTCACACAACAAGGATAACAACACTTTATTACTCCTGCCCCAATAACAAGGAGACTGGGGATCCAACACCAGCCAAAAGTGATCATTTGGGCAAGCAATCCCATCATACTGAGCACCTAAGCAGGGTGGGTGTGCACATGCAAACGAGATCAGCTCCTGAAGTCCTCTTCCACAGCTTATCACTAGATGTCAGGGAAGAGCTCATTCAGACTCTGCTTATACATGCATAACTACAAGAGTATCTGGAACATAGATTTGTCTGCTAGCATTTGTTAATCATCCAACCAGCAGCCAGATTCTTGAGGGATCATCCATAAATGTTTCACATAACTAGAGAGAGTAGTCAACCCACTCTTAATAAATTTAGCATTTTCACAGATTCTCTGGTCAGCTTCATCCTCTGAGGTGTATTTTAAGGAGACATATATATATGTAACCTGGAAATCATCCAAACTCATCTTTAAAAGTCAGACATGTAACACTGGCTACATTAAACAGGACCTTTATGCATTTGTAATAATGTTACTCACAGCACTGAAGATTTAGTCTGGGTAGAAGTGGGCTCAGCAGAACTTATGAACTGCATATATGTCATAAGATAAGGATGTTGGGAGGCTGTGGATAGATCAGTTAATTTAACTACTAGGCCTTACCTTTGCATTGGTATCTGCTTGTTCATGATAAGTGATGTAAATCTAGGGAGTATTGTAGGATTGACTGTTTCTGGTACCCATAAAAGTGAGATACAAAAAATGGTTGTTCTCAGGCGTGTTATTTGGCATAGCTACTTGGTTTGAGGAAGCTGGGCAGCATACACCTGGCACAATGAAACATTTTCTAATGGACTACATGACAGCTGTATCTAAATGTATGATTTAATGCTCAACACATAAGTGAACATGCTCTTAAAATTTCCCTGTTATATATTACCTGCCTGGTTCCTAACAAAGAGATGTTTCACCATTGAGGGTAGAGGGAATATACAGTTACGGTATAATCTTAGTCTGAAAAGAGAACACATAATATTTTCTAATCAAAGGCCCAGCTCAAAGAGTTATAATCTGGAAAGCTGTCAAAGGTCTTAAAGCGAGGTAGGGTACTTAAGGAATTAGCTGAAGCAATCTTGGAACCATTAGCGATGACTTTTGAGAACTCATGGAGGACAGGTGAGATCCCAGAGGACTAGAGAAGGGCTAACATAGACTTATCTTTAAAAAGGGGAACAAAAATGACCTAAATAATTAAAGACCAGTCAGCCTAACTTCAATACCTGGAAAGATGCTGGAACAAATTATTAAACAATCGATTTGTACACACCTAGAGGATAATAGGGTTATAAGGAATAGCCAGTTAGCATTTGTTAAGAACAAATCATGCCAAACCAACCTAATTTCCTTCTTTGACAGGGTTATTGGCCTAATGGGTAAGGGGAGGTTGTAGATGTGACATATGTTTCACATAGTAATATATCTTTCAGTAAGGCTTTTGACACAGACCCATATGACATCCTCATAAGCAAACAAGGAAACTATGATCTAGATAAAATTACTATAAAGTGGGTGCAAAACTGGTTGAAAGACTGTACTCAAAGAGTAGTTATCAATGATTTGTTGTCATACTGGGAGGACATAGATAGTGGAGTCCCACAAAGGTCTGTCCTGGGTCTGGTACTATTTGGTTTTTTTTTCATTAATCACTTGGATGATAGAGCTGAGAGTATGCTTATAAAATTAGTGGATGACATGAAGCTGGAAAGGGATTTCTAGAATTTTGGAGAATAGGATTAGAATTCAAAAAGACCTTGACAAATTAGAGAATTGGTTTGAAATCAGCAAGACGAAATGCAATACAGACAAGTGCAAAATACTATTAGGAAGAAAAAATCAATTGCAAAATTACAAAATGGGAAATAACTGGCTAGGCAGTAGTACGGCTGAAAAGGATCAGGGGATCAAAGTGGATCACAAATTGAATATGAATCAACTATGTGATGCAGTTGCAAAAAAGGCTAATATCATTCTGAGGTGTTGTTGGAGGGTGTATAGACCCCATGCGGGCCTGCCAACCAAGAAGTTGATACAGGAACTGCCATCCAACACTGATTGGTAGCCTCATTGCAGCTGGGAGACCGGGGATATGTCTACACGGCAATGTAAGCCCGGGCTCAGACTCAGGCTTCTATCTACATACAACTCTCTTAGACTTGGGCTCAGGTTTAGGGTCTTAGGACCCTGCAAGGGTGGATGGCCCAAGCCCAAGTCCAGCCAGGACCCAGGGTTTGAGCCCTATTGCTTTGCAGTATAGATGCAGCTCCTGCCCCCACCCCCTCAACTTGGGTCCTAGGAGTCCACCAAAAGTATTACACAATCCCAACCTACTTTATCTCTCTATCCCAAGAATCTCCCATCAGCTCCAGGGAAACAGAAGTGACCCCCCTTGATGTAGCTGTAGAGTAGCAGCTTGGTGAGCCGGTGTTAACCCTTCCATTGTCTTCTGAAATTGAGCTGCAAACACACCATCAGAGCTGGCCAGAGAAAAAGGTCTTGCCAGCAAGCTAGTGAGAAGCTGCCAAAGAGTGACAACAACCCAAAGAAGGGAGGACCAAAGCCACAGTCTGCAGAAGCCTATAAAACCAAGGGAGGTAGGAAGGAGCTCAGGGTATGGCAAGAGAATTGTTGAGGACTGATTCTGACTGCTTGGGTTAAGGGCCCTGAGCTGGAACCCAGTGAAAAGGGTGGGCCTAGGTTGCCTGTGTACCCCTTAACAGAAACTTAAGAGCCAAAGGGGCTACAATGACCAGAAAACAACAGAACATAAGAACAGCCACACTGACCAATGGTCCATCTAGCTCAGTATCCTCTGACAGTGGCTAGTGCTAGATGCCTCAGAGGGAGTGAACAGAACAGGCACTTTACTGAATGATCCACCCCGTCCCAGCTTCTGGCAGTCAGAGACTTTGGGACACCTAGAGCATGGGATTGCATCCCTGACCACTTTAGCTAATAGCCATCGATGGACCTATCCTCCATGAACTTATTTAATTCTTTTTTGAACCCAGTTATACTTTTGGCCTTCACAACATCCCCTGTCAATGAGTTACAACAGATTGATTTGTGTGTTGTGTGAAAAAGTACTTCCTTGTGTTTGTTTTAATCCTGCTGCCTATTAATTTCATAGGAGGAGTCTATAGAGGAAGGATGGGATCCACCTAAACCAAAACAGAACCAGATTGCTGGCATGTAAAATTAAAAAGGTTGTAAAGAAGTTTTTAAACTAAGGATTGGGAGAAAGCCAACAGATGTGGAGGAGCACAGGGTTTTGAAAGAGGCATCCCTTGGGGAGGATTTATTAAAGGGGATACTCTATATCCAAGTAAAGAGGATAGACAGTGATAAAGTACAGTTAGGATCTGAAGAGAAACAGTCAAACAAAAGAGTCCCATTCAATTACATCACACAAAGGCAGATAACAAAATATTGATCAATTTTATAAGAACTTGTTTGCAAAGTAAGAAGTCTAAATACTAAAATGGGTGAACTTGAAGGCTGGGATTAAATGAGGACATTGATATAATAGGCATCACAGAAACCTGGTGGAATGATGATAATCAATGACATACCAGGGTACAAAATTTATAGGCATGACAGAATAGGTCATGCTGGTGCAGGAGTGGCACTATATGTGAAAGAAAGGATAGAGTCAAATATAGGAAAAATCTTGAATAAATCAAACATACCATAGAATCTACGGACAGAAATTCCATGTTTGAATAATAAGAGTATAGCAGTAGGCATACACTACTGACCACTTCACCAAGATGGTGACAGTGACTGTCAAATGCTCAGGAAAATAAGAGATCCTAAAAAACCAGAAAACCTAATAACAATGGGGATGTCATTTACTGTCATATTGATTGGGAACATGTCATGAAGGGATGCGGAGATAAAATTTGTAGACATTAGTGACTGCTTCTTGGAGCAGCTAGTCCTGGAACCCACAAGAGGAGAGGCAATTCTTAATTTCATCCTCAGTGGTGCACACGACGTGGTCCAAAAGGTGAATATAGATGAACCATTCAGTAATAGTGACCATAATGTAATTAAATTTAACATCCTAGTAGGGGAGAAATACCAAAGAAACCTACCACAGAAGCATTTAACTTCAAGAAGAGGAACTACACAAAAATGAGGAGGCTAGTTAAACGGATATTAAAAGAAAGAGTCACAAGAGGGAAGTGCCTTCAAGCTGCATGGAAACTTTTTAAAAACACCATTATAGAGGCTCAGACTAAATGTATATCCCAAATTAAAAAAAAAAAAAAGTAAGAGGACCAAAAGAAAAATGCCACTATGGCTAAACAACAGAGTAGAAGAGGTGGTTGGAGACAAAACACATCTTTTAAAAACTGGAAGTCAAAGCCTACTGAGGAAAATAGAAAAGAGCATAAAGTCTGGCAAATCAGTGTAAAAGTATAATTAGGCAAGCCAAATGTAACCGCTGCCAAACATAAGGGAAAGTCCGTACACTCCAGTGGGACAGAAATTAACATCCTGACCTCCAGAATAGAACTATAGAGACTCACACGAGAAGGGCAGACTGACCACCCCACTGATTCAAGCAGACTCTGCTCAACAACCTATCTGACCAAAGGAGTACACTGATGCACTGGGGTACCAGCTCACAGATATATTAACAGGGGTGTCATATGTAAGGGCATGTCTACACTTACCTCCAGCGCGATCGATCCAGCGGGGGTCAATTTATCGCGTCTAGTGAAGATGTGATAAATTGACTGCCGAGCACTCTCCCGTCAACTCGGGTACTCGCCGGAGCAGTAGGTGGAGTCGATGTGGGAGTGTCAGCAGTCGACCTACTGCAGTGAAGATACCACGGTAAGTAGATCTAAATATGTCGACTTCAGCTATGCTATTCACGTAGCTGAAGTTGCGTAACTTAGATCAAGACCCTCCCTCCCCCGAATGTAGACCAGGCCTTAGGCACAGGAGGTAATTGTCTTGTTTAAGGCTTTGTCTACACTGGCACTTTTGTCAGCTGGGGTGTGAAAAAACACACACATAAGTTTCACTGACAAATGCGGCGGTATAGACAGTGCTATGTTGGCAGGAGAGGGAAAAAATGACTGTCATGCCAAAGGTAATATATATCCATGCTTAATATTAGCTTTGAGCTTTTGATTTCCATAACTTGCCAGTAAAATCTACTCTGCTGTGAGAAAACTTGCCATTGGCCTTGAATACTGTCAAGTGGGAATAATCACAGGTAGCTGCCTTGGACAGAAACAAGTAAGAACAGAAATAGACAATGGCCTGACTTGATGAAAAGTGTCAATCTTCTGCCCTGAATAATGCTGCAAGGAGGCTTGTAAGGAGAGACCTGGACTTGGATCCAAATCCTGCAAATATCCCTTATCTTTATAAAGGATTGAAGCATAATCCTGCCCCACAAACTGGATTTTGTAGCTTGAGCCCATCTATATTTTTCAGTGAAGCTAAATTTGGTGACAAACCAGCATCTTTAGCACTGGGTTGGGAAGATGAGATTTTAATAAGAAAGCACATACACGTGTGCACATACAGAGTGGGTATTCTAAGAAGAAGCTTGTTGATCTTATTGTACAAGCTGCTGAGGTAGCTTCCAGTCACCAGCTGAACTGGTGTTCTGTAGCTGTCACTATAGAAAAGAGCTGTGTTTCCTGAACTGTGTGTTAGGAGGAAAGCAAAGAATTTGGCCTTCTATAGCAGCAGTGCTTGTGTTGGGTCTCTGCAAGGTAATCCAGAGGAAAGGAAGGTATTTCACCCACAAATAAGGGCTTGACCATAATGGTTTCCAAACAGCATCCATCCCTAATATGAAAGAGAAGCAGTGGCCTTAAGAAGTGCCTTTCCACTGATTTCAGTGGAATTGCACTGACATGCACCATGGCTGAATTTGGCACATTAGCCTCCAAGAAACATGAGGGTGAATTATAGGAACATACCGCATTCATACAAAGATTGGGACAAACTCAGAAAAGTGTGTATGAAGAAACACAATTACAAGATACACTGAGCCAGAAAACTTCCCACATTTCAAGCCATTGTCTTGCTAGCCAGCCACACATGCTCACCACATGGGAAGTGAAAAGAATGCGCCTCTGAAGTGTGATGATAGTTCTGTATTTATACTGCAGGCTGAGAAATATTTACTCAGATGAGCAAGTTTATGCAGAGGAACACCCTTTGCAAAGTGTGTGTGTGGGGGGGCTTGCGGTGTGGAAAATGCTAATGATGTGAGGGTGAGTAAAGACTTGTAGGAAAAAGGTGGGGCTGTACAATTCTGCATGAGAATGATAGCCATTCAGGAAATAGATAAAACATATACGGTCCTTTATTATTTGTAGCAAACCCAATATGGACCCTTAGCTGGGTTCCCCAACTGGAAACTTCAAACTGTTTCACCTGAGGACTGGTCTTGATCACCTAAAAGCTGAACCAGGTGGTCTGGTTTGTTTGACATAGGGAAATCCCTAAGAGGCATAAGACCAATGTAGTCAACTGAACCTACCTCCCTCCTTGTGCGGAGGTAAAGCCTCGGTATAAGAAGCATGTTGGTGGTGAGACTAGGGGAGAGGGAAAAGCCGGAGTACCACTATTCTCCAATGAGCCTTGGCTACCAGAGCAGTCCCTTGGAGGGTTGCTGTATTTAGGTACAATTTAGAGCAGTCCCGAGTCTGCTCTAAATTGCACTGGGCCTGAATCAGCACTTAACTAGCCCAAGAACAATGCATAAAAGCACCATTGTTGCAGCTCCCTTAAGCACAGTGCTGGCACAGCTGAGGATCTGGACCTTTAACTTCACTGTCCTTCAGCCAAATAAAATTGGTGCTTCTACTCCTTACCCACAAATTACATCACTGGGAAGTAATGGGCCTGGCATTTCTTGGAGACCACTTTAATCCCCTGACAGGATTCTACATGTGCATATTTTTGAGGGGAAAGTAAAATAAAGCTGCATCACAATTTTGTATTAATAAATTTAAGAAACTTTGCTAATCTCCATTTTGCTTCAGCCCCAATATCCAGAATTTCCTTGAGACTGCCCACTTCCAGCCCCATCTCAGAGGGCTGTGGCAGTTACAATAAAATAACAACAAGGTATGGGCATCAGAGTAACACCCAGAGCTGCAATAGATGTTTCACAGGAAACAACTGATGACATAATCATGGATTAGATGTGAAAAAATGAACAGAAGGTGCTGAACAGTAGGGAAGGAATGAGGCAAGGAAGGACCAGGGTTAGAACGATCATGTGCCTAACTGACTTATGTATATACACCTTATAGTGTTCTCTGGAGGTTTTTAAAATATAGACGTATAGAAGATAAAAATGTAGGAGGTTCATACTCTTGACTCGCATACTGAGATCATCACACAACTCCCTCCTCCCACTTTGACAGCGAACCATTGAGAACTACTCTTTGAGTATGGTCTTTGAGCCAGTTGTGCACCCACCTTTTAGTAATTTAATCTAGACAATATTTCCCTAGTTTGCTTATGAGAATGCTATGTGGGACTGTGTCAAAAGCCTTCGTAAAATGAAGAATTATCACATCTACTGCTTCCCCCCTATTCACTAGGCCAGTAACACTGTCAAAGAAGGAAACTTGTTTGGTTTGGCATAATTTGTTCTTGATAAATTCATGCTGGCTATTCCTTATAACCTATTATCCTCCAAGTGCTTACGATCTGATCGTTTAACAATTTATTCTAGCATCTTTCCAGGTATGGAAGTTAGGCTGACTGATCTATAATTCCCTGGGTCTTTGTTCACCTTTTTAAAGATAGAAGCTATGTTTGCCCTTTTCCCGTCCTCTGAGACCACACCCTTCCTCCAGGAGTTCTCAAAGATAATTGCAAATGGTTCTGAGATTGCTTCAGCTAGTTCTTTAAGTACCATAGTGTGAATTTCATCAGGCCCTGCTGATTTGAACACTTCTAACTTACCTAAATATTCTTTGGCCTGTTCTTCCCCTGTTTTGGTTTGTGTTCAGTCCTCCTTGTTGTTAATATTAATTGAGTTGAGTATCCGTTTTTTAGTGAAGACTGCAGCAGAAAAGGAATGAAACATCTCAGTTTTCTCGATGTCATCAGTTATTAGTTCTCCTTCCCTGCTAAGTAGAGGCCCTACACTTTACTTCATCTTTCTCTGGCTCCTAGTGTACTAATAGAATCTCTTATTGTCTTTTATGTCCCTTGCCAGGTGTAACTCATTTGAGCCTTAGCCTTTCTGATTTTGTTCCTACATGCTTGTGCTATTCTGTTGTACTCCTCCTTAGCAATTCGTCCATGTTTCCACTTTTTTGTAGGATTCCTTTTTGATTTTCAGGTCATTAAAGAACTCCTGATGGAGATATATTGGCCTTTTACTATTCTTCCTACCTTTTCTTCACTTTGGGATAGTTTGCAGTTGTGCCTTTAAGATTGTCTCCTTAGAAACTGCCAGCTCTCCCAAACTCCTATTTCCCTTATATTTTCTTCCCATGGGACTTATCCGTTCTCTGAGTTTGTTAAAATTGGCTTTTTTGATGTCCATTGTCCTTATTCTGGTGCTCTCACTCCTTCCTTTGCTTAGAATCGTGAAATCTATAATTTCACGATCACTTTCACCCAAATTGCCTTCCACCTTCAGATTCACTACCAATTCATCCCTGTTGGTCAGAATAAAGTTGAAAACAGCTGTCCTCCTGGTTACTTCCTCCACTTCCTGGAACAAAATGTTTTCTCCAATACATTTAAAGAACTTGTTGGAAATTTTGTGTTTTGCCATATTACTTCTTCTGCAGATGTCTAGATAGTTGTGTTTTGGATATTTCTGTTATTTGTTCAAGAACTGCCTCATCCACCTCTTCTTTCCTGATTTGGTGGTCTATAATAGACCCCCTACCATGACATCATCCCTATTTCTTACCTCTTTTATCTTTAACCAGAGACTCTCAACTGGCCTGCCTCTCACCTCCTTCTGAACCTCAGAACAAGTGTATATATTCTTGATGTATAGTGCAACACCTCCTTCCTTTTTACCCTGAGTGCCCTTCCTGAACAAGCTATACCCCTCTATACCTCTATTCCAGTCATGAGACTTATCCTAGTCTCTGTGATGCCAATTGTCATAAATTAGCTTATGTACTAATACTCCCAGTTCTTCCTGTTTATGCCCCATACTCCTTGCATTTGTGTACAGACATCTAAGATGTTGAATAGATACCTTCACTGATTTCCCTCTCGTTCCTCCTGTGACCCTACTGTAATTTTCCTTATTCCCCCAACATCTAACACCTTGTTGAGGTCACCTTTTTTATACTTACCTGTGTGCCCCCTTTGAACCTAGTTTAAAGCCCTCCTCACTAAGTTGGTGAGTAGATGTGCAAAGATGCTCTTCCCCTTCTTGGTCAGATAGAACCCATCTCTCCCCAGACCTTCTTTCCAGAACAGTATCTCATGGTCAAGGAACCTACAGCCTTTCTGTTGACACTATTTGCACAGCCATGGATGCACATGTCCCTGCCTGGGCCCTTACCCTCAACTGGGAGGATGAATGAGAACATAACTTACACGCCTGACTCCTTCGCCCTTGATTTCAGAGCCCTGTAGTCACTTCTGATCTGTTCAGGGTCAGACCTGACAGTATCATTAGCGCCCACAGGGATAAGCAGAATGGGGTAGTGATCAGAGAGACAGATGAACCTTGAGAACCTTTCTGTAATGTCTCAGACTCTGGCTCCAGGCAGGCAGCACACTTTTGAGGACTTCATGTCAGGTCGGCCAATGGATGCCTCCATTCCCCTAAGAAAGTAGACCCCGACTACCAGCACTCTTCATCTCCTCCTCTTTGGTGAGGTGGATCCTCCTCTGAGCCACTGAGGTCTGCACCTCACCTTCTGTTGCAAGTACAGCATACCAGTTTTTCACCTCAATGGATAGGGGATCTGGGTGGAGGGTGGAGCACTGTCTACTATCTGAGGTGGTCAGCAGCCAGTCTCCTCCCCATAAAGTAGCCAGTTCTCCTTCCTCCTCTGTTCTACTGTAATCATCTGGAGTTGGCTACCATCCCCCATCACTGATGTCTGCATGTGCATCCTGTTGATGAAGCCCTCAAGTTCCCAGATGCTACGCAGACAAGCCACTTCCTCCTGCAGCTCTGTTATCTGCTTCCTGAGGGACTCCACCAAGAGACACCTCTTATACCTGGTGGTTCCCCCAGCCTGCCTTTCACTGGTGGGGATATGCAGGCCAGATTCCCAACAAGTCCAAACTAGGATCTGGGTGGAAGCCTCCAGGATCAAGATGCCTGTCTGGCGGGGAGCCGCACATGTGCAGGCAGAGAAAGGGTAAGCAGTGGTGTTGGCAACATGCCATTTTCCTCCCATGGCAGGTTCTTCCTTGTCATGTACCTGCAAGTTAAGGAAACCAAAAGCACACAACCCTACCTCCCTGCCTCCCTCCACTGGCATACACAGCTGGCTAACTCCTTAGTCTCCCAGCTGCCTTTGTCTCACCAGCCACATGCCTTATTAATACTTATTAAACTACCTCATGTGGTTGTTGTGAATATTAATTAATGCCTTTACTGCTCTTTGAAGATGGAGATGGATGTAAGTCCTTTGTATGATAACCCTTGTAGTTCCAATTTAAGATAGAAAGTTTTAGATTTTTTTTGCCAATGCTTAAGAATGATTTTAATGTGGTTGAAAGATTTCAGTCTCTGAAAGAGAAAACAGCAAAACAAAGGCAGATTTTTATAACTACACTTAGGCCTTGTCTACACTACAGAGTTAGGTTGATGTAAGGCGGCTTAAGTAGACCTAACTCTGTGTGCTCCCACCAATGTAAGTGGCCCACTACATCAACTTAACAACTCCACTTCCGCGAGCGGTGCAGTGCTTAGGGCAATGTAGTTAGGGTGACGCAGTGTCAGTGTTGACACGATGTTCCTTACATTGCCTGTTGGCTGTCAGCCCTGCGCAGGGCTCACAGCTGGAGCCCTGCTGCACTGGCGATGACAGCCTGAATGTGTAATCAGTTATACACTTATCTGCTCATTTTCATGGATGATTACTGGGGTTGAATGTAAAATCACAGTACCTGCATGTGAATAAACCTAAAGAAATCTTGCCCCTAGCATGTTAAACTATATTGAATTGGTATTTTAAAGCAAAGAAAAAAAATCTCCTAAATCAAATTGAAATAGTAGCTCTAGAACAATGGCCTTAACTTAGTCTGTCTTTTCTAGCACTCTATGGAAAATAATGGGTTTTCCTTGAAAGCTATGCCTTGAGTGTGCTGAAGGTGTGGCTTTCAAAGAGGTTAATTTAAAACCATTTTGCAAGTGTTTTAACTGAAGTCTTGCCTGAGGGTATTAGAAATCTCTTGCTCTAATTTATGTCTTTAGGCCTCTTGTAATCAAAGAGATGGCCTTTAAAAGGTACAGAAACTGGCATTATTTGGCATTTAAGGATTGTACTTTGTAATTATGACTATGGTAGCCTAGAACTACTCCAAAGGCTATATTCTTCCAAAAAGTAACTCTGTGTATACACAAGAAAGTTTCTAAAGCTATCAGTGGGTGTGGTTGCAAGTGGACTGAGTACTGTGTAAGCAAGAGTTAATGGAGGCTTTCCCCAATTTTAGCTTCCATATCTTTACGTTTGGGTAGTTTAACTTAATTGTGTGCATGTCACACATACATACACCCTCTAGATGTGTGTTATATGATGAGTTGGTGTGATATAATGCCTGAGTTAAATAAATACAAAATAAATAAATAAAACAACATGACCTTAATACCACACCAGATTGAATTCTGTATTTGTACGTATTTTAGAGAAAAGCAGTTTTAAGCATTTTTGGTCCTATTCTGTTGGAGCAGGTTCTGCAGCACAGGGGGAAGCAGGGAAGGGAAGCAAGAGTGAAAAGATATTACCCAGAAACATGCAGGGGGCACCCTCCCCACCCCCACCAGAGCACTCACATCCATAGGTGCCAGCTTCCTCCTTTCCCCAGGGCTGCTCAACCTCCACTCAGCCCCGCTCCACCCCTTCCCCAAACGCCCCACCCTGCTTCTTCCCATCCCTGCTCTGCCCAGTTCTACTCCCTCCCCTGAGGACGCTCCATCCCCGCTCATCTCCCCCCCATCCCGCCAGTGCCTCCAGCACACCGCAGAACAGCTGATTATGGTGAGCGGGAAGCGCTGGGATGGAGGGGGAGAAGTTGCTCAGTGGGGCTGCCGGCAGGCCGGAGGCACTGGTGGGGAGGGGGAGAGCTGGCTGCCGGTAGGTGCTAAGCATCCACCATGCAGCACCACCTTCTCCCTCTCCCAGCCCACTCATGTGGGCATGGGGAAAGAAAGAAACCCAAGATGGAGCCAAGCCAAGACTCAAGCCAGAGGAGCAGATTCTTGGAACCTTCAGACACTGATGATGTCAAGCTGCTTTCTACAGCGTTTTGCTCCGAATATTCTTTTCTTTCTGCTGATTGGCTGTTTGCTTCAATCACCCTCCTCACCATTTCCCCCCTCAAGTCTCTTTACGTCAGCCTCATTCTCCTCTGCACTCTATGCACCTCTTTATCATTCTCTCCATACTCTCCCCATCTTTCCTTCCTATCCCCGCTCCCATTGTTTTTCCTTTCTGTTAATCCCTTCCTATTATCCCTTCTTTCACATCCTTGCTGTGTTCCACATATAATACAATGTAAAATAAACCAAATCTGACCCCAAAATGACAAGACCTACAAAAACTAAACAAGGAAATCATAGCTCTAACATGAAGCTTGCAAACCATCACTGTTTGTTCTACTTGTGTGTTATATCCCTTTCTCCCCATCCTGTGTTTCTCTTATCTATTGAGAGTGTAAGCTCTTTGGGGCAGAGACTGTCTCTCACTGTGTGTTTATACAGCACCTAGCACAATGAGACCCTAATCTTGTTTGTAGCCTCTCGGTGCTATACTAATAAAATAAATAAAAATTCTGATCTGATCTGATCTGATGTATACACTGGTGACTCAACACAAATGACATTGTAGGATTTCATATTTTTTGTTATTTCATGACTTATAATTGCGAAGAGGATTTGCAATTACTTTGAAGGTGCAACACCCCTATTTACACAGGAGAGAGGAAAATCAGGCTCTTCATTGATCCTCTTTTGTATTTCTCAACATACAAAGCCAAGTTTCCTTGGTATCATGAGTCTAGCTACAAGAACAAACAGCAAGAAAGTTTTCTTTCATGACTTTCTTCATTGTTTGCATATAATGGGCTTTCCTGTTGGTAGGGAAATTTTTTAAAACTGAATCGCCATAAAAATAACTAGAGAACATAAGAACAGCCATACAAGGTCAGACTAATTGAGCTAATGAATAGAGCTAGCTGAATAGTACAAAAAGATCTTTTAATATTTATGTGACTAAATGTGCTGAGTTCTCTGCTGTTATTTGTGGAAATATATTTGTGGAATTTGTAATTATTTAGATGACCAAGAGTTTATTCATGAAAACACCTGGAGTCAAAGATTAACAAATTTTATTATAAATACTTGTCCCCCTATTTTTTTCCACTGGAAAAGTGTTATTGATCGTCACCAGTTCAAAATGTTTTATTACTAATCAGGAGAATGATCCTCCATAATTTAGGTGACCAGTGACACCCCATGACTAACAGTGAAAAGTCACAAGACTGGGAACAGCCCCAGAGACTGAAGTGTCTTTGCATAAACTATTCAGTTATTATTTATGAATAACAAATACAGTCACAGAAATAAGTCTGTGAATGACTCATGTAAAGAATAGGCCAAAATTCATTGGAAAAATCATTCATAATAACAAATAATTTAAGCAGCTCTAAAAATAAAGTTGGGTTTTTCCTTATGGCAAGTTAAAAAAAGGGAATAAAAAGATCAGAGAGAGCTGGATTGTAACCTTACAATCCAGCCCAAATAAGGGCAGTGCATAGCTGTGCTGCCCCAGCATCAGATCATGAACCAGACTGTGTCTGAATCACAATCCGATACTTCCCCTATGAAGCTCCACCAGCTTTTCTGCTAGCGCATCTTCCCTCATCTGGCCCAGCTCCAAGGTGTTGGCTTGTACATTTGAGGGAAGAGCTCATAAGGCCAGCCTCAGTTTCTCTTCTCCCCATCTTGGCTCTGGTGTAAGTCACCCATGCAGAGAGTAAGGAAACTCCTTTTACCTCTTACTCCACTCTATAGGCATCAAAGAGGGCTCATGACTGAGCCCAAAATTTGCAAACTGTGAAGTACCTGTGGGTTCTTCCACTCTGTGATCTGCTTAAATTATTTAACACCTATATCTCATTTGGTCTTTTTTCCCACTCTGTATTTAGTGTCCCTTTCTCCATTGTACCAATTTAACTGTTTTTGAAAGTACAGTGTCCTCAATGCCATAGTTTTAGAAAATGAAGTGCTCTAAGAATTCATCTTGTTGTTTGTAATTTGCAATATCCTGCTTTTTGAACATTCTTCTTGCCTGGCTCCACTGTTAACCTGTTTCTTTCAACAATCTCTGCCCTAAACTTCCTGTAATACTTTCAGACTTACTAACATTCCATCTGTTGTGTGGCACAGTACTCAATGCATTCCTGAAATCCAGATAAATCATGTCTACCACCAATTCAGTAATGTACCCCCAAGAATTCAAGGAAATTTATCAGACATGATCTTTCTTTTATCAATCCATGCGGAGTGACCTTTAATAAATTAGATATAACTGAGTTCCTTATTGGTTGATACAGATATTGAATGAAAGAGTAATATGCAACAGAGCCACAAACACATCCCAGCCTGATTTCCTCCTCTTAATGTGCTCCAGTTAATGTCTGGGTAGAAGAACTCTCATTATGATTACTGTGCCCCTTGAAAACTCCCACTGAACTCATTATGATTTGGTGTAGAAAAGATAAACGGGTAGAGGACTGGTTTTAGACACAGTGAGCCAGATTCTGATCTCAGTTATGCTGTTATAAATCTAATATATTTCCATTGACTTCAGCAGAATTAGTCGGGATTTAAAAAATTTAGTGAGATCAGATTCTCCTCCATTGGTTCTAACAGGAGAATTAACTTAAATTAAAAAGTGAAAATTCTGAACAATGCAGCCTGACCCAAAGTTCACTGAAGTCATCGAGAGTCTTCCACTTGAGTTCCATGGTCTTTGGATCAAATCAGGGCTTGAATCTGGCCAGAACACACTGGAACACCATTCTGGCACTATTTTGTTAAGGACTCGAGCAAAGGAGCAAAGCCATATAGAAGCATAATCTCAGCTAGTGTAAATCAGCATAACTTCATTGACTAGTATGGAGCTATGCTGATTTATATCAACCAAAGATCTGGTCCATAATTTTATTTTAGAGAAAAAAACACCCTGAGAATATCACTAGAGTTGACTATGGGTAATAGGTTGACTACACGATGCATCATGGAGGTTTATGTTATTGTGCTTATTACTTGTGCCTATATACATCAGGTCCAAGTGACTAGAAGACCTAACTTGATATGATGCAAAAAATGTGGTCAGGTCGTTGAACTGGCACGCAGAAGACTTGAACTCTGTTCCTGGCTCTGCCATGAATTTGTGTGATCTTAAGTAAGTCCTTTAGACCTTAGGGAAATGGGACAGAAATCAGCTGTAAAACCTTGGGAGATCTACAGATGAAAAGCACCATATAAGTACAAGGAATCATTAGTTGTATTTTTCCACCACTATGGTACAAAATAAAACCCCAATCCTGCAATTAGCTCAGCATCAGATGACTGTCCCGTTAAGTCTGGTTTTTTTTAGGGCCTAGTAGTTGATTAATTTAAGTTCCTAGGCTTGCCTTTTCAAGGTGTTGTGCAGGTTGCCATTGAGGACAAGTACTGAAAGATCAGATATGGAATGATTGTTCACCCAAAGGTGATACGGTGTTTTTGTCTTTTATCATTTTTCATTTGAGAGCTCTGGTTTCACCCACATAGTTATTTTGGGGGCATTTAGTACACTGGACAAGGTATGCCACATGTTGTGATAGGTATGTGTAGGACCTATGAATCTTCAAAAGGTGTGCTTGGGGGGGTGGGGAGGGGAAGCATTTATCATTGTCACAGTGGAAATATGTCTGCTGCAGTTTTGCATCTGTTGTTCTGGCATGGTCACTCCATATTTGATCTTCCAAAACTTGTCCTCAAAGAAAACCTGCACAACACCTTCAAAAGATAAGCCTGGGAATTAAAATTCATAACTGTGTTACACACCAACAATCATGGACTTAACCAGGAGAATGGTTTTATGGCTCAATACAACAATTTATAACACACCACCTGACTGATACCCTTAACTGCCCACTTCAAACCCTTTATGCATAATCTAACCCCCAATTGCCCACTTCATTTCAAGTGACTACCTCCAACATAATTACCCCTTCTTCTTAACAACCTGTCCCAACTTATATTTAGCTCAGACACTCTGCTTCCTTCCCCAGACCTGAAGAAGAGCTCTGTGTAGCTTGAAAGCTTGTAACTTCCACCAACAGAAGTTGGTCCAATAAAACATATTAACTCACCTACCTTGTCTTTCTCATACACAAGCTTTGCAGTCACAGAAAAACTGACTAGATTTGAAAAACCTTTATGCAGCTGCTTTAAAATAACTTTTCCATGCATTAGAGTGTTGTGATTTTCAAATCCAATATCTTGGGGGCAGCAACAACTGCTTTACATCATTAGAAAACCAGGATTCACACCTCCCTCAGGTAGGTATTTCTAGCTCTGATGGGTCAGAGCTAGAGATATTAGCCTTATAACTGTCACTGGTCAAGGACTGAAATTTATCTTTCCTGGATCAGCATAATTTGGGGGATGGGGAAAGAAGGGAATTCCATATTTAAAAGGGAAAGAAGGAAACAATTTGTGACAGTTTTTTTTTTTTTTCAGTGCTGGCTGTTTGAAAGCAGCTCAGAGGTTTGGAATGTTAGAAGTAGTCCCAGCAGAAATGGATTAGTGGGCAGAGTACAAGTGAAGAGGTCAAAAGGTGAAAAATAAATGCAATTTATCACATGGTTATGCAGTTTATCACCTGGTTACAGAAATTAAGGAAATCACATGGATATCATCGCCTTACATGTGATGTTTGTGCACACATACAGCCTGATTCACCACTCCATTGTGTAACCTGTAAAATTGCTGTAACAGAATGGTGAACTAGACCTGCACAATGCATACACTAGCCTTGCAACATTCTGCTTAATCACCAGCTTGTATGATTTTTGATGAGTAAGTGAAACGCCAGAGCTATTTAAGTGATCAATCCTCCTGTTAAAGGGTGGGAGAGTAGAATTTATGCCTGGGCTGGCCGTTTTACAGAAAATATACATATTACACAAACACACACTGAACACGCAACGACATCAGCATTAGACCAGACAACCTGGAAGCCAAGTTTAAGCCCAATGTGATTTAAAACAGCTGAGTGATAAATTCCAAAAACCAAATGCCAGCAGATCCTTAACGTTAGTGAGAGTGGTGGGTGCAGCTATCCTGGGAGAATGGTGAATCCATATTGTTATAATCGGTCAAGTGGAGGTGGTAGTGTAAACGTAACTCCTCCAAGGCAGCACTGGCACTGACAATAATTGTTAACAGATTTTGTTTCCTATTCACCTCCTTCTTAACTTATCAGCATATTTTATTTTTGAGTTATTAGAAATTGCATCCTTCTTTTATTGATTCTTGACAGTTGCCAGCCAGCCTCTAATTGTTTCCAGCTCTGGAGTTTCAAAATTACTGATTTCCTTTTAGATATTTTAATCATTCATATATCTTCCTCTCCTTCCCTCCACCCCCTTTCAGCTTCCTTTGGCTTGAGAATTTCTCAAAGGAACTGTCAGTTTAGTTAACCCTCGTTGTCCTAGCCAAATATTTCTCTCTTATGGAAAGGAACCAGTCAGGGACTGTAGATATGCAGTACATTGAATGCACTTTCCTAGTCTAATTTTAACTCATATCGGACCACAATTACTTTGAGTTTGAGCATCTAGTACATGTTCAAGTGTGTGTATGTGTGTGTGTATTTTTACATAAACCAATCATTTGCGGAAATGCCAATATTTGGGATCTGGCTTATTGCTTCATTCTCTTGCTTCTGTGCAGAGATGCTACTGTGGAGAGAAGGATATTTAGTTCTGTTATCCCAAAGCTGCCAAAGTCACAGAGACCACTGCCTATGGGGCCAATATTGTCTCCTTTATTCCTTGTTCTCCCTTGTCTGTATCCATCTGTTGTCTCTTGTCTTATATTTAGATTGTAGGCTCTTTGGGGCAGGAGCTGTCTTTTTGTTCCGTGTTTGTGAGGTGCCTAGTACAATGGGGTCCTGGTCCATGATTGGGTTCCTAGGCGCTACGGTAATACATATAATAAATGAGATCCATGTGGTTGCTGTAAGAAGAGAACCAAAAAGGACTGAGAGTAGCTTAGCTGTGCCATGAGTTTACATCATTTTGCAGGGCAGCCAAGATACAGTATGAGAGGCTGCAGAACGGAGTGGTGAAGCCCTGAGGCAGGTAACAGGAAGTCCAGTATCGCTTTGCTCTGCAAGATGATAGTGCTGTTACCTATTTGATTGCCCACCTATAGTTCAACTGCCTTTCTGGTACACAAAAGCACCCACTGCGAGGGCCCAAGAAGGAAAAACAGCAAAGAAGTTTCCATTCTCCTCAGAAGTCTTTTTTTACCTGAGACACAGGCCATGCAGGAGGTTCTCTGTGTACCTGGACTCAGGTCAAACGGGGCCAGAGTTAAAGAAAATCAAAACCCACTCCACACTACAGCTGTCCAGAAATTGGAATCCCTGTTCTGTGGGGAATTTCTACCTTTAAAGAAAATGGCTCTGAAAAGGAATGAAAGAGCAACATTTCCTGTGGAGAAGGAATTCCAAAATTTCAGTTCAGATAAGTCAAAATGACATTTGTCCTTTTCTAACATGGGCGGTGGGTGAACCCCCACTTCCACCTGAGGCCCCACCCTTTTCCCTCCCTCTTACCTGTCGGAGCCCCTAGCCCGCCCCCCACCACGGCTGGAGGAGCCCTGGCTGAACCACCCTGAACCCCAAGCACCAGCCTGATTTGCCCTGGGCCACTCTCCGGCCCAAGCACCAACCCGACCCTCAGGCTGACTCAGGGACTGGCTAGTCAAGCCCCAAGCTCCAGGCAGCAGGCCCAGCTTACGGGGAGGGGGAAGTGAGGGCAGAGCTTTGGGGTGGCGCGTGGGTAGGGACATGGCCTAGGATATGGGAGGCTTAGCCTCCTCTGGCCTATTATACCCACCACCCATGTTTTCTAATGTTCCTGAGGATTCAAAAGCTGCCTGAAGCCCCAGCAGAGCAGCCACCAGGCAAGGAGCTGGGCAGCTCAGGAAGCCCAGGAGCTGGGGCTCTCAGGTTGCCTCGCAGTCGGGAACCCTAGGCTGCCAAGGAGCCACAGTGCAGTACCAAGGAGCCAGGAGCCTGTAAATTTAGGCTGCCAAGGAGTCAGGAGCACCCATCAGCCCACCAGGTGGACTGCAAGCAGCCAGGAGTCTGTAAGTCCAGCAGCCGGCTAGGTGGGTGAACTGGCAGGAAACCAAGCTCGTTTCAAATGTAATTTTGTTGAAACTGACATATTCCCAGAGAAATTCTTCAATTTTGAAGAATCTGCATTTTCCAATGGAAGAGTGTTGCACTGGGAAATTTCTGAGCAGCTCTAATCAGCACCTAGTGTGCAAAGCTCTTTTGAAAAATCTGTCCCCTAATGCCTACCTCTTAAAGCAAACGACCCCAAACCTGGAGATACCTGAGGAAAGCTTCTTCTCTCTCCCAAGATTTTTCTGTAATTCTGTTCTTTCTCAAGTTTTCACCAAAACACTAGATAAACTACCATATTATTATGCTGAAAGTTATTAATGATTGCCGTCAAGCCTGTCCTTCATTTATAGATCAATCACAGTCCTGCTTAACTCTTCTCCTCTCTCTGGAGTAGAACACCAATCTCCCACCAGTCATCCCAAGGAGGCAAAAGGGAAGTTCCCAGCCTGCATGTAGCCATCAGAACATCTGTCTCTCTCTCTAGCCAACAACCCCCTCAGCTCTGTTCTTCTGTGGACTATGTACCAAAATGTGTATTTAATTCCCTTTCCCCACGGTTCCCTACCATTCCTTCAAGGCTTCTTCCCTCGTGTTTTCCCCAAGCTTCTCCCAAAGTGTCTCCCAGGCTCTTCCAAGGACTTTTGTTTAGAAAGCTACCACTTCCCAGACTTCCATCTTGGCTCTCTGACCTAGCATGCTGCTTCTCAGTGGACACCCTACAAGTAACTCCCAACCCCTCCAGGTCTTCCCACACACTGAGAAGGAAGTGGCTTATATGCTGCCTCTTTTCCCAGCATTCCTTACTTAGAAGCTTGCAATTCACAGGTACCCTGAGAACTAAAACCCCCAAGATGTCTTTTTTTGCTGTGGAAACCAGGACAAGAACTGTACTGGACTCACAGCCTGCCGTAAAGGGCCAGCAAAACCTGTTGTTACACAATCTTCCAAAGTCTCCCAAATAGATCAAAAACATTCTCATAACATTTTCAAAATGAGACCACATTTTATATAGTACACAGCTAAATCCCAGCAGCCTTTCCCCAGAGTTAGATTTGCATACTGGCAGGGGTTAAAGTAGGGTTGCCAAACTGTATTTCAGAAATACAGGATAGACCTCAGATGTCCTCAGTCTTGATCTGAGCCTCTGGGCACGAGTCTGTTCTCTTTCTATGTCCTTTCTAGGGGTTTGCTCTTTCTCCAGCTCTGGGTACTGCAGAGGCCCCCTGGACCTCAGGCATTAGGTTGGCAGTCACTGCAACTCCTGTTCAGGTTCCACATGGCAGCCAGGAAAAAATTGAGTAGCATTGCAACTCCGTGTGCCAGATTGCAACGCCATTCAACTTTGGCCTGGCCACCCCACGTCAGCAGTGTCACTCAGATTTGGCTTGGCTGCCCCTCCGTCATCCATGCCACTCAAATTTGGCTCAACGGCCTCTCAGTCTGAGTGGCCTTGTGACCCCATGGGTCAGGTCAAGTGGCCAGTCAGTGCCACTTTGCAAAGTGAAGTCCAGAATGCCTCTCCATCCTGGATTTCAGGTGCCAGAGCGATGCTTCGGACCACTCCGCAAAGTGAAGTCCAGAATGCCTCTCCATCCTGGATTTCAGGTGCCAGAGCGATGCTTCGGACCACTCCAGCCTTTCTATACCCCTGGTTGAAATACAGGGTAAAAGGTCTCCCCACACTGATTTAGCATGGGAGAGGCAATTTTTTATTTAAATCAGGGACATCCCTTATAATATGAGACTGTTGGCAACCGTAGGTGAAGGTGTGGGGGAGGAGCACAGATCCCCTTCCTCTCCTTGGTTTGAGTAAGCAGTTCTCTCCAACAGCTCCTCCTGCCTCCTTGGCTAATGCAGTGAGAGCTCCCCATCCTGTTTCAATCTACTGTAGCCACTGCACATTGGTTGGTGAATATCATTTTCATCCCAGCAGAGCCACCTGCTGGGAATTTTACAGCAGTATACAGAAAGAATTGGGGATCCTTTTGTTGCACTACCAGAGACACTTAAGAGGTTGAATTTAAAATGAAAAAATATTTTAAAAAGTGTTTGCTACCCTAGTCAGTTTACAGGTTCTTTCACCACTCTGCCTATATTAGTTTTCCATCCCATACCACCTTGTGGTGTGGTCTTATCACGTTTCACTAAACAAATAGAGCAGGGTCTTGTCAATATTTGGATTCTAGACATGCAAGAACAGCCCAGGCATTCAGACAATGGTGTTGCTGAGTCAAGTTGCTAACAGTCTTCTCCTCTGAACCACCTCTGGGAGGTGTGGGAAGGACAAGGGGATGGGCATCCGCAGCTGTCCCTCCCTTCCCCCCCACTCCATGGTATACACAGACAACAGCATTAACATGTAGATGGCCCTGTTTCGTCATGGGTTTGAGTCACATCATTATGAATACAATGTAAGAGCAGAAGCAAACCTTCAGAGTTGTTTCTGGAGGACAAAAGCATAACACAGTAATGTGACAAAGAAAAAAGGTAGGATCAGATGATTAACATACACTTTAAAAAAACAAGATGTGATAACCAGCTGGCCCCACCGTGTTCTTATCAGTTTTACCTTGATCAGCTTTATCAGTCCCCTTCATAATCTTGAAGACCTTTGTTCTGTTAGGTGATCTCAATCTTGCCTGTCTTGCAAGGAAAAATTCAACTTCATTAGACTCCTTATCAGAACACTTTGTGGACATCTTAGGCCAGGATCTGCTTTCAAGTACACTGTTGTAAATCTGGAGTAAATCTACTGAAAATCAATGGATTTACTCTAGATTTACACTGGTGAAATTGAACAGAACATAGTCCTGACACTAATTTGGTTGTCCCATGCAACAGCCTTTCAAAGACAATATGATCTTTCTTGTACAGTGAACTGAACTGAACACAATACTCCAGATTAGGTTCAATTAGTGCCCTATGTAATAATGATAGATCTTTAGATTTCTATTTGCCATTTTCTTCTGCAGTGTGTAGTAGTACTGTATAGTAGCCCATTTGTCATTGTAACTGCAGCCATGAACAGGACAGAAGATTTAAAGGGTATTTCCACAGTAACTCCCAAATCTTCTTTTTGATCAACATGCCTCATAACCACTCTCCTTCATGTATTAAATTCAAAGAATTTACATTCATGAAATGTTTAAGCTGCACAGTTGAAATCAATGTATTAGCATGT
Organism: Caretta caretta; assembly: GCF_965140235.1. Taxonomy (NCBI): domain Eukaryota; kingdom Metazoa; phylum Chordata; order Testudines; family Cheloniidae; genus Caretta; species Caretta caretta. Next base: position 42,601,380 of record NC_134207.1, read on the forward strand.
TCACAAGGTTAGAAGCCAAAGTCACACCTTGTCAGGATCACGACCATGACATGCACAGTCAGGCCTAATGGCTAGAGTCAGAGGGGTAACGAGGCCTGGAGGTAGAGAGGAGCAGAGCCGAGAAGTCAAGAATCAGGCCAGAGCTCAGAAGCCAAATGCCAGAGCCAATGGGTGAGCTGGAGGATGGTCCGGTAGCAGAGCCGGAGCTTAGAGCCAGGCATCAGAAGCTGAATGTCAGAGCCAATGGGCAGACCGTCATACAAATGGAAACCTGAGCTGAACAGGGCATTCGCGGTATTGAGGATCTGACAGATCTGGGCTGCCTGTGGGTAGCAGAATATTTCAGGGAGCCATGTCCAGCACAGCATATTCATCCTCGCAGGAAAAGGCATCTGCATTCCTGTTTCATGTCCCAGAGGGTAGGTAACAATGAAATCAAACCTGGAAAAGAAACCAGTGGATCTGACATTGATTATGATTATGGGCCATTCAAAGACATTCTAAGTTCTTGTGATCAGTGAGGATCTGGACCATGAGGTGAGCCCTCTTCAAAAGATGTGTCCATTCTTCGAATGTTGTTTTAATTGCGAGTAGCTCCTTGTCCCAGATATTATAATTCTTCTCACTGGAGTTTAGTTTCTATGAACAATCTGTTCAAGGATGGAGTCCTAGGCATCTGCTTCCACAGTAAAAATTTTGGCAGTGTCTGGATGCACCAGAACAGGAGCTGACGTGAAGGTTCTCTTTAGCTGGCAGAGACTGTACCTCCATTGACCACACCAACCAAACCAGTGTTCAGAGGAGTGTGGTTATTGGTGCTACCAGCTAGGAGAATCCTTAAATGAAGCATAAAATCTGACACTCCGTTTAATCCTTTGGGGCTCTCCACCTAGTGATGGAAAACATTTTCTGTGAGTTCATTGTTAGGCCCTTGGACGTAAATGAGGAACTCAATAATGTTCTTGTCTATTTTGCATTTCTCTGGTTTGGCTTAAAGGTGATTCTGGAAGAGTCTGTCAAAGACAAGGCCAAAGTGTAGCTCATGGAGCTTCTGATTTTCAAAGAAGACAAGACTATGATCTAAATAAATAGAAACAAATTGGTCCAACATACCCCAGAAAATATTATTCATGAAATGTTGAAATGTAGCTGGACCATTACATAGTCCAAATAACATAACTAAAAATTCAAAATGCCCATATTGAGTGTGGACCACCATCTTCCACTTTTTGCCTTCCCTTATATAAGCCAGATTGTAGGTGCTGCAAAACTCCAGTTTAGAAAAAAAACAACAACCCTCGCCAAGTGCAGTCTTTCAAAAATTTCGTTAATAAGTGGCAAAGGGTAGCAATTTCAAACTGTCACTGTATATAGAGCTTGGTAATCAACACAGGGGCATAGGGAGCTATTTTGCTACAAAAAAGACCAGAGCCCCTGCTGCAAAGGTAGAAGGATGGATAAACTCCTCCTCTAAATTCTCACTGAGGTATTCCTGGAGTGTCTGGAGTTCTGGTTTGGAGAGGGAATGGGTAGGGCCAAAGGGAAGGTCAGCCCTGTGCTGCAGGTTCATATGGCAATCATAACTTCTATGTGGCAGCAAGACGTCTGTCCTCTTTTTATCAAAGACATCAGCATAGTCCTGATATTTCTTCAGAATACTTGAAACAGATGAGGGGGGTATTGGAAAGGGTGTCAGCTACCTTCAAAATCCTTCCTTCAGCTACTGCATCATGAGGAGGTTCTGGTCTGACACTTAGCCTTGGAAGACGTGACTGGTGGCAGAATCTTGACGTAAAGCATATCTTGCCTGATCCTCACTGGAAGCATGAGTTGTGGGAAACCAGACAAAGAATGCTGAGAATAACGGGGGAGTGAGAGGCACAGATCAGTCCAAACTGTAGAGCCCACTGGTGGTCCTGAAGTGTGATCACAGTCAACAGTGTCATTTGGTGAATAACTGGGCCAGAGGAGATAAAGGACCCATCAACGGATTTCACCAAATCAGGGATGCTCTTACACTGAATAGGAATGTTATATGTCTCAATAAAGTCTAGGGCAATGTACACACTACAGCTCAAGTTGGTATAAGTTATGTCGCTCAGGGGTGTGAATAAGCCACGTCCCTGAATGACATAAATTACACCGACCTAAGCTCCAGTGTGGACAGTACTGTCGGCAGGAGAACGTCTCCCCCTGACATAGCTACCGCTGCTTCTGGGGGCTGGAGTAATTAAATCAATGGGAGAGCTCTCTCCTGTTGGCTTAGAGCATCTACCCTAGCAGCTGCGCCACTGTAAGCTGTGTAGTGTAACCATAGCCTAGGTCCATGAGTCCACCAGTGCCCTCAACGCAATCTCAGACATGGTAGGAAGCTGTAGCCAAAGAGGAAGTTGAAGGGCAGTGGCTCACTGGCTGACCACAGCAAGGGTGCCAGTTGGCAAAAACGGTTTTCCAGACTGGGGCAGGACACGAATCTTACTGCACATCGTTCACAGGTTCCTCTCAATATAAGCATAAGTCTAAGGCTCACCCCTAGTTTTTGTCTGCATCAGTAAGGGAGGGGTGAATCTGATTGACATATGGGGGTCAAAAAGTGGACTTCCTTTCTAGTCAACTTCTGGCCAGGCGATTGTCTATGCTGAAACCCAGCCTGACCAGAGCATCTAGGTTGAACAGTGGCTCTTTCTGCACCAACTTTGTCCTTGATTTCTTCTTTCAAGCCATGCCTGAAATGGTACTGCTGTGCTGCTCTGTCCATCCAGTGTTGGCCACTAAACCCCAGAATTTCATGGTGAATTCCCCTGGAGTAAGTTCAGAAGCAAGCTCTTGGCACAGCAAGTACAATTTGGGTAATCAAAAACAATTGCCATGGTGAGGATGAAACTCTCAGGCTGCCCCAGCAAGGGACTGGAAATCTCCTGGAGGGGAGACACCCAGGCCAGGGCCTCCACAGTTAATAGGCTGATAATGAGTGCCACTCACAGGCTTGGTCAGTGGAAAATAACAGGTGTCATAGTGTGAACAACAGGGATCAGAGCAGCATCGATTCAAAAAGCTGTGAAATTTCCCATGGTCACCAACAAACTGATCCAGAAGCAGAATCACCAGTTCCCAAGGGACCTGAACCCTGGCTAGTGAGGCCTGCACCTGCAGGTCCGTGATCTGGGTCTGCTGCCTCTGCAAGATGCCCAGAAGAGGAAGGCCTTAATGGGGGTCAACCTTGGAGCTGAGTCCAATCTTTGGTCTTTCTCTTTAGGACTGCTCAAACTGTCCGGATCACAACTGGGATGTGGGGTAGTCATGCCTAATGGTCGGAGCCATTGGGGGGAGGGTGACCTGGAATCAAGCATCAGGGCCAAGGATCGGATTTCCAGTGGGTGAGCCAGAGACATAGTCATGAAGCAGAGTGGCAGGGAGGAAAGAGGAGGTCAGAGCCAGGGGTGTCAAAGATGGAAAAAAGTAGGAATTGGGGCAGGCTGGGCGGAAGCAGGCACATGCCGGATGGGAAGAAAACCAGGCACAGGAAGCAGATCTAGCACAGCTGCGGTGTGGAACCTGTTGAGTAGCCAGCAAGTTCAAGTAGTAGCTTAGCTCCAACCCTCCCCCAGTCAGAAAGTGCAGGCCCTCAGGCAGTCCCTGCCAGGAACAGCTATGCCCAGCGTGTCACTAGAAGACTGACCCTGCTGCAGCTGGCTCCTTGACACCCTGGTGTACTTCCAGGGGACTAGATCTCCTGAGAGATGCAGCATGGAAGGCACAGCGTAGAAGAGGAGGACAAAATTGGCTCCAAACTCACTTTTGTGCCATCTAGATTCTGGGCTGCTGCAGGGGTCAAAATGGTAACTGGCATATGGTCCAGCAGCCCTAGCAGCTGCTCCAACTTACAATGGCTTTATCCATGCCACCCACGGGCTGTGTTGTGGCCCAGAATCTCCATAGCACTGAGCACTACAAGCATGGCCCTTGCTGCCCCCAATCCACCCCATATGCCAGAACTTGGCAAGGGGCTAGGCTAGGGCTTCTTGTATCAGTCCTAGGAGGAATTCTTCCCCAGCCTACTGTGGGGTGGTCACAATCCGCCCCAGTGACTCTAATGGAATGACACCAGGGATTAATTTTATCCGAGGTTCTGAAAGCAGCATTTATTTGACTACACCCTGTATATATTTTATAAATCCTCATGTTTTTATGGCTTATAATAATATTGTACTGTATCAATCAAGGGATACAGTTAACAAGGAGAAAAGGCATGGAGATACTAAGGGCATGGGTCACTACTACATTACACTAGTTTACACAGTGTAACTCCATTGAAATAAATGGAGTTATGCTGATATACAACTATTGTAACAGAGTGTGAATAAGGCCCCACGGTCAAGCAAACATGCTCATTGTGAAACAGTCTGTCAGCTAACATGCTTAGAACGTTGCAACTGTGTAGAAATAACAGGCACCGAAGACTGGTGCACAGGCATCTGCATAGAAATTTGCATTCTAGTAGCAGTGGCAACCATCACATTAATATATATTGTGAAGTGTGCACCTAGAGAAAATGCATGCAAGTGCAGTTCATCCATTTAGAAATGTGAACACTCAGATCTTGTGGGGTTTTAAAATTATTATTTATAGTTATTGTGAACACTCAAATAATTTTCAAATGATCATAACTTTTGCAAGAAAGTTTTTTTCACATGGATCATGTATATTCTCCTCCATGAAGATTATTTTTATTTATATGCCAAGATCCAAAGTTTATCATTTTCTGTGTGAAAAGTATGACAAATTATTATTATTTCAACACACAACTCAATAATGTCCACAAAGTTTCCTCAAACTCTTCACAATAATTCACCTTTGGCCAGAAACCAGATATAGAAAATTTCAGCCCAAAAGGAGAATTTTTCACAAAATCATTAGCAAGCTAACAAAACTATTTAGTAACCTTAACTATCTTTTTCTTTGTACATTATGCCGTAATACTCCATACTTTGATTATTTTGTCCCTACACTAGTAGTTTAACATTAATTTCTATCAAACTACTTTGCTAATCTGGGCCTTGGTGGTGTTCAAATCCTTTGGAAGATGATAATAGTATTTCCTCCTGATTTTGAGCTCAGGACCAATCTTCTATTTTTAATATTCTCACCTACACAAAGGCTAAGAGTTTTTGGATCTGGGATGTTGGTCTGAGCTCTAATCTAATACATATGAAGGGAAAGGGGCCAAACTCAGACCTACTGTAAGCATGTGCAACTCCCATGAAAGCCGTTGAGCGTAAGTGGGTATGAGGGATGGAGCAGTATAGTTTGCACCAATTTGCTGTGCAGTGTGTGTGAAAGAGGAGTGTAACTTACATGCCAAACAACTAAAAAGAAGGTGCAAGATGAAGTTCTTTCACCTACCTGTTGTTTTTCCCACTACATCTTTTGCTCCCACTTTGGCGTGTCAATTATAATCTGAGTGTACACATCAGTAAATGTTATGATACTTTATCACTCACCCACTACCCCTGTTCTCTGATCAATTCACACTTGATGTGTAACTTACCACCAGCATTTGTCACTACAGAATCTGGCCCCAAATGTACCTAGACTGAACCCCAGGGTAACTCTTCTCATAACTTCTCTTCATCTAGAAAAGCTGCCACTTCTAGTACAGCCAGATGGCTAACATTTCCTTCTCCTTTATCAAAGGATACAGCTGGCTTCCAACAAGCTATTAAGGGCTCTAGCATTGCCAGCTGGAAAAGCACTGGTGTAACTTCTTGGAACCATCTCTTTAAAGAAACATTTACAACCATTCCTATGGTTAAAATAACAGATCATACTTTCGATCCTTTCCTACATCAGCATAATCAGTTGACACAATTTGTCACATAAAAGAAAACAGAAAATCAGTGGGTAAACCCATTTTAATTTGAAACACAAAAGGTAACACTTCAGAGATAAATATTGAATTCATGGGAAAACAGAGGGGTAACATACAGAGAAATATATGCAACCCTGGAATAAAGCATTAGAAACACCATTCTCATTTCAGTGGTAGCATTCAATTTGTTGCAGAGCAGCTTCTGCATCCACATGTACGAAGATACGGAAAAACACTCAGATATTCTCTGGACCAGAACCTCATCTGGTGTAAACTGAAATAGCTGCATGGACTTTTATGAAGCTACACCAATTTATACCAGCTGCAAATCTGGTTCTTTGTTACCTGTTCCTTGGAGCTTTATATAATATATGGGACCACCTTTAATAAGTAATGTCAGAATTGTGGGTATGGGGGAAATCATTCTTTCACTTTTGTCGGGGCTTTTGGATTTTTCTCTTTTGTTATAGTCTCATCAATAACTTGAGTTGATCTTCTGTAGGTTCCAGAAGTCTTTCTTCTTGGTTTGACTAAGAATCTCTTTTATACAAGAAGGAAAGCTGATCTACCAGCTCTTGTTAGCTGCATGTTGTACAATGTCAGCAGAGTGGGAAAAGACTGAAGAATTGGACACTGAAATCTGGGACATTGCAGTTATAGAAAAATGGAAATATAATAAATGACAACAGGAAGACTTGCTGTACAGTACATAAAAATGTAGCTACTCTTCATAGACTACGTGAGCAAGGGAAATTGAAGTATCATTAAACCACAAAGACTTGGTTCATTTTTCTTGAATTCACTCTTTTATTCTGATGTCTCTATTGCATGCATGGACATCACCAGCTGAGACCATAAATTCAGAAAATTAATATATCTTGATCTAATTCCATTTTCAGTAACAGTACAGAGGTAGGATTCACATTAATCTCAGTGTGAGTCATACAGTGCTCAGTACAAGTTCACTATTATGTACTATATCTGAGGGCAGAATTGGGCCCTCTTTTTTAAACTCTGTATTAATAAAGGCTTGTATGGCTTAGGGCTTTCCTCTAAACTTTCATCTTTAATATTTAGATTTGTTGACGTTAGTTGTGTACATTTCTGTAGCTCCTTAATATAAATATATCTGTATGCGTTATGAGTCTATGGACTGTTGCACTGTTGGGCTTTGACAAGGTGTATACTTAGAAAGAATAACTAATGAATCTGGTTTTAAAAACCTACAACTGCTTACTTTTTTGACCAAGTTTCCTTTCCGATAAGCTAGTTTCAAAACCCTTAGTCAGTGATGAGCTGCCAAAATCTTAATGGGTTCCCTCCTCACCCCATGAGGGGGTCGTTGCCCACCCCCGCCCCGGGACTCCTGCCCCATCCAGCCCCCCCGCATTCCTTGACCCATGCATTCCCCAGGACCCTTGCCCCATCCACCCCCCTCCCCTGTCCCCTGACTGCCCCCAGAACCAGGCAGGAGGGTCTCGTGGGCCACTGTAGTGGGTGCCCACCCCTAAGAGCCAGAGGCACCTGATGGGGGGGCGAGCTGGGGAGTCCTGGCAGTGCTTACCTGGGACAGCTCCCAGGAAGCATTCAGGAGGTCCCTCTGGCTCCTAGGGGCGGGGGACTGTAGCTGGGGGGGAGAGGGGGAGCGGCCGCTCCCCCACTGATCACAGCAAAAGTGGCGCCTTAGGCGTGGACTCCCTGGGTGCTCCGGGGCTAGAGCACCCACGGGGAAAATTTGGTGGGTGCAGAGCACCCACCGGCGGCTCCCCACCCTGCGCCCGGCCCCAGATCACCTCACCTCCGCTCTGCCTCCTCCACTGAACGTGCCACCTCGCTCTGCTTCTCCGCCCCCTCCCCGGGCTTCCCGCGAATCAGCTGTTCGGCAGGAAGCCTGGGAGGGCTGAGGGCTGGAGCACCCATGGAGTCCGTGCCTAAGGCGCCACTTTTGGCCGGTTAAATTTAGAAGCCCTTTTAGAACCGGTTGTCCCTTCTGGAACAACCGGTTCTAAAAGGGCTTCTAAATTTAACAACCAGTTCTAGCGAACCGCCTCCAGGTCACCACTGCCCTTAGTTAATAATCTCTGAGAAGCAACTTTACCAAATGCCTTTCAAAAATTCAAGTGTATAATATCTGTGCCTTTCCATTGTTACCATGACAACTATATCTTTAAAAAGTAATTAGACACTTGATTAAATATGACCTACCCCTTATTAAACCATATTGGATATTACTAATAAAGTTACACTTTTCATTTTGTTCCCTTACTAAATCCTTTAAAATTGTTTAAAGTAATATCCTTAATACTAATGTGAAACTATTTGGCCTGTTGCTACCTGTTCTCAATTGTGTGTATTATGTCTACATGTTCTAATCCTCCTAGAAAGGAATACCTACATTTATTAGTGAAGACCTCATTATAATTTTTATTCTTGCTTCCTTTAAAACTCAAGGATTCAAGTTATCCAACGCTCACAACTCAAACTCTGCCTAATTTAAAGGGCTTCTAATCTTTTTACAACCCTTGAAATTGCTATTTGCTCAGGATGGAATTCCTCTTCTATAGCACATGAGAATCTGTTGTGTAACTTTCCACTCTATGGCACTGTAAAATCTACAGCTGGGGAAATAATGAATAGTGAATAAGTTATTAGATGAACTTTGCCTCCTTTGCTGTTTGCAAAATGTCTGTGAACTGTTTAGAGTTTTCTCAAACTGTTCTTTATTTGAAATTATTTGTTGAATATTTCTGTGAATAATTCTTGGCCTATTGACTGCTCATGAGCAGTTTTGTTGGGAATAGTTGATATTCACAATCTGAGTTGTATTTGTTAGTTTTGAGTGGATATATAGATTACACGGTTGATTGTAACTCCCAGAATAAGATTCCTAGTGGATACACTTAGTTTCATTGACAGATCTGGTTAAAATGCACGATTTCCATGAATGTACTGGCTAGGAAATATGTTGCCTAGAATATCCAGAAACAGCAAACGCATGAGGTGTGTGAATACAATTAAAGAAAACAAATTTAAAAATGTGGATGAATCACAGAAAATGTTTTGCAGTATGTACCCAGCTCTAGTAAATCCTGATTTAGAATATCCGTTTAACAAAACTGCCTGTTATGAGGTCTAAATTTTCACTTCCATTTGAAAGAGAGGTAATTTTCTTACTTCCACTAATAGCTCCCATTGCTGTAGTATCTGTGGGCCTCAAATTTTTAAATTCTTGATATAGTTACACTAGTGCAAACCGCCCTACTCTAGACAAGACCTAAAACTATTTTTACATGGACTTCACCCTTCTCCCAGCCTCCAAATATTTCTATATTTTATTCCTTATCCCTTGAATTTGAATTGGGATCCAAACTGGCTTCCACTGAAGTAAGTGGATGAGATATCAGCTGGTATAAATCAGTGAAGCTCCATTAAACGAAACACCAAAGTTGCTAACATAGCTGCTTAATGGAGCAAATTCCACCTTGACTTTTACCCCACTGAAAGCTGTTTCACCCACTGTGTGACGGGTAATAATAGAAGAGAACTTCATGTTTTGAAAACCAAACTGGCTCTTTATTAAGATCAACATTTACAGCAAGGCAGCAACTGCAGCTAGCATTTCAGCCATGTGAACAGAGACTGGACTCCTGGTGTCTTCTCCAAACTCTTCCCTCCTGCAACCTGTGCTCCTCCCTCCAAGTTCCACTTAGCTGTTACAAAGTCAATATGGAGGTTCCATAGGGTGAAACTCAGGGCAGAATTTGCCCCATAATGTTAATTTGGTTGTTGAAGTGCCAGTGACACTGAAGTCAATAGAGCTATGTTGATTAACAGCCGGTGATAATCTGGTCCAGTGTTCCTGATTTCTCATTTCTACGGGTCTTTACCAGGAGTAATTCCTTTAAAGTCAATCAAATTAATCCAATATAAATGAGGTATGACTTGAGATCAGAATCAGAACCAGTAGGAATTTTGTTATTTACAGAAGCAATAAGTGTGCAAATATGCAGAAGCTTAAATGCTAGCACATTTAAAGAAATCACTATAATTTCATTAATTCCCATAACTCTCTTCAGTTGTTTCCAGTTAAGGGAGTTGAGTTCAAGATTCTTTTTCTAACATTGAAAGCTTTTCAGTGTTACTTCTGCTCACTCAGCCAAACGCTTAACTCCCCATACACTGAAGCATCAAATCCTGGTTTTCATTCTCCAATGGTAAATCTCATCTATTTCTTAATCCCTACTGAAATATTATAGTTCTATCGTGCATGTTCTATCGTAGGTATTGCTTTGTGGAATTGGTTGCCAAAATACATTTGTGAGATATCTGTGCTTAACTGTTTGAAATCCACCTATTAATATACATCTGCTTACAGTTGAACAGAACTCTTTGTTGCAACTATGTAAGTTAAACTTAATAAGAACCAGTTACTGTGACATGTATTTGATATCTATGTTTGTTTTATATTTTTTGACCCTAGGCCAGAATCATCCTTTGGGCTCAAGGAACAGGGAAGTTGCAATTGGCTTTCCCAGGCACTTGCTGAGACAGCTGTGCTGGGAGAGATTTTTTTACCCCAGGGTGGCAGCTTTAAAATCTGTCAGGAATTTCATAGGAATCCCACCAGCTGAGCTTGCCCAGATAGGCACTGAATCAGTGCATCTCCCAGTTTGCTGGCTCTGCCCCTTCCAGCTGGCCTTCTCCACGTTGGGACCTGATCTGCAAGTCCCAGGATTCCCAATGGAGGTGCAGGCTTATACCAACACTCCTCCTCTCCAAGCCAACTTACCCAGACTGGGTGCTGCAACTTATTTAAAAAGAATCCTGGGGGTGAACTGAATCCATTGTTCACAAGTGTACTAGGGCTTGCAATCATTTGTATTTTAGGGGCATGTCTGCACTGTGTCTGGGAGAGAACCTCCCAGCCTGGGTACACAGACTTGTGCTAGCGGTGCTCACCCTAGTGCTCTAAAAGTAGCTGTGTAGACTCCTAAGTCCCAGATGGAGCCACAAGGTCAAAGCCTTACCAGCACGCTAGTTTTAGGGGGCTAGTGCAAACCTCACTAAAAGGAGGATCTGGGCTGAGGCTCACCCCCAGGTGCAGCGTAGACATGACCATAGATTCACAGAGTTTAAGACCAGAAGCAATCATCTAGTCTGACTTTCTGTATATCACAGGCCAATAATTTAGTCCCAGTTCTCCCTATATTAAGCCTGATAATTTGTGTTTGGCTAAAACATGGCTGTTTTCTGGAAGTTAGTCTTGATCTGAAGACATCAATCAGATGGAGAATCTGTGACTTACCTTGGTATTTTGGTCCAGTGGTTAACCAGCATCGCTGTTAAATGTGTGTGCCTAATTTCTAATTTGAATTTGTCTGGCTTCAGCTTCCATCCTTTGGTTCTTGTTCTGCCTTTCCCTGCTAGACTAAAGAGCCCTTTAATACCTGGTATTTTCTCCCCATGAAGATATTTATACCACTATAATCAAAGTCACCTCTCAATCTTGCTTTTGATAAGCTAAGCAGATTGAACTCTTTAAGTCTCTCACTGTAAAGCGTTTTCTCCAGTCTGCGAATAATTCTTGTGTCTCTTCTCTGCACCTTCTCCAGTTGTCAAGATCCTTTTAAAAATCTGGACAGCAGATCTGTATGCAGTATTCCAGTATCATTCTCACCAATGTGCTTAATTCTCTGCTGTATTGGAGCTTTGTTCTGGAGCGGGGTAGTTTGGGTTTAGGGCTCAGGGAGCTGTGTCTGAAATGCCGCTACTGGACAGCATTAATTTGTGCCAGGGATGCAGGGTATTTAATGAACCCCCTAGTAGGGCAAGATTGGCTGCTAAGCATCATTCTGTTCCCTCCCTCTTTCAGTGGCTCTGAAATTTCTTCCATTAATTCCTTCTGTACCTTCAGGTGAATAGCATCCACCCACCTGATTTGAATTCATTCAAATTGGTCAGAAGATCTCCGACATGTTCTTTACTTATCCCAATATGCATCCTTTCCCCTTTATTGTCTATGGTAACTTTGCTAGTTATCTGGTCACATGTTATTTTTTGTGAAAAGACTGAAGAGTAGTAGGCAGTGAGCAGCTTTGCCTTCCTATCATCTTCCATTATTGGCTCACCTTCTTTATTGAGCAGTGGACCCACACCGTCCTTGATCTTTCATTTTCATCTGACATATTTGAAGAACCCCTTCCTGTTATCGCTAACATTTCTTGCCAGCTGTAACTCATTCTTTGCCTTGACTTTTCTGATTCTTTTCCCTACACGCTTGAGCTATCCCCATGTGTACTTCCTTGGTGACATGCCCTCCTTCCATTTCCTGAATGTATCCCTTTTGGTTTTTCAAGAATCATTTTCAAATTCAGATGAACATTCATGGAAAGTTTTTAAATCATTATTCTTCTAACACGTGGAGATTGCTTATAAGGGTACCAACCAGTTGTAAAGGTGGCTTTTGTGATGTAGACTTCTGCCCACTAGAAATTAGGCGAGTGGTCAAACTTTTTGTCTTGGTGACCCCTTCCACACAGCAAGCCTCTGACTGTGACCGCCCCCCACTTATAAATTAAAAATGGGCAGAGGGTTAATTTCATTTAATGGGGGCTTGGGGCTGTCAGCTCCATGGAGTTGACAGCTCATGATCCCGTGTAACCACCTTGTGACTCCCTGAGCGGTCATGATCCTGTTTGAGAACGCTGAACTAGACTGATGCCATTAGATGTTAAAAACATCATGCCCTAGCAGATTTAAAGCCCCAGTCCTGCCATCAGGTCCTCTCAGCAGACCCTTGCACTTGTGCAGAGTCCCACTGAGGTCAGTTAGACTCCACAGGGCTGCAGGAGTACACCCATGCAAGCCCAATTGCTGGAGGATCAGGGTCTTAGATAGTGTTCAAGATATGATCAAGCTTCCAAATTCCTCAAATATTATAATAGTAGTCCAAGTCAAAAAGTACAACCAGGCTCAAGGTGCTCAGAATTATAAAGTACAATACCGGTAAAAACATTATAACCTAGGTATTACATAAACTGGATAAAATATATTAAAAACAAAAAATACTCACTAATGGACATTTCACAACCATGTCTCATTTGGCTCTGCCATGAGCGGTGTGTGATCACTCGAAGACGAGGAACAAATTCAAACACAGACAGATGTACACCAAAACATATATAACTCTTTAAAATGTTGGCTAGTGGACAAGCATTTCTAATAGTACTCCCTTTAATGTAGCCTAAAAGAAAAGTAACACTTCATTTTGCCTTCTCTATTAAAACAAACAGCTCACCAATACCAGTTCAGTGCAGGTGCTATTCACAGTGGGAAACATCCCAAAAGAGCATGTGTGCTTTGAAAGTTGGGGTGGGGAGGGGGAGGTGGTTATAAATGTTTTCAGCTTTTGGAGAATTTGGTTTAAAATAACAACTAGGTAAAATAATGATACTGCATTGAGAGTGGGAGGATTAATGCTGTACTCTTTCATGGTTTCATATGAATATTTCACTATCATACAGTGTTCTGTATGCTCAAATAGTAGAAAACATTAATTCATTACCCAGCACATTTCCCCCGCCCCACCTCATGTAGTAGGTAGGTAGGTATCATTATCACCAGTTTACAGATAGGGTAACTAAGGCTGTGATGTCACTTGTCCAAAGCCACCCAGAAAGTATATGGCAGAGCTGGGAGTGAACTGGGACATGATTTCTAAAACTTTGTTCATGTCTCAGCATGCTGCCTTTAGTACTGGGATTCAAAGACATTCAGGATTTCATCCCCATCCTTAGCGTACACGAGTCCACCTGAAAAAACTACTAAACTATTTCACACCACTGACTGCTTTCTGACCAGAAGTTCAAAAGGCAATTCACAGGAGTGCTTCAAATCTGCCTGGGGCAGAAATTTGTGTGACATCTTGTGTAGCACTTGCCTGTGTTCAAGGTACCTATGGCAGGGTGCTGCTGAAGAAGCCCTTAATCAGCTCCTGCCTCTCCAGCCCCAATCAGGGCAAATAGATTGGGGCTGGGTGAACCATCCTATGGTTGCCTGGTAACTGACTACACCTGCCAGCCTTATTAGCAGGAGCTATAAGGCTGGAAGGAAGTGAAAGAAAGGGGAGGCAGAGACTAAGAGTGGGAGGTCAGGCTCAGAGGGAGTAGGCGCCTCCTGGTCTGTTGTTGGCCAGGCAGTAGCAAAGCCTATATATAGTTGGAAACTGGTGGTGGGGAACTGATCACAAATAAAGAACAGGGGTGTTGCACCAGACTGAAGTGTCCATGATTCACGAAGGAGAGGGGCCAAGAGGCCAAATCCAGAGTAGCGTGTACCCCATTACAGTGCCCTTTGCCAGTGCCTTTAGTTGGCTCACCTTCATGAGGGCTAACGTTCATCACCCCAAATCTCAAATAATAAAGGGATAATGCAGCATGCAAACCAATCACATACTTTGGAATATATTAGATATGACCAGGAGTATTGACATTTATATTATGGGTAATACTGTGAATCTCCCATACACACAGTTTATAGGTCAGTATTTTGGTTGTTCCGCCTACTCATCAAATTCAGTTACCATATATTTTAAGGTATGTATTTGCACTCAGTCACACAAATTCAGTTGTATGGCTATATTAAAAACAAACAGAATAAAAATGTACCGTCCACATTTGCTGCAGTAATTTAGCTGCTGTTGCAAATATGAGACAAGTTCATGAACTTTCTCATGACAGGACAGTTGTGTCATAGGGAGGACCTTTTTCCTCAATTTCACTTGACAAAGAGGCTAATAGTAAGATCCTGTGGGGAAACAGTGAGTTGAATAGGAGAAACCTATTCCCAGCAAAAAAAAACCCTGAATTTAAGAATTAACTTCTCATATTTCACACTTTATGTATTTTATTGTAAATTTAGTGTGATGGGGAAGACAAGGTCTGGACTATTTTAATTATTTCCACTATAGCAAAGAGTATAAAATGAAGGAAGTATGTACTGTAGTAATTAATCAAATCATGTTAAAATTGAAACCTGCCTTCAAGATCGCATTTTTTGCTCAAGGATATTGGTGAACTTGTGAATGCACTAAGAAGCACTGTCTCCTCAGACCACAGATTGTTCTCACTAAGGAATTAGTAAATGGAACTTCAGGGTCAGTTAATCAAAACAGAGGCTTAGGGAAAGCAGCAACGTTTATCTGGCATAATATTCAAAAAGTTTTGGCTCGGATGTTTAACAAGAGGCTGTTAGATTCTCCATTGTGTTGCATGGAAACTGTACGTCTGGTGTTTTTCACAAAGTCCCTTGTATAAGAGTCAACCACTTGCACTGCATCAACATTGCCACCAGTTCCAAAGCAGCTAGTATAATGCAGTTCTTACTATCTGAGTTCATATCTATAACAAAAAACAAGCTGCATGTTTTTCCAGGTGCCACCATCTTGGAAACAAGGCAAAAGGGGACCAAAAAATGCATTTCAGGATTTAACATGAAGGCATCTAATTAGAGTTGGTTGTTTTTTTTTAAAAGATTCTAGATATTGCAAGCTCTTTTCAGCTGAGGTCTCTGTTTAAATGTCTCCAATCTCATATTTTCTGCCACTGTAAAAGTAATGTGTGTTCACGATTTCAGAATAGCAAAATACCAAACATAGCTCTTTCCTGTTTGATAGTGTTATCTTATATATCTTGTGTCCAAGGCTACTGTTGGGATTAAATCCAGCCCAAATATTCATGTGGGAAGTATTCATGAATGTAAAAAGAGAGCCTCCTTTCCCACTGTATCAAGACAATGCTGATATTAGGAGTGGATCGATAATTAGGCGTTAGAATACTCTGAATGCAGTCTAGTTCTGGTTTTAGGGCTGTCTAGAACACACACACAATATATGTACATAGTGCTAGATCACATACAGTTCTAGCATATTTATTATGCATAAGTATTATATTAGCAACTTTCCATATAGCACAGACTAGAAATTATCCAGAATATAGCCAAATTAGGACTAATTAAAAATGGCATTGAAGGACTCAGTCTTCGGTCCCTGTCTCTTCTTGGGCTTTCTTCTTACTCACCTGAGCTCCCCAAGAATGAATTTCAGTGTCCCCTTGGAAGCATTTTTTATAGCTGTGGTATTCATTTAATGTTGCAAAGTTTGGTTGCAATGTCTGGTGATCTTGGTCTAGTTTGGAATGAACCTGAGCCACAAAATTTGAAACTAATGTGAACTCTTTCAGAGTTCAGTCAACTGCAGGCGTAAGATTTTGAATCTCCAGCTCTAGTCTGTGAAATATGGAAAATTACTAATGCAATACCTGTGCAGAATAAATATCCTAGAGCTATGTATGCTCTAGCACAATGTATGAACCGCTAACTACATGGACAGATTAATTCCCAAATCTATGCCAGCTGTTGCCAATGCAGACTCAGTACAGTGCATCAGTGGCAGGAAGTCCATGTAAAGGGTAGGCTGCTAGGGGAAGCAACAAGAACATTCCCTCCACTGGGAGACCCACAAGAAATTGATGGTGCCCAAAACATGGGTTGCACTGACTAGACAGGGGTTATGACTAAGGCAACCGTGGGTGGGGAGAGGCACTGATTCAGCCCATCCTCAGTGCATCTTCCATAGACTCCTGTTATGAACCCCCATGACAGAACAAAAAGTTGGGCTTCCCTAGTGTTACCCTATTCTGAGGGAAGCTTGTGGTGGAAATACCACCTGTCTTTCCTGGGATGAATCCATGGGTGTAGTTGCCTTCACTGCCTAGTCTACTTTGGAATGACTCAGGTGCTAGGGTTTCCAATATTCCTCTTAGGGACAATTCCAGCCGTCAATACTGTTAGGAATTTTTTTTTCTATTCAACCTTCATTTTAATTTTGCAGAATTTCATTGTACCCTTCTTTGTTCGTAGCTCCAGGACAACCCTACAGAGCTTTGTTTCCACCTTTGTGTTTGTGCTATTCATTCAGTCTGAGCCAAGGGCAGTTTGGACAATGCTGCCCAACCTGCACCTACAGGAGGTCATTCCCTTCTCCTGTTTCAATAAGGAATTTCCCACCATTATTCATCTAACTCTCTACAACCACACAACAGATTAGTTACATTGAGTCTCATACGGATTGCATTTATACCAGTGTAAATCAGGAGTTACTCCATGAAATAAACTGGTGTAAAATTGGTGTGAAATCATAACAAGGTCCATTACCTATTCCAACTCATGTCATGCATGAGTCTGAAATGTCTTTTGCCGTCAGGTAGCATAGCACTGGAGCTTAGGGCAGGTGTGAGGGGAGCTTTAGAAGCAGGGAACCCAGCTGAATAGTTTTTCAGCAAGCCCTGGATTTGTTTGAACTGCCTTTTCATACCATTCTCATCCTGCCCAGTCATCACTGAGCCAACATGTACACATATAATTCTCTAATCTTTTCTCATTTCCTTCTAGATCCTCATCCATTTTGTTGGTTTTTGCTAAATTCCTTCCTTATTTTGGTGCTGAGGAGCCCAGGCCTGTACTGAATACTCCCATTTGGCAGCAGACTCACTTGTGCAATATAGGGAGGGAAAATAACCTCCCTTATTGGCGACATGATGCCTTTGTGTATGCAGCCCACAGCCACAGTTACGTCTTTGCCGCCATATTGTATTGCAAGATCCTATCTAATTTGCTATCTATTATCTCTCCTACATCTTTTTAGACTTAATAGGTTCCAAGTATTTCTGTCCCCCTGAATATGTGGTCAGGATTATTTTCCCAAAGATATATTAGCTTGCATTTTTCTGGGTTGAATCTAATTGAGCTGTTTCCTGCCCATATTTCCAACCTCTCAAGGTCCCTTTGGAGATGAGATTTCTCTATCCTCACTGGTTTACATTGGAGAAAGAACAGGCAATCGCCTAGAGCAGCAACACAAGTAAGAAGCTGAGTGCTCTCTGTTCCAACAGATCTGAATAGGAGCTGAGCACCTTGCATTAGGCACTCAGCACCTTACAGGATCAAACGCTATAGAAAACATTTTCTGTTGGGCCTATGGTAGCAGAGTTGCTAGAGCTGCTGTTGATGCAGCTTACTGTTGATGCAACTTTCTACAACTTAGCATCATTTGCTAAATACAGAAATGTGTTGGTTTTTGTATTATTAATCCACTTTCTTTTCTAGTACTAATAAAGTAATTAAATAAATTTAGGATCAGCAATAATCCTTGCACATTTCCCTCCTACAACCACTGCACACTTCTGTCCAACTGCCGTTTATCATTAGCATCTGCCAACAGTCTTTCAGACCGATTTTAATCCATATGATAGTGCTCACAGCCATGTAATTGCAAGACCCTGTATCAAACAATTTACCAGGGTCTGACTACCTTAAATCTACCACATTTCCTTTGCCCACTTATTTTATCACTTGATTACTACAACTAAATGAAAAAAAGACAAATAGTTTGTCTGGCTTGATTTGTTCTTCATAAACCCATGCTACTTACTGCTCATGGTAATGTACTAAAGGAATACTGAAGATTGAAATCAGATTTTTCTTCCTTTTGTGAAAAACAGTACATTAGCTTATTTCAGATTAAAATCTTAACACGATTTACATTCCTCTATGCAACCTACAGCTATTATCAGCAGAGACAAAATAACAGTAACATCTCTCACTACCGATTTGAGACAATGAGAACTGTAACAGAGAATCATTCCACTTCTTCTAGGGTCTGATACTGCATTCTGTGCTCAGACTAGAGCTGGTCAGAACATTTTTGTCAAAACAGTTTTCCATCAGAAAATGCTGTTGTGACAAAACTGAAATGTTTGGTGAAAAAAAAATCATTTTGAAAAAAAAACAGGAAAAACTGTTTAAGAATGCCGAAATGCACTGACTGCTTTGTCATTTTCTGAATGAAAATTTCTGATTTTGTATTTTGAAACAACCATTTGGTTTCAAATTCACTTTATCTTTTGGGTTTAGTTTGAGGTCCTATTGGGATCCAGGAAGTGGGCAGGCTTCTAAAGATTCTGCTAAAGGTCCCCCCCTGCAGCCTAAGGCGGGGATCCACAGGACCTGGAAGCCAAGTGATTTTGGGGACAACCAATAAAACAACAGGAAAAGGAGTGCAGTCAAAGGGTCAAACAAAGGGAACCTGATGGGGACACCAAGCAGAGATGCTGCATTAGTTTGCCTTTATGAACATGGAACTTCATCTGCCATTTTCTTGCCCAGTCACCCAGTTTTGCAAGATTCTTTTGTAACTCTTCACAGTCAGTTTTGGACCTATCTTGAGTAATTTAGTATTGTCTGCAAACTTTTCCACCTCACTGTTTTCCCCTTTTCCAGATCATTTATGAATATGTTGTACAACACTGGGCCCAGTACAGATCCTTGGGGGACCCCACTATTTATTTCTCTCTACTGTGAAAACTGACCATTTATTCCTATCCTTTGTTTCCTGTCTTTTAACCAGTTACTGATCCATGACAGGACCTTCCCTCTTATCCCATGACTTCTTACTTTGCTTAAGAGCCTTTGGTGAGGGACCTTGTCAAAGGCTTTCTGAAAATCCAAGTATATTACATCCACTGGATCACCCGTGTCCACATGTTTGTTGACCCCCTCAAAGAATTCTAGTAAATTATTGAGGCATAATTCCCCTTTACAAAATTGACTCTTTCCCAACATATCATGTTCATCTATGTGTCTGATAATTCTGTTCTTTACTACAGTTTCAACTAATTTGCAGGGCACTAAAGTTAGGCTTACCAGCCTGTAATTGCCAGGGTCACCTCTAGAACCCTTTTTGATTTAATAATTTTATTATACGAAGAAAGAAAATGCCCAGATCAAATGGCAACAAAAGTATTTTTCTTTATGAAAATAATTACCGTACATAGAACATATATTCCTAGCATGATCTTCTAGCAAATAAGTAAATAGATAAAATTTTAAAAGAGAATAGAAGTAATCAAAGAAACACTAATAACTCCGTCCCTGTTGCCTACAGTTTGCAAGTTCCCATAGAAGCCAAACCAGCAAGGAAAGCTTTTTATGAATCCTGGAACTTTCTGGCCCTAAATGCAAGAGTCTCAAATTTTGCTTATGATAGCACAAACCACTAACTGCCAGACTATCTAGCCAGTCCCCTTCACCACCTTCTGTAGTATGTAACATAATAGGACTATTTCTTCTAGAAAAAAGGGCAAGGTGTTGCCTTCTTCCTATGCTAGTCTGTAGATAACCTGCCAGAGAAACCTGCAATCCTTAACCTATCATTAGAAAGAGGTGTCTTCAATTTCTTGGCATCCACACTTTACTTTCGGACTCACCTGAGTAATCTGAACCTATTTTTCTTACTATCTCTGCTGCACATCACAGTCCAGGTATCACTACTCAATTAGAGAAAGGGCCAGGTTGTCATTTACACTAATGACTCTGTACACCATTCTGGCAGTGTAAAGGGGCCTTAAAGTGGACTGAACACGGCCAGAACAGAGCAAAGAGGCCTAAATGTAAAAGGCTTTAATTCATTTGACTCATTTTGCCTTTCTCTGTCCTTCCCTTCAGTTTCTCTCTCTCCTCACTTTCTCTTCTGTTCTTTCTTTCCCCTCACCCAAAGAAAGAGAAATGTGCAGATGGGTCTCATAATTCTGTGCAAATGGTGCCTTTGTGCATACTAGGACATCAGGAATGAGAAACAAAGCTGAACGTGGCCAACTTCCAGAGTACTCAAGAGGCACCTCTCTAACAGAGTTATAGGTGCTCCTAAGTAACGTTACAAAGATAATATTAATCAAATGTATATTTCTATGTTGTAATCAAGAGGAGAAAAATAAAGGAATGGCAAAAACTTTTTGGAGTATGTTTCATTTAACTGATGAATATGTTACTGAATTGAAGTAATTTTCAGAAAGTTTACCAGTGGAACATTCCTAACCTGGAACGTAAATCTGAGTAATCTTATATAATAACAGACAGAAGGAAAAAAGAAGTCGTGCTCAGAGGAGACCATCTATAGCCACAGAAAGACAGTATGGAGTTTTGAGTAAATAACTAATTGGATTGGTTGACAATTTAGCTTTATCTAACAGTAGGGAATGCGCATGAGACTTTTAGGGCCAAACTGACAGCTGCTTCTGAATGTGTAGGCCCAATTTTCAGCTTTAAGCCTGTAACAGCTTTGAGGTTGTACTGGTTTTAGAATTGCAAAACCTACATTTGCACATGCAAATGGTTGCTTGCAGCAGGTGTGCAAAATTCAAAGGCTGGATGGAAAATTTTGTCTGGTCAACCCCAGCTCTTAGTTTTCCATATACAAAGAAATCCTGCTCATATGCAGCATCTAGGTTATCAGTAAAATAAATTGCAAACACCTCGTAAAAAGAAAGGGGAGGCAAACCAAGCTTTACAAGTAATTTGAGATCAACATGAATTGCTGGTACTAGGTTAGATACCCAACTGCCTGCTTCACCTGCTGACCCTTGAAGAAAGATGGATTTCGATGCATACAAGAGTTTGGGTTCCTCTTTAACATTTGTGCACTAAATTATTTCAGTGGAATGCATAATGCAAAACATTAGCATTAATGCAACATTTAGGCACTGAGCTCAGAAGTCAGGAATTATTAAAAATATTTAAAATTAGGGGATGTTCAAGCAATATTTTTCACCCTCAAATTTTGAGTCCTGTACCTTAGTGATCACACTGTTGGCACCTAGCAAATGAATAATAAATAATAAGAATAACAGCAATTACAAGGACTGATGTTGTCATGGAACTTCACTGATTTACACCAGTAGAGAATGTGACTCTTGTTATTTTGGCAAGTCTACATCTGGTCATGGCCAGAATCAAGTACCAAGAGGAACATAAATGAAAAATAATTGTGGAAAGTCATCATAACCTCTTCAATCCTCAGCAAAGGTTCAGTCTGAACTTGATGCAAAGGCTTGAGTCCATAATCTAGTAAAGTGCCTTTTCTTCCCCCAGTAAAATCAATGGCAAAACTCCTGTTGACTTCCAGTGAACTAGCTGAATCACAGAACGAGAGAGGAGGAGATAGAAAAGATCTGTCAGGTAATTCTGTCCATTACCTTGCCAAAGCAGGATTGCTCCTTACAGTACACTTCCTAATATCTCAAGCCACAGACCGAGGGCACCAATGCCCACAAGAGGTTATGTTTTAACAATTAGAATGTGGGGATTTGCCAGCCAGCCAGCCAGCCAAATGAACGCTTATGAGGACATACAGCATACACAGAGCACGTAGTGTACATAAAACGCAGAGGAGATGAGCTAAAACTTTCCTGTTACCATAGTACAGCTACTAAATGTAAATTGACATAATGCAAAGAACATCATTGTGAAAACACCGGCAAGCAGAAGAGCCTGTGGGAAAACATTATAGGGAAAGAAAAAAAATGTTCCCCTTCACATTTGGAAATTTGGATGAAGTGCTAAGCTGCAGGGGTTGAATTTTGAACTAAATGTGAATGCTTTGGGGTCAGTGACCTTACCTCTACAGTACTTTATTGGTAGTGTGATAGAATAATTTATAGCTTTAAAAAAATGCTGGAAGGACATGCTCTTTCATGGAACATATGGTTTGGATTTGTACTGTGTACATTATTCTTGTTTCTGACAATCTATAATAAGTTTATATAAATTTGTTACTAAATTGCTATCCTCTCATAGATATACAGTATTTCTACCATTTGACCAGATTATTGTCACAGGGATACATATGTCAAGTCCAAAAGCTCTCATGAAATTTACTAGTGTGCGCCAGGGTTTCACTTTGACATACAACCTTTAATTTTAAGCACAATCACATTAGCAATAAAGCTTCAGCATTTCAGCTTGAATTCCTTGTAATAATAGCCTTTTGTTGATTTCCTACTTTAAAATAAAATTGACACTGACAGCGTATTGGCAAGGTTAAAACAATCTTGTTATTACAAGCATCTAATCACATTAATAAAAAGGAAACAATGTATTTTCTGAAAATATTCTTTTGAAACAGTACTCGTGATTACCTCATAATATCTTTATCTCTTAGCTAGTCCTTGCCAAGCCTGCATTTCATTCTTCTATCCGTTAGAATGTCATTTTTACCCAAGTAGAAGCATAATTTCTTTCAGTGGCTGTGAAATTCTTGCCTATTTTTGATACTCTAGCAAGAATGCTTCTCCTACAGTGATTTGTCATGGGAAGTAGGTTTTAATTATTACCATAATTTGTTTTGACATTAAAATAGATTCTAAGATTTTGTTCATATTTTGGCAGAATTTGAGTGTTTGCATAAACGGACACTCAAAGTTCATTTCAGGTTGACAGAGTTGAAGTCCTATTGCCTGGAGAATTTAGCACCAGATCTTGATGCCATTTGAGTCAATAGAGTTTTTGCCATGGACTTCAGTTCGATCAGGACTGGGTCCATAGTCATCGATACGGAAAGAGCAGTTTGATACATTCAGAAATGCACAAGATGCACTCTTTTTTTTAAAAAAAAAAACCTGTCTTTACTGAGACTTGGAGAAATAGCTAATAGATTCTTTTGTTTCTTTCACAGCACCAGAGAAGATGCAAACAGTCATTTTTAAGATGTTATGTATACTAGCTGTTAGGATATAGATATTCAGGCCTGTCTGTAAAGGCCTGTACTTTAAGAATTTAGGTGTATTCTTATCACTTGGCTAGTTAGAGGTATAAAAGAAAGAATCAAAATCACTGTCTGCCAGTGTAAGGTCCTTCTCTTACTGTGACAGTCTGAGGCCCTGTTCTTAGGCTAAGGCCTTTGGCTAAGCAACAGAGGCAGCCATAAGCTAGGAAGTGAATAGTCACATCCTCACATTCCAAACTAGTCACATTGAAATAAGGTGCTATTGGGCTGTCAGGCACTATCAGGACAGGATTGTATTCCTATCACTTCCAGAGAAAGGGAAGTGCCTAGAAAATGTAAAAGGAAACTTAGTTTGATAGCATCCTGTCTGGCAAGAACTCACTTATCAATAGCTGGGATGTGAAATCCTCACTTCTGTATTGTTTTGTCATTATAGTTCCCATTTTGCTATTGTTTGTCTGTATAATCTCTGTCTGGTTCTGTGATTGTTTCTGTCTGCTGTATAATTAATTTTGCTGGGTGTAATCTAATTATTGTGGTGGGATATAATTGGTTAGCTAATCATGTTACAATATGTTAGGATTGGTTAGTTAAATTTCAGTAGAATGATTGGTTAAGGTATAGCTAAGAATATTACTATATAAATTAGGGGCAAACAGGAAGTAAGTTGGGATTCGAAAATAAGGAAAAAGGAACTTGTATTTAAGCTTGCTGGAAGTTCACCCCAATAAACATCGAATTGTTTGCACCTTCGGACTTCGGGTATTGTTGCTCTCTGTTCATGCGAGAAGGACCAGGGAAGTGGGAGAGTGAAGGAATAAGCTCTCTAACACTAGCCATCTCCAGTGTTTCATATTAAACATGTTCACTTGGGAATGCTCCAAATGCAAATATTTATATTTAAAATAAAGATATTTAGAGTCAAACAATACATAATGTATATCATACCCATTGGTCATATTCGTTTTGTCTGTTCATTCAATTTGTGACACATCATAACAAAACAACTCAAACCTCTGTATTTTACAGTAGTTTGCAATGTCTTTCATTTTCATATTTTCATTTTTTCAAAAATAAAATTTACTGGATACTTGTTTACCTATTTCTAAGCTGAGCATAAAATCTGGTTTTGTTAGGGTACAAAAGGACACTGAAAAATTCAGTTACTCACTCTACCGTCACTAGAGATCAGCAGGCCCGTCGACTGCAATTCCAGGCTCCAGGGCAGAACAATCAATGGTCCCCCATACATGCACAAGCCGCACCAGCATGGATGTGGTCCGCCTGACATTTGGTCAGTGGTGTGCTTGTGCTGACTAGTGCCCAGCAAGCTGGGCGCGCCCTTCCAACATGGCCAGGGATTTCACATGCCTGCCTGGTAGGGTTGCCAACTGTCTAATCGCGCAAACCCAAAGACCCTTGCCCCACCCCTTCCCTTTGGCCACGCCCCTGTCCCTGAGGCTCCACCCCCTGCTCACTCCATTCCCACTCCCTCCGTTGCTCGCTCTCCCACACCCTCACTCACTTTCACCAGGCTGGGGCAGGGAATTTGGGTGCAAAAGGGGGTGTGGGTTCTGGGAGGGAGTTTGGGTGCATGAGGGGGTGCGAGCTCTGGGAGGGAGTTTGAGTGCTGAAGGGGATGTGAGGTGCAGGCTCTGGGAGGGAGTGAAAGCTCTGGGAGGGAGTTTGGGTGTGGGTGGGGGTGCAGGATACAGGCTCTGGGAGGGAGTTTGTGTGTGGGGTGCAGGCTCTAGGCTGGGTCAGGGGGTTGGGATGCAGGAAGGGCTCAGGGGGTCAGTGCTTACCTCAGGCAGCTCCCAAATTCTGAAAGCGACTGGCACACTCCTCTGGCAGCAGCTCCTAGGAGGGGGGTTCAGGGGGGTCTCCATATGTCGCTGCCCACAGGCTCTGCCTACACAGCCCCCATTGGCAGCAGTTCCCAGCCAATGGGAGCAGTGGAGTCGGTGCTCGGGGTGGGGGCAGAGTGTGGAGCCCCTCTACCCCCACCCCAGGGGCCGCAGGGATGGTGCCGGATGCTTCCAGGAGTGGCGTGGAGTGAGAAGTGAGGGCAGGCAGGAAGCCTGCCTCAGCCGCCCTGCTGTGCTCCCGCCACCAGCAGCAGCAGCAGCCAGGGCCCCCTGGGCCCTTTTAAATTGCCTGGGTCCCTGGGCAATTTCCCACCCCCGTCGGCAGGCCTGGAGATCAGACAACTCCCCATCAGCACAAAAAGAGAAGAAAAACGGTCTGCTGCATTGTTTGACAGAACTGTAGCTGCAAGTATTTTTATTATTAATTGAACATAAAATACTTTTCATCCAAGGAGTCCAAAGAGCTTTACAAAGGTGGAAGTGTCATTATCCCCATTTTACAAATTACCTGCCAAGTGCATGATGCAAGCTGTTATATCATTGCTCATACAGCTAACTCTTTCTAATCACTGGGGACCAGGGTTGTGCAAGAAAGTCAATTCTCACACAGGCATCAACAAGCATTTAACCCTCATCACGATCCCCTTGTGATACTTCCTCCTTGGAGGCTCTAACTATAGTCTTGAGTGCATTACTGAATGCTATAATTTCATTTCACGAAAGGGGAGTTTTGAAAGTATTTCACCCTTTACAAATGCTTGTCATCCATTTGAGAGAAATGTAGTGGGATTTGGAAACCATGCTCCATCACAGCCCTGCAATTTTCAGGGCTTCATAGGTCTGGGTCACAAGAGCTGTTCTGCTGGATGACTGTTGCTGTACAGCAACACACTTCACCCTGCAGCAGCCATGCTCTCACTGGCAGAGTTACACAAAGCTGATGAGTAGCAGCCATGAAGGGGATCCAAGAGACAGCAATCCAGCCATAAGCTGTGTTATTTCCTACCTGGAATTTATTTCAGAAACGTAAAAGCAGAGGATGGGAAAATCTAGAGGAAAGAGATACTTTCCCTCATCCCTACCCTTGTACTCTATGTAGCTCAATCCACACAGAGGTCTATGATGGAGAACCTACCTGCCATGGAGGAACAATGTTGCAGAAACAGCCTTCCCTGGGGTCAGAGGGAGATTTGCACAGGGAGTGCCTACTCAACACACGAATCCATTGGGGACTATCCGGCACTATAGAATATGCATTTATAAACAACTTATAGCAATTTATACTTGAATATACCTTTCAGGGACTTTGACCCTTGCTGGGAGAGAGGTCCAGAAAGGATTCAAAGCCAGTGATGTGGACTATATTGTGTTGACTCTACTTGGACTCCATTTACAATAATGATGGAATTATTTCAGTATTTAGATAATCATTGCGGGAGAGAACAATCAGTGATGGATAAATTGTAAAATACCCCCTCTCTAGTTCTGTTTAGAGTTATACACTACCCCTTTCATCTATTATACAAATGCAATTCCCACAAAACTCCTATTTATCTAATTAGAACAGATGTCAGTGAAAACTTGAAAGAAAATGAGACTTCTGCTGGTGAGATGATTATAAGAGAACACAAAAGCTATGCAAATGTTTACAGTGGGAGTAGGGCATTTGAAGCAAAAAAGCTAAACTGCAGAAACAAAGCTAGAAATTTGGATTTTGAACCTGAGTCTGTTCCATGCTGTAAACAAGTTCACTGCTAAATCCCACAGGTGTAAACCACATGTGCAGGTGAAAAAATGTGACTGTGAGGGCTGTGCTGACAGTTCTGAGTCTGTAATGTATTCATCCCAAGGTGCACTTGTGTGTCTGTTATATATTTTTGGATTTTTTTACTCATGGTTTCAG
Organism: Caretta caretta; assembly: GCF_965140235.1. Classification (NCBI taxonomy): domain Eukaryota; kingdom Metazoa; phylum Chordata; order Testudines; family Cheloniidae; genus Caretta; species Caretta caretta. The sequence continues at coordinate 42,628,634 of NC_134207.1, forward strand.
AAATATTTGAGCAGACGAACACCTAGAGTTTGCCTAACTGTCCATATGTTTGAGAGAGCTGTGAATTGACAGAGTAAGAGTGATGAGGTGTTCTCACCACAAGTAAAAGTAGTGGACATTTTAGGAGGTATTGGCATAGAGAAGCATTTCCTTGTTTTCCCCTTGAAATGTATGAGTGTGGGTTTTTTAAAACATATGCATTTTAATTTCAGGCACTAAAAAATTCAAATGGCTATTTGGATATGTCATTAGGAAGGCCAAACCCACTAGTGGGAGTGGTTTGATTAGGGAGGTGCACACAACGGATTTCAGCCACTGTGAAACTAGCTTCAGTTGATTTGAGCTTAAGGCATTTTACATATGACTCCTATTAAAATTTACATTAGGTTACATTAGGTACTACTAAAAATGGTATCTCGAGATCTAGCCCATAAAACTGTGGAACCTTTGTGATTTTTTTTAGCAGTACAGTAGGTGTGGAAAATGAGTATGATCCTCTAAATGAGTATGATCATCTAAAACACTGGTTGTTAGCTCACCTTTTCCTTTTTTTCAGTGAACACAGCCATGCACGGGCTATTTCTTTTTTCGCTCTTCTTCCCTACAGTATATAGCAGCTCTATTTCATCAGCAATCTACCTTCTCAAACATGAGTAGTTTGTGGGGGCACCGTGGTATTCCTTATTATTATTATCATCAATAAATACAATTGTAATTATAACAGTTTGTATTACAGTAGCACCCCAGAGGCCTGACCTGACATTGAGGGCCCATTGTGCTAGATACTGTACAAATACACAGTAAAAGGCAATCCTTGCCTTGGAGAGCTTACAATCTAAATAGACAAGACAAACAAAAGGGTGGGAAGGGAAACAAGGGTGGGAAAGGTGAAATGATTGCCCAAAGCTGCGTGCTTTGTGTATGGGTAAGGACGGCCCTGAGGAAAAGAATTTGTGTGTCCTGATTTTCTATCCAGGGCTCTGTCCATTGGACCTTGCAGTTTCTTACTGACTTCAGAGAGCAACAATAGTGACATTTTTCAATCTTTTGAGCTGACATCTCCTTCTGCTTGTTCCTGCTAAAAATATGTACCTTCTTTCTACTCTGAGTTTGTCTATATTATATTATACAATGGAGTTGCTTTCGAAAGCAGAAGGCCAGACTCACTGATCCAGGAGGTCCCTTCCAGGCCTATGTCTGGCTTCAGCTTCCAGCCATTAGGTCTTATGTCTTTGTCTGCGGTGTTAAAGGGCTTTCTGTTATCAGCCTTACTCAGCTACTGTTCATAATTTCATATTTTAATTTTGTCAAGGTCCCCAAAGGCCTTTGCACATGTGGTGCAGGGAAATAAAAATTATCAATAACAAAGTATGATATTATAATACATAACTTTAAAATGATTAAGTTTAGGCAATTCCATTTTAATATTTCTCTCCTGTATGCATTTATTTTTAAGAGCATCTTAGAAATCACATTGCCACAACATATCATAGAGACCAAGAACTTAATAGGATTTTAAAAGGCATTACATATTTACATAGATAATGAGAATATCCACAGTTATGTTAGACAACATTTAAAAAAAAAACAATATGGGATATAAATCCTCATCCTTCAGAACACAAACTGACCACTAACTGACAAAGGTGAGAAAGAAATTTCCCCTATGGGCTGGTTATCCCATAATTGTCAATTACTGGGTTGTTTGCACCTTCTTCTGAAGCATGTGGTAATGACCACTGTCAGAGATAAATCACTGGACTAAACAGATCACTGGTCTGATCTGGTATACTGGTCCCTGGCATACCTAAATGCTAAATAGGACTGAGTGAGATACTGTATTTACTCATCAGCAGTCTGCACCCTGCCACAGCATGAAACAAACAGGAAACAACAGGACAGCACTCCATCACAATATTTTCCTTCTGATGTAACCACTTCATGCTCATTTAGAGGTAACTTGCCCTCAGCCCTAACGTATTCTTTCATAGCCAGGTATGACTGCAACTGTTGGCCTAACTATTTTCCTCTGTTTGACTAATCATTTTTGTAACAGCTGGATAAGTAGCTGCGGCAAAGCAACTGTTCATTTCTGTTTCCCAGTGACTTGAATGGCAAGTGTGCATCACACACTGTACAACACAGTCTTAACAACAATGTGTTTCTAATGAGCCACAGCATCTACAGTTGCTCTGAACCCCATGTCTGCTGTAAGCATGTCTTTGCCTGGGAAATACATTGCTCAGATCATCTGTGTAACTGTAAAACATTCTCCATGACACAGCAGGTGCACTGCTTAATGGCTTGGTCAATGTGGATTCTAGCAGTTTGTGTACAGCCACTTCTCTGCCAAATGTGCATAGGCCACAACCAATGACTCTTTCTGTTTTTGCACATATGCTCAAATCTCCCTCCCCTCCAACGGGACTAGGGGGCCAGTAATCAGTCTTGCAACAGAACACAACTCTAAGTGCTTAGGGAGAAGAGCCATTCAACCAAAGGACCACACAGAACAGTTGTGTTGGAATAAATATGCTAGTCATCTTTAAACTGATATATTCCTTCAAACACACCAGGATATTGTGCTGCACCATCTTTCAAAGTCTTAATGCAATTTACCCCACAGTGAATGTTTACTACTGCACCTGCCTACTTAATGCTGGTACAGTCACAGCAGCCTCAAAAACTTGCTAATTAGCTTTTGTTTTTTTATTTCTGTTGGGGATAACATCACCATCTGTTTGGATTTTATTTGCCCCCAAATCAGCTAGCATTATCCCACTATTATCTAGCTTTTCCAACCTCGTTATCTCCAATAGGTGAAATAGTATGGTATTATCTGTCTCTAGTTTCACTTTAGCTGAGACAGGCCCCTGGAAAAACAGAGCAAAGTTTTCAAAGTGCCTATAGTTAGGCACCTAATGCCTACATTTTGAAAAGTGCCCACTGATTTTGGCAGCTTCGCTTTCTAGGTGTTCAGCTTGAGACACCCAGGATGAGGGCTGGTGATCAGGGCAGTCACCATGGGCAACAACTTCTAGCGGTGCCAAATCAACACCTGGAAGGGTGCCAAATTGTTTTGTTTTTTTTGGCTTGGCCATTTTGATGGGGGAGGGCTGCTAAAAATGTTTCCACCCATGGGCAACCACACACATAGGGTCAGCCCTGCCTAGCATTTGTTTTTCAAAGGTATTGAGCACCTGTATCTCCCGTTGACTTCAACTGGAGTTTTGAGTGCCCAGAACTTCAAAAAATTAAGCATTAAAATGCTTCTGATCAGCCATTAAGCAATGCATAATCAGCTGGCAGTTTTGCCCTTAACCTCTCAGTCTTGCTATGTCTGTAAATCATAGGGTGACCAGATGGCCCGATTTCATAGGGACAGTTCCAATATTGGGGCCTTTGTCTTATATAAACACCTATTACTTCCCACCCCGTCCCGATTTTTCACACTTGCTAGCTGGTCACTCTAGTAAATTGGCATAATAATGCCTAACCAGCCTATAGGGGTAGTGTGGCGATTATTTTAGTTAATGCCTGTAAAGTAGTTTGAAAACAAAAAGTGATTTGTGAATCTTAGTGTTACAGTAGCACTCTTTTTCTTTAAAAAAAAGTATGTTGTAGAAGTCCTTTGTTTTCATCTTTACATTTGCTGTGACTGAGAGAAGCTATAGATTTCCGTAGGGTTCAGGAGGTCATTGAGAATAGGCAAGTGAACTATTATCAACATATTCCAAATGAACCTGCCATGCCTCTGGGGCTACATCAGGGTAGATCTAGGCTGAAGCTGGAAGTGGGCTTCCCTGCCCAGGTCGACAGACTCACACTAGCTTCGCTTGAGCTAGCATGCTAAAAAATAGCAGTGTGGATATTGCAGCCTGGGTTAGCCACCGAAGCAGCTGGGATTGGACTAAGGTGGCTAGCCTATGCTGTCTATGGTACTGCAACATCCACATTGCTATTTTTAAGCACAGTAGCTCAAGCGAAGCTAACACAAGTCTGTCTACCTGGGCTGGGAGGTTTGCTCCCAGCTAAGGTCCAGATATATTTTGCACGGTTATAATGTAACAGATAAATTCAAAGAACAAATAAAATCCTACAGAGGCACTAGCTCGTCATTTTTTCCTCATTTCCTTTAGACAATATGGAGGTGTGAAAATGATGTGAAGATTTCTCATGGGGACACTTTGTTGTGCTAAATTAGGGGCAGCCCAGAAACCAGATTGCAACCGTGAGGCTTAGTCTACACTAGAGGAGGTTTGCTGGTATAGCTATACCAGCAGCTACACTGGCAAACCCTCCTGGTGTAAATGCAGCTTCGACCAGTAAAATAGTGCTTCTGCTGGTATAGCTTTTACCAGTTTCTCAAGCAAAATAAGCTACACCAGCAAAAGCACTTTTATGCTGATGTAACTGCAACAACAATGGAGCTTTTGCCCATGTAGAAATGAGACACAACGCACAAAAAATAAAATAAAACCACACTTCTAACTGACATTGTTATACCAACAAAAGTTTCTAGTGTAGACCTGGTCTGAGAGCCACTGCCTGATTTCCTTTTTGCTTTCTGAGGGTGTAAATAATCCGTGTCAGCCCTGTGCCAGTCAGATTGCTTCCCTGTCCACACCAACTCAGCTGCATGGGCTGGTGCACTGAGGAGTGGAGCCAAGGCTCCACCCCGGCCCACTTACATGTGCAGGAGGGGGAGTACCTGTCCTGTGAAGGCTGCCATGTTGTGGAGAGGGAGCACAGATGAGTAGGAGGTCACCTTATGTCTCCTTTCTCCTCTGTACAGGGCATGCAGTAAGGGTCTCAATAATGGTCCACCGTGATTATGCACCCTCATAGAATCCTCAGTAATATGGACTATGTCAATGCATTATGGGGCTACTCAAAGCCCATTAAAGGCAAAGGGAGTCTTTACTTTCACTGTCTGGGCTTTTGGTCAGGGCCTATAAGAATCTGATCAAACGTGTGCAACCACATAGGTCTTCCAGAAATATTTTCCTGGAACACACTCTCAGTTAACAATTGTTATTCCTTAGAGACTGTCTGGATATAGGTTAGCTGGTGATAGGCTTTGCAAATCCCTTGACTGTACTTTTCCCTACTAGGGCCTGATTGTGGCTGACCACGTGCAAGCACATAAGAAGCCCTGAAGCAGGGTTCACCTGCAGCCAGCAGACTTAGTGGGCAGACCGCAGCTCAACAGTCTCCCAGAGTCTTGGGATGGACTTGCCGGGCAACCTGAGGGCCCGGCAGCCGAGTTAGTCTGCTGTCCCCCAGTGCTTCCCAGGTTCCCCCGATCAGCTGGAGAAGGTGGGGGAAGGGTGGGAGGTCCCGGTCCAAGGCTCCAGGGGGAAAGGGTGAGGGAAGTCTCAGTTCCCTCTAGCTGGCACAACAGGCCAGCCTCCTCTGGGCCACTTCCTACCTCCCTGTCCTCTCTTCAGTTTGGGACGTGGTCCCAGCACCAGCTTCCCACTCAGTGGAGGGTTGCTCAAACAGTCTCAATAGTTCAGACACTCAACTGGGGCTGCCCAGTGTCCAATTGCTCCCCATTGTCAGGGAAAAGGGTGGAGGAGAAAAGGGGCTCAAGACCCTTGGGGCTTCCCATTTGGGAACTCATATGGGGTTTACCACAGTCCAGACCCTTCCCGTGTCCCAAAAGCTACATCCTGGCTGCCTTCCCACAGTCTCTCCTTTACTCTCCCTCTGCTTGCCTGTCAGAGTGCCCTTTTAAACAGGCCCTCAATTCGGAGCATGCTCTACAGCCCTACAACTCCCTTAGCCTTAGTGTGAGGTCTGTAAACCCCCTTATAAGCCTCCTCTCTCTCTTGTTGCTCCCCGGCTCAGGACAGGAGCCAGCCAAATGTTGATCAGGAACAGACTCTGCCTGTGGTTAGTGTCACCAGTGGCCTCTCCAAAGGGGTTGGGATGAGGGCCAAAGTGCAGCTCTGTCCCTACCTTAGCACCAGCTCGCAGAGCTAGTTTGTTGTGTGAGGAGTATATGCTGCATCACTTAAAGCATGCCAGAGTTCCTGCTGTAGTGGGTTTTTTCCTTGAGCCCGAAGGCATTCTGGGTGGTAATCTAGTATTCCTCCTGCGGCAACATGACCCTAGGTACATCCCCCAGTGCATGCCTGTGCTGTTAGAGGCACAATTGAGCCCTCAGTTTGCAACTCATTAATAACTTAAATTTATTAGGAAATGGCATGATCTTATAAGGGTTAATAATGTATTATTTTATTTGTTTAAATAATGTGACCTTTTTTATATAACAAAAGCTGGGGTTAAGGTCAGGTTTGTTTTGCTTTGTTTTTTTAAAAAAACCTGTTTGTCCTATTTCTGCCTTAATATCTATATTCGGCCATCATATTTCTATTTGCCTGCTCTGAGAAACTTTAAAATCCCCAACAAAATGATTCTTCTAATATGTACGTTTCTAGTACACACCCTGTGTTTATAGGCCTAGGGCCCTGAACTAAAATAAGATTGAGTTTCCCGCAGGTAAGTACTTCCAGACACTTTATCTGCTATATCATTACCACTATACTCTATTTGTTACTGTACTATGTAACACAATACTTGCATTATATTCCACATGAAAAGCTGTTTCTGCAGCATCTTGTCATCATTTCATGGACGCTGCTTTGAAGCCGTTTTGAGTTCTGAACTCAATGCATAACAGCAAAGGCTGAAGTGCACAACACCGTATTATTTACTCAGATGGGGTTAACTGTTGAATAAAAGAATGGTTTCTTTCAGTTTACCTTTTTACAATCTCACTCACATTGGATATGGAAGACAGGAAAGTCTACGATAAATATCAAACTTTCTAATCAGAAACGAGTCCAGTCGTATTTGAAATCTTGAACTTAATCCAGAATCAGGAAATGCAGCCACTTGTGTTACTGTTGCTGAAAGAAGAAAATGACCTTTTTATTGTAGCTTACATTCACTATTGTACTTGTGAACCATGGGGGAATGGAGCATGAAAAGATGCAAAGGCTTAAATAGACTTTCCCTTTAACAAGAAAACCAAAATTGTCTGCAATATAAATATATAGTTGATATAAAGACTGAGAAGGGTTTCTCTAGGGAAAGGCAGTGATTTTGACATAGATTAATTCCCTAACAAACATTTTCCACTTCAGGTTATTGTTGAAGTTTGTTATCAAACCCATGTTGCTTTAAGATGGGTAAACGTTTTCCAACTGTTATTTCAATAAAGACCTTCAATGAAGATTCCTTTAAATGTAATAAAAGTAATAATCTTCATTTTAACAGGAGCATTTAAAAATAAAAATGTAATGTTGTACCAAATTATTAAGTGGGAATTGTTTTTCCATCAAATACTTTAATATTCCAGTGACGTTACAAGGTGAATATGTGAGAATTATTTCAATCTAGTGGTTTTTTGGAGATGGATAACTCAACTAAAACAGGATACTAGATTCATAGCAATAGACAGAGGGCAATATTGAACAAAATCCCCTGCTGACTGAAGATACTGCAAGACCAGATGAGCTCAGAAACCTCAATTTTATTTCAAAGCTTTTACAGCCTTTGTAGAGATTCCTGTGACATGGAACCCAGACAGAGTTTATACAAATACAGCCCATATTCACTTGCATGCTTGGTCCCCCCTTGGAGCAGTCTGATGCCCTTGCACATGAAGGGCCAGACTTTGAAAGGTATTCAGCATCCACAGTTAGGGCTCAATTTTCAGAGTGGCTCATTTCCCATCTAGGCACCTAAATTAAGTGGCCAGAATTTTCAAAAATGCTCAGCACTTTGCAGCTGCATTGAGCTGGCTGATCTCTTTTGAAAATGTGGCCGCTTACCTGACTGGAAATTAACCCTTTCAAAAATCTGGCTGTAAGTGTGGTGCTGAGCCCTGCTGAAAATTCTAACCCTAGACCCAGACCGTAACAGGTCTCCCGAGAGTCTTCTTTGCTTGACTCCAATAGGAGCTGCAGTTCCTTTTTCTGGAGAAACTCGGCTCTTTTCAAGGCCAAGCCTGTACCCCTATAATACAATCCCTAGCCCTCTTAGTCTTTTTTGCATTCTGGTCATGAGTTTCTTCACCTTTTCACACTTCACAGGCAGACCTTTTACATCCTTATTCTTTTAAATAATGGTTATTGTGTTCAGCAGCCATTCAAATCAGACCACAGTGATATCACTTACAATAACTTTCCCAGAAGGTATTTAAAACAGCTTTTTATTTTACCTCAGGACCAAGATATAATCACACAGCAGAAAAACAGCAAAACTATAATTCATGAGTTTATTCCTAAGCCTAAATCTTGCTGAACTGGTTTTCGTTATGTACTAAAATAAATAAGATAATTTACTACTGTGGAAAGCAGACTTTTATTTATTTCTTCACTGGCCCAACAGCTTCCACTGAACTCAATGAGGGTTTTGCCATAGACTCCACTGGGAGCAGGATAAAGCCCCAGTATAGGCCATTCATTAACTGTGTAAAGATCTGCTGAGTCCAGCATCAGCTGCATTAGACTCAAAGGACAAGGGAGTGGTTGGACAAAGATGGGGCACAGGCAGCATCCAGTAAAGAGTAGTTGACAGCACTGCTGTGTGTGCTTTCCCAGGGCTCTGAGACACGCTGTGTCTGACCCTGATCTCAGTTACACCAGTTTTAAACTGATGTAATTCCATTGATTTCAGTGTTCCATTGGCAGTAAGTAATGTAGCTAGCAGGCAGAGTTGTAAGAAACAGGTTTTATTAAATATACTGTGAGGCCAGTAGCGTTACATGCTCAGGCTCTGCCATCTCTTCCAATCTCTCCCAGGGCTACTCTGCTGAGCCTTTCATCTCAAACCCAAACACAGCTCTCCTGAACCCTAATCTTCCTCTCTGATTTCACTCACCAAACTATGTTCACTGTAGTTAATCTTGAGTTACAAAGGTCTGGGTGGCCAATCATGCCCAACATCTCTGCTTCAGACACAGAAACTTCAAGGAGCTGTTTTTATCCTTAGTCCCACCACATGCGGCAATGGCTTACAGCCATAATCTTGCCCAAAGTTCTACATTTATTTAAAAGGACAATGACTCATTGTCCACAAATTGTGCAGCAGGTGGTTGTTTTCAGTCAAATGCAGTCCTGGCATAAATGGGTGCAATGCCATTGATCTTAGTTGATACCAAGGATGAACTGGGCTCTTTGCTTGTAGTGAATGCAGACTGTGGACATTTGAGGGCAGAAACGCAAACACCCATGACTGCTAGAGAATGACTGTTGCAGGAAGGTAGATTTTCTTGGCAATTCTCCAGATTCACGTTACTGTAATTCAGCACAATCAAGTACTCAAATCTCAGCCCCTCGAATGGCAGAGGTATACCACTGCCATTCAGATACGGAAAGCATTTTGCTGAGCTATCTCATCTGCAACTTCGATATTAGGATACACAGAATATAAAATTTCTTCAGCACATCTCTAGTTACCCTAAATAACTAGCTAAGAAATTTGAGATGATGGTAGAACAAAGAATTAATAGAACAAAAAAAAAGTTTAATATATTTTACAACTTTCTTTATGCTAGAGAGCGGGGGAGAAAAACAACATTTTAAGTAAAAAGAAAAGGAGTACTTGTGGCACCTTAGAGACTAACCAATTTATTTGAGCATAAGCTTTCATGAGCTACAGCTCACTTGCATCCGATGAAGTGAGCTGTAGCTCACGAAAGCTTATGCTCAAATAAATTGGTTAGTCTCTAAGGTGCCACAAGTCCTCCTTTTCTTTTTGCGAATACAGACTAACACGGCTGTTACTCTGAAACCTAACATCTTAAGTGTTGCTCTGTTTTTCCATGAGGTTGTCTGCTTTTATAGGTGGTGTGTAGTTGCAAGATCCGAAGCTGAAAGTTACATGTAGCGTGGAACTAAGACATTCAACCTGCCTGGGCAGAACCTGACCCACTGCTCATGCATGCTCATAATACAGTCACTCACAAAATGGACTGGTAGATAGGTAGATGGTAAAATGATGTTAGCAGCCTGAGTTAAGATACATAAAATGCGCAAATGAAAAGGTAAAACTGTAACGTTAGCATTTACTTACTATACTACACTACTTATGGGAAAGGATGCTTATATGTCTTTACCTTTTTAGTGTCATAAATTAAAAATTCTTGCTGTGAGTACAGGAGGGATTCATAGTTTCTCATTTTAATTAGCAAAAAATTTGACACCCTAAATTAGTGTGGATTCTACAATATAATAAAACATTCAACTACAGGGCAGTTTAATTTAGAGGACTCTCTTTGAGGATATTTATTCTGAAGTTGATGCATTCAAGAGAGCTAAATTTTGGCTATGCGCATGCAGATGCTCATACACCGAAGAAAAGCATAAATATATGCCCTGCCAGAAGAGGTCAAAAGATGGCTACTTCTACCTGGCCTGAAGTTAGTCACAGACAGGTCACTTCTCTAGTTCTCCATGACAGAAGATGCAGAAATGTACAAGCGCATAATCAAGTTGCCAGACAGTGCTGAAAACACAAAATGCCCCACCCTGACTAACCCATAAACTCTATGTGTAACCCCTTTATCAAAAACACAATAAATAAGAAAGTTAGGCATGTGTTTCCCCATTTTATGTCTGAGGGATTCAGACACTTCCTTCTCATACACCATAATTTAGCTACAGAATTTTCTCTGTATGAAAGATTGCTAGAGAATTTCCAGTATATGGAGCCTGGAATCAGGTGAGATTGCACATGGGTCCTAATTATTGCCAGCCCAGAAATATCCACCTGATCTGCCTTTCAGTAATCTGTCTCTTTGATTCCACAGTGATGGGCACTCCAGAAATATCATCAAGAAAGAATTCTGTTTCCAGTTCCAGCTTAAACCAAGAAATACAGAACTGCGGTAAGTAAACTCTTGAAGGTTTGACGGTTCAGTTCTTTTAAGTATCCCACTATTTAGAGACTTATCTGACCTATTGTGAACTCATGGGTCTACAAAACAGTGCTGCAAATCCCACAAGAACAGACTCCTGAGATTTCTGGTCCTATGACTTTTGCCAAGCTTTTCAGCTTCCAGTTCTTGCTGGACTCAAGAAGGGAAGAAAGGTACAGACACATAGAACAATGGACAGAGAAAAAGAAGAAACTCATTTGAACCTCACAAAATACTTTGGTTTTATTTCCCCATATGGAAAGTTCTATAAAATCTAATAGAAAATTAAATTTATAGGAACATCCAGAAAACTTCTAGAAAAGATATAATTTTCAATTATATTCCATTGGTTTTTAGAATAATGTATGTAAAACTATTACATTCTCTAGGAGTTTTGCTTGCAAAAAATTTATTTTTAATTGGTCTTGTATCCTTTTTTCTTCTTTTATGCAGAATAAAGTCCCGACAGTATATATTTTAAGGAGATTTTTCCTGTTTTTTTATCTTATAAATATCAGGAGTGAAAAGATTGGAATTCCTGTATTTTTGGAGGATCACCGTGAGGTATAAGGAGAGTTTATTGCATCTCTTAGCACCTTAACAGAAGGGATGAGAATGTTGCATATTTAACAAAAAGTCTTCTTTTATTTAAAATTGGTCATTGGAATTAAACAGGTGTTAATGAAACCAATAAAAAATCCCCCAGTGTTTTAAATAGCTTCACTAAAAATCTCTTCCCCTGCTAATAACTCAACTTTCACTTGTAATGTTACCATTTCACTAGTTTCTCAGTCATGAAGTCTTCCAGCCTGGGTGGGACCTGAATTTCTACTGTTAATTTAAAAAATAAATAAAATAAAAATGGAAAATAACTCTAAAAAGTAATAAATCAAGAACCCAAGTCCAATTCTGTTTTCTTTGCAGGTCACCTTTAAGAGTGAGTTTAAGTGATGGAAAAGGTTCTTCTGATCAGTTCTTATTTCATCAAAACTGATTTTTTTGTATCTGTGCAATTTCATAACTATTGTAAGTACTTGTTGGTATGAAGAAAAAAAGTTAATTCTGATCCAGATCTGATCTTCCCTAAGCAATTAGAGCATTTGGATCTTGGGGTGTAGTTCACCTCCATCTTCAGTTCAGATATTACTTTCCCCATTTCATTCTGATCTATTCATAAAAGGAATTTCATGTACAGTAAGATATTTTTGTTCAAGTGAAAGAGTATGTTATTTATAAAACATACTCACTTTTCCAACCTAAAGGGAAAAATTGGACCTTTTGACTTTCCAAGTTTCCAGATGTGAAATTTCAGATCAAGCACAAAACTAGAACAAACATTTTTATGGGCCAGGTCTTCACCTCTCATCCTTTCCTTACAGCTGCCAATAAATTGTGAAAAAATAGCCCTGGTTGTTTCTGAGGATGCTGCCTCAGAAATACTGTAGCAAGTCCTGAGTGGCCTTTGACTTTTTAGTGTTTCTTGGAGTGGAAGGATTAAGAGCTGTCAAGGCTCCTTCCCTACGCTGAACTCTAGGGTACAGATGTGGGGACCTGCATGAAAACCTCCTAAGCTTACTTTTACCAGCTTAGGTTAAAACTTCCCCAAGGTACAGACTATTTTACCTTTTGCCCTTGGACTTTATCGCTGCCACCACCAAACGTCTAACAGGTATATAACTGCGAAAGAGCCCATTTGGAAACGTCTTTTCCCCCAAAATCCTACCAAACCTTACACCCCCTTTCCTGGGGAAGGTTTGATAAAAATCCTCATCAATTTGCATAGGTGAACACAGACCCAAACCCTTGGATCTTAAGAACAATGAAAAAGCATTCCGATTCTTAAAAGAAGAATTTTAATAGAAGAAAAAGTAAAAAGAATCACGTCTGTAAAATCAGGATGGTAAATACCTTACAGGGTAACCAGATTCAAAACATAGAGAATCCCTCTAGGCAAAACCTTAAGTTACAAAAAGACACAAAAACAGGAATCTACATCCCATTCAGTACAGCTTATTTTCTCAGCCATTTAAAGAAATCAGAATCTAACGCATATCTAGCTAGATTACTTACTAAGTTCTAAGACTCCAGTCCTGTTCTGTCCCTGGCAAAAGCATCACCTAGACAGAGTGAGCCTTTGTTTCTCCTCCACTCCAGCTTTTGAAAGTATCTTGTCTCCTCATTGGTCATTTTGGTCAGGTGCTAGCGAGGTTATCCTAGCTTCTTAACCCTTTACAGGTGAAAGGGTTTTTCCTCTGGCCAGGAGGGATTTTAAAGGTGTTTACCCTTCCCTTTATATTTATGACAAGAGCGGGTAAGAGTAGGGAAGGAATAAACAAACAAACAAACAGGACAAGCTATTCTTTCCCTGTTTAACAGTAACATCTGATAAAAGAACAAGGCTACTAAAGACCTGATCCAAACCCCATTGATGTAAAAAGTTTTTCCATTGACTTCAATGGGAGTTGGACTGAAATAATTTTACCTACTTTATGCATCAACCATATGTGAGGCAATGAAAATCTTATTTCACCAATATCCTTATGCTGTGCTATATTGCAGTATAATTTCATACACTTACAGCTCTGACATCAAACATATATTCTGTATATTAGTGTGTCCTTCTTGATCTTCTGTAGATATTTTCCAAGCACTGACTTGGCTTGGGAGACAGCTTCTCAGATGATAGAGATATAGAGGTACTCATATGTGCAGGGGTAGGCTTTTGGTACATACAAATTGGGCAAAAGAATCTGCCTCCTTTTACTAACATATGCTTACTATTTGGGCATGTAGTGCTGTGCTATGCTGCTGGGATTTCTAGCAGATGGTATCCACCCCTTTTTATTAGCTCTTCAAAAATCTGTTTATCCAGACACCACCCTTGCCTCATTCAGATTCCTTCTTAAAGACAGTTCTTGCTGCAAAGCCTACAAGAAGTGAACTAATTTTGCCAAAGTACATGGCTTGAGTCATCCCAGGTGATCTTATTTAACTCTGCCCAAGCTCACCTCCCCTTCCCAGCCCTTTGTTCTCTTCCTCAGTGGTTGTGTCATGCCCAAGTTCTATATAGTAAGCTCTTCAGATCAGCAACTATTAATGACTATCTGTTCGGTGAGCTCCCTAGCAGCAATTCTGGCATAATATAAATAATAAAAATAATAATGAAGGGTGCCCAATTATGCCATGATTATTCTCTTTGAATAGTACCTTACTTTGTGAGTAGCCCCATTGATTTCAGTTAAAAAAAGGTAGTTTCTTTTCCTCAGTTTGTACCTATCAAAATTTCATCCTGTACATGTGAATATTGATTTCAATGGGCCTACTACTCCACATGAGTGGCAGAGTCTGGCTCTAAATAAATAAGGAGATTTTAGTAAATAATGTTTATGGGTGTAATGTCCAAGAGGTTTTGTAAAAGTCTTGAGATGGTTTACAAAGTCACAGGACACCACAGAGGGAGGACATGAAAGCATACTATTTAAGATGGCAGAAATCTTGTGAAATCAGCTGATTTGTATGATTTCAGTCATTTGAGGCAGAAAATTCATGAGAAAAACTAACGTGTGAAATATCAGCTTTGTGAAATCTGAATCCAAACTTTCGCTCTGACCCAGCTTTCTGCCAGAATACTAACATAAACCTAATCCAGATTCAAGAGTGACATCCGAGGTTTAGCCATGCAAATTTTCTTGAATATCTCTTAAATCAACAAGATAGGAAACTCAGATGATTACGGCTGAAATTCTGCCTTTAATTGGTGCTTGGATATTGTGGCCAATATATAGTTCTTTACCAGGGTTTGTGCATTTCAGAAAAGCATTTTAACAATTTCTCCCTCATAAATTACTAATGTCTATAAATTACTAATGTCTATAAATGTCAATAACAAATGTAATCATGGAAAACATATTCCGCCCCGGGAAACCTGACACTGGTTAAATCACATCTTAGCTGGGTTGTTGGTTGTTCTAATATCTTTATATATACAGAAAAACAAAAGGAGTGTATTGTTAGTGAGCTTGGTATCATAATATACCCTAGGGTAATGCTTCCTGGAATGTGAACCATGACAATTAGGAAAGATAGTTCGAACACTGTCATTTCCTTCATTGGGTCACAGAATATTAATAGATGTTTAACAAAACATCTTATAACAAAAGATACAAGTAAGATCTTAGGTGCTCAAAATGATCAGAAATCAGAAGTGAGGAAGAATAAACTATTTCTCTCTTATCTGGGATTTTGAATGTTTATTCTTGCTTTCTGATAAAAGGCATTTTCTCAGACACCCACTCCTTAGCTGTCTTCCCTGTTTTTACACCCTACTTTATATATACTAAACTACTTACCGGAAAGGATGCTTATGTGGCAGCCGCCATCTTGATCAACCCTGGGGACTGAACAAAAATAGCCTGAGCTGAAAGCATGAGAGTCTATAACTTGAGTTAAAGACCCAGCCTCTTAAGTCACTAGGTGCCCCACATCCTCTTTGGATCAAGCACTGAGGGGGACACACACCACACACTGACCAATGGGTTACTTAATTCTTCGTGACACAGGAAGCTCATCCCAAGCCTATAGCAGTTTGAATCCTGGATGAGGTCCCACTTATATGATGGCTGCCATCATGGCTGAAACCAGGGAATGAAGTAGGGACCCCTCCAGAACTAAAATCATATGGCTGTACAGGTTGAGCTAAAAAAAAACACTCTCTGAAGTTGGGAAACTAACAGATTCACCTCTTCTAGGACACAGTAACACACATTGATCAGTGGATTACATCAGGATTACTTTTTTTTAAATGGACTTGTGAACAGTCTCAGAATAGAATTTGATATACAAGACTATATTAGGCTGGGGATTGGTTTAAATTTATCTTGTGGGACTTAAGGGATATTGATAGAATTCAAGGGAAAGTGCCAACAAGTATTACAGGACAGGCACTGAGGTTGTTCCCTAAACCTGCATATCTCGTTAGATCTGACCTATTTTAGGGTATCAAAAGAGTGCAGGAGAACCTATAAGGATGAGCATGACTTCTATACTGAACTGTTTTCTTCCTCTCCTACGATACAGCATGGCTTTCTGTGGAGGCACAATTCAACCTGCAGCTGCACCAAAATCTCCTGGAGTGTGGTTTACAGGGGTGCAGCCATGGAGCAGTGTTACTGCTTGCCTGCCCAACAGTAACCTCTGTGCAGATTTCTACTTGAAAAGCTGCCCAGACCCAAGTGTTGCTGTTCCCCAGCTCTTCCCCTTCCTATGTTGGTTGTGCCTCCCTTCCCCCAAGTGCTCTAAGGGTGTACGTCTACACAGAATAAAAGACCCATGGCACTGAGTCTCAGAGCCCAGGTCAGCTGACTCAGGCTCATGGGGCTTGGGCTACATGGCTAAAAATAGCAATGTAGACGTTCAGGCACAGGTTGCAGCCTGGGCTCTGAAACCCTGTGAGGAGGGGAGGGCTTTGGAACCCACGTCTGAAGTCTATATTGCTCTTTTTAGCCCCACAACCCCAGGCCCATGAGCCTAAGTCAGCTGATCCAGGCTCTTGGACTTGATTCTATTTTATTGCTGTGTAGATGGATCCTGGGAGACTAGAGACTCCATAAAAGAGACTTCCTGGGTCTTTATGTTGGAGATGGTGGGGAAATGTAAGAAAGTTGCTCTCCCCACCCCCTTTTCTAGCAGGGTGGTTTCTTAGGAGCATTTTGCTACTCTCCATTTTGCATGATGCAAGATAACATGTGACCCATTGTATGTAACTTTACTGAGACATGGTATTGTCTTTGTTACGGGAGATGCTGTTACTGAGATCACTGTGTAAACTAAAGAGATTACCACACAAAGTATTGAAGAGTACTGTGTTAGCAGAATTATAAAACAAAGATGCAGATTTCGTAGAATGCATATCTGCAGCAAAATAATTATTATTGTTATGCAAATAGTAGTCTCAGTAGAGTACATGCTTTAAAATAATACAGTATACATTTATTACACTTACAGTATTCAGTGCTAACTTTGATCAGATTCTACGGCTAAACACATCTTGCAAACTTTGTGCCATTGGCTGATGGTTAGGAACACAAGCCCAAAATACAGATGAGCATGGAAAACTGTAAGACTTTCTAAGATAAGAATTTGTGTTTTTGTGGATGCATTTATTTCCCTTTGATAAGTAGTAGCATGTTTTATAAATTCTCCTCTCTAGCCTGCTTTGCCTTTGACTTCAGATAAGGCTTTGTCCTGCAAGATGCTCTTGGAGGTGCTGAGAATAGTTGCTTAACGCGAGGTAGGATCTTTCTGCATCATATTGAGCAAAACATACTGTTGTTTACTACTGCACCCAAGTAAGATTTGCTCATCACCAAAGTGGGGATTCTGCCAGAGGCTACTGAGATGATGTAGGTGAGAAACTAGGAGTTAAAATACTTAAGTGTGATTTGGTATATGGAAATAAAGGGCTTAGCAGCCAGTGGCCGTAAAAAGATTACTCTAAGACTCTCCAACCTGCCACACAAGAGTGCCACAGAACCCAAGGACTGGACCAGCTTGCTATCAAATATGTGGAGCGTTGGCCATAAGGGAATGTGTTTCTGACTAAACAAGCCACGAACTAAAACATTTGAAGCCTTTGCTTTTGACTGCTGTTATTCTCTTTAGAGGTTTGCATTTTTTCAGCATAGCTGTACTATATTGCATGATGCTCTTACATTTAGCTTGTTTGAAGACAGTGCCACTGGCAAGCTAGATTTCTGCTTGTCTGTCTTGTCAAGGAAATCAACATTTAAGGCCGACTTCTGCCCTTATTCACAACTCCTTTGACCCACGTAGCTGCATGGGAAGTAAATCAGGGCAGAATTTGGCTCTACATAATTAATTGTACTACTGAAATCACACAGGAAGTGCCATTCAACTTGAGTAAGGGGGCCGAATCCAGCCCTCGGAAAGAGACAAATAGGACTGGATTGTGATTGTAGGCTGTCAGAAATATAAAGGGAAGGGTAAACCCGTTTAAAATCCCTCCTGGCCAGAGGAAAAATCCTCTCACCTGTAAAGGGTTAAGAAGCTAAAGGTAACCCGCTAGCACCTGACCAAAATGACCAATGAGGAGACAAGATACTTTCAAAAGCTGGGAGGAGGGAGAGAAACAAAGGGTCTCTGTGTCTGTCTATATGTTGCTTTTGCTGGGGATAGACCAGGAATGGAGTCTTAGAACTTTAGTAAGTAATCTAGCTAGGTATGTGTTAGATTATGATTTCTTTAAATGGCTGAGAAAAGAATTGTGCTGAATAGAATGACTATTTCTGTCTGTGTGTCTTTTTTGTAACTTAAGGTTTTGCCTAGAGGGATTCTCTATGTTTTGAATCTAATTACCCTGTAAGGTATCTAACCATTCTGATTTTATAGGGGTGATTCCTTTACTTCTATCTACTTCTATTTCTATTAAAAGTCTTCTTGTAAGAAAACGGAATGCTTTTTCATTGTTCTCAGATCCAATGGTTTGGGTCTGTGGTCACCTATGCAAATTGGTGAGGATTTTTACCAAACCTTTCCCAGGAAGTGGGGTGCAAGGGTTGGGAGGATTTTGGGGGGTAAGACGTGTCCAAACTACGTTTCCCAGTAAACCCAGTTATAGATTGGTGGTGGCAGTGGATATTCCAAGGACAAAGGATAAAATTAATTTGTACCTTGAGGAAGTTTTAACTTAAGCTGGTAAAAGTAAGCTTAGGTGGTTTTCATGCAAGTCCCCATATCTGTACCCTAGAGTTCAGAGTGGGGGAGGAACCTTGACATAGGCACAGCCCAAAATGAGGGGTGATGGGTACCACTTGGCAAGAATTCTGAGTGGCTCACACACACACCTTTGAGTCACAATTCCTTCCCTTGCTCCAGGGCAATGGGGGTGGGAGAGAGCACAGCAGTTTACTGCTTGCCTCCTGTAGAAGAAAGAAATTATGCCTCTGCTGATGACACAGCATCAGCACACAGGGGAGTGCGCCCCTATGGCTCTTACAGGGGAGGTGGTCTCTTCTTGTTGCTCCTGAACAACAAAAGGGTCCTGAGGTTGGGAGTTGCTGAAGAGACTCATGTCCATACCTTGTTCTCTATCACCATCAAAATAGACAACTTCAGCCCATCCTCTGAGCTAAGGGTCTGTATAGACATGGATATCCCCATAGGCCTGCTTGTTTCTTACAACAGCCACCATCATTGAACCCTCCTCTGCTCTTTGCAAAAGTGGGTAAGTATTATTATCCCTATATTATAGATGGAGAAACTAAGGGACAGAGACATTAAGTGATTTGCCCACAGTCTGATAACTCAGAATCAGGGGCAGAGCTAGGAAATGTAGCTATAAAATGTAGGCCTTCTGATGAAGACCTCTGCTCTAACCACTAGACATGCCAGCTCTGTGGCATATGTACAAGCTGTCTGTCACCACGGTAAGATTCTGTCAATAAGTCTTTGATTACATGTGAATCCTAATCCTAAAGGTTATTCACTTTTTGCATATTCATGTAAAATGTCTGATTGTTAAGGCAAAATCAAGCCTTTGCTTCCTCTATAAATATTTGTGCAATGACCCAGAATGACTGGCCAACATGCCTGCCAACACTCCATTAGATGTCATCCCATTTTACAATTAACTATTATCGTTTGATAACCTCTTGGGGTTAAGAATACAGATGTAAGATTTCTAATGGGAATACTTCATATTAGAAGCATGTTTCCCTTGAGAATGACATCTCCTCAGGGACACATATTTCAAATATTTTGGCCATCATATTTTGAAAGCTTCTTCATAAATACAAAACATGCTTTTTGTCTTGAAAGAGCTATTCTATTTGCCTCAAGTAAACAAACTATCATTTAACTCTTTTTAAAAACCTAGAACAAAAAAGTATCACGGGAAACAAAGCAATGGAAAATAATGTAATCAATGAAGTAAGCATGTATATTTTGTATATAATGTGTATATTATATGAAATAGTTTAATTCTTTTTACTTTGAGGGGATGTGTTGTCATTTTTGTGACAGTGCACTGTAAAAATCTTTAGGTAGTGGGGCCTGAACCAAAACTTCTGATCTGAACATCCAGATTTTGCAGAAGTTTGGATCTAGGTTCAGATCTGAAGTTCATAGCTAAGTCTCTATCCACAGTATATACTTATCCAAACTAAAACCTTAGGACTGAACCCTCCCCCAAACTTTGGGGAAGATCGGACAGCCAAACATGGGCTCAATCTTTGTTTATAAAGGATGGATTTTCATCAGTTAACAATCATGGGAGTTGCAGTTTTTAACTCTGCAGTAAACATAAATACCATTTGGAAAAACTGAAGCCAAGTCAGTGACTGTCAGTTAAGAGTGTAAAAGGCCCCACTGTTATGTAAATAAATGAATATCAAAGGGTAAATAAGGTGGAATATTTGTCAGTAGTTTATCCGGGTTTCTTCTTTGTTGTTCGCAAAAAGAAAAGGAGTACTTGTGGCACCTTAGAGACTAACCAATTTATTTGAGCATGAGCTTTCGTGAGCTACAGCTCACTTCATCGGATGCATACCGTGGAAACTGCAGCAGACTTTATATACACACAGAGAATATGAAACAATACCTCCTCCCACCCCACTGTCCTGCTGGTAATAGCTTATCTAAAGTGATCATCAGGTTGGGCCATTTCCAGCACAAATCCAGGTTTTCTCACCCTCCACCCCCCCACACAAATTCACTCTCCTGCTGGTGATAGCCCATCCAAAGTGACAACTCTTTACACAATGTGCATGATAATCAAGTTGGGCCATTTCCTGCACAAATCCAGGTTCTCTCACCCCCTCACCCCCCTCCCAAAAACCACACACACAAACTCACTATCCTGCTGGTAATAGCTCATCCAAAGTGACCATTCTCCCTACAATGTGCATGATAATCAAGGTGGGCCATTTCCAACACAAATCCAGGTTTTCTCACACACCCCCCACCCCCATACACACACAAACTCACTCTCCTGCTGGTAATAGCTCATCCAAACTGACCACTCTCCAAGTTTAAATCCAAGTTAAACCAGAACATCTGGGGGGGGGGGGGGGGGTTAGGAAAAAACAAGAGGAAATAGGCTACCTTGCATAATGACTTAGCCACTCCCAGTCTCTATTTAAGCCTAAATTAATAGTATCCAATTTGCAAATGAATTCCAATTCAGCAGTTTCTCGCTGGAGTCTGGATTTGAAGTTTTTTTGTTTTAAGATAGCGACCTTCATGTCTGTGATTGCGTGACCAGAGAGATTGAAGTGTTCTCCGACTGGTTTATGAATGTTATAATTCTTGACATCTGATTTGTGTCCATTTATTCTTTTACGTAGAGACTGTCCAGTTTGACCAATGTACATGGCAGAGGGGCATTGCTGGCACATGATGGCATATATCACATTGGTGGATGTGCAGGTGAACGAGCCTCTGATAGTGTGGCTGATGTTATTAGGCCCTGTGATGGTGTCCCCTGAATAGATATGTGGGCACAATTGGCAACGGGCTTTGTTGCAAGGATAAGTTCCTGGGTTAGCGGTTCTGTTGTGTGGTATGTGGTTGTTGGTGAGTATTTGCTTCAGGTTGCGGGGCTGTCTGTAGGCAAGGACTGGCCTGTCTCCCAAGATTTGTGAGAGTGTTGGGTCATCCTTTAGGATAGGTTGTAGATCCTTAATAATGCGTTGGAGGGGTTTTAGTTGGGGGCTGAAGGTGACGGCTAGTGGCGTTCTGTTATTTTCTTTGTTAGGCCTGTCCTGTAGTAGGTAACTTCTGGGAACTCTTCTGGCTCTATCAATCTGTTTCTTTACTTCTGCAGGTGGGTATTGTAGTTGTAAGAAAGCTTGACAGAGATCTTGTAGGTGTTTGTCTCTGTCTGAGGGGTTGGAGCAAATGCGATTGTATCGCAGAGCTTGGCTGTAGACGATGGATCGTGTGGTGTGGTCAGGGTGAAAGCTGGAGGCATGCAGGTAGGAATAGCGGTCAGTAGGTTTCCGGTATAGGGTGGTGTTTATGTGACCATTGTTTATTAGCACTGTAGTGTCCAGGAAGTGGATCTCTTGTGTGGACTGGACCAGGCTGAGGTTGGTGGTGGGATGGAAATTGTTGAAATCATGGTGGAATTCCTCAAGGGCTTCTTTTCCATGGGTCCAGATGATGAAGATGTCATCAATATAGCACAAGTAGAGTAGGGGCTTTAGGGGACGAGAGCTGAGGAAGCATTGTTCTAAATCAGCCATAAAAATGTTGGCATACTGTGGGGCCATGCGGGTACCCATAGCAGTGCCGCTGATCTGAAGGTATACATTGTCCCCAAATGTGAAATAGTTATGGGTAAGGACAAAGTCACAAAGTTCAGCCACCAGGTTAGCCGCGACATTATCGGGGATAGTGTTCCTGACGGCTTGTAGTCCATCTTTGTGTGGAATGTTGGTGTAGAGGGCTTCTACATCCATAGTGGCCAGGATGGTGTTATCAGGAAGATCACCGATGGATTGAAGTTTCCTCAGGAAGTCAGTGGTGTCTCGAAGGTAGCTGGGAGTGCTGGTAGCGTAGGGCCTGAGGAGGGAGTCTACATAGCCAGACAATCCTGCTGTCAGGGTGCCAATGCCTGAGATGATGGGGCGCCCAGGATTTCCAGGTTTATGGATCTTGGGTAGTAGATAGAATATCCCAGGTCGGGGTTCCAGGGGTGTGTCTGTGCGGATTTGATCTTGTGCTTTTTCAGGAAGTTTCTTGAGCAAATGCTGTAGTTGCTTTTGGTAACTCTCAGTGGGATCATAGGGTAATGGCTTGTAGAAACTCATGTTGGAGAGCTGCCGAGCAGCCTCTTGTTCATATTCCGACCTATTCATGATGACAACAGCACCTCCTTTGTCAGCCTTTTTGATTATGATGTCAGAGTTGTTTCTGAGGCTGTGGATGGCATTGTGTTCCGCATGGCTGAGGTTATGGGGCAAGTGATGCTGCTTTTCCACAATTTCAGCCCATGCACGTTGGCGGAAGCACTCTATTTAGAAGTCCAGTCTGCTGTTTCGACCTTCAGGAGGAGTCCACCTAGAATCCCTCTTTCTGTAGTGTTGGTAGGGAGACCTCTGTGGATTAGTATGTTGTTCAGAGGTATTTTGGAAATATTCCTTGAGTCGGAGACGTCGAAAATAGAATTCTAGGTCACCACAGAACTGTATCATGTTCGTGGGGGTGGAGGGGCAGAAGGAGAGGCCCCGAGATAGAACAGCAGCTTCTGCTGGGCTGAGAGTATAGTTGGATAGGTTAACAATATTGCTAGGTGGGTTGAGGGAACCATTGCTGTGGCCCCTTGTAGCATGTAGTAGTTTAGAAAGTTTAGTGTCCTTTTTCTTTTGTAGAGAAGCAAAGTGTGCGTTGTAAATGGCTTGTCTAGTTTTAGTAAAATCCAGCCACGAGGAAGTCTGTGTGGAAGGTTGGTTTTTTATGAGAGTATCCATTTTTGAGAGCTCATTCTTAATCTTTCCCTGTTTGCTGTAGAGGATGTTGATCAGGTGATTCCGCAGTTTCTTTGAGAGCGTGTGGCACAAGCTGTCAGCATAGTCTGTGTGGTATGTAGATTGTAATGGATTTTTTACCTTCAGTCCTTTTGGTACGATGTCCATCTGTTTGCATTTGGAAAGGAAGATGATGGCTGTCTGTATCTGTACAAGTTTTTTCATGCAGTTGATAGATTTCCACTCCATACGGCTAAATGCATGCCTTGCATAATGACAGGTTTCAGAGTAACAGCCGTGTTAGTCTGTATTCGCAAAAAGAAAAGAAGTACTTGTGGCACCTTAGAGACTAACCAATTTATTTGAGCATGAGCTTTCGTGAGCTACAGCTCACTTCATCGGATGCATACCGTGGAAACTGCAGCAGACTTTATATACACACAGAGAATATGAAACAATACCTCCTCCCACCCCACTGTCCTGCTGGTAATAGCTTATCTAAAGTGATCATCAGGTTGGGCCATTTCCAGCACAAATCCAGGTTTTCTCGTCTTCTTCTTCACCTCCTCCTCTAATTTATCCCCTTAGCTGTGTGTTGCAGGATTTAGGAAAAGCGAAGAGTAGCAAATTAAAATGAGTAGCATCTACAATGTCACTTGACACTTCCATACTGATTCTGGTTTCCATTACATCAGTGTAAATAAGGAGTGACTTCACTGATGTCAATGCAGTTACACTGGGGTGGAACTTGTGCATGTGTGCGGAGACTCAAACCCAAGGAGTCACCTTTGATCTCCCAGGATATAGCACGATTTTAAGTAATGTATGTGGAGACAGCTCAATCCGAGAACAAAGGTCTCCAGTTTTTTCTAAACTGGTTGGAAGGATAGATATTTATTATTTCCGGGTACAATCTGGGTCCTTTTATTCAGATTTTATTTGTTACAGGGATTGGATCATGCTTCAGCCTCCCTGGGACAGGAGCACTGGTCTTTCAGTCAAGACAGCTCTTACTGAAGACATTTTTTAATTGATTGTTGCCTTGCTGAGGCTGATGAGAGCAATTCCTTTAAAAAGGTTGGTGGCTGCATTAAGGTGTTTTGTGGGACTTCCTTAATCATAGGTTTCAGAGTAGCAGCCGTGTTAGTCTGTATCTGCAAAAAGAAAAGGAGTACTTGTGGCACCTTAGAGACTAACAAATTACGTAAAAGAATCAATGGACACAAATCAGACATCAAGAATTATAACATTCAAAAACCAGTTGGAGAACACTTCAATCTCTCTGATTACTCGATTACAGACCTAAAAGTGGCAATTCTTCAACAAAAACACTTCAAAAACAGACTCCAACGAGAGACTGCTGAATTGGAATTAATTTGCAAACTGGATACAATTAACTTAGGCTTGAATAGAGACTGGGAGTGGATGGGTCATTACACAAAGTAAAACTATTTCCCCTTGTTTATTTCCCCTCCTCCCCCACTGTTCCTTACACATTCTTGTCAACTGCTGGAAATGGCCCACCTTGATTATCACTACAAAAAGTTCCCCCCTCCCACCCCGCTCTCCTGCTAGTAATAGCTCACCTTACCATACACACTGCA
Source organism: Caretta caretta (assembly GCF_965140235.1). Classification (NCBI taxonomy): domain Eukaryota; kingdom Metazoa; phylum Chordata; order Testudines; family Cheloniidae; genus Caretta; species Caretta caretta. The sequence continues at coordinate 42,653,656 of NC_134207.1, forward strand.
ACGAGAGTGATCAGGTAACACCCACTGTTTCATATTCTCTGTGTATATAAAACCTCCCCACTGTATTTTCCACTGAACGCATCCGATGAAGTGAGCTGTACCTCATGAACGCTTATGCTCAAATAAATTTGTTAGTCTCTAAGGTGTCACAAGTCCTCCTTTTCCTTAATTACAGTTATCGTTTTAGACTGGTTCTAGATACAAACAAGTAAAATGCTAAATCTTCATTCAAAAGATAGCTATATATTTACTACTGTTATCTTACACAAAACCCCACATGAGCTATAAAATCGTTTGGTAATACTAACTTTTCCAAAACTATTAACAATTTAGTTTTAAATATGCCCCTGAGAACAATCTTTTATGTCAACAAATGAATATTTAAAAGACTTTATTAAAAAAACTCTAAGGCTAGTTAAACTTTCAAACCACAATTAAAAGAATGTTGTATGCAGCATGTTATCGTTGCTTTCGTTCTCAGAGATTTATTGTATGCAGCATGTTATCGTTGCTTTCGTTCTCAGAGATTTATAGAATTTCCAAAATGTTTTGATGTAGAATCCTTTCAATATATATATTTACAAGAAACAGGAGTATTTATAATCTTAATCACTAAACAGCAATTAACTGAAGTTTTAGTGTAAAAACTATTTTTAAAAATACCATACCATGATATTTTAAATACCCATTATATATAATTGCATATTGCATAAATTTAGATAGTTTCTACAAAACATTCAGAAGGAAATGGAATTCTATTAGATTTTTGGTTTTATGCATAAAGTCATATATACCTGTTTGTGTGTGAGATAATTTAAAATATAAAACATGTGTCGTAAGAGATGTGCTGAACAGTTCTCAACTAATTCAGAAAGCCACACATTTAGGGTGCTTTACATACCACAAGTGGCACAGACATCTCTCCTATTCCTCTCACTTCAGTTCACCTGATCAGTTCACACCAGACACTAGGTGCTTGAGTCTTCATGCAAGCAGAGGTGAGAACTGCTAAACTGAAAGAAAATCTAAGTGAAAGGGAAAAGCTTTTCTAAGAGCTTTCACATGGCTCCTGTTGCTAGGGAAACCATTTCTTTGTCTGCATGTGGTCAGAGTATTTGCATCTGAAGTCAGATAACGCACGTTGCATCATGTTAACATGAAAGTAAAATATTGGTTGCTTAAAATCTATGACACAAGGAAAAATACTAAAATATAACTTAAAAAATAGTTCCCTGTTTTCTTATTTTGGGGAAAATCTGGAGATTGGATCTGTAGTCTGAGTTATTCTTTTTAGAAAGGATAAGAAATATTGAAGAATCTCTGTCTGCTCTGCAAGTCTGAGATACAGAGAAACTTTTCTGTTTTTATTGTTATGCGTATTTCAGTAGAACTGTCAATTCTTTTTAATTCCTCACCATTGGGTCTGACCCTGCAAAGTACTGAACACCCTGTGTGAGGCTGTCTGCTCTCAACTCCTCTGATGTCAATGGAAGTGAAAGGCGGTCAACTTTCAGTACCAAGACTGGAGCCTAGATAAGTCAAGACCATACAAGGTGGGCTATATCCCTCCTCTCTATCTATCAAGGCATTTATACCACATTTATAAAGCACCTACATCTGCCATTAATTTCAATCTCAGAATCTGTCCCAATGTACATAAAAGGAAATTAAAGCACAACATAGATCTACTTTGGTGTCGTGTGTGGACCTTTCCGTTATAACAAGAATGACAGTCACAATACCAATCAACCTTCTACCATCCCCACAACTCAGAAAAACAAGAACAAAGAAGACCTGAAACAAACAAATAATCCATCCCAAGAAGGTGTCTTTTACACTGAAAAAGGACATGAGCCAGGAACTCGATGAAGACCATTAGAGGCTTTGCTGTTGCTAATCAATTTTACTTGGAAAGTGCTCATACTGAAGAGATGGGCATCAGTCTAAAACCCTAAGATAGACAGAAATTCATAAGAATTGTCCTTAAAGTCCTGAGAAACTTGAAAGTCTTTGAAGATTAAGGGATGATTTGATTAGTCTAAATATCAAAATGAAGAACAAATATTTAATAATGGGCTCTTCACTCTAGCAGAAAAAGGTATAACATGATCCAATGTCTGGGTGTTGAAGCTAGACAAATTCAGATTGGAAATAAGACGTAATTTTTTAACAATGAGAGTAATTAAGCATCAGAGCAATTCACCAAGGGTCATGGTGGATTTTCCATCAGTCACAATTTTAAAATCAAAATTGGATGTTTTTTCAAAAGATATGCTCTTGGAATTATTTTAGGGAAATTCTATGGTCTATATTATACAGGAGGTCAAACAAGATGATCACAGTGGTCCCTTCTGGCCCTGGAATCCATGAATCTATGAATTGTGCATGCACCAGAATGCAGACCAGCAGTACATGAAACATCATTACTATAAGAAAAATAAAGAAAGGCCTATCTGAAAAGCACAGTAAAATACACAGAACACTACTGAATTAGCAGCTTTCATTTACAGGTTTTGAGATCACCAGACAACAGGCTCCACAATTTAGTAAAACAGACTGACTCAAAAGAGGCCTAAAATTACAAAGATGCAGAAACATGGGGAAAGGAAAAAAAACTTCCAAATTTAGTTTAAAAGTACAGATGTCTTTGTTTTTTCATTGGCAATCCTAACACTTTTGCCTTTGGACATTTTATTTTAAAGAAACATCTGTCCAATTTGGACCTGTCATGCTGTGACTGTGATTAGTTAGAGATGTTACAAAAAGCAAAGTTACTCATGCAAGGAAAGCCTATGGATTCAGAATCGCATGATCAAATAGCAGATATAGCAGTGCACTTCAAGATTACAACAAGAGAGTAATAATAAACATTTGCAGTTCTGTCGGAACTTTCATCCAAGGATCTCTAAGCACTCTACAAACATGTAATGAATTAATCTTTCAGAGAGGTGATATAATAAGAATTCATTGTCACCTCTGGGATGGAAAATGACACATATTCAAAAGCATACAGCAACACTATACAACAGCTTAGGGTAGTAAAATAAGGATAGAATCCAGCTGAGACTGCAGGAGGGACTTAAGTAGGCAGCATGTAATTACCAACACTGAGTTTGGCCAGGATATCATATTTAACATCCCCAGTGGTAGGGAAACTGCCATGGGATCTTTATGGTGACAAGTGGTCAGGTAGGAAAATGTTTTATCCAAAAGGCAGCACAGTGTTCTGCTTTACATCTCATCCAAGTGAACTTTGAGCTAAATTCTCCTCTCACTTTACACAAAGCATAAATCCTGCATAAATCCATTGCCAATTCTTGTCTCTGAGTAGAACTACTCCAGATTTACACTCATAACAAGCAGCAGAATTTGGTGTTCCATATCTCTGATACCATCCTGTGGGACTGACGCAGAAGACAAGTATCACCTACCAACATCACTTCCTGTAGTCTCTACAGCAGTCATCATTATGAAGTCAACATACAGTGGTATATAAGCAGCAGTTATTCCTTATTCTAAATAGAGGGAGGTAACACTTTTTGAAGTAAACATTGGGTAAATGTTGACTCTCATGGTGACCACTGCAAGTGCTCCTCTGAGGTGTCTCATTCAGGTACTCACCCAGTTCCTCCTTAGCTTCTGAAAAATTATGGCATCACAGCCAAAGTTTGAGATGAATGAGCTAGATTGGCATATACCTGACTTCTTCTCAGGTGCATGCACCATTAAATACTCTTGCTGAAAGTCCAATTCAAGTAATGTATATTTTGTGTATACAGGATCACTACCCACACTGCCACATTACACTCAATAAATACTGACCCACCCCTCTTCAGGTTCTTCAAGGAAAATGCATAGTATTTTTTTCCATTTGAACTATAATCCTCCACTTGAATGCAAGTGTTGTCATCTCTACTGAATACCAGAGACATGCACAAACTTAAAAATGTGGCAGAATGCCTCTTTTCCTTTTCAATCTCTTATCAAAGGGGTAATAGTCATTCCAAAAATAATTATATAAAAGCCAACGTAAGCTGGTCTTTGTTACACACTATTATATATGAGGGGTTTCCATTGCAATAAACAGGACTTAGCCAACAAAGAGCATAGGCCCACAATCAGCTTTGCATGCTATCAAACCCACTGAACCTTAGCAATATTCAGTGTTTTCTAAAGGGATCGCACATGTCATTATTAAACGCTTTTCACTGTATTGTTTTGAATGGAAATATTTTCCTGTCAAACATTTTCTTTTCAGTTTTCTTCATAAATCATGTATTGATATTGTCTAAGCTACCTAAATTCCTTTTCATTATCGACTTAGAAAACGTATGGGGGAAAGTGAATGGGAGCATCAAAGGGCAAAAGAAGGGAGAGAGTGGACTGACAAATACAGAGAAAGAATTGGAGTGTGTCAGACTTGGAAGCTTTTCAGTCTGACCACTCACATTTTGTATGCAAATGCCTCAAAACGAGAATGAGTGGTACCACAGAGAATAAGGATACATGCACATACCTGATGAGAACATTTGTTTTCCTGAGTTTGAGCACAGATACACCAACTGAAAGCTGGGAATTCTACCAGTTAAGTTAATTTACTTGCTTTACATAGAGTACATTTGGTGAATATTCATTTACTTAAAAGGCTTTCTAGCTCGCTTTCACTGAACTATTTTTGCATTGGTCATTTTCTGTTTTTCAGCTGTTACAAATATTTATCACAGAGTGAGGATCATTTTTTTTCTAGCTTTAAATAGTCCGGAACAGATTGATTAATCTAAACAAACACCCTGATCCTTCAATGTGCTGCAATTGCTTTGTACTACATGGTACACAACAGACTTAAACCCAGCTTAGCCAAACATGCAAAGAGCCAGCATTAGAGCTTTGGCACTATTTCCTCTCCTGGCTGCCAGGGTAGGGGGTCCTGGTCCTGGCTTCCCTGCATCCTGGCAATCCCCTTGAGGATATGCCCCCTTGGGGATGTTGACAGATCTGCTCCTACTACATCTGCCCCCTTGGGGATGTTGATAGATGACGCACTTTGGAGAAGCACTAACTCTAACTTACACTAAGACAGCAATGCCAGCCCAGGATCAACCAGTCCAAAAGGTGACTTAAAGCCACCTTTTCACTTCCCTCTTGAGTTGCACTGTGAGCTCCCCAGCCACAGCTGAGGGTCAGGGCCAATAACTGCATCAGTTTCTGTACCCAAAATAGAGAAGTAATGGAAAAGTTAAAAAACATCTTTATGTAAACCCTTGTGATGGAAAACAGCCGTACAGCAGTTCTCATCCAAGAACATTGTTACAAAGAAGCAGTTTTTTTGATACTACTGTATATGTTATAAAAGTGTTCAACAGCTAAACTCCATTAGAGTTATATTTGTATTACAATACGTTAGGCTGCTCAGGTTGCAAATTCAGCTTTAGCCATTAAAGCTCTTAGAAAGGGTTTGGAGTCAACATGATCAACTCCTACTTGAAACCAGCAGGAGGAAAGGACTTACTCATAAGCTTGAGTGATGTTCATATCTCTGCTGCATCATCCCTCCTTCAGAGTGAGGCTGGCAGAGATGCAAAATGTCAAAGGAGCTGTTGCCCAGGGATCCTGGGGAAACCCCATGTCAGACTCCATAAATCCCCACCTGAACACAGAGAGCCTAGTATTCTCTCAAGACCCCATTTTGCCACATTGGCTTCTGGACAGAACATGGTCTCGGTGACTACCTTTGTCCCCTTTGGTTCCTGGAATTAGTCCATCGGTAAAGGGAGAACCTGGCACACACACTTAGCAGCAGTTTCCCAATTTCATCTCCCTCTAATTGGAGTGTCACCTGAAGCTGAGGTGCTGCATTAACATGGAGGGAGAGAAGCTATGTGGAAGGAGATGATGACATTCCTTTGCATGGGATCCCCCACCCTATTTGGATCTCCATGATTTTGCTCACCTCTGCACTGCACAGTGGAAGGGAACAAAGAGCCCTTCACAATACAATAGGTCACTGGCATGAATCTGAGTCAGGTCAGTAGTGACTAGAGATTGGCTCAAGTTGCAAAGCGTGGATTCAGAGACACAAATTCTTCCCAACTTTGGGGCTGTTCAGATACAGGTTTCTAGTGCGGGCACGTTGCCAAAAGTGTCCAAAGGCCTATGGGTATGTCTATTCTTGGAGCCAGGGGTACAATTCTAACTCACAGAGACTTACTTCTGCTCTGATTGAGCTAGCACATTAAAACCAGTAGTGGAGCCCCATAGTATGGACTGTGGTGAGTGATGGCATGGGCTCGCCATGCCGAGTCCATACCTATGGGGTTCAGGTACATGCCACCGCTCGCCACTATCCATGCGATCCCAGCTACACTATTACTGTGGGCTAGCACAATGAGAGCTGTTGCAAATATGTCTAAGTGAGCTGGAAATCATGCCCCCAGCTCCAGTGTAGACATACACTGCCTGTCAAGTCATTTGTATATAATTAGTTGGATGTCTGAGTCCATTTCCTAGTAAAAAGCTTTCAGCTACAAAAATAGCCAGCACCATTATTACCCTTTTTGGCAGTCTCTGAAAAAAGAGACTAAAACTCAAATACTTAAGGAGAATGAACTGCAGGGGCTCCCCCAGGATAAGGTAGAGCCACAGTGAAGTATAAGTGAAGAAATTTATGCTTGTACTGCCTGAGCCTGTTTTAGGGCTTAATAAAGGACTTCTTACCATGTCTAGTATGACTGCCAATTTCTCTGTCTGCTCATACAGGATCTATGTGCCTAGTGACTATCTTTTTGAGTTCTCCTCCCAGACCCCATTCATGACGACAACACTCCACTGTATATGGCTCAAGTCAACACAGCCGGCAGTCTCAGCTCAAGAGAGGCCTAGGACTGGGATAGCAGGGATGCTTCAGATCAAGACTGACAGTCTGGGCAAAGCTCTGGAGAAAAGCTTTTACTGCCACACAATGCCCACCTTGAGCTAGTGCTGTAAGTTCTTCTTTTCACTTTGATGAACACAATATTCACTTTAAGCTTTTCCAAAGAATCATTTTGACATGGAGCAGCCTATTAAAATCGTATCCTTTGGTCTTAATACTTTCCATCCAAGCTTCTCAAACATTAGTCAGCTGAGCTGCAAACCAAACTGAGGGGACGTGGACACTTCTAGCTAGAGGGATGGTCCCCTGCTGGAGGAGACTACCCAGGCTAGCTCTCATTGAACTAAAAACAGAATGTAGCTGCATCAGTACGAGCAGCAGGAGGGGCTAGCTGGCCCACGGGGTACATGCCTAGAGTCTCTGAAGGACACATACTCAGGGCAGCTACATTCTATTTTCAGCATGCTAGTGGAATGAGAACTACCAGAAGTATTTCTCCTTAACCTAGAAATCACACCCTTAAGTAGAAGTGTAGACATATCCAGAGTTAGGTATTATAAGCCCCACTTTGCAAATGGAAAAATTTAAGCACATCAAGGCTAAACATCTCCTGACTTCCAGTGCCACGTCAGTCTTAACCACAAATGCATACTTCCTCCTAAATTTAAAAAAAAAAAAAAAAAGATAGATGATGTAGTCTATTAGGAGAAGGCTAAAACCACGGAGAAAGTCAGAATGTCAGTCTTCTATTTTCTATTTTCATAGTAGCTCCTCCTCCTATATTGTAAACAATAGGAGAACAAAAGAAGGTGAGTAGCTACAAGAAAGAAAACTAAGCCCTAAATCAGAGTGAGGTGTTATAAAAGAACTGGAAGAAAGAAAGAAAATGATAGCTCATCAGCACTATTCCTTGTTGTTTCAAACAAAGAAGCAGACCTCTCATGTACCAAATAAGAATACACCTTTTCTTGCTCATTGGTAACCAAGATCATCAGACTAAAGACTAGATAAGAGAATGAAGATTTTGCAATTTCCAAAGCCCTTTACAAATCAGATCATTAAGTCACAGGACTCATACATTCATATACAAACACGATCAATGGTTATTTCTCTTTCCTCCTCCACATAAATCAATTTTAGAATGTGTTGTGGAGAAGGAAATTGACATTACCCAACATACAGATGTCCTGAGAACCCTGAAAACTGTTGACTGAGCAAGCTACCTGAGAGATCACCTTTCCCTTCATTTCAAAGCATGTATTCCCTAATTTGGCTAATGCTGAGAGATGTGTCTCTTTATAGGGTCTTGTGTCCCTTCGCCTTTGGAAAACAATGGAAGAGGATTGTATAAAAAACTCTCCAAATTCAAACATATGGAATCTTGTCTGCAATTTGTGTTTGAGAGGAAGAGTTGTTTAAATTATATACATAAATCACACTATTTACATAAATTTTATCTACGGATCTCTGACAGTGACAGTCCATATAAGCTACCATTTTTACCATATGCAGCCTATGAAACCTAGCCCTCACAACTTTTGTCATGAGAACAGAACAGTTGCTGTGCTGTTTTTGTTCTTGGCACATTCCTTTAACTAAATCATAATAGCTACATTTCCTTTCTAGTTAATGTGAATTTACTGCTGATGAAAGGTACCAGATTAGCAACTCTGGAAACTGAAGTCTGCTGTTTATCCAGAGAACTAGCACAATATATGTAATGGGAGTGCAAATTACCACCCCACCAAAGTGCCTCAAAACTGACATGCCGTAGACACTTCTAAAGGCAAACAAGTAGTTCATATTCCATGTCTATTTAGTTCTTATCCTCTTTGGTGAATTTGCCAACAAGGGTGCCAACTGGATCCAACTGAAAAATTGGATCAACTTTTTAAAAACATTTTTAATTAAAATTTCACCCTGATTTTATATCAAAATTTCAACAAAACCATTTCATTGTAATTCAGAATTTTGAAAACTTGCAGCCAGCTTCAAATGGCTATTGTAGTGCCAAGAGGTTGCTTTTGATATATAATTATTAGCGTAATTTTAACCTCACGTCTAGTCTGAGAAATGTGGCATTTTTCATTTGACATTTTCAAAAGAGCTGATTAAATAAAGGATTTTGCAATTTTTTTCCAATTTTTTTCTTCCCCACCCTCCAAACTTTCAAATGTTGACCAGCTTTATTGGTGGTCAAATGAGGCAGAGAGGGAAAAATGCAAAAATTTCAGCAAAATGTTTCCTTTTCCTTTTTCAAATTGTGAATGTTCAAAATTGCAAATTCAAATAATGTTGCTTACCTGTACTTTCCAGTATTCTGCCTTTTAACTCGCCTGCCCAAAATAGATTCTGTACAATTCATTTCTGATGGTAGGTATTGCCAAAACAGCCCGTTGTTTGCAAGAGACATGAAAATAAATAGCAGTACCCTCTCTGTAATGTCTCATATCTATAGTTCCATTAAAGGTACAAAACGATATAACTTTTGCTCATTCAGTTGTGTTATAGTTCAGGGCAAACTATTAACTTCATACTATCTGTATTAAGATGAAAATAGTAACTGAGAGAAGGAGTTGTTCTGTGTGGCATGTAGGATTGTATCTGTTTTAACTAAATCTGCTCTTAGACTCTTCTTTCACAGGCAAGTTTAAGATGGTTTAACTTGTCTTCATGTTACAAAACAAATGCAAAATCCTATACTAATACAATGTTAAAGATACACTGAAAAGTCACAGAGGCCACAAGCCTGCAATTGGATCCACATGGGTGAAAGGGTCCAAGTAGCATGGATACAAATGAACGCTCAGGACCTATGTCAGCACTTGCTGAAGTTAATTTTCACCTGGCAATATGAACTTAAAACTGAATGCACCTTTCAGTGTTAGCCAGAGCCAGACACCTAGCCAGACATAGCTATCTTATCAGCCCAATGCCTCCATTCACCAACTTCACTTTTGACAGGATTAAAAAGATTTGGGCACATAACCTGAAAATAATGCATTTTATTATATGTGTGTGTGTCACATTATATTGTTTTATCAAGATCATCATTTCACAATGTGTTAGGCTATGTTGCCTTGCAAGCCACTTTTGTGATGCAATCTACAGTGGTATGCTGTATTGGACAAGACAAATGCAAGGTGTATGCTATAAATGCAGCATGAAGTGTCTGAAACAGAACATGTCACATCCAAAACAAGAAGCAACAAAAGCCTTTGCAGGACAATCCAGATGCTGAAAAAATCTCTTCAGACAATGCCACTGGTAAACAGTCCCAGTGAGCCTAACCAATTTATTTGAGCATAAGCTTTCGTGAGCTACAGCTCTAAGGTGCCACAAGTACTCCTTTTCTTTTTGCGAATACAGACTAACACGGCTCCTACTCTGAGTCCCTGTAAGCAACCAACTTTCAGATTCATACTTGAACAAACAAATATAGACACTAAAGAGATTTCAGAACTATACTTGACAGGGGGCCATTATATGTGCTGTAGAATCTTTATCTGCCAAACATATAACCAGGGTCAACATCTCCTCTCCATTGAGGACAATGACGTTGCACCATTGTCAGCGAAAGGAGAATTTGGCTCAGATCATGCCAACAAAGAGTAAAACACTTAAAGACCATCAAATTTTAGTATACTATATCAACAAGAACAGTTAGATAACTTATGAGTCTGCTTTAGACTATATGAGTGGTTATACATGAAAAGTGTTTATTTATAAAATCTTAAGTCCTTCTTTTTCTTTTGATATGCTAGCTGGCTCACTTTCACTACCTATGGCCAAATTCAGGGGTGATGTAAAAGGTGATGTGAGATGGACTCCCTTACACGTAGATTGCCTCTAAGATCCCTTAGGCCTACTTATACTCACTCACCAATGAATAAGACTGACTATACTTGTGCAATTTAAATGCTGAGGAGCCAAAAGAAGAGGCAGCCTACTTTAACTTACCCCTTCCTGTTAGTTGCTTTTCTTTGCTTCACTCCTCTCCTTCCGCCCTTCCAGTTCCAATATGAGTTCCAGTAACACAAACTTCCTTAAATTCCCTTAAATGGGTTTAAGGATGCCCTTAAATTGACTTGGTTGGCCAGATCCTCAGGTGATGTGGAAAAGGTGAGGTAAATTACACTTTGGTAAGTGGGTGTGAGTCTAAATGAATCTAAGGAAATGGAAATGAAAACTAAGTCTGAGGGAAATTAAATTGTTGTAATGTACTCATAGGACAGGGCATGGAAGGTGTAAGAGACACCAACTCAGACTCCCTCTAGACATATAGAACTCAGATACACATTTGAATTTGACTCCTATTATCTACCTTTGAAAAATCAAATGTATCCTAGTCTGTAGACACGGGTACATTCTGTGCAAAATCCTTAAAAGGATACTGTTACGTTTGCCTCGCCCACAAATTGACTTAGCTTGACATATCTTAGGTTTTGCCCTAGAGGCGCAGATTCTTTTTAAACAGCATAATGCAAACAAGAACAATTGCCTGGTTTGCTATGTGACCCACTGTATCAAACAACTATTTACATGTGTCTCAGGTCAGGTGACAGTCACATGTGTGGTGGCAGGAGACAGTGCGTGGCCACCTATGTATTTGTGATAGGTCTGATAATGAACTGGGCATTTTGGGGAAGGAGGAAAGGGGATTTCTTGCTATGTTGTATCAAAAACAAGTTACCAAAAAATCAAACCAAAACAAAAAAACACAATATGCACTCACCTATGTAAGGTTATCACAGAGTAGCTGGTCCCTGTGGAGAGACTGAGGCCAGCTCCCTTGGACCAGAGCAGGGGAGCTCAATCCAGCTGGGCTGCACCTGGGTCTATAAAGGGCTGCTGATGAGGCAGTCAAAGAAGAACTGAGACAGGCTGAGCTCTCAGGAAGGCAAGCCATGCTGGAGTAGTGCCAGCTCTTGTGGTGAGTCCCTGGAGTAAGGGATTCATGGGAGCAGCCCTGTGGCTGCTGCTCCAGGAAGGGAGCAGAGCTGACTGAGGCTGGGACACTGCCAGGAGCTGGAGTGCCAGAGACCCCTGGGAGTGGTGGCCCTGAAACCTGGGGCCAAGGATTGTGTTCTGTTTTGTGTGCCAGCCTCTGTGAAACAACTACCCCTCCTTGAAAAGGACTGGGCATGGCAGCACATGCTTTGGCGCTGGAGAGAAACACAGTTCAGTGGCAAAGGCATTACCATGAAAAGGCTGCAAAAGCACAAATGGACAAAATCAAAATCTAACCAGAATTGTTTGCAAAACCAAAGCCCTCTTTTTTAGTTAAGTTTTGATTTTACTAAATTAAAGCACCCAACCATTTTAAGCTAGGTCCCATTTTATCCAGCCTCCATCATTTTTGAGGGTAAATGGCTGCTGTTTCATTCCATTTCCATTTTAAATAGATTTAGTTAAACATGGGATGGTTTTGGTTTTCCAAATCTCATTGGATGGCTTTTGGTTTTACTAAACCAGATCATCCAAAGGTGATTTGGATATGGATTCAATTTTCTCGGAACCCCTCATGTTTTGGGCAGTTGGGGTAAATCGTTCCAGTTCTGGCCTTTTTTTAGCCATGAGAATCTTCAGTAGCAATGATTTACTTGGAAAGGGAAAACATATTACAGCAAAGATACCCCAAAGGCAGAGAAAGTGAAACTGGACTGCCATTCTAGCTCATGTTAGTTCTATCAGGTGAACACTCACAATTCCAAAGCCACTTGTCAGAAAAATAGTTATACGGTCCCAGTTTTGAATCCTATCCATCCTGTCTGCCCAGGGACTGCATGTATGCACTCCAAATGCAGTTTGGCGCAGTCCCTAACACATGGCAGTAGAAATTATAGCATACAGCCATCTGCACAGCAGGTATTCCGCAGTGCAGCAGCTGAGCATGCAGTCACCATTTTCTCCTGTTGCTGACATGGGTTAACAGGGACAGAGCCAGGAAGCAAAGCAGAAATAATAGTGATTTGATCCAAAAGGGAACATAAAATAGAACTGTAATGAGCAGGCAAGCAAAGAGTCAGCAGTGTGATGTGTCTGTGAGAGAGAGCAGCAGCCTAGCACAGCTGCATCCTAGAGACCCAATTTGTAATGACTCAGCATATTGCATGCCAAAAGATTTGCCCACCCCCACAACCGTAGACGTTTAGAGGTGGATGCCTTGGATCAAATCCATCCCCGGTGTAAGCCCATGGAAGTCAGTGGAGCCATGCCAGTGACGAAGGCCAATTGTGCATCAAGAAGTGATAAGCAGCTGAAAGAGTGTCAAAGCAAAAGAGGACTTCCCTTTCTAAGAACTTGGGAGTCTAGTATTACTCGTCTCTATTTCCTGCTGTCCTTTCAATTCATTCAAGTATTAGGTGGGAAGCCAAAGCCTATTAATTATCCGTAGCCAAAGAGATAGAATAGATAAGTCTCCCAGAAAGGATTCTGATATTTGATCGGTTTTATGGACTTGGGCCAAGAGATTATCACTAGATCCTGCAAGCAAAGCATAAGCCTGAGGCCTGCTGCAAGTCAGTACTTAATGTGGGGAAATGTTTTCCAGACCTTAAGAACTATACCTGGCAACTGTGCACTGATATGACAGAATGGGAACATTTGCCAGGATTTTGTAATATGTTAAATACACAAACATATTTGTCCAGCCCCACGCACACCTATGGTGCTACATAAAAGATGAAAATGTCATAATGGGGTACGCTATCAAAGGACTGAGGCATGGCCTATCTTTTTGTAGGGACAATTTTGCACTCACCAAATAATGAGTCATTCTTACAAATGTATGTATGAATTAGAACTGGTTGAAAATGGGAAAGGTCAGAAAATGTGGAAAAATTAGACAATAAAATAAAAACGTCTAAGTTTTCCCCAGAAAACAAACACTGTTCACAAAAAACTGAATTTATTCAGAAAACAACATTTTCATCAAAAAACAGTTTTGATGGAAAAAATTTAAGCAACCCATGTACAAATGCCTCTACCTGCCTGATTTTAACCTGCAATCAGGCAGTTAGAGGGGCAAAAATGAGATTTCCATCCAAAACTGAACTGCAGCCAAAGCTCAACAATCCACAGTCCAATTTGAGTGTAAATGGGGTGAACATTTTAAGTGTGCAAATTACAACTGCAATAAAGGAGACTGCCCTTCTGAAAATGTGGCCCAATATGAGACTCTTCCCCATAAAGGAATTTCTCTGAGGGCTAATTATTGCATATATTGATGATTGCTCAGCATTTGAACAGTTATTTGTGTTTTATTATGTAAAAATAAAAGAGATTTCAATTAGAAGGTTTAGCTCTCAGACAGTTAAGGATACATACCTACCTAACCAGGTTAAAATAATTTCAATCATCAATCAGAAAAGGTTCATACTTATTTAAAACAAAAAGGTTGGGAAAATAGTTGTGTGGCTAAAGCATAAAACTAAGAGCCAGATAATATGGGTTCTAGTCCTGGCTCTGGTTGCTTTAAATCCAGTTTCAAGTACAGCAAATCTTTTAGTAAAACACCCAATCTTGATTTTAAAAATATCAGTGCTGGAGAATCCACCACAATCCCTGGTATATTGTTCCAATTGTTAATTACCCTCACTGTTAAAAATGATGCCTGATTGTCTAGCTTCAGCTTCCAGTCACTGGATCTTGTTATACCATTGTCTGCTAAATTGAAGAGCCCATTATCAAATATTTGGTCCCTATGTTGGTACTTATAATTTGATCATGTAACATTTTAAAAAACATATTCACTTCTCACCTTGTTTACACTTTGCTTTTCATTCAGTTAGCACAATCAAAAATAGGCTGGAGTGCTTAGTTTTTGTTTCTTGTCAGTTTCACTTCTTATGCATCAGCACAATATTGTTAATTTGGTTCCACACAACAAAGGGAAATGCTTAATGAAAAAAAAGCTTTTTTTATGTGAGAATGTACCAACTGCTAAGGAAAAAATACTACAGAGAAACATAACATTTATGAACACTTACCAGCTAGAAGATAGAGCTGCAACAAGCACCAGACAGTTACAAAATGGTGACTTTAGGACTGCAGCTGCTTGTCTCTGTCAAATTTAAAGGGCCATCCCTCAGAAGAGCATGCTGGGGGAAAAAACCCAGGTAGGGTTGGGAAAAGAGGTGTTATATCATATTTTAAGATGATCATTTTTATTAACAGTTTTTAATATACATAGCTTGCTTCAATAGATACATGTTTTTAAAACTTGCAAAGGGACTCTGCCAAGTATTTACCAAGAATGGGATAATATTTAAAGATATGTGGCTTGATTCTGAGCTGGTGTAATTGGTATAATTCCAGTGACTTGAACTGTGCTGATATACACTTGCTAAAGATATAGTCTCACCTCTATGTGTGTGTACTCACTCAAAATACCAGTTAGATTTTAAACATTAAGTTGGGGGTCTTGTGCTCTCTGTCCCAGCAGAGATTATGGAAAGCCTGGAGTTTATCCACTTCATCTCATGGTGGCAGTAGCAAAAGCACTGCAGTGCTGTTCATACAGGAAACCTGGCGATGACTTCAAGAATATAACTCTTGGGGTAGGGATAGAGACTGGGTGCATCACAAACAGGATGCTCCTAGTCTTTCTAGGCATTAGTCAGACATTACTTTGGATTAGATGCTAATCCCACAGTGTTTTCTCTGCCTGGTTTGGGACTGGAATGTAAAGAGGTCACACAGGGAGACTGCAGCCTCTTGAGCCGCATCGGGCTGAGTTTTGGGGTGGCAGAATCCAGGGGGTTATTTGTGGGTAGGAAAGGAATGGAGGATGATCTCAGGTGTGTCTACAAACTGAAGCCTCCATATGGGAATGTGTGAAGTGGGTTATGGATGCTTCTACAGCCTGATACAGACTAGACACGGTGATGCTCTTCATCCTGGCACTAGGTTAGGGAGAAGAAGCGGTCTCCCATCACTTTTGCATGGATGAAAATCCTGGGAATTAGCTCACAGCCTGCTTATTTGGGCTGTGCGCTGGCAATTTCTGTAGGTGGAATTGATGACAGATTCATTTTCCCAGTCTGCAGAGTGGCTGAGGCAACCCTCACAATACCTGTGTTCTGTCTCTGTGAGAAGCAAAGTGGAGTAGATCTGCCTAGTGGCAGTTCCCCTTCCCTGCTCACAGCCTACCTTCTGCAAGTGACCATACAGGGCACCACCATAGACTTGGGCTTCAAACCGCACAGGAATTGTGCACCATCTGCATGACTCCCCCAAGTTCTCTCCCTACTTCCTCAGTGCAACTACATCAGGGCTCTTCACATTGTGGACGAGGGGGACAAGATTTGTCTTAGGGAATAGTGGCATAACAAATAGAGAAAAAAGTAAAGGCAGAAGGAACTGTCTGGTTAAAACATGAGAGAATCTGAACACAAGGATCCAGTATGTAGATCAAGATTGATAATGAGAAGGAAGATGAAATTCATCAAGTAATAATCAAATGTCCACTGACCAAGGTATTTCCTTTAATAAATAACAAGTATAAAACAATAGCTGGTGTAACAAAAAGATGCAAAAAGTCTGCATCAAATTACTGTATCTTTGATTAGAGGAACTAGTAATTATGATGTCTTAGCAAAATTGGGTTTTGGCAGTTTTTTCAGTATCCATATATAGCCTGAAATGTTGCTTCTGAATACCAAATTAACAAAAAATCTAGGTCTCCTGTTTCTTCTGAGTTCCATTCCACTGACTTTCAAATCACTGAGTGATTTAGTATACCAGGGAGTTTCAGAAACAGAATACACTTGGTGGCATTTCAAGTCTAACATTTTACTCAAATGTGCATTGTGCAACCCAGCAGATTGTTTAACCGAACCAGCTACAGGGGTCAACAAACACGACTCAGCTATGAACTTACTGAAAGGGTCCAAGTTGATATATTTGGGAAAAAATCTAAAATAAACCAGAAGATTGGGTTTCAAGGCTTTAAATTTAGTTTCACAATTAAGTGATCTGATAAAACAGGATCAGAAAGAAAGGTAGCACAGTCCCCTGGTGGTAACTAAAGTCATTCTGTGACTGTGAGAATGAATGAGTGTACCAATAATCTCTGTGAAACTGTTACAAGCTACTAGAATTCGCTTTGCATACAAAAGGGCTTTAATCTAGAGAGCCCTTAGCCATTAAAACTCTCAATTATCAAAACAGGGTCAAAAGGCAAACAAATTAAGCAAAATCCAGTGATTAACAAAATACCTAATTGAATAGCCTATGGTAATTTCATGAATGATACGCAATAGTTCACAATGCAAGAGTGGCAGGGCTGGGGAGGAAAAAACAAATACTGTATTTGAAAAAGAGAAATTTGCCTGAATCTGGTCTCAATTTTTTGGCTACTTTTTCACCCACCACAATTGTGTGGTCTGTTTTTAGAGAAAAAAGACAAGTGCACTTCCTTTGGCCAGTGTTATATTGTCTTGGGACTGGAATCAGGTTTCTCTTCAACAATTGAAGGCAACATTGTTGTCTTATGTGTTATCAAGCCTTTTGTGGATAAAGACCATGCCACAAACTAGAGCAAACTGTACCAAATGCAGAGAAATGTATCTGTACAGAAAAAAGTTTTCCATTATACTATTGAGAAAACATCTGTTGCTAATACATTTAGTTTTAGAAGATTGACGAGTAGCTGTGTCCCTCAGGAGATGGATTGACTTAACAAGCAATAGATTAGTTTTAAGAACAAAATCTTCATCAATGCTCAGTGCCCTTCCCTCACTCTGAAGAACCAATCTGAGGACAGAGAGGCTAAACAGGATGATTCAGGAGGCATTATAATTTGAGCTAGATGCATTGTTAATTGTCCAAAAGCATGGAATATAATCATGATGCACTATGTTCCCTCAAAAAGAAAAGGAGTACTTGTGGCACCTTAGAGACTAACCAATTTATTTGAGCATGAGCATAAATTGGTTAGTCTCTAAGGTGCCACAAGTACTCCTTTTCTTTTTGCGAATACAGACTAACACGGCTGTTACTCTGAAACCTGTGTTCCCTCACTTTCTTTATTCTTTCTCATCTTCCTTTAGTGTTTAACAGTTTCCAAGGACAATAAAATACATATAAACTATTAGGGAGAAAATGAAAAGTCAAGAATGTCTGTGAAATACCCATGACCCAGGGGCATATGGGAAATACCCTTGGTTCCTAACGTAACACACCCTCCAAATTTGTGAGGGCTGCCATTTTTGATAACATTCTCCAAGGAATTGCATCCTCGGACACAACTACATCATTTCAGATACACTGTATGTTTTTTTTAAATTTTAAATATAAATTTGTTTCTCGTGAAAGATGAATAGAGCAGACTAGAGCAAGAAGTGTAGGCTGTCTTGTTACAAGCTTCCTCACACCATGCTGCCAGTGCACCTCAATCCTACACTAGGGTTCCAGTCATGGGTCTTTCTTTGAGGAGGATTGAAAGTTGTGTGATGTTTTCTGATGTGAATAAATAGCCAGTAGGAATTAGACTGAGACCATGACACTCATTTCATTAATAACTTAACTCAGGTCATTCTCTGCTTTGAGCTCTCCATCTCATCTTTTGCTTCTGAGACCTCTCCTCAGGGCTGCATCTCCCTTCCTCTCTCTGCTACCACAGCACACTCACTTACCTATCAGAACACCTCTGCTCCCAGGATCCACTTCCTCCCTAAATATATTTCTCCTCTCTCTCTCTCTCCCTCTCAGTCATACTGGTTCCTTTTCATTCCAGGATCCCATCTTCTATGTAGTTAGTCTTTCACTCTTCGTTTCAGGTTTCTCTCTGTGTTACAAATCTCCCCCTCCCACTACAGTATAACCTTGCCATGGTACTTCCTATCTAATGTTTAATAAATGTGTTACCATGCTACCTTCTCAGGCCAGCCACCACTCAGCCATACAAAGTTCCAGTGCTCCTGATATCATCCTCACCCACTGATTACTCCTTCCTTCCTCCTCCCATACCATTGTTCAGCCTGTTTTAGTCGCTACAGGTGAATATCTGGTTAGGGGTTGGGTAAGTGAGTGAATTGTCTCTCAAACTCTTCCCTGGCACTCAAATTCCCATATCATATCCTAAGCATGTACCGTGAAAGTGAATCCTCTAAAGATTTATATTTGCTAGGAAATACTGACTATACGAAATTTGAATAGTATTGAAATTTCCCAGAATGAGATCTCTCATTCCAGGTGTTAGCTACGTCATTACTTTCCTCCGCGGAGCCTTCCCACTTTTGCATTTCTGAGCCAGATGGAAGTCTCACAGGCACTCCATACTCAATAGAGCTTTGTGCACCAGAAATCTCATTGAGGACCCATGGCAGCAAGATGAAGTATGTAATATACTGTACAAGGGAACAAAGAGAGCAGAGGATTTAAGGAGTTCTGCTAAAAGGAAGCTCAAAAAGATTCATGATTTTCCCATGGGAGGGAAAATCAGAAAAACGGATATAGAAAGTGAAGACTTACAAATGATAAATTCCTGATCAAAATCTTAGAAATGTTACTTCTGCACAGATAATGCTAGCATATGTGCCATACGCACAGAGACAATATATGATCACCTATGACAGTGACATACACGCTTGTAGCAGTCATATCAGTTATTCTCATGTACTTTCAAGTGGGATCAAGTGAAATAATGTATCTGAGATTAGTCATATGGTAGATTTTTTAACAATGAAGATTCATGATAAAAGGAAACAAAAGTAAAATTTCACCTATGCCCTTTGAACTTGTGTCCTATCAAAGCCCAGAGCCTGCCTCACCAGAAGTCTAAAAGGATGGAGGATATATACAGTGATATGTGCAAATAGAGGAAGAATGCTATTGTGGAACTTAGCAATAATGCTATTGTGGAACACAAGACTGGAAGTTCAGGAGATCTGGATTCCTTTCTTGGCTGTGCAACAGACTTGCAATGTTATCTTGAGCAAGCAGAGTAAATCACTTCACCTCCCAGTGCTTCATTTTTTCAATCTGTAAAATAGGGATTATGACAATTCTTTACTTCGCATGCGTCTTGCGTGATTTACTATGTGTGTGGAAAGTCAGGTCCTTTGTGTCAGGTAAAATCCATTGTGGTAAATCATCTGTTTTTAAATGCAGAGGCCTGGCTTGTGACTTTAGGCACAGCTCTCTGGAAGGGGCAGTGTGTAAACTGCCCTGCCTCAGGAGACATTGTGACTAAGAGATACACCTCTGAGGTACTATTCCTTCATAGCTTCTCCTTGCTTTTTGTGCGGGGAGGGGGCTAGAAATTTGCTGCTGGTGGCCGATGGCAAATTGTCAGACCCTCTTGTGCTGGCTCAGCTGCACTGTCCAGCGATTATGTATGTGGAAGGGTAGTGGGTGGAGCCCAAACTCTGCCCATTCTCTTCCCCAATCATAGAATATCAGGGTTGGAAGGGACCTCAGGAGGTCATCTAGTCCAACCCCCTGCTCAAAGCAGGACCAATCCCCAATTAAATCATCCCAGCCAGGGCTTTGTCAAGCCTGACCTTAAAAACCTCTAAGGAAGGAGATTCTACCACCTCCCTAGGTAACGCATTCCAGTGTTTCACCACCCTCCTAGTGAAAAAGTTTTTCCTAATATCCAACCTAAATCTTCCCCCACTGCAACTTGAGACCATTACTCCTTGTCCTGTCCTCTTCTACCACTGAGAATAGTCTAGAACCATCCTCTCTGGAACCACCTCTCAGGTAGTTGAAAGCAGCTATCAAATCCCCCCTCATTCTTCTCTTCTGCAGACTAAACAATCCCAGTTCCCTCAGCCTCTCCTCATAAGTCATGTGTTCCAGACCCCTAATCATTTTTGTTGCCCTTCGCTGGACTCTCTCCAATTTATCCACATCCTTCTTGTAGTGTGGGGCCCAAAACTGGACACAGTACTCCAGATGAGGCCTCACCAATGTCGAATAGAGGGGGACGATCACGTCCCTCGATCTGCTCACTATGCCCCTACTTATACATCCCAAAATGCCATTGGCCTTCTTGGCAACAAGGGCACACTGCTGACTCATATCCAGCTTCTCGTCCACTGTCACCCCTAGGTCCTTTTCCGCAGAACTGCTGCCTAACCATTCGGTCCCTAGTCTGTAACTGTGCATTGGGTTCTTCCGTCCTAAGTGCAGGACCCTGCACTTATCCTTATTGAACCTCATCAGATTTCTTTTGGCCCAATCCTCCAATTTGTCTAGGTCCCTCTGTATCCTATCCCTGCCCTCCAGCGTATCTACCACTCCTCCCAGTTTAGTATCATCCGCAAATTTGCTGAGAGTGCAATCCACACCATCCTCCAGATCATTTATGAAGATATTGAACAAAACCGGCCCCAGGACCGACCTCTGGGGCACTTCACTTGATGCCGGCTGCCAACTAGACATGGAGCCATTGATCACTACCCATTGAGCCCGACAATCTAGCCAACTTTCTACCCACCTTATAGTGCATTCATCCAGCCCATACTTCTTTAACTTGCTGACAAGAATACTGTGGGAGACCATGTCAAAAGCTTTGCTAAAGTCAAGAAACAATACATCCACTGCTTTCCCTTCATCCACAGAACCAGTAATCTCATCATAGAAGGCGATTAGATTAGTCAGGCATGACCTTCCCTTGGTGAATCCATGCTGACTGTTCCTGATCACTTTCCTCTCATGTAAGTGCTTCAGGATTGATTCTTTGAGGACCTGCTCCATGATTTTTCCGGGGACTGAGGTGAGGCTGACTGGCCTGTAGTTCCCAGGATCCTCCTTCTTCCCTTTTTTAAAGATTGGCACTACATTAGCCTTTTTCCAGTCATCCGGGACTTCCCCCGTTCGCCACGAGTTTTCAAAGATAATGGCCAACGGCTCTGCAATCACAGCCGCCAATTCCTTTAGCTCTCTCGGATGCAACTCGTCCAGCCCCATGGACTTGTGCATGTCCAGGTTTTCTAAATAGTCCCTAACCACCTCTTTCTCCACAGAGGGCTGGCCATCTATTCCCCATGTTGTGATGCCCAGCGCAGCAGTCTGGGAGCTGACCTTGTTAGTGAAGACAGAGGCAAAAAAAGCATTGAGTACATTAGCTTTTTCCACATTCTCTGTCACTAGGTTGCCTCCCTCATTCAGTAAGGGGCCCACACTTTCCTTGGCTTTCTTCTTGTTGCAAACATACCTGAAGAAACCCTTCTTGTTACTTTCTCCTCCAGGTGCGATTTGGCCCTCCTGATTTCATTCCTACATGCCCGAGCAATATTTTTATACTCTTCCCTGGTCATATGTCCAACCTTCCACTTCTTGTAAGCTTCTTTTTTATGTTTAAGATCTGCTAGGATTTCACCGTTAAGCCAAGCTGGTCGCCTGCCGTATTTACTATTCTTTCGACACATCGGGATGGTTTGTCCCTGTAACCTCAACAGGGATTCCTTGAAATACAGCCAGCTCTCCTGGACTCCTTTCCCCTTCATGTTAGTCCCCCAGGGGATCCTACCCATCTGTTCCCTGAGGGAGTCGAAGTCTGCTTTCCTGAAGTCCAGGGTCCATATCCTGCTGCTTACCTTTCTTCCCTGTGTCAGGATCCTGAACTCAACCAACTCATGGTCACTGCCTCCCAGATTCCCATCCACTTTTGCTTCCCCTACTAATTCTTCCTGGTTTGTGAGCAGCATGTCAAGAAAAGCTCCCCCGCCCCAGTTGGCTCCTCTAGCACTTGCGCCAGGAAATTGTCCCCTACGCTTTCCAAAAACTTCCTGGATTGTCTATGCACCGCTGTATTGCTCTCCCAGCAGATATCAGGAAAATTAAAGTCACCCATGAGAACCAGGGCGTGCGATCTAGTAGCTTCTGCGAGCTGCCGGAAGAAAGCCTCATCCACCTCATCCTCCTGGTCCGGTGGTCTATAGCAGACTCCCACCACTACATCACCCTTGTTGCTCACACTTCTAAACTTAATCCAGAGACACTCAGGTTTTTCTGCAGTTTCGTACCGGAGCTCTGAGCAGTCATACTGCTCCCTTACATACAGTGCTACTCCCCCACCTTTTCTGCCCTGCCTGTCCTTCCTGAACAGTTTATATCCATCCATGACAGTACTCCAGTCATGTGAGTTATCCCACCAAGTCTCTGTTATTCCAATCACGTCATAATTCCTTGACATCACCAGGACCTCCAGTTCTCCCTGCTTGTTTCCAAGGCTTTGTGCATTCGTATATAAGCACTTGAGATAACCTGCTGATCGCCCCTCATTCTCAGTATGAGGCAGGAGCCCTCCCCTCAAAGACATTCCTGCCTGTGCTTCCTCCCGGTATCCCGCTTTCCCACTTACCTCAGGGCTTTGGTCTCCTTCCCCCGGTGAGCCTAGTTTAAAGCCCTCCTCACTAGGTTAGCCAGCCTGCTCACAAAGATGCTCTTCCCTCTCTTCGTAAGGTGGAGCCCGTCTCTGCACAGCACTCCTCCTTCATGGAACACTATCCCATGGTCAAAGAATCCAAAGCCTTCTCTCCGACACCACCTGCGTAGCCATTCGTTGACTTCCACGATTTGACGGTCCCTACCCAGGCCTTTTCCTTCCACGGGGAGGATGGACGAGAACACCATCACTATCCTTTCCCACCTGCTGCAGAGGGAACAAGCAAGTGAGAGGACAGCATCATCTGGGTTCTACCCACCTGGACTCTAGGTCTAGGTAGCCCACACAGAGGCAGAAGGAGAACTGTTACTCTCATATGCGGGTGTGCAGTCCAAGTCAGAATTTAGCCTTTCCTGTTCAGTAGGCACACCTCCAAGTGTGTGATAGGCACGCTCTACAAACTGGGAAAATAAAATATAAAATAATCTTCTGCTCTGTTCAGATTGCTTCTGGATCTGCTGACAGCACCACTGAGAGCTGTGATCTGGTTTCATACTAAAACACTCAGCTCAAATTGAAATGGAGAAGTGGCAGTCAGCATGTAGGGGAAGCACTGTAGGAGGGTCAATTTTCCTATGAAATATTTCGATGAACTGGGACTGAAAATACAGCTAGAGTGGAGGCAGGGAGAGGGGAAGAATCTTCAGCTGGGCAGAGGAAGGGAGAAGGAGACAATTATTTTTATTTTAAACATATGTACTAACCATGGCTTCAAAGCAGGATCAGGGTGGGAACCTACAGCTGTAAGTGGGAGGGCAGACAGAGGAGATGATTATTATTTAAATATATTTATTAAATCATTGATGTGAATTGTGGAATCAAGGAGAGAATATGCAGCTGGGAAGTGGAGGGCAAAAGTGGATCAGTACTTTTATTTAAAATGTATGTGTTAAACTGGGCTCAAAGTGGGAATCAGGGCACTACGCTGTAGTGGGAGGACCACAGGAGAACACTAGTTTGTAGACCTGTTACTTTAAAATATGCATACTCCTGCTTCCAAGAAATCTTGGAGTGAGTCCTGTTCAAAGCTCACAGAGCTGGAGAACTTTTATTTTAAAGGAGTGAGAGAGAAAGCTTGTTCACCTGCTGGGCTCTCTTTGCTAAGCTCTCACAGCTCTATTACAAAATTACTCCATAAACTTTTACAACTGGCTGCATGCCAGTAGAATGTCATTATTAATTCTGCTATGTAAAGTGCCAACAGAACTGAAATGCTCTTGGGGAGACACTGCAAAAGACATACAAAACCCCAGACCTTTGGAGAAAATCACGGGGGGGGGGGGAAGGTTCCTCCATATGGACCCCATATGTGTTAATGGAGTTTTTACCAGAACATAGGTCAGGCATGAGCAAGAACAACCAGTGCCAGTTCTGTTTCCACATTTGCAGGAGTAAATTTAAGGCTAAATAGGGATTTATTTATGGTGGGGGATCTTATAGACTCCTCACGCATATATACATTCTGGGATTCCAGAGTAGTATGATCCTTTTTTATTTCTAAGATTTAAATAAGAACAAATTCAGGTAATCATAAACAATCCAGGGATAAAGGACACTATAAAGCCGTGGCTCTCAAACTTTTTTACTGGTAAAAAAGCAAGCCTCTGAGTGCAACCCCCCTTATCAATTAAAAACACTTTTTATATATTTAACACCATTATAAATGCTGGAGGCAAAGCAGGGTTTGGGGTGGAGGTTGACAGCTCGCAACCCCCCATGTAACAGCCTCGTGACCCCCTGAGGGGTCCCAACCCCCAGTTTGAGAACCCCTGCTATAAAGCCCCAAGTCTAAAAATCTCAGGCCACATGTTAGTGTATGTCTTAATGTCAGAGGAGGGCTCCAGATACAGATTTCAGATCTGCAGCAAGCCATTGTCAAAGTTAGGGATATTCAGATCTGAAATTAGTTTGATCCCTGCTCCACTTAATATCTAATGAAAGCATTGTGCATCAGGCCCATATAAACTCACAGCCAGACTTTGAGGCCCACAATGCAGCTGGCTTCAGTCCTCTCCCTCTCTGATTTGGTATAGATTGGAACATCAGGACCAGTCTTATCAGTCATTAAAAAAATAGAAGGTTGTTAGTACTTTCACATGAACCAACAGCCTTAAAAATATAAATCACTCTCCAGAGTAGAAGTTTTGCCAAAGTTTAATCCTAAAGATCTCAGGTTATTCAGTGTCCACTCTGCAGCCTCCCAGTATTGGCTGTGTTTTTTCAGGACCACAAAAAAGTGCTAATGGGGGCTCTGCAGAAGTTTATCTTAGTTTCTGCTACTTTCAGTGCCTCTGATTTCTACAATGCTCTGCAAATGATCCTCATTTCAACAAACCATGCTTAAATTAAGAATGTGTTCAAGTCCCATGGACTTCACATAAAGATATGTGGTAACAAAAGGTGATTGAAATAAAAACAACACATTTTTCTAAAGCAGACCCCAAAGAAAATCCTCAATGTCAAATCACATTCAATTACATTATCATTATTGCAGTAATTTACTCAGTTGAATAGTAAATCATTTTATGGCACCATACTCTTTTTGAGGATTGGCACACTTGGAGGAATCATTTACAACTCTATGCTTCTCATCAACAAGTGCCACTAGCAGTCTATAATCTATTTGTGGTTTACATTTTCACCAATAGGAGGCACTAGCAAATTTGATATTTATTGCATGATAATGATTATTTACAAATAATTTAGAGCCGGATTCAGTAAAGCACTTAAGCATATCTGAAAGTCCATTGCTACTGGCTTGCTAAACAGGACTTTTGCATGTGCTTAAGGGTAAAATTTTCAAAAGCTCTAAGTTACTTAGGTGCCTAAGTCCTATTTTCAAAAGTGACTTAGGCACTCAGGCCAATACCCACAAAGTATTTAGATTTGATTTCAATGGAAGTTAGTTGCCTAAATACCTTTGTGGATCTGGGCCCTCGAGTTCCATTGATTTTCAATAAGACTAGACTCCTATGTACCTAAATAACTTCTGAAAATGAGACAGGTGTTATTAAAAATTTTACCCAAGTGTTTTTCTGCATAGGAATGCTTTTTTAATCAAGGCCTCAGACAACATCTATCTATGTATCTCACTAAGGACTCTTCTTCTTATCACCACACTAGACCCAAGACTGCGCCTCATATATAGGATGTTAAAAAAAAATCTTATTAGACAATGTTGTTGTATTACATTAAAAATTAAAACATAATGGAACCTGCATAATTATCTCTTGGATAAGCAGGATTATTACCCTTTGTGTCTTCTGAGTGACAGAACCTCTTAAAATAATAACATTAGTAATTAAAAAAGAAAATATCATCTTGCTCCTTTCCTGCCAATAACGGATTGTTTCATATACTTTCCAATGTCTTACCTAGTCTAACTTTAGATACCTCAAGTTATGTGGCAATGTACTTCTTCCTTAAGGAATGAGTCCACAGATTAGCAGAGCTGGATTTCGGACATTCTTCCTGATACCCAATCTAAATTTTTCTTTTCAGTTAGATTTAGGGCTTTTCTACATGTGAAAGTTAATCTGGAATAAGGTAGGGCGTGAATTTAAAGCAGATTAACTATTCCTCATTAACTCCACCTGTGGATGCTCTTATTCCAGAATATGAGTACTTTATTCTGAATTGATCCAGTGAATTGAATTAATTCAGAAAAAGACACTCTTATTTCGGAATAAAAGTGTCCAGACATGGAGCTAATTCAGAATAAGGAGATCTTATTCTAGAATACAAGTCTCCAGACACAGATCTTATTCCAGAATCAGAGCATCCACCCATGGAGTTAATCAATCAAAAATAGTTAATCCGGAACAGTCTGGAATAATTCCCCTTATAGACAAACCTTTAGAATTCTCATTCCCATAGACTAGTTGAAGCAACATTACTGTTAATTCAAGAGATGCCATTGCCACTCCACTAATATTTGAAAGACAGTGGAATGATTTGAAGCCAATTAAGAAAAAACCTATTTGTTCATGACCAACTGTAACAAGAAATCTGTGGTGTTGCCTGGGGACTTGGGTTTTGACAATACAATGAATCAATTTTCTTTTCATTTTATTAAACATACATTTTAACCGCTGTCATTCTATCATTGAGGTCATTTTACTGCAAGTCTTAATTATTAAGAAATTTGTATCTAGAAGGTTACAAATTGTTCTCATATCTTTGTTGAAGAAGCAAAGAAATATATTGTGTGGGGGTGAGGGAGGTGGGTCTGCTCTGCAGTTCCCTCTACAGGGCCACACATGCTACTGCAGGCACTCCCTGACAGTCTGAGAGCTTGGGGCAGGGTATCCTATCCCATTAGCTTGATGTCAGTCTCTGAATACTCAAGGAACAAAATAGCAACTCAGGGTTTGGCTGTCTGCACCTTTGAACAAAGAGAAAAAAACTTTAAAATGCAAGTGCTGAGTTGCAGGCAGTGGCCTTGACCTAGGTTCTGGTTTCATCCTGAGGAGCTCCTCCTCTGTCCCGGTCTCACCAAGTTCTATCTTGGGCAAAAGAAAGCAAGCCTTCCTAACGGGCCTGCTGGCTCTTGATTGGTCAGTATTTCCTCCTGGCCTTTCTAGAGCTCTGGAGAACTGTCTTGTTGATCACCCAGTTAGAGTCGATTTTCTTGGGCGGGCTATATCAGGGCATTGATGCCTCCAGCAGGGGGCAAAGAAAGCCTGATAGACCCCCCCCATCACAATGTGATTTTCATTAACTTTTTCACACACATAGATCTTGTAATAAACTCTTTTTATTGCAATTTTATAGCCCCTATATTTGGTTTTATATTAATAAATAACACTTTTAATGTATATAGGACCTTCTATCTGAGGATCTTAACTCACAACACCATTTGACAGAGGTATCAGAAACTCAGGTACAGAAATACCCCATGTGAGCAACAGCAGGACCTAGGTCAATGGCAAAAAGGCTTGATCCTGAGCCAACCTAAACCAATGGAAAAGCTCCCATGGATTTGAATAGTGCAGGCTGTTAAGGGGCTTATTCCTTCACCCACTTACTTCCCTGGTCCTTCTCGCATGAACAGAGAGCAACAACACCCGAAGTCCAAAGGTGCAAACAATTCAATGTTTATTGGGGTGAACTTCCAGCAAGCATGATTCCTGTTTCCTTCCTTAGTGTTCCCCTTCCCAGCTCTGACACCACAGAGCCTTACACCTGTGTCCCTGTTCCCATTCCTGCCCTTAGCCAAACATGATTCCAATTTCCTTACCCCCATTCCCTGTTCCCATTTCCCCCTTTAGCAAAACATGATTCCAATTTCCCCAACCCCATTCCCTGTTCCCATTTTCCCCACACACACCCACTTCCTGATTGACTGCAGACTATATAGTAAAACTTGAGTTCTGCTTAGCTATACCGTAACCAATCATTTTACTGAAATTTAACTAACCAATCCTAAGATATTGTAACATGATTATGTAACCAATTATATCCCACCACCTTAATTAGTTTACACCCAGCAAAATTAATTATACAGCAGACAGAAACAATCACAGAACCAGACAGAAATTATACAGACAAACAATAGCAAAGTGGGAACTATAATGACAAAACAATACAGAAGTGAGGATTTCACATCCCAGCTATTGATAAGTGAGTTCTTGCCAGACAGGATGCTATCAAACTAAGTTTCCTTTTACATTTTCTAGGCACTTCCCTTTCTCTGGAGGTGATAGGCACTATCAGGACAGGACTGTATTCCTAACAGCCCAATAGCACCTTATTTCAATGTGACTAGTTTGGAATGTGAGGATGTGACCGGTCGCTTCCCAGTTTATGGCTGCCTCTGTTGCTTAGCCAAAGGCCTTAGCCTAAGAACAGGGCCTCAGACTGTCACAGTAAGAGAAGGCCCTTATACCGGCAGATAGTGATTTTGATTCTCTTTTATATCTCTATAACTAGCCAAGTGATAAGAATACATCTAAATTCTTAGAGTACAGGACTTTACAGACAGGCCTGAATATCTATATCCTAACACAGGCTCAGATCCTAGGTCTCCGGAGTTTCATGATTTGCCTTCAAGACTACACTCCTTTCCATTACAATTTTATTCTCCGTATGTTTCGGTTGACTTAATTACAACATATTGGGGTCTCTAGTGGCCAAGAAAGGGACCAGATTCAGATCTTACATGAACCAGTATAAAATCTGAGTAACCCCATTGATGTAATCAGAATTACTCAGATTTTACACTGACAGGAGAGTAGAATCAGGCCCAGCAATTTTAAATGCCCATAAAAAGCAATCAAAAACAGCCTAAACTAATGGATAGGGTATCAGCCCTATATTTCAAAACTTTTGAACTCCAATTCTGATAAAACTGTAGCTGTGTTATAACTTGTAGTGACATTTTTTTCCATTGATGAAATTCCATATTTAGTAATTCTTAATCTTAACTCTTTTCTAAAGTTAAAACAAAAACCCAGTCCAAAACATTTCACATTATTTTTTGTATTTATGTAATTTTCTAAAAAGCACATTAAAAGAGCACTTCAGCTTCACAGAGGAATGGACCTGATTCTCTAATTTACACCAGTTGTATAATGGCCTAATGCTCTTGACACCAGTGACATTTTTCCTGATTTACCCTGGTGTAAGAGAGAGAAGAATCAGATCAGTATTTATTTCTTTTTACACTTTTCTTTTATCCAGCCAGACAGGTGTGCTGGCTGCACGGTATTACTATACACTAGAGAAATGCTTTTAAAAACAGTTAATACTGTACTTGGGAAAATCCTACATAGCATATGCCATTATATATATATTACCCATACAATTATAGAATAGGATAAAATATACAAAATCAAGTTGTATTTAAGACAAATTTTTGGTCACTAGCCACTGCAAATATTATTCTCCTGAGATTCCAGGAATGGATTAAATTTAAAGTAGTGACTTGTGTTTATGTATGCCACGTGCTGACTAATTGCACTCCCATCATTATTGCACCCACATATACAATGAAAATGAGAACAGATTCAGAGAGCAGCCACTCTGTGCAGCAGTCTCCAATGACAAAATATTGTAACTTGTGTAGCAAATTGCTATATAAAGGAAGGCTGATTTTTCCAGAATTAATTTCCCTTCAGGTGCTTCTAAACACTTTTAGCGTATGTCTACCCAGCACACTAAGCCACGCTTCGAATCAGGTTTGAGCCCGACCCCCACTTCCATGTACACACAAATCAGTCTGACTCACATCAGCAAGCGCTCAGGACTGGGTTCTAGGACACTGCCAGGGGGTGGGTCAAAGACCAAGTCCTGCTGTGACTCAGGTCCAACCCCAGTCATTTTGCAGTGCAGCTGTAACTCAAACTACAGACCCAAGTCAGAAAGTGCAGCATGGCATTAGCTCAGCTGTCAGACCCCAGTCCAGCAACTGTAAAGCCCATGTTCACAAGGCAGTGTGGACACTCAAGCGCAGGTTTGGAAACATGAAGTCCACAAGCCCAGGGTCTCAGAGAGCTGGGTTTACAATGCAGTGCAGACATACCTTTAGAGGGTCCAGAACTCAGAGTCACCACTGAGGAAGCCAGTGCCAGGCAGCATGGCATTGGAAAGAACCCTGGCACTGATGATGGGACTTGTGCTACTATCAAAACAAAGACAGCCTGCTTTCATTCATAGAGGCTAGGATCTGTGGGGTTAAACTAGTCCATACCCACCGATCCATGGACTACATGACTTTCTCACTCGGTTGCTCTTCCAAATCAACAAACACACACACAAAAGCAGAAAAAGAATTTTCCAAGTAAGACCAGCTCTGGAACTTTTTCATGTAACCTCTCTATCATGGATTTTTGCATAGAAGAATGTGGGGAACCCAAGATATTATCAATGGGCAAATGATCATAAAAATCATGATGAATATAGAGACAGTGAGAGCGAGGTCTTGTGAAAGTGTTTCGGATTATAGTTGCATTGTGATAAATGTACAGTTAAATACAATGCACATGGTGAAAATTACACCAAAACTTTATGTTTTCAGTGCTGTTGAAGCTGTGTTGGTCCCAGGATATCAGAGAGACAAGTTTCAGAGTAGCAGCCATGTTAGTCTGTATCCGCAAAAAGAAAAGGAGTACTTGTGGCACCTTGGAGACTAACAAATTTATTTGAGCATAAGCTTTCGTGAGTTACAGCTCACTAAAAAAAGCTTATGCTCAAATAAATTTGTTAGTCTCTAAGGTGCCACAAGAGAGACAAGCTGGGTGATGACATTTTTATTGGACCAACTTTTGATGGCAAGAGAGACATGTTTTCAAGCTACACTGAGCTTTTCTTCAGGTCATGCCTCAATTATTGATATTCAACACTTTTTAATGTCTAAATAGGAGGTTCATAGGTAAATATTTCATGTCCTATAGTTAGAAACTACTAATATATCTCACTGGATTTCACAATCTAAGCAGTGTTGGTCCTGGTCAGACTTCTAAGTAAAACCCACATGGTGCAGGAAGTGGTGTTCCAGATATCTCCTTCTGAGTAGATCTGGCCTCAATATTTTTGGGCAAGTTTACAAAGCAATTTTTTGACATTCCTGCCCCAATGGTAACCAATTACTGACCACCACAATCATACCACTAAGCGCAGGACTGCCTTAAGGATTTTGTTAAAGGGTAGCAAAATGATAGTTTGGGGACACAGCCCAAACTTAAGTGACTCGTTTTACGTGAGAAGTGTGTGTATAAGGAGGAGGGATTCTTTAGTTCCTCATCTCACCAATCCCAGTCTCCTGCTGTAGAAGTAAAGTCCAGTTGCTTCTTCCTTTCAACCCCAGTGATCATTTTACATTAGTTTATAGCAGTTTATGTTTTCAAGACTACCTTTACAAGAAAAGGAGCTAGAAATGTCCTTCTCTTCTTAAATGAAAGCCGAGATTCTTATTTACATTTCCAGTTCCCCCATATTTTATGGATGATTAATTATGGGCATACACTAGCCAGTTAGGTGTGTTCTGAGTCAGTACTGAACCAATACCTTACCACGGTGTTAAGGGGCACTATTCTATTGGAAATGTCATCTTGTCAATGAGATATGGAACTAAAATCCTAACAATATATGACCCTCACTACCACTTAAAGATCAACTGGTACTGTTTGCAAGAGTGGTGAGTTGGCTTCTGGTACTTTTGGCAAGAGTGCAGTATTGGCCTTTGGGTCCCATCCAAATGCCAGTTTGGGTAATTACACTCTGCCTACTTTAATTGCCCCTGCAATTTCAACAGGATTAGGTATTCCTCATTTCTGTCCAAATCTCCTGTGTAGCATTGCTGTTTGCTGTTAAACAGCTGTCATGTCACACCCAAGAGGTGGCTGACCTTCAGTAGCGAATGAAGTAATTTCTGTACTCACCATGTAGAGCCAAATCCTGACACCTTTACTCTGTCCTCTTTATGCAGTCACACACTGCTTAAGTCAATGGGAGTTTTGTCTGAGGAAGAATTAAAGGACTGGGCCTACAGTCTTTCATGTAAAAGGCACTATACAAGTACATTGTTATTATTTTACTTGCATTATATAAAGCACAAAAGATTATTGGCCATTGAAAGTGAATAGAAAGTTGATGTAATTGCTGTTGGTACTGACCTTTTCTCTACCACAGCACACATGGCATGTGCCATGAAATGAATGTGGGCACAACTGTTAAGTAAAATAAAGTAAGATAAAAAGAAAAAATGCCCAAATTTGGTATTAAGAGACTTGCTTTTTACCTTACAATACAGTTTGCAACATATTGACTCATCCAGTGCCAGTTAGATTTCTCCCTTCTGAAAAACCAGTTTTCACTTACATATACTGCTGGGAAGCATTATTTGAAATGATGAAGTATAGGAAGTACAGGAGACAAGAATATTTTACATAGCTAGCATTGTATATCCCTAACTTCTCTCTGTGCTTCACTTACAGCTTAGCTTGATTGTTCTCAGGCTAATACATGTCATTTGGAAAACTGAAATAGTCTTCTATAATGTTCAAACTCAACCCCATAAACTGCATCAGTGGTTAAAGAAAGCTGTACCTCAAGACCCCACAATGAGGTATCTATTACCAGGAGCTCTAAGCAAATGTTCTTTTAATTGGCTACATTTATCTTTAATCCCTGTTTTGACAGAAACTCTAACATAAACATACATTACAAATGCAGAAAATCCAGCACAAAGTATGGTTAATTTTTATGCTTGACAGAATCATTTGGAAAAAATAACTGTGACCTTTTCAGAGCCTGGAAAAAAAAATCTTAATGTGACATCATTGTAACATAGTCTCAGAAACCAAAAAGAAACAGTGGCATCTGTGATTCAAGTACAACAACAATTCTTAAACCATTCCTTAAAAGTGGCAATAAAATCCTAAAAAGACCTTTGAGCCTTATGCTGAGGCAGCTGAAAAATCATGTTAAATAATTTCTGTAAGGACTATACTAATTACAAAACTGATTGAAGTTTTAACTTCATTTCATGTTTGGAATAAGGACTTAGAAACCAGGTTGTTACGGAGCATGCATGATGGATATATTCCATCAAGCATGTCTGTTGTCATGGAAACAACAGGAATAACATTATCTTTAGTGTCTATTTCTTCACAAAACTGTTCATTTAAGTGTCACTGCCAAGCTAAGCAAAATTCATATGAATACTTAGGTATCAGATCAAAAAACAGGTCCTTTTCTTCCAACCCTGCGGTATGTTGAACTCAGTGAAATGTTCTAAGAATTATGTTAGTTTATCTCCTATCTTTATTTATATGAGTATTCAGCTGCTATTTCACAAGCATTCTTCTGGGCCTTGCAATGGTTCAATTTAGATCAAGTAGCTCCATCCCCATCAAACTAACCATAACAATAAATATCTCCTGGAATTAAAACCATATCACAGAATAAATATTTTTTTCTTTCCCAGTAACCATGCTGACCAAGGAACCAGAGGAAAAGAAAGAGAGAGAGAGAGAGTTAGAAAAAGAGAAACAATAGAACTCCTCTACAAATATATCAGACAGTACAGAATGCCATTTACTGGAAGCTATAAATTATATTCAGCACATAAGAAATACTGATTAAAAACACACAGTAAATTGCAAATCGAATACCTATTGTAGTGATAATCAAGGTGGGCCATTTCCAGCAGTTGACACTGTTCCTCAGACATTCTTGTCAACTGCTGGAAATGGCCCTCTACAAAA
Source organism: Caretta caretta (assembly GCF_965140235.1). Classification (NCBI taxonomy): domain Eukaryota; kingdom Metazoa; phylum Chordata; order Testudines; family Cheloniidae; genus Caretta; species Caretta caretta. The sequence continues at coordinate 42,688,136 of NC_134207.1, forward strand.
GGTGTGTGTGTGTCCCCCCCCCTCCTGCTGGTAATAGCTCACCTTACCTGATCACTCTCATTGCAGTGTGTATGGTAACACCCATTGTTTCATGTTCTCTGTGTATATAAATCTCCCCACTGTATTTTCCACTGAATGCATCTGATGAAGTGAGCTGTAGCTCACGAAAGCTTATGCTCAAATAAATGTGTTAGTCTCTAAGGTGCCACAAGTACTCTTTTTCTTTTTGCGGATACAGACTAACACAGCTGCTACTCTGAAATTTGTGATTGGTGGTTAGCAGTCAATTGAAAAGCACCTCTGATGCTTGTCACCCAATGCAGAAAATTTGTCCGTGGAAAGGATTTCCAGAGCTAGGGCCCAATCTTCCTCTTTCTGAGTCCATGGCAAAACTATTGACTGGACTGGGAAAAGGGTTGGTCTGTGCATTCCCTCAGCACAGTATTCAGTAATCAGTAAATCCTCTGCTTTTGTTCCCCTTCCCCTGACTCTATACAGACTTTCGTCCTAACTGAGACTAATAGCACCCAAAGCACTTTTATAAAGGTCACAGCATTTGATCTGCAAGATTGTTTCCCAGTGGATTCCCACAGCCAATCCTCCCCATAATGTTATATGCCATACTACCATAGGCCAATAGCGCTGGCCAAAACCTGGTGAAAACATTTTCCAGAAACTGTGAATTATTCTTGCTAATTTGTTTCATCCCACGTTCAGGTTCTTGAATTGTTGCTTTTCACAAAATATCAACAGTTTGAACATTTTTCACCTACTGGCTTGTAAAGTCCATTTCTAGGTCAGAATTTAACACCATTGAAAGCCTTGTGTGGGAAAAGTATAGAGGCCATCTTGGTTCATGAAAGGAAGGCAGAAAGGGATTGAGCAATACTACTCAAATACACACCAGCTCAAGCATAGAGGGATAGAGATGGGGATGTCTGCATCATGGTTTGACTTTCAGCAGTAGTGTGTGGTTCGTACTGTTCACTCAAGATCACCCATCTCATTATCTATCCAGAGTAGAAGCTCAATCGATTTGACAAAGTGGCAGCAAAGGCAGCAGATGCCTGAAACTTCTTCTGCATGAGAGCTGGCAGATATTCAGATCAGAGTGATTTTACATTATTTGATAATTTTTCGTCCTCTCCTTCAAAGACCTGCACAGGTCTGCCAATTACCACATCTTAGGTCTTGTTTCTTATTATGTTCCTTATTAACCTCCTAATGATGCCAACCCGACCATCTTTTTGTTTTCTTTTTCCTGTCCCATCTTCATGGCAGCGTGGAAACACCTCCCTGTCTCAGTGGACCAGATTCTCACATTCTCCTAATTCAATTCATTCCTAAAGACTCACTTCTTCTCAGTGGCATGTCATCTATATATGCAAGGCATGCACTGCATGTCCCAGAATTCACATAAAACATGGTCCAACTTGTGACCCACAAGCCAGATCCAGCCTGTGGGATGATTCCGTCCTGTTCCCTGATGTGCACTGTAGAACAAAATGGCATCCTCTGCACAGCATGACCTTACATTCACCACATGTAAGGCAGACATGCCAAACCTGTGAAAAAAAAGCAGGAATTGGGCTTGTTTATGGCTTAATTGGCTTGCGAATTGCTTGTTGGCTAGGTTTTGGCTTGTAGCTTGTTGGGCTTGTTGCTTGTAGCTTGTTGCTTCTTATTTTTGATTGGCTCCTGGCAAGCAGAGGCAAGGGGGGCAAGCAGGGGCAAGCAGGGGCTGGGGGGGGAGAGAGTTAGGGGTGCACAGCAGGCCCACCACAGTCCCAGACTGCAAGCCGGGGCGGGGAAGCCTGAGGGGATCTAGACATATATAGTGTTGGGGTTCTTAGCAATTGGCTTGTTTTGGCCTTGTTTTGAAATGGGATTAGCTTGATTTTTGACTTATTGTGAAAGTCGGGGTGCTTATTTACCGCGTGAAAGTTGGCAACTGTGATGTAAGGTGCGTGCGAGGTTACGTTGTGTGGATGATGGAATTTTGTGGAACATCACTGAAAAGGTTGGACAGCCTAAGGCATGCAAGTGTAGAATTGAATCATCCATGATAAAACAGAGCTAGCAGCGTGAACTCTTTGTCAGGATGAAAAGTTTAGTGCAAAAATGTGTTAAATAAAAAGTTGTTGCATGCCCTACTAAAAATGTCATGGCTTGCCACTGCTTCTTCTGTTACACTTGCAACTATTAAACCACATCAGCCAAATGGTCTCTCCAATGCAACATTATATGAATGGGAACAAGATGATGATGATGATGATGAAGAAAATATACAAACAATTAACAATATTTTAAGTTAACATCACTTTTGGTCTGCAAAGATTAATTTCTTCCCCATTCAGAGGGCTAGACAAGGACTATGATCATTTAAGTCCACTTCACCATAACAAAACTACATGTAAAATCAGGCTGTAAATCTATGGGAGACCCTCAAGAGCATCCTTACTAGAACTATCCAGACCTATTGAAGATGCCACCAAGACATGTTGCTCTCTAGCCCCACAACCAAGAAATCAACACACCATCCTCTGACAATCCCTTCATCATCCTACCTGCTCAAGTCTGACAGGTGGCTTGTCACGGTCTCAAGTGTCCTTGATGGATGGGCGGCTCTCTGGTATCTGTGGGGCTGCTACACAGGCCTTCTGCCTCTCAAATTGCATTTGGTTTATGAGGTGAGATGAGATTATTTTCATTGTTATGTTCATTAATGATAATGATTAATCTATTTATAGGTAACATCTAGTCCCATCAGGCCTTCCACCCATCTGTCATTAACGGGGCAGGGGAAGGAGTCCACCAGCCTCCTGCCACTGAGGTCATCACAATTGGTAGGGATATTGCAAGCTACCAGACAGTTAATGGTCAAAACCATCTTCTTTTTATTTTAGAGTGGCCTGGACATACCGTAAATATCTCCCAGTTTTACAAGGAGAAATATATTTGTTTCGCTGACATCTTTGTTCCCATGTGTTGTTATTCCTAGATAGAAACATACATGTTGTAACATTGACTTAATGGGAGCTACACCAATTTACATCAGCTGCAGATCTGATTATGTATGTTCATCCCTCAGTTCGTAGAAGAGTTTCTTAGCATTATTATGATTTAATACTAGGGCTGATATATCTCCTAGTGTTACAAAGGGAGGGGTGGGGGTTCCCTGAGATCAAAGTTCTCTGGTACTACCAGAATGAAGTGTAGTGTGTTGATCCTGACCTGAGAGGAAAAACAGAAGAGCACATTTTACCAGCTATAGTGCAGTACAGAAACCACAACAGATCTGTCCTCATCTGTCACAGTTCTTTTTGATTCCATGTAGCTGAATAATGGGTGTATTCACCTGCTCCCTTGTACATAATAATTGTCTTCACAAGGCCTGGTAGGAATGGGTCCAGCATAACTTTAATGTTATTTATTACACATATGCTCCATCAATGAAAACTCTAATTTCTGAAACATCTGGAACTTGAGGCCCAATTCACTAAAACAGGATATAAACAATTACCATGGCAGTCATGTCCAGCTTAGCTGTTACCTGACTTTATTTTACAAAATTTTAATTTGCTTTTCACCATTCTTCACCTTTTCTATTACACTAATTCTTCTATTCAGTTCAGATTCTCATACACCCACCCATCAGGGATGTGTATTATTTGACCTGACTAATGTGTCGCATATGGTCCTTTCCTTCTTTTTCTCCACAAGAGGAAGACTTCATGTGAATTTTCTTTGAAATTTTTGTATGCTCTTCTAGGCACTTCTATTAGCAAAGGCCGGATCAAATAAGTGTGCCTTGTATTTGGAACAGAAAATGGTGTTGTAAGCAGCGAGGGAAGATTTTGGTCCAAATCAATATGTTCTGCAGCCATCAAGGGGAAATAAATATCCCAGATGCAACACAGTGTTGGGAATGGACATAACAGAATCACTGCAGTCATTGCATTGAAGAACATATATCATTCTTAATAATATTGTACTTTAAAGTGTGTACTTATTGTTATATTTTGGCTTGACAAATAAGAAATCTTACATTATTCCAATGTTATAGAAGGGCCCAGGCACGCTTCCCACACATTTCTTCATGATCCTAAGTTTTTTTTAATCCACAATATTCATATCTATATTAAGAGTATGTGCAACATACTGAGTTACAGCGGGTGTCTTAGCATATAGTGTTTCATCCCAGGAGTTACAGGTGGAATATGCAGATCTCTGTGAATGAAGATAACCTACTGTTTTATTTGAAAGTACTGAACTCTATAAGACTAAAACACAAATATATTACAAACGATAAATGAATGAAAAAGATGCAGTACAGAAACCACTGTCACTGCAAATACTATAGAATCGTGTAAAGCTATAAAACTACTGGGAAAATACATTGCATGGCAAACAATGACTGAACTACTGGAACAGACTGAAAATTCTCCACTAGATTGAAGGATGATACCCTCTTTGATATCCCTGATGATGATTCTACTTCATTTCACAAACAGAAACTTCTGCATATTTTTTTTCTTGTGCCAACATGTACATCACACAGCAATGGAAACAAGAAAAGGTCATCCAATGCATTAATGGGATTCAGAAGTTTCATGGTGTGCCACCAACAAGGAAATGGCTTTACAGACTGAGAAGTGATAACACAGTTTTTCAGAACAGTCAGAATTTTTAGTTAAATATATAATAGTATAAAATAGACTGTTCCTTTCCTTGTACACCCCTCTACTCTTAATCCTGTCATGAGATCCATTAGCAGGACCACTGAGCTCATGCAGAGTCCCACTGAACTCATTACAGGATTGGGGCCTATAAAAGCAGCTTAAGCAGGGACAGATGGACATGATATGCCCCTCATACCTTCCTCCTCTCCCTCCCTCCCTTCCCTTGTGTTTCCATTTAGCTAATCCCCTCCTCCTAACTACCCCCACCACCAAAATCAATTGATTAATTGTGGCACTAATATGACATTTGCTGCCATCACATTGATCACTCTGCTTGTGTGTTACACCCCTTTCCCCTAGTATTTATCTGTATTATCTATTTATTGCTAAGCTCTTTGGGGCAGGGACTACTTTGTGTTTGTACCTTGGTTGGTTCCTAGGCACTACCAGGATAAATATGATTAATAATATGTTTAAAAGTCCTGCTAAATATAGCAGAAATACTTCTGATACTCCTTTGTATAATCATTTAAAAAATTGTTTAAAAAAGTTAAGTATGCATTTTTCTACAGGACCCAATCTGGCATGCTTAAATGATCTCTGAGAGGTTGGCTTTAAAATGTTCTGAATGTAATTAGCTTTCAGATCTTAGTGCTGTGTGTTAAAGATGTATTATGAAGAGGTGGAAACCTGATCGTACCTACTACTGCAGAAATGGCTTGAAGAATTAGATGCATGTAGTCAGAGAGGATTATGTATTACTGAAAAGAAAGGTTACCACAGAACTGGGAACCAGTTTTCAGATTCTTGTCAGTTGAAATAAGATCTACTTTCTTTTGCAGACTCACAAGGAATAGAATTCTGATTCTGAAAAAATTTTGGAGATAGGTAATTCAAGAGAAAAGGGTGAACTTAGCACTCAGATATGCATGTTATATTATGAACAAAACTTAAAAAAAAATCATAGCATCACTAAAGCACAGACTCACCATTGCTAGAGATGGGAAAGTTCTCTCAGAGCATTCATTCCATCTCCAGAGGCTGTGCAGGATTGATGCCCAAAGTATATTTTTCAGTATTTTGCCCAATCTAGTTTTAAAAGTCCCGCTTTTCAACTATTTCATTTGGGAGAATCCTGCAGAGTCTCCCAGCTCCTTCACAGTCTCTGTTTTTGTCAGCTTTTCCCAATGAATCAATATGGTGGAGCAGAAAGCTGTAGATAGCTCCCATTCTAGATGAAAGTATGGTCAGAGAGCGGATGAGTCAGAGGCCCTTTGAAGATGAAGTGAAAGGCGAGGGGACAAAGACCACTGGTCTTTATTCTACTGTTTCATCCAGACACAAAAGGTAATGGGGTAGGGAAGCCCTGGGCCTGGTGATTGTAGTGGTGGTGAAGTGGGAAGAAGTGAGCTAAGTCTGAAATGGGAGAAGAGGAAGTGAAGCAAAGTTTGGTAAGAAGATGGAGTCCCCCTCCTTCTCTCTCCTGACAGATTTCCTTCTTTCTCCTTCAGCTGCAGGGGCAGGACCTGGGAGAGGACTCAGAAAGAGTAATGGAGGCCTCCTCCCTTCAGGCAGGTTGAGGGTGAGTTCCAGGCAAACAAAGCTGATGTGCTGTAGGTAGAAAAGGAAGGCAACAAGCAGATGTGGCCTATGGGGCACCAGTGAGGAGCAGTGGAAAGGGCTGTCAGTGTTTAGTCTTTACCAGGATAAGTATGGAAGTTCTGCATGTGGCTTAAGCACAGGATCTGAGCAACCCTACATTTATTATGGTGTATGAAGTATTAAAAACTGTGGTGATCTTGCATGATTACTTCACTTTTAAGGTCTGAAATATTCTAGACTGGCAGAATTGGAGCAATTTAGCAACAAATGTAGCTGTAGCTGGAAGAAAACTGAAACTAAGACTGAATTGACTTATACACATGGGACTTTCTTGCTGTAGTGTTACTTTGTGTTCTTGTTATTCTGATCAGAGTATGGAAATGATTTCTCAAGTTAACATTTTGCTCTGTGTTTCAACTTTACAAGAGCTACACAAGTGTTTGGATTGTGACACATTTACATTAAAGCTCTGATCCTGCAATTGACAGAATGCTGGCAGCCTACTTTGCCCACGCGGAGAGTCTCATTCCATGTGAGCATAGCAGTCAATCTGATGACTTCCAATTGCAGAATTGGGGTGAATGCTAGTAGGTCTTAAATGTCTAATCTCTATGACTTGGCCCTATACAGAGCAATCTTGCTGTAGAAGGAGATGGACTGGATGGCCTAATAAGTCTTTTCCATCTTTCATTTCTATAGGCTTGGCACTGCAGTACTTCCAAATGTGTGCCTACTACTGCAACCAATTTTAATTCTCTGCGAAAGGACTCAGGATTGTAATTAGATTCTGAATTTAACAATGAGTCAATTCATATATTTTCCTTTAACTTCTAGGGCCAAAATTTGGCATGAAAAATGTGTGTTTTCAGATTGGGTAATATGCTTCTAGGTATCCAGGGGCTCATGCATACTGAAATGGGTGCATGCACAAAGCTTGCATGTTCAGTTTCATAGGCCGGTTTTGAAAACTAACCCTTCATTGCCAAAGCACACCAGCAGTGGTTCTCCCTGCTCAGAAGGTAGGTAAGTGAGCCATAAATGGTACTGACTCTTTGTGACTGAAAGCACTCCCGTATTCACACCCTACACATTACTGTAATAGCTAATTGTGTGCAAAATATGCATTGTGAGATATCATTTAAAAACTAATAACACATTGATCATTAATATTCTTCTATAATGTTTGTATAAAATGCATATTAAGAGTTATGAAGATACACTAGAATTATGAATACAGTGTGTTTACCAGATGCATCTGGGGAGGGGGGTAAATCAGTTTCTCAAAGACTTCTTGCCAGGTGTCATCAAAGTAGATTGGAAGTCATCTGATCACTGGTCAAGTGGCCATTCTTTGGCAGCAAAGAGGGCAGGAACAAATCAATCTGCATTTTCGCAAACAACACGGAACCTTTTACACCACCAGACACCATGTCTCCTTCCTCACAGCTCAAATGAACTTTAGGGGTCACCCTCAGAGAAATGCATTTCATGGAGCGACTGGACTATAGACATGAGGGACAAAAACAGCCCTGGTTATCTCACTCTTTCCGACCTAAGGAGACAAAGGAACCAGCCCTTTGGTTTTGAGGGGAGATCCTGACCTGAGAACATGCTAAGCCATGTTTTTGGGAATGTGTGGTAAGGATTTTACCTTGAATAAAGTCTAACTTGTTAAGTTTTAGCTACTAGGAAGCAATTTATCTTTATTATTCTTTTAACCATTTCTGACTTTAATACCTTACACTTGTACTCACTTGAAACTCATCTCTTTCAGTTAAATAAACTGGTTTTATTTTTAATCTAAACTAATTCGGTGCTGTGTTTAAACTGAACTATTTGGTAACTCCAGTTAAGGTAGCAAACTGTTGAATATTGACCCTTTACAGTGGCAATGGACCTTTAATATCTGAACTGCCCAGGAGAGGTCTGGACAGTGCATAACATGCATTTTTGGGGAAATTTGGGACTGGAAGTATGTTGGGGTCACCCTGCAAATAGTAACCAAGGCTGATGGAAGCAAGAGTGTGACTGGAGTGTTGCTGTCAGGCTGATGGTGTGAGATGTGCTGGACCAGGGGTACAGATATACACAGACACTCAGGGTGTGACCTGCATGCTGTTTGAGAGCAGCCCTTGTTGGGAGCTACAACAGCAAAGCATGGGGAGGCACCCAAGGTTGCAGGGTAGGCAGTGGCACCATCCCTCAGTTGTCTGGATTGCACCCCAGAACGTGACACCCTTCTCTCATGTCTACTCTGAATTTGCTAAATGCTGTTGAGCAAGATGCCTAGGACTTACACCTCTGCGTAACCAAATGGGAGGAGACAGGTTCTCAGAAGTGTGATCTAATTTACATGCAGCTTATGCTACATTTTGCAGGAATACATTTGACTTTTTATGCTTTCCTGTGATTGTAAATTTTATTCCTGCTGACAACCAGAGTAATTGCTGTGAGCAGAATCAAATTGATTGTTTAAAATGTTGGACTCTGTTTTCTTACTCCATTTTTACAATGTATACATTCCTGCAGATCTAAGTTTAAAAGGATGGATACATTACTGGTGTTTACAAAGACTTTGTTAAAAATGTTTCCGGGTGCCAAAGCATACAGAAGGCTCATTTACCATGTTGGAAGAGTGTGGGGAATAAGGGTTTTTCTGAAAAAATAAGATTTTTTTATATGCTATTCTCTTACACAATACTTGCTATTACTTTGAAACTCTCCAGGCATTTTGTAGGCAATAAAAAAGGGGAGAAAAGTTCTTTCCTGAAAATAGTGCAGTTCTAGTATTTTGTTTTCAAACCAAACATGCCTGCTTCAAAAGGAAGGTACAGCCCCTCTCTGCTGCTGGGACAGGATATTCATTGGGCCAAACGAATTAAAATAAAGGTCATAGCAATTTCCATAATGGGGGGTACACAGAAAGGCCACTGCTCCCTTCACATACACACCTGGCAGTGTAGGATAATAGGGCGTAAAAAGAACTTCTTAAGTGGTAAAGGGAAGGGGAAAAAAAACATTCCAAGCACATGATCATATGATGTGCTGGTGCCTAAACTCCCACTGGTCCTCCCAAGGAATAAACCCTTAATATGCATGTAAATTAGATCACACCTCTGAGATCCTGCCTCCTCCCATTTGCTTGAGCAGATGCATGAGCCCTAAATGCATTGCTCAGAAGCATTTACCAACCGCATCAGGAATTTAGTAGCAGGGGAGGGAGAAAGAACACATGCCTGTGCCCTTCAACTATTCACTGTATTCTTGATGCTCGCCATAAGACAGTTACAAAGACTCATGTATTTTCATTCCTGAATCCTCCCAATGTTTTTATGTGATTGCACGTCTGTTAATACAGATCCTGTTACACAAATCAATACTGCAAAATCCTCATCCATGTTAACCGAGCCTGTTTAAAGTTATCAAAAGTTTGCTAACCAAGGGGCTTAATCTGCTGTTAAAATTAAAAGGCTACTCTGGTTAATGTCTGTAAAGCACTTTGAAGATGAAAAGTGCAACATAGACAGAATTACTGCCATTGATAAAATCATAGAGTAATCATAGAACTGGAATGGACCTCGAGAGGTTATCTAGTCCAGTCCCCTCACTCATGGCAGGAATAATTATCTAGACCATTCCTAACGGGTGTTTGTCTAACCTGCTCTTAAAAATCTCCAATGATGGAGATTCCATAACCTCCCTAGGCAATTTATTCCAGTGCTTAACCACCCTGACAGTTAGGAAGTTTTTCCTAATGTCGAACCTAAACCTCCCTTGCTGAAATTTAAGCCCATTGCTTCTTGTCCTATCCTCAGAGGTTAAGAAAAACAAATTTTTCTTCCTCTTCCTTGTAACAACCTTTTACCTTTGAAAACTGTTTTCATGTCCCCTCTCAGTCTTCTCTTTTCCAGACTAAACAAACCCAATTTTTTCAATCTTCCCTTATAGTTCATGTTTTCTAGACCTTTAATCATTTTTGTTGCTCTTCTCTGGACTCTCTCCAATTTGTCCACATCCTTCCTGAAATGTGGTGCCCAGAACTGGACACAATACTTCAGTTGAGGCCTATCAGAGTGGAGTAGAGCGGAAGAATTATTTCTTGTGTCTTGCTTACAACACTCCTGCTAACACATCCCAGAATGATGTTCTCTTTTTTTGCAACAGCATTACAGCGTTGACTCATATTTAGCTTGTGATCCACTATGACCCCTGGATCCCTTTCTGCAGTACTCCTTCCTAGGCAGATATTTCCCACTTTGTATGTGTGCAACCAATTGTTCCTTCCTAAGTGGAGTACTTTGTATTTGTCCTTATTAAATTTCATCCTATTTACTTCAGACCATTTTTCCAGTTTGTCCAGATCATTTTGAATTTTAATCCTATCCTCCAAAGCACTTGAAACCCCTCCCATCTTGGTAACATCTGGAAACTTTATAAGTATATTCTGTATACCATTATCTAAATCAGGGATTGGCAACCTTTGGCACGCAGCACGCATGGGTAAGCCTCCTGGCGGGCCGGGCCGGTTTGTTTACTTGCCGCGTCCACACGTTCGGCAGATCACAGCTCCCACTGGCTGCAGTTTGCCACTCCAGGCCAATGGGGGCTGCAGGAAGCAGCAACCAGCACATCCCTAGGCCCATGCTGCTTCCCACAGCCCCCATTTACCTGGAGCTATTGTGGGAGATATGATCAACTGAACCCGCAGACACAGCAGATAAACAGGAGGGCTGCGTGCCAAAGGTTGCCGATCCCTGATCTAAATCATTGATGATAATATATCTTCTTCCTAGCTCCACCTTTTTTCTGGCCATCTCTCCCAACCTCTTCCCCACATCATATGTAGTGCTGTGAATGGGTTACCTCTATCAGGATAAGGAGGAAAAATGTTGCAATGGTTTTTTCCTTTCATTCTGCTCCCCTGGGACCATTTTCACCCTAATAATACTCTTCTCCAGCTCAAAGACTGAATAAATGAGCTTTGCTGAACCCACACATGAACTGAGGGGGATGGAATCTTCCTCTTCAACACAGACATGGAGCAACTTTACAGCCATGCCAGCTGCTACTTCAGCTTCCCCATGGGGCATAATTCATGGACTTATATATTCCTCTGTCCCTTCCATCGTGTGGTCTCTCTAGGGCCTGGTCTACCCATCTCCTCCCTGCACACTCTGTCTGTCTGTCTCTGTCACACACACACACACACCTCTCTTCCAAGCTGCTTTTTGGGACTGGTACAGAATTCTCCTCTTATTCAGCAATTTTATATACAAGTTTTGCAGCACAGACCTAACCATCTGTTTAAAACATTCCAAAGATCAGATTCTCCACTACACAAGAGCTCTACTCAGTGCAGGGATGGGGCAAAGCCATCAGGAAATTGGTCGGGGCTTCCCCAGTCATGTACTACCCAGCCCTGGTGTATGTTGGAGCAGGTGTAGCTTACACCACTGACATAAGGTCCTGCAGTGACCTTATGCCAGTAGAAGATTGGAAGTAGCAAAGTCTACTCCACCCTCAGTATGCCCCCAGGATACCACTGATATTCCCCCCTACAAAAATGCAGGGTGGGCAGCAAAGGAGACAGAATCTCTGCCTCTGCCAGCTTTATACCAGCAGAGTTCCCTGGTGCAAGGGGAAAATCCAATTATGGCCAGAAGGCTGAGTAGTGCAAAGCAGCCATAACAAACTGGAGAATCCCACCCTTCCTGTTCCTGTTATTTTCACATGTGCTTAATATTGCATGAATTAGTGTATTTTAATGCTGTTAGCAAAATACATACTCTCCAGATCTGTTCTTACACCAAATGTTGGGAAACATTTTTATCTTTTAAATATAATACTAGACTAGTGATATCATTCAAAGACCTCAGTGGAATCACATCTGGGCCTTGCAAGATTGTCTACATGGGTCGATATCTGTACCTACTCATAGCCTCACTGATATCAATAGGACTCAGAATAGATACAGGGTTTGGTCCACACAGAGCTGCCTACAGTGAATAGAGCTATAGATTGATTCTATTTAACCCAAGTGCCTTAGATTTCTATATTTCAGACATATTGTCAAAATATGGCAAGTTTTAAAATATATTATCAAAATATGTCCTTATTGACCACATTAGCGATATAGCTATAATATACATTTCTTCTGTAGGGGCATCACATGTAAGCACACAATAGTTGTTACTGGATGATAGATACTGTCATATATATGAAAGAATAATTGTATAATACTGTATTTTCAATCATAGGTGTCCAAAGTTATTTGCCTCCATCCACATTTAGGCTCCTACTACACATTAAAAAGTTTTTCAAGTTGGGCACCCAAAACCAGCAGGCACTAATCTCTCTGATCCTCAGTTTCTGCATCTGTAAAGTAGAGATTATACCTACCACACAGAGGTATGGCGCAGCTATATTAGTTAATGCACTTTCAAAATACAAAGTGTTGCATTTATAATAGAAGGGAGATTTTCAAAGGCACTCAGTGTTGGCCTAACATTGCCTCCTCCGAAGTCCATAGGAGTTTTAACATGGACTCTAATGGAAACTGAGTTAGGCCAATGCTGAACACTTTTGAAAATTCTACCCTACATCTTTAAAAAACTACCCAAGAAATATCAAACTGTTCGGGATTTTGGGATCCTGTGATGAAAGTGGTATATCTGATGTCATCTCACTTAACTAAGCATTATTGCTATTCTTTAAAAGCAATTCTTTCCTGTGTGTACTATATCTAAATATCATTACGCAGTCCTTTAGAAATACATAGCAGCACTGCATAGAACTATATGAACAGTGAGCTAAATTCTCCTCTTCCGCAGGAAAAACTGACAAAGGGAAAAGTTACGGTAAAAAAACCCTCTGTGACTGAGGATGTTGTAACATTGCCATGGGGGAGGGATTAGGGGAGGAACAGAAGACGCAGAATGCATAAGATATGAGGATATACAGAAAATCGTTGCCCCAAAAATACAGCCATGTCAAGCACCTACTCCTCTACGTTCTGTCCTCCCATGGCTCTGCTACCACTGGCTCCCAGCATGTGCAGTACAATCACCCTCCCTGCTGCACCCCCAAAGGAGAGTGAAAACTACAAAGGGCAAGTTAATGCTGCAGGGAGGTGCAATGACCTGTGTGCTAACTTGGCAAATCTGCTGCCTAGCACTGCCCCCACTCTCGCTGACTAGACCCAACAATGCGTATATGTATTATGGCTGTAATGGAGGTACTGTTCCCATCCTCCCATGCTCTCCAGCAACATGCCCTTAGGAATAGTGCTTGTTTGCTCTCTTCTGTGCCAAGCAGTGGAGCAGTGCTTTTCACTTAAAACTTTCACATATTCCATACACTTTATATCTCTGTTCTGTTGCAGTGGGATCCTGAAATAGTAGAAGGCATGTCATGTGCTATGTGAAGCCTACGCACAAAGCAGATGGGTTAAGGATGTCTTGGCAAAGCATGGCAGCCTTAACTGAAATGTTTAGTTCTCACAGTTTAAGTTACATCCTTAACTTTTTCCACTAAGTTACATTAGTACAGACCCCACTGAAAGCAATTTCCATTGAAACATTTCATGAAGCTATTTTAACAAACTTTAATGCTAAAATTTCTAAAGTCTAGTTTACTAGTTCTCCCACCCTTTACATGGGTCCAACTCAAAAGAATTTAGCTCCTTATATAAAGGTATATTAATCTTTTTCATTGTTCTACAAAGAAACAGATATGTTGTTGCTTATTTATGGAAAAAAGTAAGCATCCATGTAAAAAATGACAATACAAATGGTCGCCCTTTTTAATAACATGACTGCTAGAATAATTTTATGTGAGAAATTATATTTTGGGGTTAAATTTAAAGTAAGAAGAAATTCTTGGATGACTGCTTCAGCATACTGTATTAATCAACTGAGAGGTAACTATGATTGCCTAAAAGTCAAACTTCTCCTAAGGTTTCTTGATCTGAAGAAAATGTTATAACAAAATTTCAGATTGGGTTTCTTCAAGGCAAGGGTTTCTCTTACCCAAACATACCTTTGAAATGGAGAGAAAGAGCTTGCTGATAAATATTTCAACACCATACTTTATTAAAACAAGTTATTTCTGTTGTTTACTATGTGGTTAGGCCATGATGAAAAGCAGATCTTCACCAATACATTTTTGTGAAAATTCCTTACCTTGCTGTTTACAAAAGAAAGTGAAGTACCTTTCAGTGGTACTTGTCACAGAGCACTAGCGGCCCACAATGCACACTGTCAACTGCTTAAGGTTTCACTTCCTAATTAACTTTTCAAGAAGCATAAGAACGGTCTAAAAACACAAAGTTCTCACATTTAACCTCCTGCCATTCCATTCTATTCATCTGTAGTCACATGACTATGGCCATGAAGAACAACAAAGCCCTGAAGTAGGGTCTGTACAATCCAAAACATAAAAGGTGTAATTTGAGAGGGCTTACTACATGACAAATTAGTTATCTACTTTAGTTAGGACCTTTTAAAGAATTACAACTTTAAGGCAATTCCACCACAAACACATTAATGTTGAAGTGATTCTAAAACTCACTCATTTCTTCTTTACCTGATGTTACTGATTTTCAATTTGTTGCAAAAGATTTTTTCTACCATTTGCTCAGTGATTATGTTATTTTCTGATTCATAAATCATGTTTTGTTGTACTGAATAGCAAAAAACAAATGTAGCAGAAATTATTACACAGAATGTTGAGATCTCCTTGAGTCTGGTAAATGGAAAAAATCAATTTATGTAAGGGCTAAGTTAGAATGATAATACTTTACATTTATATAGCACCATTCATATGAGCCACTCAAAATGATTTACAAAGTTAGGCATGAATCATGTGTGTACAGAACATTCTGACCTTTTTCATCTTATTATTGATCTTTATTTTTCCCACTTTGACTTTTGAGTACCATTATGACTTTTGTGGATACAGTATATTTCTTTGAAATAAACTTCTGCAATGATTTGTTTAAAGTATAAACCACTCCAAATATTCTGAAAGAGGGTGTTAAACATGGATTTTTTTAAAAAGAGCTTGATAAAATCCTAATAAGTTTGATAAAAACTCTTCAACACTTTCACCTCATTGCAAGGTGAATATTCTTCTCGTCTCTTCAGCTGATCAATATGGTGGCCGTGGTTCTTATTGTCTTACAACAATTAAAAACAAGCCAAACGCACACATGGCCAACATGTGCACACTGTTTCTACTTCACTTTTCTTTCCTATCAGAATGCCACATAGTAAAATACTAATTGTATTATAAGTTGAATATTTCTGGATGACCATGGTTTCTGAAGCTGTTATAAGTAGAGGCATAAGGGCTATCATCACAGGAACATTTTGGAAACTAAATTACAAAATGACAATCATTAGCTGAATGAGCTGCTATCAGAAAACATTCAGCTAGCAGACATCTCAGAAATACCCAACATCTGTATAGCACTGCTAATTAACTGTTTACAGATCCAGCACCTGCTGTATGAATAGTATTTATTTCACAAATCATCTTAATGGCCATTTTCTTCACCACAAAAATACTTCACATAGAAGGTAAAAAGTTCAGAGCTAGCCATGTCTCGGACGTAGCATACAAAACAGGGGGGTGGGGAAACGGAGACAAAGCACTACAGAGTCAAGTGTTGAGTGATTTCCACTGACTCTTACTGCCACCCAGGTCACACAGAACACCCAGACAGGAATTCCAGCAGGGCTTATCACAATCAGATCTGCTCAGGCTTCGAAGGGAGAATGTTCATCTTTGCAAAGCCATTGCTGTTGCCAGTAGCCAGGATTAGGGCACAAAGTCATTTGCTGGGAAAGACAGTTCATTAGTGTTTACTAACAATCACTGGTGATATCTATCAAACAGGAAAATTTGGGACAAAAGTGAAATTAGGTCACATAGATAATCAGACAGTTCTGCTGAAGTCAAATCACATTTTGTTATTCCCTCTTTCAGTTATGCTTAGAAGAGTTAGTTGTGCATGGGTGATGCGTGGTTGGCCGCTCATAACATAGCCACTGTTTTTACAGTAGAAGAGGCAATGACACTAATAACTACTAATCCTCCTGAAGGTTTTCTGGTCCCTTGCCAGGTTAGTTTTAATTGACTGTGACTGTAAAAAAGTAAAACTTTCAAGGACTGTGCTGCAGTGTAGGTTGCATTACACAGCAAGCTTTGCAAATGTATCAAGCTCTCATCTCCTGAAATTCAGTCTTAATAACTGTTTATTTAAACCTCTCCTCTCACAAAACACTGGCAATGCACTCTGAGAAACATGACTAATAACTGATGGCACAGATAATCTTTCCTTGAAAATTCATATTGTACAAACAAGAAGCCTGCTTGATACACAACATTTAATCTGGAACATTATTTTAACAAAAAGCTGGAGGGGGAGTGATTCAGGCTCCAATTAACATCAAATATGAACTGGAGGAAAGGAGAAATGCCCTTCCCCACAAAACAAAACTGATCTGCTGTGTTTGCTGGGGCAGCTCGATAGCTAGAGTAAACTGGTTTAACTCCATCCAAGTCAATGGAGCAATGCTATCTTACAACAACTAAGAGTCAGCCCTAGATGATTCATGTAGTTCAAAACTGACTCATTTTTAGGTTCTGAATCAGAGAATACAGACACAATGTAAAGATTACTAAGATTTACTTTTTGTATAGTGAAACAATATTTATAGGAGGGAAACATTACATGTATTAATAGCAGATAATTCCATTTAACAACAGGCCTTGTCCAGGACATAGTATCTAATTGCCATCTGCAGGTGTAAAAGGTACAGTGGATGCCATTTAAATTGTAATATACCATCAGAGTAGGTAAATTAATGGAGGTATTTCCTATTCTAATTATTAGGAAATGCCACAAACACCATGGTTAACAAACAGGTAAAAGTAAAGCAGTGAACTTCCACTGAACAGTCTATTGGACCTCCATGTTACACTTTCAGGACAAAATTTCCTTTTTGTTAATTATCCAAGATTTCTTCGCACATATGGACCTATTTCTGTGCATGTAGGGTACATTTTCAGAAGTGTACGTGACTTAGGAGCCTAAGTCCCATTGACTTTTAGTGGGACTCAGGCTCCTCAAATCACATAGGCACTTTCAAAACCTTATTAGATAAATATGCATGAAAGCAATTTCTAAGTCATACTGCATACTGTGCTTGACAAATGTGCACATTTTCGACTCACTGATCATAATAGCTTTATTGGTAGGTTAGACATTTAAAAATGGATTTTTTTTACACTCATTCTGAGCTCTTCTCTTCACCTCTCAGGAGACATTACAGTCTTTTGTGACTTCAGCTGCTGTAGTGAAAATGCACAGAATTTCTGAATCAAGTAATTCAGCCATTTAAAAAAAAGAGGGTTTTACTAAACTATACAAATTAACTTGCCCTCTTTATGGACTAAAGATATGCTGAATTTTAGTTTGAAATATAAATGGCCAGATTCATTACAGCTGGCACTGGGAAGCATAATTTGCCATTCTCTGTGCCAGCGAGGCTTCCTGTGGCATAGGGGATAATCACCTTTTTGATGGTCAGGTAGTTCTTCTGTCCCACCCCCAAAGAAGTCCTCATAATGAGTCAGCTGTAAATCCTGCTCATGAACTATAAGAATTCTGCTGGCAGAAGCCACTACGGTGAGTTGCTGAACCAGTGAACTCCCCATTCATTCACAGCAAGCATCTCTCACTTTACTGCTATACTCCAGTCATGGTCTACGTTGGACATTTAGTCACATTCAGATGGTGGCATGGGAGTAACTTGCACTTCCCTGCACTGTATCTGTATTGGAGATAAACAAAAGAATTCAGAATCCAGTGCTGCTTGTCTGGCATCTTTCACAAGCACTAAGTTCACTATAATGATTGATGGTCTCTGCTCAAGAGAGGCACAGGATTGGATTATCAGGGTTGATGAGTGTAAGAGAGTTAGGCAGTAGGCACAGACCCTGTCTACACTACAGCTGGCTCTCCAATCCATCTCATTCATGAGTGCCAAGTTCACTCACACATTTTGAAGGAAATCTATATTCAAGGAGCATAAACAGCATCAAACTATAACGTCTCCATTTGTATTTTGAGCTGCAATTTAAAGATTGCCAAATATTTTCCTTCTTTGTATTTTTAAAGATGCTTTTACAAGCATCTTTTCTAGGCCACCATTTCTAAAGCAGATTTCAATCTGGAGCAAATGTGTGGAGACAAATTGTAAATTTCTGAAAAACAGAGGTGTCTAATGGAAAGCTGGCACAACTTTCACTATGCTAAAGCAAATCGCACTGCTAACAATAAGACAGTTGAGTATCAGCAGGGGCCACTCTCTTCCATGATAACTCAGCCCACACTTTTGCATTTGTCATGTAATGAAGTCAGACATGACAAGCTATTGCTGTGTGTAAATGAAAAATCACATCCCAAGTCTAGGGTTAAGGCTTTGCTCCAGAAAATGAAATAAAACCAGCAAAAAGATTATGACTTGCCCAGGATAAAGATCCTCTGTACACTGTACAGGGGTATTAATAATTTGTGTTTGCAGAAGAGGAAGGTAACAAATGATAAGTTAATTGTGATCATGTTATTTTTTTTAAAGTACATTTCTTAAATGGAGCATTTCTTTTTTTTTTTTTTTTTTTCCTCAGGACATGGGTTAATGCTGATGATCACTTTACTACTCAGCATTCATCACTCCACTTATATCCTGCCTGCATATGGAAACATTTCAATGGTATTTCCAAAAGGCTTAGAGACATCAGAAAGGGTCTCCTATCTAGGATGCCAGATTACATTGGGCTGAATTCAACCCTGGAGTAACCTTACAGACTTCCCTGCAGCTATTTGCTATTAGAATACAAGTGTATAATGTTAAGTGCCGAGTGCTTTGGACAGACAGAAACGTTCCCCCCTTCAGGCCCAATCTTGTACCTGTTGAAGTCAGGGAGCTTTAATGCTAACTGCAATGAGAAACATAGCCTGAGGAGGTGTATCAGGATTGGTCAGAGCTGCCGGCAGATGGCAGACACAGTGAACAAGAGTTTTCAGGAACCATTTACCCTTCTCTGTTATTCCTGGAGTTATGGCTCTCACAGCAGTGTACGCATAACATGTTTTTGCATAAGACATACCTTTTGTGGCAGGGCAGAACTCCCACACATGGGAAACCCCACTGAACAGGTGCTGATCTTTAGAAGTTAGGCCCACACACCAGTGTTTCAGTAAACCTTTTCAAACCACTTCTCACAGACATTTCACATAAGGCTGTTCTGCAGTTTCTGTCATGGTTAAAAGGTTTCATGACAAATGGGTTAGGAGCCTGAAACTTTAATCCTTCCTCTTTATGCAAACTTTGAACCAGCCGGGAACACACAAGATGAGTTCTTCTGGGCTAGATTTGGAGAACAGGCCAAAATTCTTTCCCCTGAAAATAGTCAATACCCAGTTTACAAATGTGGGCCCTCCATAAGGGGACCCTCTAAATCCTACATGTGGACCTTCACATTAGTACTTATGCATGCAAAACAAACATTTGAACACCTCACTGAAATCCTGGCTCCCTTGAAGGCAGTAGCAAAACTCCCATTGACTTCAGCCAGGATGCCACCCCTACTTGCTGAAGTGATTGTCCAATCGAAATACTCTATCTGAAAATCCAGTTAATGAGTCCACAGAAATTTAGTCTCCCATCTTATGGTTTTCAGCTTAATGGCAGATAATGAAGTCGAAGAAAGTCTAACTATTGTTCATCTTTTCTCGATAATTATGACAGCGAGCCCAGTCCTACTGCTGATTTCACTGGGAGCAGTAGCAGCCTCAATGTATATTCCCAGACAAAAAAAAACTATATTAAAATGGAGTTAAGGCTGGGAGTATATCTCAGTAATTTAGGGGGAAAGACCCCACAAGGATGTTGTTATCCAAAAAAATAAAACAGGCATTACAAACCCAGAGAATTCAGAGTTAAGGTTACACTTCAACGAAATCCAAACACTCAGGTAAGAAATGCTCAGTTAAGGCCCCAAAACAACCTATACTGTGACCTGTAGCGATGTCATGTAATAACCAGATGATTGTGATTGAGGCATGTTAGCGATTGTGGTCCCAGACTAGATTAAACTGATCGTTGGGTTTTTTCATATTCTTTTCCCCTCCTGGGGAAAGAACACAGGTTCTTAGGAGCTTTAACTGTGCATTATATGAACCTTAAAATATTCTTTATTTTAAACTTTTAAGCCAGAGTGAAACGTCTAGTTAAGCTGGGTTTACAATAGCTTTGCATTGCCAGAGTATTCATAGAATCATAGAATATCAGGGTTGGAAGGGACCCCTGAAGGTCATCTAGTCCAACCCCCTGCTTGAAGCAGGACCAATTCCCAGTTAAATCATCCCAGCCAGGGCTTTGTCAAGCCTGACCTTAAAAACCTCTAAGGAAGGAGATTCTACCACCTCCCTAGGTAACGCATTCCAGTGTTTCACCACCCTCTTAGTGAAAAAGTTTTTCCTAATATCCAATCTAAACCTCCCCCACTGCAACTTGAGACCATTACTCCTCATTCTGTCATCTGCTACCATTGAGAACAGTCTAGAGCCATCCTCTTTGGAACCCCCTTTCAGGTAGTTGAAAGCAGCTATCAAATCCCCCCTCATTCTTCTCTTCTGCAGGCTAAACAATCCCAGCTCCCTCAGCCTCTCCTCATAAGTCATGTGTTCTAGACCCCTAATCATTTTTGTTGCCCTTCGCTGGACTCTCTCCAATTTATCCACATCCTTCTTGTAGTGTGGGGCCCAAAACTGGACACAGTACTCCAGATGAGGCCTCACCAATGTCGAATAGAGGGGAACGATCACGTCTCTTGATCTGCTCGCTATGCCCTTACTTATACATCCCAAAATGCCATTGGCCTTCTTGGCAACAAGGGCACACTGCTGACTCATATCCAGCTTCTCGTCCACTGTCACCCCTAGGTCCTTTTCCGCAGAACTGCTGCCTAGCCATTCGGTCCCTAGTCTGTAGCGGTGCATTGGATTCTTCCATCCTAAGTGCAGGACCCTGCACTTATCCTTATTGAACCTCATCAGATTTCTTTTGGCCCAATTCTCCAATTTGTCTAGGTCCTTCTGTATCCTATCCCTCCCCTCCAGCGTATATACCACTCCTCCCAGTTTAGTATCATCCGCAAATTTGCTGAGAGTGCAATCCACACCATCCTCCAGATCATTGATGAAGATATTGAACAAAACCAGCCCCAGGACCGACCCTTGGGGCACTCCACTTGATACCGGCTGCCAACTAGACATGGAGCCATTGATCACTACCCGTTGAGCCCGACAATCTAGCCAGCTTTCTACCCACCTTATAGTGCATTCATCCAGCCCATACTTCCTTAACTTGCTGACAAGAATACTGTGTGCAAGAATATTGCAAAGCAGCTGGACATACTGGTGAATCTGGCCCTTAATTTGCAATTGACTTATTTGTTTAAGGGCTGTATTAGTGAGACCAGCCCAATATGATGGAGGGGTAGGGAAAGCTCCGTCTCGGAGTTCCAAAGTCTGTGCTTTAAAGTACTCTTTTGCCTCAGTTCCCCCGGAAACACTGCCTCAAAGTGCAGGGGCTCTGAGGCAGTCATGCTATGTGGAGCTTTGCAAACACTTTTGTACAAGCTAGTATGCAGCAACAGAAGCTTTAAACACTAGTGACTGTGGGGTCAAGAAATATACCAGTGAGAATTCTTGACATGTGTGTCCCATCTCCCTCATAACACTGAGCCATCACAACAAACAGAACTGTTGCACGCTAATTAACTGTCAAGGAAGAGGGGTTATTAGTTGAGTTATCCTTGATGTTACACTGGCTTGAGTTGTTGACCTTACCTTGTTTGTAGCCCACAGAATTATTGCACACACAAACAATAAATTAGTAAAAAAAAATAAGTGGAAAATGTCAGCATATGATCATGTAATTAAAGACATTGCCGTCATAATGCATATACACAAGAGGGCTGAATTAAGATTACACAAGACACTTTAATTCTGACATTTCCCAACTTTTGGGTGATTGACGTTACTACCTCCATAATGTTCTTTTTACATAAAATTGTATCTAATTTCATAGATTTTTTTTTAAAAAAGCAAACTGAAAAAATAGAAATTCCATCACGTTGCATCATATTGTCACCCACATGTCAACAGGATTGAAACCTTTATATCCCCCCCCACAGACCTCTGCCACTTGAACTAATGGAGTAATTGATAGAAATAACAGGTTGTCATCCTCTATGTGGATCAGCACAAGAGGAGCAGGGAGCACTATGCCCCTGGGTTTCACAGATGTGCTGGCAGCAAAGGAATGCTGAGACTCAGGAACATTGGGTTCCATTCCAGGTTCTGGAGGGGCATGTGCTGTAGTGGACACACTTCTGCCCATTCCTCTCTAGCATGACCCCTTGTGCCCTTCCCCTCCAACCTGTCCCTCTCCCAGTAGTCTTTTCCCCACTCCTGACTCCTTGTCTCAGTCCCAATTTCCACTTTTCAGCTTCTCATCCCAGTCCCAATCTCCTTTCCCACCCAGTCCTAGTCTCCCTCTATGGGCTCATTGTCTGAATGTCAATCTCCACCCTCCACTCCCAGTCTCCCCCCTTCCCATCCCAGTTCCCCCATCTCTCTCAACTCCTTAGCCCCAGTCTCCTTGCCCAGTCAATCCCAGTTCCCCTTACCCAGCTCCTTGTCCTCTCTCTCCCCCCCGCCTTTCCGCCCCCACTGGCTCCAGGCCTAATCTCTCACCCCAGACTCCTCATCCAATCCTTCTCCATCCACTCCCCAGCCTTGCCCCAATCACACCCCCAACCTCTGTCTCTTTGCCAAGCCAGTTCCAGTTCTCTTGCACTCCAGCTCGTTGTCAGATCTGTGTTCACTTCACCCTGCCCGTTTCCCCTGCAATGGTTCCTATTCCCAGTTTCCTTGTCCAGATAGTCCCAGGCCCTGTTTCCCCCCAGCTCCCAGTGTCCCTGCCCAACCAGTTCCAATCCCAATTTCCCTCCCCACATTCCAGTCCCACTCTCACCAGAGTCCTTGTCTCTTTACCTCCCCACAGGTCTGGCTTTTGGCTGAATTTGAATCAGATGGTTTCCTCCTCCAAACTGCCTGGTATCAACTGGGGGCAGGAATGGAGAGCACAGGAGAAAAAGGCTCCCTGCTCTCAGTTCCAGTCCTGGCTCCACCATAGCCTAGAGCAAGCAACTGGGAGCAACAGTTACAGGGAAAATTGAGCTTCATCCCCATAGCCCTGGACTGGAGGGAGCATGCTCAGTCGCTCTGTGGACTGACAGATGTGCAGTCTTGTCCACACTAGGTGCTGTGAGAGGATGGAGTATGCTCAGTGAGAAAGGAATCTTTTGACATTTTAGTTGCTAAAAATCGAACAAGTCTTTTCTGAGCATGTGCAAACTGCAATTTTTGAAATCTTAAAACTTAACCAAATTTGGGCGGATTTTCACATGGTTGGCAAAAGGCACATCTCTGGCACAAAGACCACCCCTTTCCAAATTTCAAGCCCCTGCTACAAAGCCTGGAGATGCTAAAGCTGTTCACAGAAGAGGTCAGAGTTTTTTTTACCTGGGCAAAACAAAGTATTTTCCCCTAGTCTTGTTCTTGGAAATGGATGAAGCATTATGGCTCAAATTTTTCAAAAATGTTTAGCCTAGAGCAGACACCTACCATGGCAAAGTTCATGTCAAACAGTTAAAGTCTGGAAAGTTACAACCTACTGAAAACAGGGTCTTTTAATGGGAATTGTCAGGCAACCTTAATAGGCAGCGATACAAGACCTACCAATAATTAGAATTAGATATAACAATCAGTAATAACTTAGCTTAACTACCACTAAATTTCTTCAAATATAGCCTATGCATAAGATATCAATTACCATTTAATTTCTTCAAAAATAGCCTAAGCACAACATATCAAAAATTTTAACTATATGGAAAGTTTGACATGTCTGCATTATTCTGTTACTAAAGGCATTCAAGAAAGATGGTAAATTTCTTAAAAGCCCTAATGTTTAAATAATTGTATCCCTAACTAGTTATCAGATTTACTTGTAAATTCTCAGAAAATTCATTCTGCGTTCAAGGATTACGTGTTGTACGTTTGGGAAGGAGATGCTGTATTTGTCACACAAAACAAAAGTTGAATTGCAACAAAGTGAAACACAGCCTTAACTATGGCATCATGACCAGTACCTCTATAATGAATTATCATGGTTTACTATTATTTCTTTGTATTCTGGTAGCACTCAAAGGCCTCAGTGGGGATCATGGGCCCTCTAACCTCTGTGCAAACACAGAGGGAGACAGAGTCACTGTCTTAAGAAGATTATAAGATCATTATATTCCTATTTAAAACCATTGCACATGAAAGCTAACATTTTCTGCTATACCCTGAACTGTTAAACTATTCTGATTAGATGTATTTCCATTACAGCGTCTTGATTGTTAAATTATGCTCCCTAAAGCAATTTATCCCAAAAAATTAAATATATTTAGTTGTAACAGAGACAAAAGTGCTTTTGACTCACTCAGAGTTAATAGGAAGTAAAGAAAATTATATTTTTTCATTAAAATCATTTTCATGAAGCCTCCAATATTTCATAAAAAATGCCATTAGAGTTATTTCAAAGACATGCCTGTGGTTTCTGCTAACTCCTTATTACACAACCATCCTTTTATAATATAAACCAATGACTTTGTGATAAAGTGCACCAGTTGGAAACATAAACAGATGCATTATGGATAACTTAAGTAATGCTTTTTCTCCTGTGAGATCAATTTATGTCATTTAAAAGCAAAAAGCAAAGGAATCTTATGTTTAATCATTTTTAGTTCTTCAAGACATACCTAAAATGAGCAAATTAAAGCGCTTACAACATTCTATATACTGATATTTTTGGGTTCAAAATTAAATGAGATGGATAATGTCTAAGATCCCTTGATAAGCATAACTAGCAATAAATTGGCATATTGTAGGGAGGAAAGGCCAAAAATAGCAGAGTTGTGCTGTGCAGGGTTTTTGTAATGACTTTCTAACCCTACTGCCCAGATTATATTTCTAGTTTTGAACATTAGAATGCCAAAGAAATATAAGAAAACCATTAAAAAAAATCAAATTCTCATGTAGAACAATCCAAGTGTTCTCACAAATACACTATGGTAACATCTAAGGCCCAATCCTGCAAATATTTATGCATACATGTAGCTTTACACATATGCGTATCCCACTGACTTTGATGGGATTTCTGGCAAGAGTAAAATTTTAAAAAATGTGTGTAAGTGTTTGAGAGATCAGGGTATACAGTTATTTAGGTTCTTCTAGCATGCCGAGACTCCTCAGTGCACCACAGAATTTTAAAAATCTAATCTCTTCTTTCCTCCTGTAGATAATGATAAATTAATTAATTTCATTATAGGGATTCTTTTTGGTGTCTGCTTTTAAATTGTTAAAATATTACTGAGTGAAGCTAAGTCAAAGAAGTGAATTTGGCATTTGATTCTGAAAGTGGCATGGCCCATTCTCACCTCTTGCTCCTGTGGGAGGGCAAGAAAGGGTTCAGGTACTGGTAGGGTTGACTTCTTCTGAGGTAGGTTATCGGACACATAAATGAACATGATTTCCTAGGGAACATGGCCTTCGCAAAGGGAAATCATGCCTCACCAATCTGCTAGAATTCTTTGTGGGGGTCAACAAACATGTGGACCAGGGGGATCCAGTGGATATAGTGTACTTGGACTTTCAGAAAGCCTTTGACAAAGTCCCTCAACAAAGGCTCTTGAGCAAAGTAAGCAGTCATGGGGTAAGAGTGAAGATCCTCTTATGGCTCTTATTGGTTGAAACACAGAAAACAAAGGGTAGGAATAAATGGTCAGTTTTCAGAATGGAGAGAGATAAATAGTAGTATCCCCCAGAAATCTCTACTGGGACCAATGCTATTCAACATATTCACACATTATATGGAAAAAGGGGTATACAGTGAGGTGGCAACATTTACAGATGATATAAAATTACTCAAGATAGTTATGACTAAAGCAGACTGTGAAGAGTTAAAAAGGAATCTCACAAAACTGGGTGATTGGGGAAGCAAATGGCAGATGAAATTCCATATTGATAAATACAAAGTAATGCACATTAGAAATCATAATCTCAACTAAACATACAAAATTATAGGGTCTAAATTAGCTGTTACCACTCAAAAAGATATCTTGGAGTCATTGTGGATAGTTCTCTGAAAACAAGCACTCAATATGTAGCAGCAGTCAAAAAAGCTAACAGATTGTTAGAGACCATTAGGAAAGGTATAGATAAGACAGAAAATGCCATTACATAAATCCATGGTATACCCACATCTTGAATACTGCATGCAGTCCTGGTCACCCCATCTCAGAAAGATATATTGGAATTGGAATGGGTACAGAGAAGGGCAACAAAAATAATTAAGAGGGTGGAACAGCTTCTGTAGAAAGAAAGATTAAGACGACAAAGGGGATATATTATAGAAGTCTATAAAATCATGATTGGTGTAGAGAAAGTGAATAAGGAACTCCTTTACATAACACAAGAACCAGGGGTTTCAGCCAAATAAGCAGCAGGTTTAAAACAAAAGGAAATATTTCTTCACACAAGGCACAGTCGACCTGTGCAGCTCATTGCCAGAGGATGTTGTGAAGGCCAAAACTATAATGGAGATCAAAAAAGAACTACATAAGTTCATGGAGGATAGGTCCATCAATGGCTATTAGCCAAGAGGGGTAGGGATGCAACCCCATGCTCTGGTTATTCCTAGCCTCTGATTGCCAGAAGTTGGGAGTGGACAACAGGGGATGTATCACTTGATGATTTCCTGTTCTGTTCTTTCCTTCTGAATGACCTGGCACTGGCCACTGTTGGAAGACAGGATACTGGGCTAGATGGATCATTGGTCTGACCCAGTATGGCCTTTCTTATGTTTTTATTAGGGCTGTCAATTAATCACAGTTAACTCACGTGATTAACTCAAACAAATTAATTGTGATTAAAAAAATGAATCATGATTAATCACACTTATAACAATAGAATGCCAATTGAAAATTATTAAATATTTTTGGATTTTTTCTACATTTTCAATATTGATTTCAATTACAAAACAGAATACAAAGTGCACAGTGTTCACTTTATATGATTTTTTATAACAAATATATGCACTGTAAAAAATGATAAACAAAAGAAATAGTATTTTTCAATTCACCTCATACAAGTACTGAAGTGCACTCTCTTTATTGTGACAGGTTTCAGAGGAACAGCCGTGTTAGTCTGTATTCGCAAAAAGAAAAGGAGTACTTGTGGCACCTTAGAGACTAACCAATTTATTTGAGCATGAGCTTTCGTGAGCTACAGCTCACATCTGATGAAGTGAGCTGTAGCTCACGAAAGCTCATGCTCAAATAAATTGGTTAGTCTCTAAGGTGCCACAAGTACTCCTTTTCTCTTTATCGTGAAAGTGTAACTTACAAATGCAGATTTTTTTGGTTACATAACTGCACTCAAAAACAAAACAGTGTAAAACTTTAGAGCTTAAATGCCCACTCAGTCTTACTTCTTATTCTGCCAATTTCTAAGACAAACAAGTTTGTTTACATTGACGGAAGATACTGCTGCCTGCTTCTTATTTACAACGTCACCTGAAAATGAGAACAGCGTTCGCATGGCACTTTTGAAGCCGGCGATGCAAGTTATTTACATGCCAGATATGCTAAACATTCATATGGCCCTTCATGCTTCGGCCACCATTCCAGAGGACATGCCTCCATGCTGATGATGCTCGTTAAAAAAATGTGTCAGTTAAATTTGTGACTGTACTCCTTTCAGGGAGAATTGTATGTCTCCTGCTCTGTTTTACTCTCTCATTCTGCCATATATTTCCTGTTATAGCAGTCTCAGATGGTGATTCAGCACATGTTGTTCGTTTTAAGAACACTTTCACAGCAGATTTGACAAAACACAAAGAAGGTACCAATGTGAGATTTCTAAAAATAGCTACAGCACTTGACCCAAAGTTTAAGAATCTGAAGTGCCTTCCAAAATCTGAGAGGAACGAGGTGTGGAGCATGCTTCCAGAAGTCTTAAAAGAGCAACACTCTGATTTTCTTTTTTGGTTCTGTAGTTTCCGCATCAACCTTCTGCGGGTGGCATGTGACTCAGATGATGAAAATGAACATGTATCAGTCCACACTGCTTTGGATCATTATCAAGCAGAACCCTTGATCAGCATGGAAGGATATCCTCTGGAATGGTGGTTGAAGAATGAAGGGACACGTGAATCTTTAGCGCATCTGGCACGTAAATATATTGCAATGCCAGCTACAATAGTGCCATGCGAATGCCTGTTCTCACTTTCAGGTGACGTTGTAAACAAGAAGCAGGCAGCATTATCTCCTGCAAATTGTAACCAACCTTGTTTGTCTGAGTGATTGGCTGACCAAGGAGGAGGACTGAGTGGATCTGTAGGCTTTAAAGTTTTACACTGTTTTATTTTTGAATGCAGGTTTTTTGTACATAATTAGACATTTGTAAGTTCAGCTTTCATGATAAAGAGATTGCACTACAGTACTTGAATGAGGAGAATTAAAAAATAATTTTGTTTTTGTTTTTTACAGTGCAAATATTTGTAATCAAAAATAAATATAAAGTAAGCACTGTCCATTTTGTATTCTGTGTTGTAATTGAAATTAATATATTTGAAAATGTAGTAAACATCTAAAAATATTGAAAGTAAATGGTATTCTATTGTTTAACAGTGCAATTAATTGTGATTAATTTTTTTAATCATGCGATTAATCATGATTAATTTTTTAAATCACTTTACAGCCGTAGTTTTTATGGACAATCTTATCTCCAAAAAAACTTTAGTTGTGTGCAACCACCTGGGTCTACAGGGGCTGTTGGTGACACAGAAGTACCCCAAGATTGAAAACTGGTTTGACAAAGATTGGGCAAACCCTATGATCATTGTCATAGGAGTAGATATCATCCCTGCAATACTGTGACAGATGCCAGCTGAGCTTCCCCTCTCAGCCACTCATTAGTCTGCTGTGAGAGAGCCTACCCAATGAGTCCCCAGGTGTTCAAGCCTCTGGAGCTTGAACAAAACCCATCCACTCCCTCAGTTTTTGGGTCCCTAGGAATATTTTCAGGGCACAGATCCTTTGTCTAGAACCCTCTTGAGAGCTCAAACATGCTGTCCAGATGCCTACTTGCTGAGATCAGTGCTAACCCTCCAGACTTAAACACACTCTCTCCCAGAATTCCACCGAAGGTGCGAGCCTTCTGGGTTTCAGTTTAACTCTCTCAGGGGACAATATGATAGTTATGGCATATAACACATGCAAACATTTACTCAGAATTCTAACACCTTTCCTCTTTTACTTGACAGATAAAGCACAAGAGAGTACAGGTCACTTAGAAAACAACATCCTAAATGCCATACCCCCACTAGCTCACCCTTCCCTTGGGAGTGCTTGGGGACTAGGTAGGTAGACAGGATTCCCTGCCTGATTAGCCTGCTACATTATGGATTGTTTCTCCCTCATTTTGAGACAGATAAAAATGGCCCCAAATAGATTAACTCCTCCCTTTATATATCCTTCCAGTCTCTTCCCTCAGCTTCAACACGCGACTAGAGACTTTCTTTCCAACAGCCCTTTCTCCTGACAAACCAGTGTTCCTGGTTGGGAGCCATTGTTCCTGGTTGGGAGCCAGCCTATTGTCTGGAGTGATTATATTTCAATTGTCAGGCACTTAAGTTAAATGACCCTCTATTATTAGGCCTTTGCCTCTATCACTTTTGGAATTTTGTTTCAATATAGCATTGAAAGGACAACAGAGAACACAACAAGCCCCATATCCAAAACAGAATTTGCAGCTTGGTAGAGATACAGAATTCATAATCTTACACAGAATTAATAAATTATACAGTCAGATTCCCCAAATCACAAATACTCTCTAAATGGTTCTCCCAACCCACTAACATAAGCTTTGTCTTCTCTGATTGAGCTTCAGTCAACTCATGCTCTTCCCAGTCCTACTTTTGGCCAGGGACTGGGAAAGCAAAAAACACTGCAATGTCAGGGTTACATTGAGCTAAATATGATCCATACAGTGATAGTCCAGTCCAGTCCAGATCACCTCACCATCTCTGTGTCAGCCACATATATAGTTTGAACAGGAGTAGTGAAAAAGTAGAGCCCAGTGGAGCCCTGGCACTAGGGAGCCTTCATAGTAAACCATCAATTAAATTAAACACTGCTCCCTACAGTTTCTATGAGAGAGAGGAAGGAACTACTCAAATATGATCCCATTCACCTTGGACAGGGCCAGTAGTAAAGTCAATAAAACTTCAAAGGCTTCCAGTACATCTAAAACGAGCTCCAAAATTATGAAAACAAATAATCAACAAAACACACATGCAACTAACATGATGTTGGCAAACCATCACTGTTCCTTCTGCTTCTGTTGGTATGTCTACACTGGCAAGTTCCTGCGCCACAAGTTATACCACTTTTATTATAACGCTGGAATTAAACCGCTGTTGCGTGTCCACACTGTGCTCCTGGTGACCCTGGAGCGCATCCACATTGGCAGCTCTTGCAATGGCAAAGACAGCAGTGCATTGTGGTAGCTATCCCACTGTGCAACTGGCCGCAGGGTGCTTTGGAAAGAGTTTGCAATGCCTCATGGGGCAGGCACAGCATCACATGATGCAGGTTTCCCAATCTCATTGTCCCATGGGCATCCTACTACATTGCCAGCTACTTTTCAACTGAAGTGGGGAGAGGGGTGGAAGTGTGTGACAGGAAGTGTGTGGGGGGAGGAAGACAGTGTGTTTTGGGGGACAGAGAGTGTGTCAGCACACTGTCTTGTAAGTTCAGACAGCGGCAGGAGGCAACCAGTCCTGAGGCAGGGGGAGGGGGGAACCCTGACATCAGCCCCCACCTCCCTCCCTGGGCTCTCGCTCTCTCTCTCTCTCTCACACACACACCTGCCTCTGTGTTCAAAAGCGCAAGCATTCCACATTAATGGTTTGCTTTGTGTCACGGAGCAGATCAGCATAGCACACACGCACGCTGCCAGAAATGGTGCTTTGAAAGGGGAGGGGTGCATGTCTCCAGGGCAGCCGAGCTCAAAACAATGAGCAGAGCGGTCACTTGAGGCATTGTGGGACAGCTCCAGAGGCCAATTACAGTGCAGAAAGCAAGCTAATGTCTACACTGGAAACAGAGCGCTGCTGGAGCCTCTATGCAAATAGCCTTACGACTCTCGTCAAGGTGGTTTTTTTGCAGCCCTGCACCTGAGGCGTTTCTGCGCACAAAGTGGCTTGGCAGTGTGTACACGTCTACAGTTTGAGCGCAAAAAGCTGCTTTACTGTGCAGAAACTTGCTAGTGTAGACAAACCCTCAGTTATACCCTTTCCTCTACCCTTTATCTGTTTTGTTTATTTAGATTATAAACTTTTCAGGACAGGGACCATCTTTTACCATCTATGTACAGTGTCTTGCACAATGGGGCCCTAGGTCCTCTACATGCTAGCACAATTCAAATAAAACAACAATAGTTGATTAAAAATGGAATTTTCATACTGCATGAAATTCTGATATTTTGACTTTTGTCCTCATCCCAAATCAGGATGAAAAGTTGAATTAGTAAAACTTTTCATGTAATGCAAAGTTCTAAGAAATTTTAATTTAAAAAAGTGTCAAAACGGTTCTTTCAATATTTTTGATTGAAACTAAATGTTTTGACATTCCTGAATCAAAACTTTGTTTCAATTTTTTGGCTGGAAAAGTCTGCCAAAGTCCATCTTTTTCCACAGAAAATTTCAATTTCAGCAAAAGTCTATTTTCTGACAAAAAACTTTTTAATTCAAAATTTTTCAACAAGCAATAATAATAAATAATAATAATAATAATAGAATCAGCATAGACAGTTGCCTTTGTCATCAAGCAAGGAGAGCAATGCAATCTCTGTACTATACACAGGCTGAAAGCACAATTAAAGGGATGAAGTAAATATGAGGACTCCAGCTGATGTGAGTGTTATCCCAACACCACTTTTTCCAATAATCTTACCCAAACAGAATAGGTTGAAAAGCTGATGATAGTTAGCAAAAAGCCAACCTTGAGACATAGTTTCTTCTGCAAGTTCTGAACAACCACTCCTTTTAAGGAAGCTTGCACCTCTATTTTGATCAGGTTTGTGCAAACATAACGTTTATTTATACAGAAGAATATGTGTATAAATCAATAAGGGAAGAGGAAAGCGAATTCAAAGGAATATAGAGTAGTTTGTGTCAAATACTGAAAATGTATGAATGTGCCTCACTAATACATCTAGAATTTTTTTTAACCAAAGGAACAGAAAATGAAAAAGTGCCAAAAGTGAAATTTAAACTTATATACTAATTGTGTTACAGAGAGTGGAAATCTACTATAATAAGGTCATTTTGCAATAAGAATAAACAGTGCCCTCTGTGGTTTAAAAGAAAATGTAGCATTGGTTTCTCCTGCATAGTATGTTTAAACACAAGAGGTAAAAGCACCCAAAATTGCCCTATTTAGTATAATCACTTAGCTTGATGAAAATCCTCAGTCATTTTAACGTGCTTACCTCAGGAATGCAGATAACAAGTAGCAAACAGAAAGTAATCCACAAATAGCTTTAGAATCCTGTTTGAAAAATTGGCCTGTAAACCATCTAGGTCTAAAAGCCAAGTGAGCACATTATGATCCAAAAAAGTGAATGATTTTTTAAGTGATTTATGTAAACTGGGAAAGAAAAACTGACTTTAAAACAAACTTGAATGTGTATTGTTGATATGATCACATTTTAGAATACACTAAGTGTTCCAAATGGCCTTCAGATCAATTTTGGGAAATAAACAAAGCTCAGCTTTCAATGAGATTTAGGTTTTCAAAACACAAAAAAATTAGGGTAGAGGCTCATTCAAGCATTCATTAAATCCAGACTGCCATGAGTTATATTGCACAGTCTAAAGTGATGAGTAATGTTGATAAAAAAATCAAAATATTATCTGTAGCAGTTTGCATAAGCTTAAGCAGAATAGCTTGCATATATTCTAGAAATAAAGGATTTTGCCAATTAACAAAAGAGGCTGAACCTAAACATTATTTTAAACAAGTATTTTGTTCTATACTTAAGGTCAAAGACTGTGTCCACATTTATATCTATATTATAATAGATACCAGATGGGGAAAAAATGTATCTGACATACAGTTTACACTAAGTTTACAAGCGCAACAGTTTTACGGTTTAAAAGGCATGGTTTGAGAGTTGAACTGTTAGTGGCTGTGTAGAGTTCCACTGCCCCCCTCTAACTCTGGGAGATATTGTATGTCAGAGAGGTACAATTCATCTCTGGGATTGATTCTAGCTGTTCCCTGATTCTTTCAGGGAAGACTAGATCAAATATAGGCTCTAGCTCTGAGAGTCCCAGTGTACACTACTCTTTGATTATGTGATTCTAATGGGACTGTGCTGATAGTCTCCTGGAACCCTTCTGAATGGGGAATATTAGGGTATGTCTACACTGGAGATGGAAATTTCAAGGTTGGGTAGACATAGCTGCATTAGCTATGACTGAGCTACTGCACTAAAAATAGAAGTGTGGCCATGGTGGTATGAGTAGTGGGAGGGGCTAACCACCAGTAGTCAGTTTTTAGGGTCTTGGATAGGACCATACTTGGGGTGGCTGGTCTGTCCTGCCACGCACATCACTGAATCCACACTTCTATTTTTAGTGCACTAGCTTGATCAGAGCTAGCCTGGGTATGTTTACTTGAGCTGGAAATGTCACCTTCCAGCTCCAGTGTAGACATACCCTTATTGCAAAGTCTTAACTTCAAAGGAAAACCCTGTGGAATTGTGGTGGGATAATTTGCATTCTTTAGCCCAGTCAGCAACACCTCTTCATAGTCTGGAGGAAAATGATGTCAGAGGACATTAAGGGGAGACATGATAGCGAGTCTTCAAATACTTGAAAGGCTGCCATAAAAAAGACGGAGAAAAGTTGTTCTCTCCTTCCACAGAGGGCAGGACAAGAGGCTCAAATTACAGCATAGGAAATTTAGATTAAATCTCAGGAAAAACTTCCTAACTGTAAGAACAACAAGACAATGGAACAGACTCTCTCGGGAGGTTGTGGAAGCTCCTTCACTGAGGTTTTCAAAAGGAGTCTGGATAGCCACCTGTTTTGGATGGTTTAGACACAATCAATCTGCATCTTGGCAGGGACTATATGACTTTTGCGGTCCCGTCTAACCCTATGATTCTATTCTATGATGTCAAGAGGCAGTTGAGACCCATTTCTGTGCAGGAGAAGAAGCTCCTGGTCATGTTTGGGGCACATCAATTTCTAATTTAGTGTCCCTTAAAATGATTTGCTTTGGGGGCAGCATCACCAAAAAGAAAAGTGCTCTGCCGATGGCAGGGTTTGAAAATTATTATTATTTTCAATTATTATTATTATTATCAATTATTTGTATTACCATAGCGCCTAAGAGCCCTAGTCATGGACCAGGGACAAGGATCTCATTGTGCTAGGCTCTGTACAAAGACAGAACAATGACATGATTCCTGCCCCAAAGGATTTACAATGTAAGTATAAGATGAGACAACAGATGGATGCAGACAGACAGCTGGGGTTGTACAAGGAAGCAATGAGACAATACTGATAGACAGTCAACTCCGCATACCCTTGTCAAGTTTTTTGTAGGCATCACAACAAAGGAGAGTTTTAATGAACTGAGGAGCCCAAATATAGACAAAGTAAATCAACAATTTTAATATGCAACTACTAACCTACTGAAGAGAGAGATGGGTCAGCCAGGCTTAGGGAAAACACAGCTACTTCCAAATGGGTATATTGTTGTAGAGCAGATATATTACTTCTCACAGGTCCTTAATCCAGAGCTGGCAATTTGGGTAGCTGAAGCACCTACAGGAATAATGAGGCTGGTTTAGTGTACAATAAAGTTGTTGAGTCATTTATGAATATTGTCATTGATGAATGTTTGTAAAAAAAAATACTTTGAAGATCTAAAGAGCTCTATAAGCACCTAGTATTATTTTTACTTCAAAGCTACTGCCCTTTCTCCTTGATATATTTACAACATGCAAAAATCCAGCTCACAGTAGTTTGTCTAAACTACAGTTGTTGTAAAGCCAACACTCAGCTGGGAGTGAAAAATGAACACACGAAAATGTATCAAAACACTTAAATTTTAAAATATTTATATTTATAAAGTATTATTAGAGCTGTCTGGATATCTGGGATTGGTAGAGGAAGACAACAAAATTAAATATTTATTTTACTATCCTGGATATCATTTTTGTTTTGACAACTGGGTGTGGAGTGCTTTTCTGGCTGTGCCTTTCTGTAAGCTCAACATTGCAGTGTATAGCACAATACTGTCTACATATTGTTAGAAAGAAGTTTCACTTTGGTGACCATTGTCTATATAGGTGCTTATATGGCCCTCATTGCCATATTATCTGAGCACCTCTTTATTCACAAGCAGCAATGATACCCAAATATCACTGTCATAGACCCTCAGAACTATTTCTGGTCAGCTCCGACTC
The DNA here is from genome assembly GCF_965140235.1 of Caretta caretta. NCBI lineage: Eukaryota > Metazoa > Chordata > Testudines > Cheloniidae > Caretta > Caretta caretta. Next base: position 42,724,148 of record NC_134207.1, read on the forward strand.
AATCTAAAACTGTCTGGTCCATTTGATTCAACCTGAATCTTGTAGGGGGCAGCCAAGTTTCATTCATATGGTAGAGTCTCTCCAGTTTGTTTTGGTACGAAATAATGGTTTTGCTGTGTGCTATGGCTATGCTTCTGACATTCTCTTACCCGTTATTTAGTAGCCAAGGCTGGTCAAAAAATTACCATCAAAACAGATTTTTTTCTGTGGCAAATATTTAAGATATTGACTAAACACTTTTTTGTGAAAAGTGTCTGCTTTCCACAGAAATTTTAAACTTTTCATTGAATGCCCAAAAACAGAAAAGGTTTTGCTTGAAAACCAAAATATTGCAATTCAGAAATGCTGCTGCAGTACCTCGTGGAAGTTGTAATTCAGTTCCTTCAAGTCCCCATCCTCATGTATGGGTCAGGTTCCCCTGCCAGACTTTATCTCCCATAATGCACCACAGCCATGAGACTTCCATGAGGCATTGGTGAGAGGAGGCTTTGGTGTATCATGAGAGATGTAGCCTGATTCATAGATACTAAGGTCAGAAGGGACCATTATGATCATCTAGTCCAACCTCCTGCACAACGCAGGCCACAGAATCTCACCCACCCACTCCTGCGAAAAACCTCTCACCTATGTCTGAGCTATTGAAGTCCTCAAATTGTGGTTTAAAGACTTCAAGGAGCAGAAAATCCTCCAGCAAGTGACCCGTGCACCATGCTACAGAGGAAAGCGAAAAACCTCCAGGGCCTCTTCCAATCTGCCCTGGAGGAAAATTCCTTCCCGACCCCAAATATGGCGATCAGCTAAACTCTGAGCAAATGGGCAAGATTCACCAGCCAGATACTACAGAATATTCTTTCCTGAGTAACTCAGATCCCACCCCATCTAACATCCCATCGCAGGCCATTAGGCCTATTTACCATGAATATTTAAAGATCAATTAATTTCCAAAATCATGTTATCCCATCATACCATCCCCTCCATAAACTTATAAAGTTTAATCTTAAAGCCAGATAGATCTTTTGCCCCCACTGCTTCCCTTGGAAGGCTATTCCAAAACTTCACTCTTCTGATGGTTAGAAACCTTCATCTAATTTCAAGTCTAAACTTCCCAATGACCAGTTTACATCCATTTGTTCTTGTGTCCACATTGGTACTGAGCTTAAATAATTCCTCTCCCTCTCCAGTATTTATCCCTCTGATATATTTATAGAGAGCAATCATATCTCCCCTCAACCTTCTTTTAGTTAGGCTAAACAAGCCAAGCTCCTTGAGTCTCCTTTCATAAGACAAGTTTTCCATCCCTCAGATCATCCTAGCAGCCCTCCTCTGTACCTGTTCCAGTTTGAATTCATCCTTCTTAAACATGGGAGACCAGAACTGCACACAGTATTCCAGGTGAGGTCTCACCAGTGCCTTGTATAACGGTACTAAAACCTCCTTATCTCTACTGGAAATACCTCGCCTAATGCATCCCAAGACCACATTAGCTTTTTTCATGGCCATATCACATTGACGGCTCATAGTCATCCTATGATCAACCAATACTCCAAGGTCCTTCTTCTCCTCCGTTACTTCTAATTGATGCGCCCCCAGCGTATAACTAAAATTCTTGATAGTAATCCCTAAATGCAGAACCTTACACTTCTCACTATTAAATTTCATCCTGTTACTATTACTCCAGTTTACAAGGTCATCCAGATCCTCCTGTATGATATCCCGGTCCTTCTCTAAATTGGCAATACCTCCCAGCTTTGTATCATCCGCAAACTTTATTAGCACACTCCCACTTTTTGTGCTGAGGTCAGTAATAAAAAGATTAAATAAGATTGGTCCCAAAACTGATCCTTGAGGAACTCCACTGGTAACCTCCCTCCAGCCTGACAGTTCACCTTTCAGTAGGACCTGTTTTAGTCTCCCCTTTAACCAATTCCTTATCGATCCCCATCTTTTCCAATTTAACTAATAATTCCCCATGTGGCACCGTATCAAATGCCTTACTGAAATCTAGGTAAATTAGATCCACTGCGTTTCCTTTGTCTAAAAAATCTGTTACTTTCTCAAAGAAGGAGATCAGGTTGGTTTGGCACGATCTACCTTTTGTAAAACCATGTTGTATTTTGTCCCATTTACATTGACTTCAATGTCCTTAACTACTTTCTCCTTCAAAATTTTTTCCAAGACCTTGCATACTACAGATGTCAAACTAACAGGCCTGTAGTTACCCGGATCACTTTTTTTCCCTTTCTTAAAAATAGGAACTATGTTAGGAATTCTCCAATCATACGGTACAACCCCTGAGTTTACAGATTCATTAAAAATTCTTGCTAATGGGCTTGCAATTTCGGGTGCCAATTCCTTTAATATTCTTGGATGATCACTGACCCTGGCCTATAGAGGAGAATGTGAGCAAGAGGTGCCTAAATGGCACCTCTCATGAGGCATTTCTGAATCAAAATATTTCAGGTTTTGGTTGAAATATTTCAATTTTCGATTTTTTTCCAAAAAATTGAAATTTTCCCCAGGAAAAGAAACAGAAAAAAATCTGATCACCTCTTGTAAGTTAGACAGATTTTCCACAATGTAGGAGATTTCTTGAGGATAACTTGTTTCTGTAGGGAACACTAGGAGAAAACCTTTTTAACCAGGACACAGTCAAAGAGTTCTTAAATTATTACCTATTACAGAGCTGTGTACAAGAACAGAAAAGAAAACAGAAGCTTATTAAAAGAGGCTATATAAATAAGCTATCTGGAACTGTGTGAATAATAATTTGGATACACTAGCACATAGGGAGCTAGGAAATATAGTTTATGAAGTTATTATGTAAAATAATCATATTATCATCTTGTTGCAGGCTCAAGGTACCTCAGCTAAGAGCCAGCAAGCAAGTACAACGCGGACTCTGCGGGGGGTGAAGGGGGGATCTGGATTCTTCAAGGGAGAGCCCAAGGCTCCATTGTTCTCCCTTTTAGCCTATGCAGAGGAGTTATTCCTCATTTCTGTGCATGTGCCCTTACTGGACAATTTTAAATTACCTCATGATCAAGTCTATTTAAGATATTCTGAGCATAGGCGCCGACAGCCCTGGAGCACCCACAGAAAAAAATTAGTGGATGCTTAGCACCCACCAGCAGCCAGCTCCCACTCCCGCCCTAGTGCCTCCCACCCGCCGGCGGCCCTGTCGATCCATTCCTTCCCAATCAGCTGTTCCGCAGCATGCAAGAGGCACTGCGGGGAGAAGGGGAGGAGTGGGAACGATGCACGCTCGGGGGAGGGGCAGAACTTGGCAGGAAGACGCAGTGCCTTGGGTAGAGCAGGGGCCGGAAGAGGTACAGTGGGGTAGAGGCTTGGGGGAAGGGGTAGAGTGGAGGCAGGGCCTGGGGCAGAGCGGGGGTGGAGCACCCTTGGGGAATAGAGGAAGCTGGCGCCTATGATTGTGAGAGTACATAATTGCTCTCAACATGTGCTCGCAATATTGTGTTGTACCAAGAGCTCTTCCATCAATTTTTCTCAGTATATAAGAGACATTTCATTTGCATGGCTTTTCCAGAAAGTTTGTAATAGAAAGGAAGCCTGAGCAATTAAAACCTAAACAGAGAATAGTGTCCTTTAGAAAGCTGTCGTCAGAGGTTTCATTGAAATCCATTAAAACCCCATGGGCCAATGATCCGTGACCCATGAAGAAACTTTTAGTCTAGCTAAGTTTGCCATCTCCGGGAGCAGAAACTTCTGGATTTATAATTGTATTTCTCATAGGAAAAAAATAATAGAATCAGAGAAGTTAGACATGCAAAAGACGTATTAAATCATCCAGTCCATCTCACTGCCAATGCGGGATTGTTCCCTACACTGTATCTTCTACTACATTGTCCAGTCAAGTGTAAAGAGTCTCAATAATGAGCTTTCATAGTTTTCCTTGAGAGACTATTCCATAGTTTATTACATCTCATTGTCATTTGCCTGATATTCAGCCTAATATCATTCTATTGCTTCTTGTTATATCCTAATGCTGATGACTAGATTTTCCAGATATATTACACACACAAAAAATTATGTTAAGAGAACACTGAGGCTGCAAAATAAAGCACTCAAAAAAGTTGGAACATTTCCACAATTAAGGTTGCCTATGCAGTTTTAATTCAGCCTTTTTTTGTGTCTGCATTATGATTCGCATAATAAGCCTTATGTCACACCATTCAAACCCTGCTCTGAACACAGAACGATAATTTCCTCACAGGCTTTTCTATGATGCCCATCACTATGGTACCTGAGTGCTTCACAAACTTCAGTTAATCTTCACATTATTCCCTCAAAGTGGGTGAAGGGGGGTTATTATCTGCATTTTATTGATGGAGAGCTGAGGCACAGAAAAATTGAGGTTAGAAGTGTCCATTAATTTTGGGTGCCCAATTTCAGAAGTGTAGGCCCTGATTTTTATCTAGGACTTAATATATTCCAAGCACAGCTCCCATTGACCCCAGATGCAGCTTTGAGTGCTCAGTACTTCTGTAGATCAGATCCCAGAGTCTCAGGTCAGGGATCCAGAAAACGAGGAACATGCAATTAGTGACCGTCTGTGAAAAGTCTGGCTTAAGTTTTATATTCAGCATCACCTAGGAACTCTGTGACAGAGGCAAAGATAGAATCCAATTCTCCAACACAGCAGTCAACTGACTATGAGGCCACCCTTTATTTTCCTGCAGTCCTTGCTTCATTCACTAGAACTTTTCAACTTCTGCAGCCAATGGGGCAGGGTCCTACAGACAACAGTCATCTTCACTTCACAACCCTGATTCATCCTCAGAGCTGGTCCATCAATGATCATGTGCATGCAGTGAGAAAGGGGACATGTGGAAAAAATAGTATGGGATCATGTAATTAAATACTGTATCATAATGCTTAAGCAGAAGGGGACCAAATTAAGGTTGCACAGACAGCCTTAATTCTGGCATTTCCTAACTTTGGAGTGCTTGACTTTGCAACTTTCATAATGTTCTTTTAATGTAGCTTTTTGTGTTCTATTTTCCAGGCTTCTATAAAAAGGAAACTAAAATAACCAAATTCCATCATGTAGTGTCATATTGATATCCACATTGGTCATTAGCAGGGGTTGGAACCTTTAGATGCACACTTGAATTAACAAAGTAACAGACAGCAAAACTAGGTTGTCATCTTCTGTGTGGACCAGCACTAGAAGGGGATGAGACATTTTGCCAGAGAGTTTCACAGATATTTGCTGACAGCAGAGGAATGGTCAGACTCAGGAATCTTGCGTTCTACTCCAGGCTCTGGAGGGGATTGTGCTGTAGTGGTCACAGACTCTTTTGCCTGTTCCCTCCTCAGCTTGACCCCTTTTGCCCCAATCCCCTTCAACCTGTCTCTATCCCAGTCCTGTTTCTTCCTCATTCCTGGGTCCTCGTCCCAGTCCCATTCCCCTTGCCTACTCAGTCCCAGTCTCCTAGTCATCAAATTTTCATCCAAGTCCCCATGTCATTGACCAGCCACTCTTAATCTCCCCATATGAGTCCAGATCTCCCTCTCTGGGCTCCCAGTCCCAGCCTTCTTGCCCATCCAGTCTCAGTTACAGTTCCACCCCCCAACTGCTTTCCCCAGTCTCACTGGCCAACCAATACCAGTTTTCCTCAGCCAACTCCTTGTCTGATGAGTCTCTCCCCTTTCCTCCTGGCTTCCAGTCATCCCTGCCCTACCCCACTGGCTCCTTCCTAGTCCCCATCCACTTCCCTGGGCTCTTCATCCAATCTCAGTCATTGCATTCCTGGCTCCTTGTCTCAGTCTTTGCCCAACCAACCTCAGTTCTCCCCGCAATACCACAGCTCTTTCCCAGATTTGTCTCCCCAACCTCTTGCCCATCTGTCCTACTGGTTCCCAGACCTAGTCTCCTTGTCCAGTCAGTCCCAATTTCCCCCCTCCTCCCAGTTCCTCACTGAATCTCAGTGGTCCCCACAATGGCTTCGAGCCCCAGCCTCCCCACCAGTTCCTAGTCCCAGCCTCCTCTCCCCCTCCAGCTCCCAGTTCTAGTCCCCTTGCCCTGCCAGTGCCAGCTCCCCTCCTCCCACAAAATCCATCTCATAATCCCCGTCCCTCTACCAAACTCCCAAACACAGCTTCTCGCTTCTGCCCTCCCGCATCCAATCCCAGCTTCTTGTCCCAATCTGATCCTTTCCCTCCCCCCTGGTCTGGCTTTTGTCCCCTCTCCATTTGAATTAGGCAGCTTCCTCCTCCACTCTGCTTGGGTGAGAACAGAGGAGAGAAAGAATCCCTGCTCTCGGTACTGGTGCCAAGCCCCATTCTGGCATGGGGCAGCCAGGAGCAGTAATTACAAGGAAAGTCTGGCTTTGTTCCTACAGCCCTGGTCTGAAGTGTGTTCAGTCCCTCTGTGGGGGTGTGCATGCAGAGTCTGGTCAGCACTAGAACCTGTGAGAGGCTTGAGCATGCTCAATGAGGGTGGAAGCTTCTGAGATTTTTAGTTGCTAAACTCTAAGAGCCTCTACTGAGCGTGTGTGAACTGAGATTTCTCCAAGGCATATAACTTGACCAAGTTTGGGCAGTTTTCAAAGGAACAACAAAAGACATATTCCTGACAAAAAGGCTACCCTACTCACAGATTTCAAGTCCCATCTCCAAAGCATAGGGGGTGCCAGAGCTTTTCAAAGAAAAGGTTGCCAGAATTTTTAAAATGGCAAAACAATACATGTTTCCCTAACCTCAATCCTGGAAATGGCTGAACTGTTTTAGCTGAAACTTTCCAAAAACATCCAGCTTAAGGCAGACACCTGGCATGGGAAATTTCAGACTATTATGGTAAAATATGGCAACATTATAACCAACATCGCACTATTATAACCAACTGGTATTTTGTCATTGATGTCAGTGGAAGCAGACTTACACCAGCAGTGAGTACATATAAAATGATGTCATGTTAAGCTACTAACATTTTACACTTGCTAGGTTCACTACACAAAGTGAAGAGTCAATTAGCAAAGTGATTTCTAAGGTGCCATCCTCTTTTGGTCCTGAAATGTCTGAAAATTGTCAACTACAGTAACTCCTCACTTAATGTTGTAGTTATGTTCCTGAAAAATGCGACTTTAAGTGAAACAATGTTGAGCGAATCCAATTTCCCCATAAGAATTAATGTAAAGGGGGGGGTTAGGTTCCAGGGAATTTTTTTTTCGCCAGACAAAATGCATTATATACATTTTAAACAATTGTAAACAAGCAATTTAATACAGGTATAAGTTTTAAACAGAGGAGGTGCCCCTGCCTTACCCCACACAGGCACAGCCCACTGGCACTGGAGATGAGGCAGGCAAGGAGGCTGAAGGTGCTGTAGGCTAGGAGAAGCACGTTGCGCTGCAGCGGCAGCTTTCCCTACTCTGCAAGCACCAGGGGCTGGGGGGGGCTCAACCCTCAGCCTGCCCACTCCCCACTCCCCCCTTCCCCCAAGCCCCCACCCTTGACCCGCCTCTTCTCCCCCACCCCACCTCCTCCCCCCTTTACTTCGCATGCTGCATCCTTGCTCCTCCCCCCTCCCTCCCCTCCCTTCTAAACACCGCAAGCCAGCTGATTGCCGCGTTTGGGAGGCAGGGGAGGGAGGGGGAGCCTGCACGCCAAGTCCTCACTCCTCCCTTCAAAATGCCGCAAGCCAGCTGATTGCCGTGGGCAGGAGGCGGGGGGGAGGAGGGGTAGGTGCTGATCCTCAGGGTCTGCCAGTGGGCAGGAGGTGCTGTGGCGAGGGGAGGGGCATAGGGAGGCTGCCAGCTGCGGAGAAAGCAGGCAGCCAAACAATGTAAGAGTGGAGCATTGCACAACTTTAAACGAGCATATTCCCTAATTGATCAGCAACATAACAACGAAACAACGTTAACCAGCATGACTTTAAGTGAGGAGTTACTGTATAGGCAGTACTCGAGGATTATCAACTTCATCTGAGGAGAATGAAGAAATTGCCACAAGTGCAGGAGGGCCTGCATATTGCTCTAGGTGATCTTCAAAATTACTTTGGACAAATCCTTTTTGGCTCATGAGGACCACTCTGCTGAGGTGTGTGCATCAACCTGGCAGGTTCAACTGTACTATAGTAGAAGCAGCAAAGAGTCCTGTGGCACCTTATAGACTAACAAACGTATTGGAGCATAAGCTTTCGATACATCTAACGAAGTGGGTATTCACCCACGAAAGCTTATGTTCCAATACATCTGTTAGTCTATAAGGTGCCACAGGACTCTTTGCCACTTTTACAGATCCAGACTAACACAGCTACCCCTCTGATACTTGTACTATAGTAGGATATCTATTCCCGGATAAGGAGGGTGATCATTAACAGTATAGCCCAAATACTGAACTTAAGGATTCCAAGAGAGCCAATAAGGCCAACACTGCATACAATAAGGATATGGGATATGAGGTCAAGGTCGAGGAATCCAGAGAAATTGCACTTTGCCTGATTCATCTCTCTTACAGTAAGTAAAAGGATGTCCTGAAGACACTTCCTTTGGCTGTGATGCATGAATTGACCCAAGGGAGAGAATGATAACCCTGAGACAAGAACTTCTGCTATATGCTGATGAAGACACAGAAGAGTAAACTTTCTACCAGGAGCACATCTGGCTCTCAGCCTGGTCGTTAGGCAACCCAGCCAGCTCAGTGACACCCAATGAGCTTTCTCTGATTGTGCTTCCTGATTGGGCAGGTGAGCCACTAGCCTGCCACTTAAGCCTGGCAGTGGCAGCAGCAGAGCAGCTGCTCAATGTGTACCACACCTTCATAAAATTTGTCCTTGATCACATCTGGGTTGGTCATAGTAGGGTCATAGGCGCTGAGGATAGTTGCACATCTTTTCTCAAACAGCGAGAGTCTCATTAGCATGAGTCTATCATTCACACCCTTTGGGAAATTCATAAGTTTGCTAACTAGCTGTGTTTTGATGGCAAACCCAACACCACCTTCAAGTCGCTCTTCTTTACTATGGCCACTCCACAAGAAGGTATAGCTGGCTTCTTTTTCAGTAAGTTGTCCTTCTTCAGCTAGACAAGTTTCACGCAGGGCCACTATCTGGATATTGTATCTGGCCAGTTCCCTGCTAACTAGAGCTGTTGTTCTCTCTGGTCTATCTGCTATTATGCAGCCCATTAATGTGTGCACAGTCCAAGCATCAATGGTGAGTGATGTCATCTTTGTCTTTTTCTGTGACTTTTACTGCTATAGCGGGATCCCCATCAGCCACAGTATGCTGACCAGGGTTAAGGTGAAACAGACAATATTTAGGGCACCTTTTCTAGCCCCTTCCTGATACTGGAGTTATAATCTACGAGCAGAGGGGACCTGCTGAGGCAGAGCAGAAGCGCCAGCAGGGTAAATCTTGCAACAGCAGCATGTCTGGTGTTAATCAAGTTACCTATAGTGGCATCTCTTGTTCAGTGTGCCACAGACAGTTCAAATTGGCCTGATCAGCCACCCATGTGTTCACAGAAACCAAACCAACCAGTGATGTCATGGTCATCTTCAAACTCAAAGGACGAACACCAACACCGCACCTGCACTTAGAATCATAGAATCATAGAATATCAGGATTGGAAGGGACCCCAGAAGGTCATCTAGTCCAACCCCCTGCTTGAAGCAGGACCAATTCCCAGTTAAATCATCCCAGCCAGGGCTTTGTCAAGCCTGACCTTAAAAACCTCTAAGGAAGGAGATTCTACCACCTCCCTAGGTAACGCATTCCAGTGTTTCACCACCCTCTTAGTGAAAAAGTTTTTCCTAATATCCAATCTAAACCTCCCCCACTGCAACTTGAGACCATTACTCCTCGTTCTGTCATCTGCTACCATTGAGAACAGTCTAGAGCCATCCTCTTTGGAACCCCCTTTCAGGTAATTGAAAGCAGCTATCAAATCCCCCCTCATTCTTCTCTTCTGCAGGCTAAACAATCCCAGCTCCCTCAGCCTCTCATCATAAGTCATGTATTCTAGACCCCTAATCATTTTTGTTGCCCTTCGCTGGACTCTCTCCAATTTATCCACATCCTTCTTGTAGTGTGGGGCCCAAAACTGGACACAGTACTCCAGATGAGGCCTCACCAATGTCGAATAGAGGGGAACGATCACGTCTCTCGATCTGCTCGCTATGCCCCTACTTATACATCCCAAAATGCCATTGGCCTTCTTGGCAACAAGGGCACACTGCTGACTCATATCCAGCTTCTCGTCCACTGTCACCCCTAGGTCCTTTTCCGCAGAACTGCTGCCTAGCCATTCGGTCCCTAGTCTGTAGCGGTGCATTGGGTTCTTCCATCCTAAGTGCAGGACCCTGCATTTATCCTTATTGAACCTCATCAGATTTCTTTTGGCCCAATCCTCCAATTTGTCTAGGTCCTTCTGTATCCTATCCCTCCCCTCCAGCGTATCTACCACTCCTCCCAGTTTAGTATCATCCGCAAATTTGCTGAGAGTGCAATCCACACCATCCTCCAGATCATTTATGAAGATATTGAACAAAACCGGCCCCAGGACCAACCCCTGGGGCACTCCACTTGACACCGGCTGCCAACTAGACATGGAGCCATTGATCACTACCTGTTGAGCCCGACAATCTAGCCAGCTTTCTACCCACCTTATAGTGCACCCACCTTGCCCTGCTCCTGCTTCCAGTCCTTGCTCCAATCCCTGTTCCAGCCCCATTCTGGCCCTCATCTACCCCTTCCTCCAGTCCTCAGTCCAGCCTTGACTCCTGTCCGCTCTGGTCTAGTCCTTGCCTCCCTGCCCTGCTTCTGATTCGGACTCTGGTTTGGACCCTGGACTGGGCTACTCAACCCTGACTCCAGCTTCACCCTTGGCCTGGTATCTGACTCCTAGATCTACGCTCACCATTACTCCAAATTACCACTGTAACCACCAAGCAAGATCCTGTGCTACCCACTAGATAGGCTGCCTGCTGATCTCTGAGGAGTTGAAGGGGTTTGGAGAGGACAGAGACAATCTTCCATGCAATATGGTTATCAGTGCCCAAGAGGACTGATGCAGTAAAATCTTAACAGTAACTTAGATTCTAGTACTGATGTTGGTTTTGTAGGTACTGGTAACAGTATCACATCTAGAAGGAAAGATTCTGGTTCCAAATGTAGCTGGAGCCAAGGTAACTTGTACCAAACAATGCAGTACCCAGGAAGGTAGTACTGAGTAAGAGGCACTGATACAATAAGATTGATGACTTGTGGCACCTTAGAGTCAAAATTTATTTGAACATAAGCTTTCGTGAGCTACAGCTCATGCTGTAGCTTACGAAAGCTTATGCTCAAATAAATTTGTTGGTCTAAGGTGCCACAAGTCCTCCTTTTCTTTTTGTGGATACAGACTAACATGGCTGCTACTCTGAAATAAGATTGATGTAGATTAAGTTCCAATTTCTTGAATTGGTACAGAGGTTACTGAAGCAGATGGTACCAAATGTAGTTTGAGAGCACCTGAAACAACTTTCAACTCGTAGCTCTCCAAGTCAGCCACACCCTTCATTAACAATTCTCCGAGAAATAACTTCAGTTGAGCTGCTCAAGCTTTCTCTATATGTTTGGAAAAAGATCTGCAGATGAAGCATTTACACAAAATGTGGCCTTCTCCAAGGCAAAATAATTTAAGAATGTTCATCATTTAGGGGCACGGTCACCGCATGTGAAGGGCAGAACTTAAGCCATGGAGACTTTGTCTCACCATGAAGCTGATGCCTCGGTACTGAGGGACATTGGAATGTCTCACTATTTTTTTTAGGCCAATGGGCTAGAAAGAGCTAATTAACTCTAAAACTAATTCTGTACTAATCTAACATCTGAGAGCTAGGGTGTAGCAGGTGGGCACTGCCAAATTCTCTCTCACAGACATAGATGGGAAGCAGGATCTGAAAGGAGGCTGGGTCTGCTCCAACCTTCATGCCCTTGAGTAGGGGGGTGGCATAAGGGTACACAGGATGCAGCACTGCTAGCCAAAAGCATCTGACTTCACATGCATGACACATCTGCACCTATAATGGAATCCATGTGGACAAATACTCAAAGAATTACCGAATCCCCACAGTCTGCTTCAATGCTGGTGCTTTAACACAGGCCCAGTCTCCTTTTGCCTAACTTCTATTCCCTCTTTTAAGCCAGTAACTCCAGCCTTGACACCCCCTTTGTCTTCTTCACACACAAACATCTCCATGCCTTAATCCATACCACCCCGTATGCTTGGAATACTCCACAACTTCATTCAAATCTCTCATAAAGAAAGACTCATTTTAGATGAAAAGCCAACAGAAATGAATTAAACATTTAAACTAAACTTTTTTTAAAAAAGTAACAACACTGGTCATTAAAAGCTGTATCAGTTATTGAGTCTTTGCATGAACTTATTTCTTTAACCCTATTCAACCCAGTATTCCTCCCTAGAATGTGCGAGATCACTTGTTATGCCATGTCCCAGCCTAAACTGTAATCTCCTCAGGGCAGGAACTTGTGGGTCTAACTATGGATTTGTTAAGAACAAATCATGTCAAATCAGCCTAATAACTTTCTTTGATAGGGTAACAGGCCTTGGGATAGGGTGAAAGTGATAGATGTGGTATATCTTGACTTTAGTAAGGCTTTTGATACTGTCTCACATGACCTTCTCAAACAAACTAGGGAAATATAGCCTAGATGAAGGTATTATAAGATGGGTGCATAACCGGTTGGAAAACCATTCCCAAAGAGTAGTTATGAATGGTTCACAGTTAAGCTGGAAAGACACATTGAGTGGGGTCTTGTCCTCAGTCCAGTTCTGTTCAATATTTTCACCAATTATTTAGACAATGGCATAGAGAGTACACTTATAAAGTTTGCAAACGATACCAAGCTGGGAGGGGTTGCAAGTGCTTTGGAGGATAGGATTAAAATTCAAAATGATCTGGACAAACTGGAGAAATGGCCTGAAGTAAATAGGATGAAATTCAATCAGGATAAATGCAGGATACTCCACTTAGGAAGGAACAATCAATTGCACACATACAAAATGGGAAATGACTGCCTAGGAAGGAGTACTGCGGAAAGGAATCTGGGGGTTATAGTGGCCCATAAGCTAAATATGAGTCAATGGCATCACACTGTTGCAAAAAAAAAGCGAACATTATTCTGGGATGTATCAGCAGGAGTGTTGTAAGCAAGACAGGAGAAGTAATTCTTCCAATCTACTCTGTGCTGATCAGGCCTCAGTTGAAGTATTGTGTCCAGTGCTGGGCACCACATTTCAGGAATGATATGGACAAATTGGATAAAGTCCAGAGGAGAGCAACAAATATAATTAAAGGTCTAGAAAACATGACCTATGAGGAAAGATTGAAAAAACTGGGTTTGTTTAGTCTGGAGAAAAGAAGACAGAGGGGACATAACAGTTTTCAAGTACTTAAAGGTTGTTACAAGGAGAAGGGTGAAAAAAAAAAATGTTCTCCTTAACCTCTGAGGATAGGACAAGAAACAATGGGCTGAAATTGCAGCAAGGGAGGTTTAGGTTGGACATTAGGAAAAGCTTCCTGTCAGAGTGGTTAAGCACTGGAACAAATTGCGTAAGGAGGTTGTGGAATCTCAGTCATTGGAGGTTTTTAAGAACAAGTTGGACAACCACCAGTCACAAATGGTCTAGTTAATACTTAATCCTGCCTTAAGTGCAGGGGACTGGGTTTGATGACTTACTGAAGTCCTTTCAAGTAGTACACTGCTATGATTCTGTGAGCTACTGTGACTCAGACATTCACAGGCATACCCAGGGCGGTATCTGTGTCTGAACAGCTTCTCATTATCATACTCAAGCAGGCTCAGGCTCAGAAGTAACTCAGGGATGAGTCATTGGATCATAGAACCATAGGGTTAGAAGGAACCACAAGGGTCATCTAGTCCAACCCCCTGCCACTATGCAGGATGTGTAGTGTCTAAACCATCCAAGACAGGTGGCTATCTAGCCTCCTTTTGAAAACCTCTAGTGAAGGAGCTTCCACAACTTCCCTAGGCTCTCTGTTCCATTGTCTTACTGTTTTTACAGTTAGGAAGTTTTTTCCTGAGATTTAATCTAAATCTGCTATGCTATAATTTGAACCCATTGCCTCCTGTCCCGCCTTCTGTGGCAAGAACGAACAACTTTTCTCCATCTTTTTTATGGCAGCCTTTCAAGTATTTAAAGACCACTATCATGTCCCCCTTAATCTCCTCTTTTCCAAATCAAACATTCTCAGTTTCTTCAGTCTTTGCTCACATGGCTTGAATTCTGTCCCTTTGATCATCTCTGTCACTCATCTCTGGATCTTTTCCAGCTTCTCTACATCCTTTCTATGCTGCGGTGACCAAAATAGGACATGCAGTAGCTCTCCAGCTGAGGCCTAATCAGCACTGAGTAGAGCGGTACTATCACCGCCTGTGACTTGCACGCTATGTCTCTGTTAATGCAACCCCAAATTGCATTTGCTTTTTTTGCAACAGGATTGTATTGTTGACTCTTGTTGAGGTTGAGATCCACTACAACTCCCAGATCCTTCTCAGAAGCACTGCTCTCAAGCCAGTTATGCCCCATTCTGTATTTGCGTGTTTGTATTTTCTTCCCTAAGTGCAGTACCTTATATTTATCTTTGTTGAATTTTATTTTGTTGTCTATAGCCCAGTTTTCCAATTTATCAAGGTCCCTCTGACTTTTAGTCTGCAGTCTTCCATACATACATACATACATACACACACACACACCAGCTTTGTGTCATCTGCAAATTTAATCAGTACACTCTCTATTCCTACATCCAGGTAATAAAGATGTTAAACAACACCAGACCCAGAACAGATCCCTATGGAACCCCACTTGAGACCTCCTTCCAATCTGACATCATTCCATTAATAGTTACTCTTTGTTTGCGGTTATTTACCAATTATGTATCCACTTAATGTTAGTTCTACTGAGCCTGCATTTCTCCAACTTACTTATCAGAATATCATGTGGGAGTGTGTCAAAAGCCTTTTAAAGTCCAGGTAAGTTATGTGCACCACATTCCCCCTTGCCACCCAATCAGTTATCCTGTCAAAGGAGGAAATCAAACTGGTTTGGCATGATTTATTCTTAGTAAATCCATGCTGGCTGCTAGTGATCACCCCTTCATCCTCCAAGTATTTACAAATTGAATGTTTTATATATTGCTCTAGTAGCTTCCCAGGCATTGAGGTCAGGCTGACTAATCTGTTTTTCTCTGGCTCCTCCTTTTTAAAAAATAGGCACTATGTTAGCCTTCTTCAATCTTCTGGGACCTCTCCTGTCATCCATGAGTTTGCAAATATTATTGCCAGTGGCACCAGACTTTCTTCAGCTAATTCCTTCAGCACTCTGAGATGAATTGCATCAGGTCCTACTATCTTGAATCCATTCAAATTAGTCAGAAGAAGATCTCTGACATGTTCTTTACTTATCCTGATCTGGATCCCTTCCCCTTTATCATCACACCAGGCAAATTTATGGGTCAAGCCCTCAGCCTCTGAAAACTTCTTTGCACAATAATATAAAATCATTGTGACACACTGTATCCAAAAATAACACCCTGTACCCCCTATATTCACCACTTGTATATGGCTAGGATATATTTTCTATGCCTTGTGAGGTATCGTTGGAAAAGTCATAATCTATTGAACATTACTGTCCTGTTGAAACGTACATATCATCATTGTACAGGAAGTTATGAGATTTTGCTGTATGTTTGTTACTGAAACATGTGCGTCTGGAAAATGCCCACACACTAGCTCCTCAGGGCATGGCTACACTGCAAACTTCAAAGCGCTGTCGCAGGAGTGCTCCCGAGGCAGCGCTCTGAAGTGCGAGAGTGGTTGCGCGCGCAGCTCCCAGAGCTCGGAGCCTGTTTTCACTGGCGCTTTAAAGCTCTCCGACTTACTGCGCTCAAGGGGGTAATTTTTCACACCCCTGAGCCAGCAAGTTAGAGCGCTATAAAATGTAAGTGTAGCCAAGCCCTTAGAAATAGCAAATAAACTCTGAACACAAGCCTTACATGTCAAGCCTCACGTACACAAAGGATGTAAGCAAGAATTTGCAATTCATATGAAGGACTGAATGAAGGCATATAGGCAATGGCACTGCCTGATCCCCATGACACTAAGCCCTGGTCTACACTAGGACTTTAGGTCGAATTTAGCAGCGTTAAATCAATGTAAACCTGCACCCATCCACACAATGAAGCCCTTTATTTCGACTTAAAGGGCTCTTAAAATCGATTTCCTTACTCCACCCCTGACAAGTGGATTAGCGCCTAAATCGACATTACCGGCTCGAATTTGGGGTACTGTGCACACAATTCGATGGTATTGGCCTCCGGGAGCTATCCCAGAGTGCTCCATTGTGACCGCTCTGGACAGCACTCTCAACTCAGATGCACTGGCCAGGTAGACAGGAAAAGAACTGCAAACTTTTGAATCTCATTTCCTGTTTGGCCAGCGTGGCAAGCTGCAGGTGACCATGCAGAGCTCATCAGCACAGGTGACCATGATGGAGTCCCAGAATCGCAAAAGAGCTCCAGCATGGACCGAACGGGAGGTACGGGATCTGATCGCTGTTTGGGGAGAGGAATCCGTGCTATCAGAACTCCGTTCCAGTTTTCGAAATGCCAAAACCTTTGTCAAAATCTCCCAGGGCATGAAGGACAGAGGCCATAACAGGGACCCGAAGCAGTGCCGCGTGAAACTGAAGGAGCTGAGGCAAGCCTACCAGAAAACCAGAGAGGCGAACGGCCGCTCCGGGTCAGAGCCCCAAACATGCCGCTTCTATGATGAGCTGCATGCCATTTTAGGGGGTTCAGCCACCACTACCCCAGCCGTGTTGTTTGACTCCTTCAATGGAGATGGAGGCAACACGGAAGCAGGTTTTGGGGACGAAGAAGAAGAAGATGATGATGAGGAGGAGGAGGAGGTTGTAGATAGCTCACAGCAAGCAAGCGGAGAAACCAGTTTTCCTGACAGCCAGGAACTGTTTCTCACCCTGGACCTGGAGCCAGTTCCCCCTGAACCCACCCAAGGCTGCCTCCTGGACCCAGCAGGCGGAGAAGGGACCTCTGGTGAGTGTACCTTTTAAAATACTATACATGGTTTAAAAGCAAGCATGTGAAAGGATTACTTTGCCCTGGCATTCGCGGTTCTCCTAAATGTACTCCTAAAGCCTTTGCAAAAGGTTTCTGGGGAGGGCAGCCTTATTGCGTCCTTCATGGTAGGACACTTTACCACTCCAGGCCAGTAACACGTACTCGGGAATCATTGTAGAACAAAGCATTGCAGTGTATGTTTGCTGGCATTCAAACAACATCCGTTCTTTATCTCTCTGTGTTATCCTCAGGAGAGTGAGATATAATTCATGGTCACCTGGTTGAAATAGAGTGCTTTTCTTCAGGGGACACTCAGAGGAGCCCATTCCTGCTGGGCTGTTTGCCTGTGGCTAAACAGAAATGTTCCCCGCTGTTAGCCACAGGGAGGGGGGAAGGTTGAGGGGGCAGTCACGCAGTGGGGGGAGGCAAAATGCGACCTTGTAACGAAAGCACATGTGCTATGTATGTAATGTTAACAGCAAGGATTACCCTGAAAGAGTGTAGCCACTGTTTTATAAAATGTGTCTTTTTAAATACCGCTGTCCCTTTTTTTTTCCTCCACCAGCTGCATGTGTTTCAATGATCACAGGATCTTCTCCTTCCCAGAGGCTAGTGAAGCTTAGAAAGAAAAAAAACACACTCGTGATGAAATGTTCTCCGAGCTCATGCTGTCCTCCCACACTGACAGAGCACAGACGAATGCGTGGAGGCAAATAATGTCAGAGTGCAGGAAAGCACAAAATGACCGGGAGGAGAGGTGGCGGGCTGAAGAGAGTAAGTGGCGGGCTGAAGACAGGGCAGAAGCTCAAATGTGGCGGCAGCGTGATGAGAGGAGGCAGGATTCAATGCTGAGGCTGCTGGCGGACCAAACCAGTATGCTCCAGTGTATGGTTGAGCTGCAGCAAAGGCAGCTGGAGCACAGACTGCCACTGCAGCCCCTCTGTAACCAACCGCCCTCCTCCCCAAGTTCCATAGCCTCCATACCCAGACGCCCAAGAACGCGGTGGGGGGGCCTCCGGCCAACCAGCCACTCCACCACAGAGGATTGCCCAAAAAAAAGAAGGCTGTCATTCAATAAATTTTAAAGTTGTAAACTTTTAAAGTGCTGTGTGGCATTTTTCTTCCCTCCTCCACCACCCCTCCTGGGCTACCTTGGTAGTCATCCCCCTATTTGTGTGATGAATGAATAAAGAATGCATGAATGTGAAGCAACAATGACTTTATTGCCTCTGCAAGCGGTGATTGAAGGGAGGAGGGGCGGGTGGTTAGCTTACAGGGAAGTAGAGTGAACCAAGGGGCGGGGGGTTTCATCAAGGAGAAACAAACAGAACTTTCACACCGTAGCCTGGCCAGTCATGAAACTGGTTTTCAAAGCTTCTCTGATGCGTACCATGCCCTCCTGTGCTCTTCTAACTGCCCTGGTGTCTGGCTGCGCATAACCAGCAGCCAGGCGATTTGCCTCAACCTCCCACCCCGCCATAAACGTCTCCCCCTTACTCTCACAGATATTGTGGAGCACACAGCAAGCAGTAATAACAGTGGGAATATTGGTTTCGCTGAGGTCTAAGCGAGTCAGTAAACTGCGCCAGCGCGCCTTTAAACGTCCAAATGCACATTCTACCACCATTCTGCACTTGCTCAGCCTGTAGTTGAACAGCTCCTGACTACTGTCTAGGCTGCCTGTGTACGGCTTCATGAGCCATGGCATTAAGGGGTAGGCTGGGTCCCCAAGGATACATATAGGCATTTCAACATCCCCAACAGTTATTTTCTGGTCTGGGAATAAAGTCCCTTCCTGCAGCTTTTGAAACAGACCAGAGTTCCTGAAGATGCGAGCGTCATGTACCTTTCCCGGCCATCCCACGTTGATGTTGGTGAAACGTCCCTTGTGATCCACCAGAGCTTGCAGCACTATTGAAAAGTACCCCTTGCGGTTTATGTCCTCGCCGGCTTGGTGCTCCGGTGCCAAGATAGGGATATGGGTTCTGTCTATGGCCCCACCACAGTTAGGGAATCCCATTGCAGCAAAGCCATCCACTATGACCAGCACATTTCCCAGGGTCACTATCCTTGATATCAGCAGATCTTTGATTGCGTGGGCTACTTGCATAACAGCAGCCCCCACAGTAGATTTGCCCACTCCAAATTGATTCCCAATTGACCGGTAGCTGTCTGGCGTTGCAAGCTTCCACAGGGCTATCGCCACTCGCTTCTCAACTGTGAGGGCTGCTCTCATCTTGGTATTCTTGCGCCTCAGGGCAGGGGAAAGCAAGTCACAAAGTTCCATGAAAGTGCCCTTACGCATGCGAAAGTTTCGCAGCCACTGGGAATCGTCCCAGACCTGCAACACTATGCGGTCCCACCAGTCTGTGCTCGTTTCCCGAGCCCAGAATCGGCGTTCCACAGCATGAACCTGCCCCATTAGCACCATGATGCATGCATTGGCAGGGCCCATGCTTTCAGAGAAATCTGTGTCCATGTCCTGATCACTCACGTGACCGCGCTGATGTCGCCTCCTCGCCCGGTATCTCTTTGCCAGGCTCCGGTGCTGCATATACTGCTGGATAATGCGTGTGGTGTTTAATGTGCTCCTAATTGCCAAAGTGAGCTGAGCGGCCTCCATGCTTGCCTTGGTATGGCGTCCGCACAGAAAAAAGGCGCGGAACGATTGTCTGCTGTTGCTCTGACGGAGGGAGGGGCGACTGACGACATGGCTACAGGGTTGGCTTCAGGGCTAAAATCAACAAAGGGGGTGTCTTTACATCAAGGAGTATTTCAGGCAGGACTTCACGGAGGGTTCCAATAAGAAATGGTGCACCTAAGTTATCGTTCTTATTGGAACAAGGAGGTTAGCCTGGCCTCTGATTGATACATGGCTAGATTTACCTCGCTGCACCTTCTCTGTAAGTGACTGCAGTGTGACCTAGAGGAATGAGTCCCCTAGACAGGGGAGGAGGCAAATGAGTACAAAACAAATCTGGTCTATTTCTTGTTTTGATCCACTCCATCTATCTTTTACATCTTTGGCTGGCAGCAGACGGTGCAGAAGGACTGCATGCCATCCACATCTCATGGCTGCTCGGCAGAAGATGATACAGTACGACTGCTAGCCATCCTCATCTCTTGCCTGCCTGGCAGAAGATGGTACAGTACGACTGCTAGCAGTCCGTATCGCCTGCCTGCTCACCATAAGACGGTTCAATAGGACTGACGGCAGGACTAAAGAGAATGACCTGGTCAAGTCACTCCAAATTTAGTGGCCAGGAGCACCTCGGACACGACGAGGACGACTACCAGTCGTATTGCACCATCTGCTGCCAGAAGGCAATGGGTTGCTGCTACTGTGTAGCAAAGCCGTACCGCGTCTGCCAGCACCCAGGAGACATAGGGTGACGGTTACCTGAGCGGGCTCCATGCTTGCCGTGGTATGGCGTCTGCACAGGTAACTCAGGAAAAAAGGCGCGAAACGATTGTCTGCCCTTGCTTTCACGGAGGGTGGGAGGGAATGGGGGCCTGACGATACGTACCCAGAACCACCCGCGACAATGTTTTAGCCCCATCAAGCATTGGGATCTCAACCCAGAATTCCAATGGGCAGCGGAGACTGCGGGAACTGTGGGATAGCTACCCACAGTGCAACGCTCCGGAAGTCAACTCTAGCCTCGGTACTGTGGAAGCGCCCCGCCGAGTTAATGCACTTAGAGCATTTTCTGTGGGGACACACACTCGAATATATAAAACAGATTTCTAAAAAACCGACTTCTATAAATTTGACCTTATTCCGTAGTGTAGACATACCCTAAGGATTTTTACAGCATCTGGAGGAGAGTATAAAATAAGGGACAATGACATCAGACACCTCTCCTTCCCCACCTGTATTGAAGGCAACAAGATCATTTGGAAGACAAAGAAACATTTGAACTGAGGGGAGTGGTCCTAACTGGAAAAGCTTTCCAGTTAGCACAGACTGCTTAGGTTTTTGTGTAGGAGAAACCTTATTATTTCAAATGTGACATAGCCTGGTAATGTTGAGGAAATAGCTTGAGGTTTTATCTTTTATTTCCTTTTGTAACTAATTCAGATCTTGTATCTGTAGTTAATAAACTTAGTGTTTTATCTAAAAAAATGTGTTTTTGATTGCAGTGTGGGGAATCTACTCAGGTTACAAAGGCTGGTGCATAGTCATTCCCTTTGATGGAATGACAAACTAATGATCTTACTCTGAGCAAGGGAGTCTTGAGCAGTGTACAAAGCACATTTCTGGGGTACAAGGCTGGGACTAGGGATATGTGGGTGTTACCCTGTAAGTAATTCAAGAGTGGCTGGGCATAGCACCCTGGTTGCTGTCTGGGGGTGACTTGCATGCTAGAGGCTGGGGTGCGTGGGCAGAGTGGCAGCTCGTACAGCAAAACAGGGCATAGTGCACATCACACTGGAAGGTTAAGGGGGCACAACAATCCAACAGTCCAGATTGTACCTTGGGGCATGTCACAATTACCTCCTAATAACTGCATTAGTTATTTAGGCTGCAAAGTCAAGCATTTGTCAGATTTATGGTCACTTATGCACTTGACTATTCCTTTGTGTGCCCAACTTGAATGAGGCAGGGGACCTGTGAAAGAAAGAAATAATGTGATCATGTAATTAAAGATTGTGTGTATACCTTATCATACAAGTGGGGAATGGGCTGTTGGAACCATGTGCTGGGTCTAGAAGATTTAGGGTGGGAGCCCAGCCCAGCTCCTCTTCATCTAGGAGGAGGGGTAAGCCTACCATATGTGGTGACCCCAGAGAGAGGTATGGGATGGGACACTGGGGCCATGTGCCACATCTGGGGAATGTGACAGGAGGAAGCAAGGTTGCCAACCCTCCAGGATTTTCCTGGAATCTCCAGGAATCAAAGGCTCATCTTTTTAATTAAAGATTATGTCATGTGATGAAATCTCCAGGAATACGTCCAACCAAAATTGGCAACCCTAGGAGGAAGCCTGGCTTGGTTTGTCACACCACCACTACAGCTGTTCCGACAGCTTACAAGCATTATCATTGCAGTGTGTGCTGCTGCTTTGGTTGGGGCCCCGCTCTTTAGCATCCGATGAAGTGAGCTGTAGCTCACGAAAGCTTATGCTCAAATAAATTGGTTAGTCTCTAAGGTGCCACAAGTACTCCTTTTCTTTTTGCAAATACAGACTAACACGGCTGCTACTCTGAAACCGCTCTTTAGAATGTCATGTTCGTTTGTTATTTGGGATGTTACCAAAAATTACCTAAGCAATGCAAACAGCAGGGAAATGGTGATTTTCAACAGCTAATATCTCAGCTAAACCTGAACAGAATTTCATGGGACAAAAAAAAAAAAAAAAAAAACACTTTAGCTCGAGAGCTTTCTCCTTGTTGAATTTCAGAGGGCTGCTGAAAACAATGGGGGTTTTAAGAGCTTCTAAAAATAAGGTTGCAAGACTCTTTTGTAATGGACAGGCAACCTAAATATAAGGATCACTACCAGCTTCCCCTACAACATATATATTTTTGTATACATTACTCTATTATTCCTCATCTGTGTTTCTAGACACAAAGGAGTTAATAAATGCTCCTTCACTTAATTGCAGTACTTTGAGGGTTCCAATAAACACAGCTATCATGATGTCATTATAAGGAAACAAACAAATAAATAAATGAAATGCATAGCTCAGGGATGATTTTCCATTTTAGCTCCAATTCTAATCAGGTTAATAACACCCAAGAGCAGCATGGCAGTGCTTTCCCCTTTCATTTTGTGCCATGTTCAAGTGATGTTATTTCAAAGCTTTAATAGTCCTGTCAACATTCATCAGCAAATCAAGACAGCCTCCAGAATAGTGCCATAAAACCAGGGGATTTTTTAATTAGAGCAGTGCAGCCTTCAGCACACCAAGTATATGTTAAAGTGAAATTTCACACCACGACCTCAAGATTACCAAGCTTCAGCTGACTCCAAATGAAGCAATGCAATCTTAATGTGGGCTCAGCTGAACAAATGTATTTTCATAGGTTTAACAGCAAACTTTTAAGTTTTAATGCCATGTCTTTTTTTTCCTTTTTGATGTTATGGTAGGAAAATCTTACTCTTGCCTCTGAGATTTACAGATGACCTTTTTACTGGATAAAAGTTCTGTGGGACATTGGACAGAACATAAATCCAGGATTCTGCTCCAACAAGAGCTGATAAATAAGTGAGGAAGATTAAGAGAGTAGTTTAATGAGCTGGTATATTTTCCATTACAGATGTAATTTGCCAAAAGGTTTGTTTTTTGTATTCATTTTGTTTTGAAAAATAATGAGTCCTTCATAAGGCCCTCTAGTAGGGTTTCTGGATACATCAGTTTTCAGGAGATCAGCAATTTGTGGTCTTGTTGATGTGGATCAGAAGAGGCTGCAGTCATTTGTTGCTCTTCCTGAAAGCCTAAGTACCACAAGCGGCTGGATCATTTGTTATTAGTATCTGGGAAATATTTAAACATGTTCCTGATTCTCAGCCAGTCCAATTTTACTGTAATTGAAACCACAGTAAAAATGTGGTGTTTGTTACTCTGCGGATTGAACCTGTAGTTTTCCACAAATTAAGTGGAAAGTGCTCGCCTTTCATTTTTCTTTTTAGCAACTCAATATTTAAAAGATATGATCTCAACAAAACATTTGCTTAAAAAAATTAGTTTAAAATGGTATAAAAGGAGAAAAGTGTGTGTGTTGTGGTCTCCATGTACTGCAGATTTTTGTATCGTTTAACAGCACTTCTGATACAGCAATTAGCTTTCCTGAAATCAACCACTATAAATTACATGCAACTTGGCCTAAAAAGCTACAGGAGGGATCTTGCCCCCTCCCTTCTAGATCTGTTCATGGAGATCCCCCTCCGTATGTGGAAAAGGGATCTCGACCACTACTATAGCTGTTTTCCCACCTCTTACATACGGCACACTCTGGTTCTGTGGTCCATCATGAGAGAACAACATGGGGCCTGTGAGTGACACCCATCACTCCCCTCAGTCTTCAGAGATTTGACAGAAAATTTAACACTGCCTAGGATTCCTTCTAAGGTACTTACTGGATGGATTTGTAGATGCTCTGTAATAATGTATGAGTACAGCATGTTGACATGTTTATTGGGATGTTTCCTGCATACATATATTGGTTTGATTTAATAGGGTGCTGCAAGGAAAAACAAGAACAAAGGGTGGCTTTTCTTGAGCCATATCTTTGCTAACACTAGAGGGCTCTTGAGAGAATGCCGGGTCAGGAAAAGACCCAATGACAGTAGAGATCAAAAGAACTGTGGCAGGTTTAAAAAGGAACATTCTTGACAGGGAGGGATTATTTGGGAGAAATGAGAGAACAATCACCCACTGAGGTGTCTGAAGTTAGGCCTGCTTAGATTACCATCCGGGGAGGGTAAACCTTTAGGTAAGAAAGACAGGCATGTAGACAGTTTTAAAAATCCTGTTTTTCCTCTAACACTTTGTATTTACTGTTAAAACAAATACTTTGGTTTTAAGGAGGCTATCTGATCTCAGGCCCAACGCTACCAGCACTCCCAGCTATCTTCAAGACACCACTGACTTTGAGGAAACTGCAATCCATCCACTACTATTTCCCCATGTTTATTCCTCTCCTCACTCCCCCCCTCCCCCCGGCTGTTCCTCAGAGGTTCTTGTCAACTGCTGGAAATGGCCCACCTTGATTATCACTACAAAAGGTCCCCCCCCCCCCCCACTCCTGCTGGTAATAGCTCACCTTACCTGATCACTCTCGTTACAGTGTGTATGGTAACACCCATTGTTTCATGTTCTGTGTATATAAATCTCCCCACTGTATTTTCCACTGAATGCATCCAATGAAGTGAGCTGTAGCTCACAAAAGCTTATGCTCAAATAAATTGGTTAGTCTCTAAGGTGCTACAAGTACTCCTTTTCTTTTTACAATCCATCGGTGATCTTCCTGAAAACACCATCCTAGCCACTATGGATGTAGAAGCCCTCTACATCAACATTCCACACAAAGATGGACTACAAGCCATCAAGAACAGTATCCCCGATAATGTCACGGCAAACCTGGTGGCTGAACTTTGTGACTTTGTCCTCACCCATAACTATTTCACATTTGGGGACAATGTATACCTTCAAGTCAGTGGCTCTGCTATGAGTACCTGCATGGCCCCACAGTATGCCAACATTTTTATGGCTGACTTAGAACGCTTCCTCAGCTCTCGTCCCCTAATGCCCCTACTCTACTTTTGCTACAATTGATGACATCATCTGCACCCATGGAAAAGAAGCCCTTGAGGAATTCTAGCATGATTTCAACAATTTCCATCCCACCATCAACCTCAGCCTGGACCAGTCCACACAAGAAATCCACTTCCTGGACACTACGGTGCTAATAAGCGATGTTCACATAAACACCACCCTATACCAGAAACCTACTGACTGCTATGCCTATCTACATGCCTCCAGCTTTCATCCAGACCACACCACACAATCCATTGTCTACAGCCAAGTTCTACAGTACAATCACATTTGCTCCACCCCCTCAGACAGAGACAAGCACCTACAAGATCTCTATCAAGCATTCTTACAACTACAATACCGACCTGCTGAAGTAAAGAAACAAATTGACAGAGCCAGAAGAGTATCCAGAAGTTACCTACTACAGGACAGGCCCAACAAAGATAATAACAGAATGCCACTAGCCATCACCTTCAGCCCCCATCTAAAACCTCTCCAGTGCATCATCAAGGATCTACAACCTACCCTGAAGGACGACCCATCACTCTCACAAATCTTGGGAGACAACCAGTCCCCGCTTACAGACAGCCCCCCAACCTGAAGCAAATACTCAGCAGCAACCACAAACCACACAACAGAACCACTAACCCAGGAACCTATCCTTGCAACAAAGCCCGTTGCTAACTGTGTCCACATATCTATTCAGGGGACACAATCATAGGGCCTAATCACATCAGCCACACTATCAGAGGCTCGTTCACCTGTACATCTACCAATGTGATAGATGCCATCATGTGCCAGCAATGCCCCTCTGCCAGGTACATTGGCCAAACTGGATAGTCTATGTAAAAGAATAAATGGACACAAATCAGACATCAAGAATTATAACATTCAAAAACCAGTCGGAGAACACGTCAGCCTCCCTGGACACTCAATTACAGACCTAAAAGTGGCAATTCAACAAAAAAAACTTCAGAAACAGACTCCAACGAGAGACTGCTGAATTGGAATTAATTTGCAAACTGGATACAATTAACGTAGGCTTGAATAAAGATGGGGAGTGGATGGGTCATTACACAAAGTAAAACTATTTCCCCAAGTTTATTCGCAAAACCCCCCCACACACAGTTCCTCAGACGTTCTTGTCAACTGTTGGAAATGGCCCACCTTGATCGTCACTACAAAAGTTCTCACCCTCCCCCCCCGCTCTCCTGCTGGTAATAGCTCACCTTACCTGATCACTCTCGTTACAGTGTGTATGTTAACACCCTTTGTTTCATGTTCTCTGTGTATATAAATCTCCGCACTGTATTTTCCACTGAATGCATCCAATGAAGTGAGCTGTAGCTCATGAAAGCTTATGCTCTAATAAATTTGTTAGTCTCTAAGGTGCCACAAGTACTCCTTGTCTTTTTATATAAACCACTGCTCTCAGATTCCTGAAGGGAGGAACCCCAGGTGCTGAATCCAGTTGGAGCTGCTGGCTAAGCAGAGTTGATACACAGGGTACTATATCCCAGGACTCAATCAAGGAGTGGGAAAATTACACCCCAGGAAAGGTAAAGACACAAAGCCTAGGAGTTATGGGGGAGCACTCAGAGACCAGGAAGGGGACAGAGGTGTTGCTAGCCCTGTAACCATGACACTTATATGGCCCCTATTGCATACCCGAGCACCTTACAATCTAATGTGTTTATCTTCACAATACTTCTGTAAGGTAGGGAAGTGCTGAGGCACAGAGAGACTAAGCCCCAGAGCCACAAACGTATTTAAGGATTTGAAATCAATGAAAGTTAGGAACCTAAACACCTTTGTGGATCTGGGCCCAAGTGATATGTCCAAGAGGAAGCAAGAAGTCTTTAGTACTGCAGGGAATTGACCCAAGTTTTCAAGTCCCAGGTTAGCACCGTAACTACCGGACCCCTTTTAATGAAGCTTTCTAGTGCCAGAACTGCTGGTGGTTACTGGCTCCCTAAATGGATTGCCCTGATCTCCCATGGGTCTCAGGGGAGCTGCAGAATCTGCGCCTGAGTCCTGCAGTCTGTCCCATAGGGGCGCAATGACCCTAGTGGGATGACGTGATGGAATCTCCCCGTCTGATGTGTTTTACTGTTCTTGGGTTTAGTCCTAACATATATATCACCAAGTAATACATGCATAGCACTCTTTTCCAAGTTTGCAACCCAAAATAGCCAGAAAAAGAAACACCTTCAAGTCAAAGCTAAAATCAAGCACAAACCTTCATTTAACTTTTAAATGGCAATGAAGCTTTGAAAAAGTGTTCTATATCTAAAATTTCATGCGCAAATTATGACTTCATTTTTTAAAATTTACCTTGGCAACATTTCTGGAATACATCCATAAAATGCAATCTTCTGTAGGAAACTTACTTCCGAAAAACAATTTTCTACATTGAATCATAGAAACATAGGGCTGGAAGGGACCTTGAGAGCATCTAGTACAGCCACCTGTGCTGAGACCGTCCCTTACTGGTGTTTGTCTAACATGTTCTTTAAAGCCTCCAAAGATTCCCACAACCTCCATGGGAAGTCTATTCCAGTGCTTAACTATCATTACAGTCAGAAAGTTCTTACTAATATCTAACCTAAATCTCCCTTGCTGCAGATTAAGCCCATTATTTCTTTTCCTATTTTCTGTAGACATGGAGAAAAAATTTTAATCACCATCCTCTTTATAACAAATCTTCAAATATGTTAAGGGCTATCAGGTATCTTCCCCCCTCTGCCCACGTCCCCCTGGTCTTCTTTACTCATTACTTAATTTGCCAAGGTTTGACCTTTCTTCATAGGTCAGGTTATCATTGTTGTTGCTCTCCTCTGGACTTTCTCCAGTTTCTCCACATCTTTCTTAAAGTGTGGCACCAAAAACTGGACATATTACTCCAGTTAAGGCCTTATCAGTGCAGAGTAAAGTGGGACAATTACTTCCCATGTCTTACATAGGATACTCCTGTTAATACATGCAGAAATGATATTAGCCTTTTTTGCCACTGTATCACATTGTTGACTCATTCAATTTTTGATCCACTATAATCCTCAGATGCTTTTTAGCAGTATGCCAGTTATTGCCATTTTATAGTTGTGAATTTGATTTTTTCCTTCCTGTGTAATATTTTGCATTGTTTTTATGAATATATTTAACTTATCTAAATATTCTTTAATCAGTTCTTTCCCTATCATGGCTTGCATTCCTTCCCCCTTTTTGCTAATATTAATTGCGTTACGTATCTGGTCACAATTTACCTTTTAATGAAGACTGATGCAACAAACACCTCAGCCTTCTTGATGTTGTCCATTATCAGCACCGCTCCTTCCCTGCTAAGTAGTGGGCCTACACTTTCCTTCATATTTTTCTTGTTCCTAATGTATTTATAGAACCTTATTGCTTTTTATGTCTCTTGCTAGGTGTAACTCATTTTG
Source organism: Caretta caretta (assembly GCF_965140235.1). Classification (NCBI taxonomy): domain Eukaryota; kingdom Metazoa; phylum Chordata; order Testudines; family Cheloniidae; genus Caretta; species Caretta caretta. The sequence goes on from NC_134207.1 coordinate 42,752,982, forward strand.
AACCTTAGCCCAGAGTCCTACCAAACCCAATGGCAAGTTCCCAGCACAGAAAAGTGCTCCTTTTTTGCCCCTCAAAAAAATCAATCAATAGCAATAAGACAGAAGTGCCCTAGAGATATTCAGCAGGTGGCAGTCTCTGCTTCTCAAGACAAAAAGAAAAGGAGTACTTGTGGCACCTTAGAGACTAACCAATTTATTTGAGCATAAGCTTTCGTGAGCTACAGCTCACTTCATCGGATGCATACTGTGGAAAGTTTAGAAGATTTTATTATATACACACAAAGCATGAAAAAATACCTCCTCCCACCCCACTCTCCTGCTGGTAATAGCTTATCTAAAGTGATCACTCTCCTTACAATGTGTATGATAATCAAGTTGGGCCATTTCCAGCACAAATCCAGGTTCTCACCCCCACCCCCCAACACAAACTCACTCTCCTGCTGGTAATAGCTTATCCAAAGTGACCACTCTCCTTACATTGTATATGATAATCAAGGTGGGCCATTTCCAGCACAAATCCAGGGTTTAACAAGAATGTCTGGGGGGGGGGAATGGAAAAAAAAAGGGGAAATAGGCTATCTTGCATAATGACTAAGCCACTGGATTTGTGCTAGAAATGGCCCACCTTGATTATCATACACATTGTAAGGAGAGTGATTCCTGCTGGTAATAGCTTATCTAAGGGGGAGTGGGGTGGGAGGAGGTATTTTTTCATGCTTTGTGTGTGTATATAATAAGATCTTCTACACTTTCCACAGTATGCATCGGATGAAGTGAGCTGTAGCTCACGAAAGCTTATGCTCAAATAAATTGGTTAGTCTCTAAGGTGCCACAAGTACTCCTTTTCTTTTTGCGAATACAGACTAACACGGCTGTTACTCTGAAACTTCTCAAGACAGATGGCTGGTAAGAGAATAAGTGGAATGACACTTTGCAAAGGAGTGCATTTAAAAGAAAATGCTTATTTACAGAAATATTTGGTCATATTGGTAACACAGAACTCACAGGGAGTATGAAGCTTTGGTGTTTTACCATTTGCCTTGTTAGGCTCCATATTGGCTCAATCCTGCAAGGTGATGAGCATTTCTTCTGATCCAAGAAAGCAAATGCTTAACTTCAAGCACATGAATAGTCCCTTTGAAGCCTATAGGAATCTGAATGGGTAAAAATATGGATGGGAAAAAGTGGGACTGTATTAGAATACAACTAGTCAAGATTAATCAGAAAGAGGATAATAGTTATGTTCAGATTATTGTTAGAGAATCCTGAAGGACATTTACATTGAACTAACTCAGTCTTATTTAATGCCACATTTTAAAACACATTTTTACTGTTAGTGTTGTCTTAGATTAGATTACTGTGGCGAACTCTGTGTGGGGAGGCACTAATCAAACTGAGGCCAGTGCAGAATGTGGTAGAACACCAAGTGGTAAAAACAACAAGGAATCCTTCTGGCACCTTAAATAAATTTTAGTCTCTATGCCCAAATAAATTTGTTAGTCTCTAAGGTGCCACAAGGATTCCTCATTGTTTTTGCTGATACAGACTAACATGGCTACCCCTCTGAAATCTGACACCAAGTGGTGTCTCACTGGGAGCACATGACACCAGTGCTCCTGGCCCTGCACTGGCTAATAGTTTCCAGGTAGAGTTTGAAGTGTTTGAAGAGGACCTACAAATGGTTTGGTTAGACCTGCCTGCCTGAGATATCTCCTCTCTTCTTATGACATGCCACCAGAGTTGGCCATGGAGGTGTCTCAAGCTGGAACTCTCTTTTTCAAAAGAAATGGGGCTGCTGGCATGAAACTCTGTTTGAAGGCCCATTGGCCCTTATCTGGGTGCTAGACGTTATTATGGACAAATTTTTACAATAGAAGTAAAGAAAGACAAATATTAAAATTAGTGAGCTACATTCTGCTTGTGGCAGCATCCACTTTAAAATGTAATCAGTGATAAAATGTTTGACGGAGAAAAAAATCCTGTTAGAACAACACAGCTTGTGCCTAAGGAAAAGGTAACTGAACTTTGCAACTATCCAATAATTTGCACGAATTATGGACTCTGTAGACTACAGGTGACAAAATCATGAATAGGCTGATGGCATATTTCAGGCTCGGCCTTTGCAAGAGAGTTTGAAAGTAGGAAGATCCCTACAACACTAGTGGAAATAAAGAACAACTGTAATATTTGTGGGAATGAATACTGCAAGAATCCAATCCTAGAAGGCATACCTTGTGAGGAAGAGCTTTACTTTCCCTTGCATGGTATTTAGCTCACATAGCATTGTAAGAGCCACAAGGGTACATTTTAGTCACGGGTATTTTTAGTAAAAGCCAGACAGGTCATGGGCAGTAAACAAAAATTCATGGCCACAGTTCCCAGCCAATGGGAGCTGCAAAGCCAGTGCTCTGTGGGGAGTCAGCACACAGAGCTGCCTGGCCACATCTCCGCGTAGCAGCTGAGTTAGGGGGGATGTCGCTGCTTCCGGGAAGCCCCCGCAAGTAATCTCTGCCCAGAGCCTGCCTCACCCTGTCCCGTACCCCAACTCCCTCCCACACCCAAACTCTGCTGTGGGTCGGGGCGTGGTGGCCAAAGACTGCCCCAGCAGCGGCCGGTGAGGCTGGCCCAGTGGCTGCCTGAGCTGCCCGAGCCAGGTGCACCAGTCACTGCAGAAGTCACGGAAAGTCACGGAATCCGTGACCTCCATGACAAACTCGCAGTCTTAGCCATCGGCAATAAATAGAACCACATAATTCCTGAGCAGAGACACAAACTGAGTCAAGACTCCAGTTGACTTTCCTTGTGGGAATGCCATAGCACATATGATAAAGACAAATACTTCCAACACCAGTGGCGAGACATGTTATTTTGGAAAGAAAGTAACTAGAAAAATAAAGATGTCACAAACTTAAAGTGAATATCACTCAGCTAGAAAGTATAACCTAATAGAGATGGTTCCTGTGAACTATATTTCATAGGTAGGCAGCAGCAAGCAAACAATCAGAAGGAAACAAACAATTCAGAACCAACCATTTATACACCTACATCATTTATTAATGTAAACTGTAAGCTGTCTGGGCCAGATTCTACCTTTTTTCCACATGTTTGTATAATGTGTAGCACAAGAGATCCTGATTCCTTATTGGAGCCTCTAGGTACCACTGTAATTTAAATATTAAATTACATTAAAATAGTGTTAAGGTTGCAAAGTCAAGCCTCAAAAGTTGTGATTTACCAGAATGCATTATGATACAGCCATTCGTTACATGATCACATACTATATATTTCCAGGTTTCAGAGCGGTGGCCGTGTTAGTCCATTGGAAAAAAAAAAGTGCCACAAGTACTCTTCATTGTTGTTATATATTTCCACAGCCCTCTGCCTCATTCAGCACACAAGAAGGATGGTCTCAGAGAGTGCATCAAGGGTGTTCATATGAATTGGTCCCATAGGAGTTCTGTCGACTAAGGACAGAGTAAAAAGCATATAAGGGCTTTAGGATATGGCCCATTACGGATATGTACAGCACATTCTGCTCCTGGAGAGCCACAATTTAACTGATGCTTCAGCTGGTGGCAGAGCTCCTCCATGTCATGGGGAGGAAGCAAAGATCTTATTCCACCTCACTGAGGACCTCAGGCAACATTCAGACTTAAATTGTACCAATTAATCATACATGCACCCACCCCAAAAAATTACACTGTACAATCCATGTGCGCTTAACCTTGAGACATTTAACTAATTAGTTTCTTGACGTACATACAGTGTTAATAGTGAGGTAATATTTCATCATGTTGAAATTAGTGAACACTTTTGGCACAATGCACGCTTTTCTTACTGCAGGCTGAAGGAACAGGAATTCTACAGATGCAAATTACACAATTTTACAGCTGCATAGATCGACATTTTATAATTTAAAGAGCCGACTGCTGACCCTTGCTCGCTCACTGACCATTGAAGTACATGGACTTTTGCCTGAATAAAGCCTGCATGAAAAATGTGACCCAGTTCTACCACCTCATTTCCATGCTATTCCTGCTGGACTTGAGGGGCGATGTCTGAGGTCATCATTCATGCTGTTATAACCGCCCCTTGAGCGGTCCCAGTGATCTCAATCAGGGACAACTGACCCAGTCCTGGATTTAATCTGTTTGTGTTTTCCCCTGCTGTTTACTCACCATCATCTATTTAAGAGTTTTCTCCCTCTTTCATCAGTTTTGCTGTCTGTCCACTTTCTTTAGTTTTGTGGAGCTGCTTCTTGTGTCTTTCTCTAAGCCTCTTTCAAGGCTTGCTTTGTTTACCTTACTGGGTTTTTTCTCCCCTTCTTATTCTGGTCTATACAGTTATTAGAATTTTCTACTTTGTCATTTCTGATCTCTTATTCTGTTTCTTTTGTAATTTTTCCTTCATTCCATTCCTTCTAACTCCATTCTCCCATGCCATTGACTTTTTACTTGTTTGTGTCTCTCCAGCTCTCTCTGCTTTTATGTGAAAAAATCTCAAAGTAACTGATAATCATTTATACAGTTAGCCCTGTCAAGTAAATAACTATTCTTCCCATTTTACAGATGAGTAAAGAAAGTTAAGCAAAAGCCCAGGTCACTCAGGAAGCCTGTGGCAGAGCCAGAAGTGAAATCCAGCTCTGACTTCTAGTCCTATGATATAACTACAGTCCTTTCTTTTTCTGCTATAGTTACAATTTCTCATCACATTCAAATCCCTCCACAGTGCTTATCATAATTTTACACTAATTTGGGCCAATTTCCTGCATCACTTCTCTGCCTTTAATTATTTCAAAATGTATCTCAATCATTTTATGAAGTGTCACCGCACTTGTGTGTTTAGAAAAGAAGCCTCGGATGGTCTGGTAAAGATCAACTCTGATTAAGTATAGCTTGGGGGAATGATCCAGGAGATGTTTTTCCCCCAAATAACTGTGACTAGCCCTATCCACACTTTTAGAGTTTGTCAAAAAAGCTATACAGAATGGAACGGAGCAAATTACAAAGAACAATTTGATTAATGTCGTCTACTTTTCAGGCCATGCAATATTCAAGAGCAGATTGTGATGTTCTTAAATGAAATAGTTATTTAATTAAAAAGCATCTTTGTTAAGAAGGGAAGTGAAAGCAGCCATTATATATATATATAAATTAAATAAATGGAAAAAGGGGAAGATGATAGCAATGATTAAAAATTAACAGTTAGAAAATGCAGACAATTTAAAAGGGAAGCTAAAGGTATGGACAAGGAGAGAACCATGAATCATGGGAGATGTCCTCCTATGGGCCATTCTTTGCAGCAGGACTACTGGAGCAAGAGAGTGTTGAAAGTACAATTCAAAAGGCACCATCGGGATCAGGCTGACACAAAGATTAATATCACTGTTACAGACTAGGGACCAAGTCTGCACTGCTACAGACTAGGGACCGAGTGGCTAGGCAGCAGCTCTGCAGAAAAGGACCTAAGGGTTACAGTGGATGAGAAGCTGGATATGAGTCAACAGTGTGCCCTTGTTGCCAAGAAGGCTATCAGCATTTTGGGCTGTATAAGTAGGAGCATTGCCCGCAGATCAAGGGACACGATCAGTCCCCTCTAGTCAGCATTGGTGAGGCCTCATCTGGAGTACTGTGTCCAGTTTTGGGCCCCACACTACAAGAAGGATGTGGAAAAATTGGAAAGAGTCCAGTGGAGGACAACAAAAATGATTAGGGGGCTGGAGCACATGACTTATGAGGAGAGGCTGAGGGAACTGGGATTATTAAGTCTGCAGAAGAGAAGAATGAGGGGGGATTTGATAGCTGCTTTCAACTACCTGAAAGGGGGTTCCAAAGAGGATGGATCTAGACTGTTCTCAGTGATACCAGATGACAGAACAAGGGGTAAATGGTCTCAAGTTGCAGTGTGGGAGGTTTAGGTTGGATATTAGAAAAAACTTTTTCACTAGGAGGGTGGTGAAGCACTGGAATGCACAAAACTCAGGGAGACCTGACACAGATACAGAGATCATCATAGAACAAAGACAGAGAACTAACTGGAGGCCACCCCCACAAGGAGGGAGGAGACTCCACAGAGAGATAGTTTGGTCTCCTCAACAGGTGACCACATCGGGAGTGACCTATTCCTACCTCCCTGTCTCAGAAACTATCTTAAAGACTATGTAATCAGGTGAGTCTGGGGCAAAGGGCAAGACTCCCAGTCAGCTTTGTGCGAGCAACCTCTGGCCAAAGGGACATGCAGTTGGGGTCTGGGCATCTTTTTTTGTTTTGTTTTTAATGTTTATATTAAAGGGATTGTAAAATAGGGAAGATGTATCAAGATCAGTGGCACTTCAGTCAGAAGGCCAATGTTTCCTGGAGGGACTGTTATTGAGGGGACACCAATGGAACAGAGAAGGGTGGAGCCAGGCTGGAAGCAACTGCGCCACATGGAGCAGAGCACAGGGTTTTATGAAGTTTCACTTGTTCAGTTTAACCTGCATTCAGCATCAGGCTTTGTAAATGAAACACTTGGCACCTGCAAGAGTTTCCTTTTGGGAGCCTGTGGACAGAAATAGTGTGTGGTGACACAGAAATAGGTTCTTCAAAACAAAGTAGAATTAATTTTCCAAAAGGTGCACAGCACTCAGAAAAATGCATTTAAAATAGAGCTTGTGATGGGATGATCTACTCACTGGTAGGATAGCACCTCCTCCTGGCGCCACTGGGGACTAGCTCTGTGAGGTTGATGCCCCTGCCCATAGCTGCATGCCATCACACTGTCTCTCTCTCATCTGCAGTCCCTCTCTCACTCCAGAAACCACAGAGTCCTCTTCATGACTCAGCCCTCTAGCCAGGCCACTCAGCATTCTCCCCCTCCCAGGGTACCAAAGTCTTCTTCAGCAGTCCTAGGCAGTCTTCCCATTCACTGCCTCTGGTGCCACTCCTTCAGTGGCTGGAAAGAGAACCTGGGTCTGCCCTCTACTCCAGGTTCCAGTCCAGGGACCCTCAACCCAGCAGTTCTGGGCTCTACTCTCTCCCAGCCCTCACTGCTCCTTCCCTGGACTGCTTCCTACCACTCCTAGTTCCCCCCTTACCTTGGGAGCTCCAAACCCTCCTCACTCTTCTCAGGGAGTGACTGCCACCCTGTCTGTTGCCAGCTTCCTGGCTTTATAGGCCCTGCCTCTTCCTGCCCAGCTGACCCTGTTTGCAATCAATTCCCAGCTCCCTGCCTCTTCTTCCAGGTGTGCAGCCTGTGGAGTTAATAGGCCTACCTGGCCACTTAACCCCTTCCAGTCCTGTGTGAGGTGGACACCCCATCAGACACCTATATGCACATTATCTTACCTATGCTTGGTATCCCCCTCAAGCCCCTAGGGAAACATTTTCTTGGGGACCAAGTTATAGCCTTTTTGCTGCAGATCCTGGCTGTCAGTCATCTTTTGTGGGTGGATCTTTTAACTGATCAGTGTGTTTATCTCCAGATTATCAGTTTTGACAAAACAGCTATGTAACTCGGGTTGGGTGTGGGGCACCTCTTCACAGCTATGAAACTGGCTATTGTGTTGGAGTGACTGTTGGGATGCTATTTGTCTAGCCCAGGGTGTTGCCTTTCCTGCATGATTCCCCTAACAGTCTCCTTTGTATCTAATTCCATAGCAAGTAACCCATCATGAACACACACACGGGGACACACACACACACACACACACATGCTTCATAAATACAAATATTTCCCACTTCACCACAGATAGTAATTAACCATTGGAACAACATACTAGGGATGTGGTGGATTCTCTGTCATTTGGATGTCTTTCGAGAAGTTATGGGTTTTGTGCAGAAATCACTTGGGTGAGATTCTATGGGCTGAATTATGCAGGTGGTCAGATTATATCATAATGGTCCCTTTCTAGCCTTAAAATCTATTAATATCTTTTTGAATGAATTATTGACCAGGACTATTCAAAATCTGAGCCATGGTGCTTAATTGTGCTTGGTCAGAGATGTGACATAGCACTGCTTCTGTTTCCTCTCTGGATGAGAATTTTAGCACTTGGTTGAGCATGCAAATTTAAAATTCAGTTTCCACAAATACTCCTTTGCATTCAGATTTGAAATGTGCTTCTAGTAAACTTTTTTTTGCCAGTAATACTCAGATCCCTTGGATGTTTTTGGAAAATGAATATTAAGGGCTTGGCCAAGATTTCCAAAATGCTTACATTTAGGCCCAAGTCCATATTTAGGGAGCTAGATCAGTGGCATGATTTTCTGTACTGCAGAGCACCCAGCAGCTCCCACTGAAGTCAAATACGGATTTCAGTAAGTAAAATTAGGTTCCTATTTTTGAAAATCTTGGCTTCCTTTTTTTGAAAACATATTCATCAGTTCAATTCCAGATTAGACATACTTTTAACTTCCCTACCATTTATTGTCAAATGCATAGTATTAAATATAAGATCTGTTATCACAGTTGATTATGCACTGCAGTATGTCTGGATCAGCAACATTATACTCAACACCAGTTTCAATGCAGGTTTCTCTCATATCTGTTATAAATCAGGAATTTAAAACTTTCGTACAAGTATATACAGAAATTTTTAATATATGAATAGCATTAATAAGGATACCCCTTTTCCTCCTTAGGAAATTTACAAAGACTGTCTTGGAGACATTATCCAGTACTTGAATACACAACTACATTTGTTGTTATACCAACGGCTTCATCAGGAAAAAATATTAGAGTCCCATTTCAGCAAAGCATTTAAACTTGTGCTTAAATCAAAGCACTTAAACACATGCTTTGGGTTATGAGGACTTTAGGCTCCATACAGCAAAGCACTTATGATTGTGTGTAACTTTAAGCATGAGTCGACACTTGCTGGGACCCATATGAAGAACTACTCATGGACTTAAAGTTATGCATGTGCTTAAGAATAGCAAGTGCTTAGGAATAGCAATATGCACTGAAAATAATGACCACAAATCTCTCAAAGAAAAATGAAAAGGAGTACTTGTGACAAATTTATCTGAGCATAAGCTTTCGTGAGCTACAGCTCAGTGCATCCAATGAAGTGAGCTGTAGCTCACGAAAGCTTATGCTCAAATAAATTTGTTAGTCTCTAAGGTGCCACAAGTACTCCTTTTCTTTTTGCGAATACAGACTAACACGGCTGCTACTCTGAAACCTGTCAAAGAAAAATGGAATTCAAGATTGTCCCCTATGAAAAAGTGAAGCAGTTTTATTTAATGTAAAAAACATTTGAATTTGGCAGTAAAGAGAGCAATGTACTAGCTAATCTAGCTAATGGAAACGTCAGCAACATGTACAGCAGCAATCCAACATAACATTCCTGGCTGAACCACAAAATACAATACAAAAATACAATCCTCAGACAACTACAAAGGAAAAGTAGGAACCCTCATGCTTCAGGATACATGCCAACCACTAACAACTGGGTATTAGGAAGAAACTTCCCCTATGGATAGGATATTCTAAAACTGCCTAGTGTCAGGTTTCTTTCACCTTCCTCTGACACTGGCCAGGATACTAGACTAGATGGATCAGTGGTCTGATTTTTGTGATTTCTGGATTTATTTATTTTTTTACCATTATGCTTAGGCCTATCTGATATTGGTTAGTAATATGAAATTGGTGTCTGAGCTGTTTGTTTAGTTTTGGCAGTTTAATTAGGAACAGGTTATTTTGTTTGTTTTAAAATATTAAAGTATTTGAACTAAAATATGATGAAAAATTAAACAATAAGAGATCAGTTGTGGTTCAAATTTTGGGTTGAATAATGCTAACATTTGTGATGCTTTAGAGATCTATGAATATTTTCATGGATACCCAACATCCATCTGAATAGTTGGAAATAAATAATAGGAGCCCACATATAAAAGGGAACTGAACTTCATTCTTTATTTGTGAAAATAGTCGCAAGCCCCTTTGGGCTGAATTGTTACTTGGACTACATTCCCCTGCAACGGAGTAAGAACTCCCTTTACATCCCTCTGCAGTTACTCAGGCATGAAGGGCATATGGTGCTACACACCTGCTTAATGCCTTCTTGTAGCAGATAGACGAAGATTGGGCAAGGAGAGATGGGGAACTAAACACACACATGCCAGTGCAGGGTGTGTTGCAATTTACTACTATTATAGGCAACCAGCACTAAATCACTACTCCCCAGAGCGAGGAGGAAACAGGGGAGTGATTGTGAGTCGGAAGTGTGTCTCAGACTCACTATGTTTCCCAGGGCTACACCTAGAGTGCTGCAGCTAATTCAACAATCCTTGCTCCGGGCTGAGCCTAAGATCACAGTTTAACCCATTTTGTATTATCCAGCCTGCTCTCCTCAAAACTCATATTCACATTGGCTGTTGCTTGTACTATACAGAAATCAGATAAAGTATATTCTATATGCAACCTAACTGCTTCCTAAAGTCTGAGTCTTTGGTGACAAATCTCTCTAGTGGCATGCAAATCTGTATTTTATTAATATAGCCTTAGGTATGATTGAATCTGATTTGTAACCAAATTATTTTCTAAAAAGATCAAGTAATATAAATTTTTCTGCTATTAGTACCATATTTTTATGCAGCAAAGCTTCCCCTCGAGGAGAGATAGATAGATAGATCATTGTTTGGGATTTTCATGTGGTCTTGTGAATAATTTAAAACAAAACAGTCTGCTTTATAATAATCTGTTCTTGCATTATATATTATATAATTAGAAAAGGGCCACAAATGTAACTGTTTATCTCAACTCCCCAGTTTTAGAGACTTGGAGAAAATGTTTACTAGTTTATTTTGATTTTCCAGTGCTCTACTCTATGTACAATGCTCTTCATTAATTGACCTGCATATACAATGCCTAATATAATAAGCACTGGTTTTAATTCACCATATTTCTCAACTCTTCCTATTTTCTTAGGAAATATCCAGCAAATGACATTACCTTGGCAGCATGTCTGGGAGATTAACAAGCCCAGGATCAGATGGACCTCGATTTGGAACATTAATTCCAGAGTTAAGGAACACCCTGCCAGATGACCACACTCTTTTAAACCAAGGGGACTTCATTTTAAACACCTCAGCTGATCATCTCCCTGTCCCTGGTCATACAAACCTTAGGCATTCAAGCATGCAAGTAGTTTCAACCACAATCAATGGGCATATTCCCGTGCTTAAAATTAAGTATGTGCATAAATGTTTGCTGGTTCAGAGACTATGGTAGTATTGTATAGAGCAGTGGTTCTCAACCAGGGGTCCGGGGCCCTCTGGGAGGTTGTGAGCAGGTTTCAGGGCGACTGCCAAGCATGGCCGGTGTTAGACTCACTAGGGCCCAGGGCAGAAAGCCGAAGCCTTGCCACACAGGACTGCAGCCTGGGGCACCAAGCTCCAGCAATTGGGGCTGAAGCCAAAGCCTGAGCAACTTATCTTCACCATGCCCCCTATAGTGTGGGGCCCCAGGCAATTGCCTTGTGTGCTAACCTCTAACAAGGGCCCTGGCTTTTATATGCAGAAAAATAGTTGTTGTGGCACAGCTGGGCTGTGGAATTTTTATAACATGTTTTTGGGTAGGCCTCAGAAAGAAAAAGGTTGAAAGCCCCTGGCATTGAGGGAAAAGAGATCCCTTTGGGAGCCAAGTTTCAAACTACTTAAAGTCACCAAAATCTGAACCACTTCTGCTTTGATGTCATTTTTACAAAACAATATCTTGGTCAACCAGATTGTGTTCAAACAAATCCAGTTTTGTCCATCTTTATATGAAATAGAGATAGGCCAATATCAGAATCATTCACCTGAACACTTCCTTCCCAAGATGAAGGTGATATTCAGATAAAATAGAATCTGGATCCAACTCAATACAGGTTTTAGTTTTGCAAAACCCAAATCCAAACAATGAAGGTTTGGCAGAATTAAATGTACCAGTGTTTTTTTCCAAAACTACATAAGGTCAGTATCATTTCAATAGTACATCTTGCTGATAAATCGTCAATTTTATATTGGAAAACTTGAAATATTTAAAGTTCTTTTAATTGAAAAAGCAATTTTAACTCCAGATTGGATTTAATACTGACATGACATAGTGAAAAAAATCACGTAATATACATTTATCATGGGTGTGGGGGTTGGTATCTTTGCCAAAGTCTTCCTTCAATGCAGTATGCAGCATCTCTACAGAAATCCGTGGAGAAATCTGGCAAGGTCTTAAGGTTTTCTACTGGAATTTTTAAAATATATTTAGTTTTCAGTCTCCCTGGCCCTATGCTTTTACCTTAAATGCCCATTATTATTATTAGACCGAAGGATGCTCATTCGGAAATAGAGGTAGTTAGAAATTTTCCAGCTGAGCACTTTTCCCTTTGAAAATGCTGATTTAATGAAATCAAAACATTTTGCAGTAATGTAGCATAATTTGTCAAAATTTGATACAAAATATCAAAATGCTTTGTTTTGATAAAGCCAAAAAACCTGCACCTTGACATTGCCTAATAAATATAATTAAATTTAAAAATCTAAACATTTTGAATATGTAATATATTATTTAAAATGAAACCATTTGATAAAGGTCATTCCAAAATTTCCAAATTGAAAATTTTCAGAAATTTTGTTTTACAGAATATTTCAAAATTCCAACTTTTAATTTCAGTTTGGGATGAAAGGAATTGTGAAGTGTCAGAATCTGTACAGGGTTCTTTAAATGCTTTCCCTGCTACAGGACTGAGTTTTATGGAAGCCAAGGTTTTTAAACCCCACTTTAAAGTAGCAAGACCCTCAATTATGCTTATACTCCAAGCAATATTGCATTATTTGCATATTTTAAATGTGCTGTTTTAAACATCCCTTTAAACATATGCAACCTGAAAAGTCCCTGTCTCATTAATCTCTCCTCATATGGAAGTTGTTCCATACCCCTAATTATTTGTTGAACTTTTCTGTATCTTTTTCAATTCCATTTCATTCAATTCCATCTTTTTTGAGATGGGGCAACCACATCCACATCCAGTATTCAAGATGTGGGCATACCATGGATTTATACAGAGGCAATATAATATTTTCTGTCTTATTATCTACCCTTTCCTAATGATTCCCAACATTCTGTTCGCTTTTTTGACTGCTGCTTCACACTGAGCGGATGTTTTCAGAGAACTATCCACAATGACTCCAAGATCTCTTTCTTAAGTGGTAACAGCTAATTTACATCCCACATTTTGTAAGTATATTTGGCATTATGTTTTCCAATGTGCATTAGTTTGCATTTATCAACATAGAATTTCATCTGCCATTTTCTTGCCCAGTTCACCCAGTTTTGTGAGATTCTTTTGTAACTCTTCACAGTCAGTTTTGGAACTATCTTGAGTAATTTAGTATTATCTGCAAACTTTGCCACCTCACTGTTTACCCCTTTTTCCAGATCATTTATGAATATGCTGTACAATACTGGGACCAGTACAGATCCTTGAGGGACCTCACTATTTACCTCTCTCCACTGTGAAAACTGACCATTGATTCCTATCCTTTGTTTCCTATCTTTCAACCAACTACTGACCCATTAGAGAACCTTCCCTCTTATCCCATGACAGCTTATTTTGCTTAAGAGCCTTTGGTGAGGGACCTTGTCAAAAGCTTTCTGAAAGTGCAAGTAAACTATATCACCTGTGTCCACATGTTTGTTGACCCCTCAAAGAATTCTAGTAGATTAGTGAGGCATAATTCCCCTTTATAAAAGCCATGTTGACTCTTCCCCAACAAATCATGTTCATCTTTGTGTCTGATAATTTGGTTCTTTACTATAGTTTCAACCAATTTGCCCGGCACTGAAGTTAGACTTACTGGCCTGTAATTGCCAGGATCACCTCTGGAGCATTTTTAAAAAATTGGCATCACATTAGCTATTCTCTGGTCATCTGGTACAGAAGCTGATTTAAATGATCCATAAGCTGATTTCATCCATGCACTGGGCCATCTTGGTAGTATTTGTATGCGTGTATGGTGACGGACAGATAGAAGGTTCATTTCTCTGGTCTGCACAAAGATCCTGTGTGGCCTTTGCCAAGTCACACTGGGTATGTCTACACTGCAGTTAGACACCCACAGCTGGCCCATGTCAGTGGACTCAGGCTTTGGGACAGTAAAATTGCAGTATAAACTTTTGGGCTGAGGCTCCAGCCGGAGCCTGAATGTCCACACCACAATTTTACAGCTCTGCAGGCTGAGTCCCAGGAGCTTGAGTTAGCTGACATGGGCCAGCCACGAGTGTTTAATTGCAGTATGGACATATCCTTAGTCTTTCTGTGCTGCCATTTGCCATATGTTAAATAGGGTGCCATGGAATCTAAAAATGACCACTAGTGTTCAGGATCTTAGTTTTGCATCTTTTCTACCTCCTGAATTACCAGTGTCCACTCCCAGAAGAATCCAAGTTAACACTTACAAAGGAGATGTAATACAAGGGAAAACATGACCGAAGAAAATATTTAAAAATCAGGACGGACTTTTAGTATCTTCTTTAAAGGGACACTTTGGAGAGACTTTAACAAAACAGAATTTAATTAAAGACATTTCCCATTGCTTGTTGATCAACAACAACAAAAATTAAAAATTTCCCAACTACATGGATTATCCCTATTCCTAGCAGCCGTTCGGTAGGTGACATTCCAAAAATTTAGCACACACACTATTACCTAATATTTTTCTGCAGTCTTCCTTTCCCTTCGCTGTCCCCGTTGCAAAAACCTCTGGACTAACAAAGTTAAGCCAATTTTTTTAAGAACCTCTTCCTTTTAAAAAACACTTTTACTATCTGAAGAATTTTACCAGAGTCTTTTATCCCAAGTCTCATACCATATGACACAAAAAACCAAAACCAAAACACTAAGCAGCCAGTATCACTTTTTTTACCCTCTGTCTGTTTAAAAAAAAAAATCTTTAACTTTTACACATAAATATGGATCAGCTTTCCAGCAATGTGATTAGCTGACACAGGCTGTATTTGTTATAATTATAAAGTAAAGTTCAAAAGGTTTATCGAGTTATTAACATTTTAAAAGTTGGGAATTCTTTCTGTCCCAGATGGCTTAACAGGTGACTCCTATAAATTACACCTCCCATAAATTATAAAGTACATTACAACAGCATCCGCTAGCGTTGTTATAGTAAGGAGGCAGTCAGCATTTCCATTATAAACCCCTATTTTCAGAGTTTATAACTCAGCCATAAAAATCTGCTCCAATTTGAATCTTGGCATACTGTGAGGTTTCATTTTATGAGCAAACTTTTTGTGTTACGAAAAGTACCAAAATAATCTGTATAACTGCTTTTAAATTAAAACAAAATTTTCAAATCTGATTAAAAGCAAAATCCATGTAATTTTCATGATTGCTCTTATCATACTTAGTCATTGTCACAGATATTAGGTTCAGGAAGGCTTTGCTCCTTTATAGTCTATATTTTCTTGATAAATGAACCTAAAGTCATGATATTGAATTTAGAACGTGATAATTCTCTTCACCATAGATTACAATTTAAATCACAAAAGAAATATTAATTGATTACAACAAACTCTAGTAGAATAAGAGCTTCTCTACATGGTACAGCAAAGCACACTATGGGGGTATGAATTCTAATGCTCACCAACTGATCCATATAGATGCTGCAGGTGTGCGCTAAAAGTTTATCTGAGCCAGTTAGTATGCAACATGTTGGTGCATATTAAAATTCACACCCCCGTAGTGCTCAATGCCACACTGTATAGACAAGCCCTGAAAAACTGGGTTGAGAGTGAGAAAACCCAGTATAAAAAACAGATATCTTCTTTGACATCAATGCAGAAATACTGACTGGAACTTGATCTTTCACTCTGAGGCTCCAATCTTGCCATGACCACCATGCAGGAAGACCTCTACACCCATATGGAATTCATTGCAGGATCAGAACCTGAAAAGGCCCCCTGACAAGATGTTGGCAAAGCTAAAACACAGTTTTGTTGTCTAAAATACATCTGGAATGTTATGATGTAGAAAGGATGTGACAGCAAAACAAAAAGATGCAACTCTCTCAGATATACCACATCAAGTGCTTATTTAACTTACGGTTCTTACATTTAAAAAAAATTAGAAAAAGTAAATGAAAAACATTACAATTATAAATACTTGCTTAATTTCCTTTAAATTCATGGAAAAAATCATGTTCCACTTGAAGTTGTCCTTACCATTTAAAAATAGGATAGATTTGTTTATTTTTGGAAGGAGTGGACTGGGTGGGTTGTTTTGTTTTTAAGTTAAAAGGGTAAAAGGATGAAATAATCTCCCTATGATAATGCACCAGGACCCAATTCTCAGATTACAACACCTGTAGTTCTCAGAAAATTCCATCCTTTTTCTTTAATAGCTACCTTCTGTGTGCCTACCTAATTATTACTAAATTCTTTGGCTTTACACATTTATTGGAGCTTTGCCATGCAAGCTCTTCCTATAAATGGTCTTTTAAATCCCATGGCCTATGGTATTCATAGAGATCAGATTGGACAATCACAATGGTCCCTTCTGGTCTTGAAATCTGGGAGACACAAACACTTTGGTGGCCATTTTGTATCTGGTCACTGCTGAGGGCACCTCTATTCTGGCTAGTAAGTATTTTTAGCTCTTTTTGGTTTTCCTCTTCTTTTATTCCAGAGGAGACTGAACAGCCATACAGTTTCAAATAAAAACCAACTGTTTTAAATTCCATGACTTGTTATAGACATGAAAAAATTGTCCTACGTATATCATATGGCTCTAAGCAAAACTGCGTACGGGATTCCACTTAATGGTCATTTAATTGTTCCTTATAACGAATGAGATTCTGTCCCTGCCCAGCATGTGGCTGAAAAAGTGTTATTAGGATAGATTTTGTGTTGTCATTATTATGGGGTAAAATCCTGCTTCCCATAAGGAAATCAGGGGTTATGAATCCAGTATAGGGAGGTGAGTAGGTTCTCTACCCCCAAAATATGTGGGTGGAAATGCAGGGCAACCTATAATGGGAGCTCATGCTTCAGGGTTTCAGCTGGCCACTGGCAGGGGTCAGAAAGGGATTTCTTTCCTCCCCCACCCTCCCCTCCACAATGTATTCTGGGGGTGTGTGTGCGTATTTTCTCTCCTTCCTGGGAATTATCACCAGATGGACACAGCTGGAGATGGGACACTGGGTGGGGGGCAGGGCTCTGAGGTGGCACCTAGCATTCTCTCTCTCTCTCTGTATGACTGGCTGGTTCTTGCTCACATGCTCAGGATCTAAGTGATCCCCACATGTGAGGTTGGGAAGGAATTTCCCCACAGGTCAGAGCAGCAGTGACACTGG
Source organism: Caretta caretta (assembly GCF_965140235.1). Taxonomy (NCBI): domain Eukaryota; kingdom Metazoa; phylum Chordata; order Testudines; family Cheloniidae; genus Caretta; species Caretta caretta. The sequence continues at coordinate 42,770,306 of NC_134207.1, forward strand.
AGTTTTTTCACCTTCCTCTTCAGTGTGTGGGTATGGGTCACTTGTCAGGATTATCTGGCTATATCTCACTTAATCATTTCCCTGCCATTGCGAGGTCCTTTGACATTGGTGCACCATGGCCCCTCCTAGTCTATTCCTATGGCTCATAATACTCTAGTCCTCTGTGGTTTCTAATACTTTGGTCTCATTTCAATTGTTGGGTCAGTGTATGGGTGCTGAGTGGTGTTGGTGGCCTGTGCTATATAGTAGGTCAGACTAGATGATCTAGTGGGCCCTTCTGGCCTTAAACTCTATGATATGTTACTGGGCCTGAAGGAGTTTCATACCTCAAAACATGTCAATGGGAGTTGAGGGTGGTGGTAATGAACATTCTTAACCCAGAGCTTCCTTGTTCTGGAGAATTCAAAGCAGATTCTTTGGGTCATTTGAACATAGTGTTCTGTGATTTAATGGCATACTGTCTCAGATCTTAAAACCCTTTGTAATGTAGTAATATAAAGTCAAACAAAAGAACTCTCAGAAGAATTTGAACTACCAAGAGCCATATGGACATTACACAGTTCACCTAGATTAAAATATAAGACTAAAATTCTTCTTTATTCCTGAAGTACTTTCCACACAAATAACACTTCGCTAATTAAAAAAGCTCAAAACAGATTCATAAAAGGAAGGAATCTGTCAGATTAGGCACATCAGATTGGAATGTGATTCACCAGATGGTAATAAAACTCAAACCCAATGATAGTATCCTCTGATTTTAAAAAAAAGTGTGGTTTTGCCATTTTTGAGAAATCTTAAATCTTTAGGCTTTTCGTTTTCTACTTTCTATATGGCAATGCCCTTATTGAATACATATTAAAAAAAGAACGGATTTGCATTAGTCTATGTATTCCAGACAGGGATATATCTGAATGATTTGATGTGAGGCTGCCTACAGGAGCTCCTGTTCACAAAGAGGTCTCCGTTCCTCTAGTCCTAGTCCTTTTCCACCCTTGCCTGTTGTTGAGGGCTTGCTGATACTTGAAATGCTACAGCGTAGTTAATCCACCTCCCCAAGAGGCAGTAGCTAGATCAATGGAAAAATTCCATTGACTGAGCACCGTCTACACCAGGGGCCAGACAGGCTTAACTATGTGCTGAGGAATATGGATTGTTCACTCCCCTGAGTGATGTAGCTGGATCAACTTAACTTTTGAGTATACATCTGGCCCGACAGAGAGAGAAAGAACAGCCCATTATCATAGTGCAGTCAAAGTGGATCACCAGCAGGAGCAGGACCTTTTCTAGCTCTGCCACTGCTGAATGGGTGTGTAGTCAGCTCCCCTTCCAAATGATTGGAGGGGGGACAGCAAGCCCTCAGCCTTGCATTCCCTAGGAAATATATAACAGTAATTGAGGGGGCAGTGGTGGTTGGTTGGGAAAGGAATGGCTAGGGCCTATGTGGGAGAGGGGGCATTGGTTGCTTTTCAACCGAAACAGACAATTTTGGGGGTTTGTTTGGCCTTTGAGGTTTACTAAAAACACGTGGCCAGTCTTTGAGTGTGAATCCAGGTAAATAAAACCCACCAGTTTGGGGCCACAGAAACAGCACAAAACAAAACAGGCATGTTCATTTTTGAGGTCTTGTGTACACACAAAGAAGGGTCTTTTTCAGGTGGTCCTCTATGCAGTGACTAAAGCATACCACGGTCCTGAGAAGAAACAGAAATATTTGTCACTTTTCACTAGCATTCAAGTGCTAGTGAGAAGTAACAGAATTATTGGATACTCAGCAGATAGGCTGCAATATAACAGGCAGTCCAAAAAACAAACTGTTTCAAAGTTTTGGCAGGTGTTGGCAATTGAGATTCCCAAGACCCTGAGCATAGTCTCTCCCTCCAACTTTTTGGGAAGTTACCTACAGGCTGAAGTAGACAAGACCTTTGGACATTAGCATACACCTTAATTTGAACCCACCATTTACACCTGTGTTTTCCCACACTATCCCCTCATGCATTCATCATACCTCTAGTCTGACGGTGGATTCATGTAATTGTTTCTATCTTGTTGAGGGAGGAGCACATTCTCAGTTCTTAACAAATAATAATGGTGATCGTCCCTGATCTTTGGATCAGTCATAATATTATTAATAAATACTTCTACTGTGCTAGTACCAGCCAAACAGAGAAGACGACCCAGTTCCTGTCTCAAGGAGCTCACATCCTAAAAAGACAAAGTCAATGAAGTTGGGAAGAGGGATGCAACAAAGAACTAAAGGGATTGGGGTGATGTTTGGCAGTAACATCTTATTAGTTACCCATTTGCTTAAATTAAAAAAAAAATCACAGCAAACAAGCTAAATTCTCTTCTGCCCAAACGTTTTTTCCCCTCCAGTATTAAACCCACTGTTGTGATAATTGGGCCTGGATATTTGCTCTAATTGTGAGCTCAACTGTAAAAAGTATCTGGAAGTTCATAAGATGTCCTATAACAAGTGTTGTTGAGGAAAGGTATGAAAAGAAAACAGAAAAACTGAATTAGTTCTAAACAAAAAGGCCTACTGATATAACTCAAGGACTGTGTTAGGATCATGTTGATAAACAAGAAACTGTGAGTCCAGAAATCAGTGAACCAAAATTGGTGTGTCAAAAACTAGGTCTAACTGGTGGACAAAATAATGAGGGGCTGGGCTATTCCACCCATCACTCCCTTTTTGGATCCTTAAAGAAGGAGACTGTGGGGGAGCGGAGGATTGCAGAGGGCGGTGGGAGAGAAACAGATGGAGGCTACAGAAGCAAGCTTTACCATCATGGAAGATAGGTCCATCAATGGCTATTAGCCAGGACGGGCAGGAATGGTGTCCCTAGCCTCTGTTTGCCAGAAGCTGGGAATGAGCAACAGGGGATGGATCACTTGATGATGACCTGTTCTGTTCATTCCCTCTGGGGTACTAGGCACTGGCCACTGTCATAAACAAACCAGCTTATGATCGCGTATATACAGGTAGTTAGAAAATAGGGGGAGTGGGTGTTTCACAAACGTTTGCCATTTTATCTTCAGAAAATTCCTGCCAAAATTTGAACAGCTTTTTCTTATGATCAATAAATGAAATAAATAAATAGGTGATTTTTTGTTAGCTAGCTTATTATATTCTCTAGGACACTGCTGGCATTGAGAGAGCAGAGCACCTGGCAGTCTCTCACTAAGCTGGAAATACTGTATTTTGAGATACATCTAGCTTACACCAACTCCTGGGACTAGAATCCTCAAAGTCACTTTGACACTTGAGTTCTTCATATGGCAGTCCAGTGGCTTGCCTCCAAGCAACTGGGCTGACCCCTACAATGTATCATTTCTTTTATAATCATAATTGGTGAAAGTTAAAGAATGAGTCAAAAAAATCCATTGTTATTGCAACTTAATGCACACAGTCATCTTTAATGGGTTGAATCTTTATATGAATAAATATAAACTCTTAGGGGTATCAATGTAAAGCTAGTCAGCATCCATAAATCCAGCATCTGTAATGAAAACAATGTACTGTAGTAGACAGTGACATTTAACCACAAACAGGATTGCTGAAATTAATTCATGCTGTCTGCCCCAGTACCTGCCAGGGAGGTTGTAATTCAGCTGACAGTGTTCTCAACAGATGTTGTCTGACTGTCAAAAGAATGAAATGTCTGGGTTCATATCCAATATAGAAATAGAATGGAAATAAATATTAAATATTTTGCCATCTGTTACATTGCTGAGTCACTGGAGAATATCATCCCCAACTGTGCATACTTGTAGATTAATTGGTCTATAGCTGTCTGGCAGCTAGATGAAAAAAAGTCCTCCAACTCAGTGATTCCACCACACTATAAAAGATATATGGAGATTGGTATCAGGAGAAAAATTAAACCTATGAACCAGAAGAAAGCTATGAGAAATACTTGAAGATATTGCACTGTTTTATCATTCATTAATTATTAACCAGACCATTCCAATCCTGAAAATAACTATTTCTTTTAATCTCCAGAGCTCCTGAGAATATTGTACATTCCACCAGCCCATTTCTTGACTGCATTTCTGGCTCCTGCAAAGCTCTGATTTGAGAGACACTCAGCTTGTTTTGTGGGGAAGGCTGATGGGTGGAGATGGGTAAGAGTTGACACAGGGAACAAAATTAACATGGGGAAAGAGAGATTTGCTTTTTATGGGAGGGAAAGCAGTTTTGCACTTATGCCTGACTTGATTGTGGCTTTAAGTCATGGCATGTTGTCCCAATGGGAGGGAGCTCCAGAAGCCATTAGGTTTTGGGAAGGCAGAGAGCTTCCAAAAGCTCTGGAGAGTGCATTTGCTGCATCACCCTTTAGAGGATGTAATTGTGCCCAGTCTTTGGACTGGAGATCAAAGGAGACTAGCTGCTTACCCCTGCCACCTTTAGTCCCACCGGTGGTCAGTCACTGTCTGGGCAATAATGTCTTTCATTCATAGATCTCAAATCACTTTACACACAAGAAAAAATTAAGCTAGCCCACCCCCTGGGAGTTGAGTACTATTATATTCATTTTTCAGAGGAGTAAACAAAGACATGGGAAGGTTAAATCCTGGACCCTTGGGTGGAGGCCGAATTACCAGACCTTTTTCAGGAGGGCTACACAGGACCTGCTCACACTGCCACTAAAGCAAGTAAGATAGCATTTTGCTGCAGTAAAAAGCCATGCAGTGTACACACACATGGCTTTCTGATTGTACATCATCATTTTGTAAGATGTAAAACTTTATAATCATAGTATGAATGTATAAAAACCTGGGATATGCTGCATGAAATATCTCCTTGTGGAAAAGTGGAGCTGTTAAGGTCAGCATTTCTGACCAAGCCAGTTCTGTCCTAATGTTCATCAGGCACAAAAGTATGTGTGACAAGGTATCAGTACTACCTTGTCATCAGCAAAGAGAGGGTTAACCCCAGCTAAACTTCTCTGCCCATGTGCACCTGTGCACGGGGAAAGAAAAGTCAGGGATAGCGCCAACAGTAGAATGAGGTTCTGCAAAAAGAAAGCAGGCAACACAATAAAATAGCTGCAACTTCCACAGAAGGTAGAAATGGGAAAAGTTTCTAGACACGGGATTGAAGTGAGTAACATCAGAGATTTTCTGTTTGGTCTTCTGGTAACATAAGACCAGTTGGTTTTGTGTCTGTATTGTCCTGATAGCATATTGAGGGTTATGCTAGTAAAACTACCTCTGAACTAGGCTTCCTGCCAAAAATTGCAGATTCTCACAGATGCTGAGCAAAATGGATTGTGTTAACTCCACCTTTTTTGGATCAGGAGTAGGTGGGCATCATGCTTAGCATACTTGGTAGCCCCCAGATATGTACTTCTCTCTAGTTACATTTGCACAGCTGAATACTTGAGCCCTCGGATATTTAAATTACCCTTTTGCCATGAGGAAAGATCTAAAATACATACCAAGCCAAAGGGTAAGGAATGTAACATTCAGATGGCTGGGAACTTGATTTTACAATCCAAGAGTAACCAGTATTGTGAGGAAAAGTTTTGAATCATCTCAAAAATCTACATCTACCCAAATCATTTAAATTACTTCAGAATAGGGAAGAAGAGCTAGATTGCCGTAGAGTATTTTAAACTGTATCTGATGGAATTGACCCATCATACATCATTTAGGGACATGATAAAATAGATACAAAAAAAGATTAGATTACAATGCAGAGATGAATGTTACTCTTTGTTTCATGCTGAGAAGTGATTGATGCAGTACAATACACAAAAGTAAAGATAGTCTTTGCCCCAACATTTCTTACAGTCTAAGGGGAGACACAGAGAGGACATGCCATATTGGGACTCCAGAAGTAATGATGAATTAGAGCAGATACTCCTGGGGGAATTCTGTACCAAAAAATTTAAAATTCTGTGCACAATATTTTAAAATTCTGCAAAATTCTGCATATTTTCTTTGTCAAAATAACTTCATATAATCATGCCAATTTCAATTATTTTGGTAATTTATTTCAAAATACCTGTCAGCGAGTATATCTGTAACACTACAGACAACAAAAAAGATTCAGGAAATGTTTTTTGACAAATAGATTCCTTACTAGGCATATTAATACAGAACTTTGAGTAATAATTCATTTAAACTACTATACAGAAATGTATTTCCCGCACCCCGCAGAAGCAATGCAAAGTCTTCAGGGATTGAAGAGTAATGGAGGAGATGAGGGAAAGGGAAATAATTGTCAGGAAGAAGCCTGGGAGTGAACCTGGAGGGTTGTTGGACGTGGGTAGAAGTATGGAACAGTTTTTTGGGGCGGAAGGGATTGTTAGGGAGTTGGGGAGCTTCCCCCATGCAGACCCTGGCCAACCCCTAGCCTCTCCCATTCAGTCAGGCACATCTGCCCCTGTCCCCACGTGTCCCTGCACCCCATCTCTCCATTCAGCCAGGTAAATCTGCATATGTCCCTGTGACCGGTAGGATCACAGAAACCCCTTTGAGGCTGCCAACTAATGTGCCAAGACTACTTCTACCCCTGCTTTCCCTGCCAGCTTGGGACTCCAGCACTCTGTCTTGTTGAGCCAGACACACCCGTCTGCTCCAACACAGACCCAGGGTCTGAACCACGTGCCCAAAAGCTGCAGACTTAACTGAAAGCAGCTTAAGAAATGTTCCTGTCTTTAACACTCAGATGCCCAACTCCCACTGGGGTCCAAACCCCAAATAAATCCGTTTTACCCTGTATAAAGCTTATACAGGGTAAACTCATAAATTGTTTGCTCTCTATAACACTGATAGAGAGATATGCACAGCTGTTTGCCCCCCCACCCCACCTCCAGGTATTAATACATACTCTGAGTTAATTAATAAGCAAAAAGTGATTTTATTAAATACAGAAAGTAAGATTTAAGTGGTTCCAAGTAGTAATAGACAGAACAAAGTCGATTACCAAGCAAATAAAATAAAACACACAAGTCTAAGTCTAGTACAGTAATAAAACTGAATACAGATAAAAATCTCACCCTCAGAGATGTTTCAATAAGTTCCTTTCATAGACTGGATGACTTCCTAGTCTGGGCACAATCCTTTCCCCTGGTACAGCCCTTGTTCCAGGTCAGGTGGTAGCTAGGGGATTTCTCATGATGGCTGCCCCCTTTGTTCTGTTCCACCCACTTATATATCTTTTGCATTAGTGGGAATCCTTTGTCCCTCCGGGTTCCCACTCCTCTTCTCAATAGAAAAGCACCAGGTTAAAGATGGATTCCAGTTCAGGTGACATGATCACATGTCACTGTAAGACTTCATTACCCATTTGCCAGCCCACAGGTATACAGGAAGACTTACAAGTAAAACAGAGCCATCTACAGTCAATTGTCCTGGTTAATGGGAGCCATTAAGATTCCAAACCACCATTAATGGCCCACACTTTGCATAACTACAATAGGACCTCAGAGTTATATTTCATATTTCTAGTTTCAGATACAAGAGTGATACATTTATACAAATAGGATTACCATACTCAGCAGATTATAAGCTTTGTAATGATACCTTACAAGAGACCTTTCGCATGAAGCATATTCCAGTTACATTATATTCACACTCATTAGCATATTTTTATAAAATCATATAGAGTGCAACATCACAGTCCCCAAGTGGCCCTGCATCCTCCACCCCCACATACTCCCATGTGGCCCTGAACTCACTCCATGTCTAGTTGGCAACCAGTATCAAGCAGAGTGCCCCAAGGGTCGGTCCTGGGGCCAGTTTTGTTCAATATCTTCATTAATGATCTGGAGGATGGTGTGGATTGCACCCTCAGCAAGTTTGCAGATGACACTACACTGGGAGGAGTGGTTGATACGCTGGAAGGTAGGGATAGGATACAGAGGGACCTAGACAAATTAGAGGATTGGGCCAAAAGAAAGCTGATGAGGTTCAACAAGGACAAGTGCAGAGTCCTACACTTAGGACAGAAGAATCCCATGCACTACAACAGAGTAGGGACCGAGCAGCTAGGCATCAGTTCTGCAGAAAAGGACCTAGAGGTTACAATAGACAAGAAGCTGGATATGAGTCAACAGTGTGCCCTTGTTGCCAAGAAGGCTAATGGCATTTTGGGCTGTATAAGTAGGAGCACTGCCAGCGGATCGAGGGACATGATCAGTCCCCTCTAGTTGGCACTGGTGAGGCCTCATCTGGAGTACTGCGTCCAGTTTTGGGCCTCACACTACAAGAAGGATGTGGAAAAATTGGAAGGAGTCCAGCGAAGGGCAACAAAAATGATTAGGGGGCTGGAGCACATGATTTATGAGGAGAGGCTGAGGGAACTGGGATGATTTAGTCTGCAGAAGAGAAGAATGAGGGGGGATTTGATAGCTGCTTTCAACTACCTGAAAGGGGGTTCCAAAGAGGATGGCTCTAGACTGTTCTCTGCGGTAGCAGATGATAGAACGAGGAGTAATGATCTCAAGTTGCAGTGGAGGAGGTTTAGTTTGGATATTAGGAAAAACTTTTTCACTAGGAGGGTGGTGAAGTACTGGAATGGGTTACCTAGGGAGGTGGTGGAATCTCCTTCCTTAGAGGTTTGTAAGGTCAGGCTTGACAAAGCCCTGGCTGGGATGATTTAATTGGGGATTGGTCCTGCTTTGAGCAGGGGGTTGGACCAGATGACCTCCTGAGGTCCCTTCCAACCCTGATATTCTATGATTCTATGTGGCCCTGCACCCCCACTCCCATTCAGCTTCTGGCTCAATGCTGTCACCCCACTAGCTCCTGTGCCCCTAGCCCAGTCTGTTGTTCCCCCATATCCTGTGCCTCCTCACCTGGCCCCCTGGGCATGGCACTGTGAGGAAGGCAGCCTTTGCCCCCTCTCTCTCCATGGCTGATGCTCCAACTCGCGAGCCAGTTGCCCTCTCTTCTGGTGCCACAGTCTGTCACTGGTCAGTGAAAGGTGTAATTGCAATGTGACTCCCCTCATGGCTTCCTTGCACTTCCCCATAAGAATCAATTATTCTGTGTGCGGGAGGAGAGAATCTGCAGGGAACATTAATTCCGCGTTTGCACGGTGGTTCAGAATTCTCCCAGGAGTAAGCAGCGGTTCTCAGCCTAGAATTGTACCTCCTTGACCCTTCTTTATTTTTGAATGGGAGGAGGGCTCTGGTATGATCCCTGTATAGGAAAAATTAAGAACCCCTGATTTAGCAGGGATTTTCCCTATATTTATCTACTTGTGAATGGAATATGTCCATTGCCTAACAGTGAAAGCTCAGAGGAGAAAATAGATTGCCTTGCAAGGTTCTGTTCTGCCTGTTTCCCACCTCTACCATGCCCCTTCCCTTGTCTGACATCTCCCCTACACCAAGGGTGCCAGTTTTACAATTTTATGCCATTTGAGAATTCCCCTCCCCTGGAGAAGTTTTTATCCTTTCCAACTGCAGCCAGGTTATGTCCCCTTTGCACCACTTAAGTGGCAGAAAAGGGATGCAACCTGTCTCTTAAATGTTAATGAACCTGATCATGCCCAAGTCAACGCCAAAGCTCCCACAGAGTTGCTTTGGGAGTGGGACTGAGTCCTAGTAGGTACTGTAGTTACATAAATGAAACATTAGTATCTTCTGCCATATGATCAATCCTTTTGCAATTCATAATTGACCAGTCATGAGATATCTGGCCATATTCTGCTCTGTTATGCCAGGATAAAGCTTGAGTAATTTCTTAAACCAATAGAGTTAGGCCAGGGCTGCATCTATGTAACTGAGAACAGAATTTAGCCCATCATGCACAAACATCTACGCAGCATGTCCACTGTTTACCTATTCATGTTTTACCATGTTTAAGCAGTGAAAGAGAAGCATGAAGAAGGGAAAGTCAACCAGGATAGGCGCAGTAGGAGACTACTTAAAATATGCTTTGTAACTTTTTTTTTATTTAGTAACTTTTTTACTGTCTATCTAGGTGCTAAACATGGCAATCACCATAGTATATGAGCATCTATAGAGGCTATAAGGAGCAAGGAAAAGAGAAGGGAATTTGGAAATAGCCTGGACCACTCAACATCTACACAGCAGTGGAAGAGGTAGGGTTGTGGCTCACACACACCCTCCAAAATATAATGCATTTCTGTGCATAAAGAACAATTAAGCATTAGCCAAGAACTATAGAAAATACAATACATGGTCTTGATCCTGTAAGATACTGAGTAGCCTCAGCTCACACTGAAACCAAAGGGAAGTGAGAGTACTCAGCACCTTCCCAAATCAGCCTCTAATCTGATATCATATTTGTCATTGAAATAGTTAATATCTATGTAGATTCCATATTTATGGAGCCAAAAAGTTAACAGTCAATTATCTGTGCTGTTTAGAAATCAAAAAAAAAAGTGGAGGATGGCTGACAACCTAAAATAATTCCAAACCATCTGGCACATCCTTAGAAGTCGTGTCACACTTAATGCTTTGAGATTAATAAACTTTATGAGTTATAGCGGGATGAGGTGAACTCACTGAAAGAAAGTAAGTGTTTTGCAGGTTGAGGTTGCTCACTTCTAAAGTTGTTTATCATTGAAAAAAAAAACCCTACCTTGTAGCACATTTTTGTATGCAGTGTTGTTGTAGCCTAGTCGGCCCCAGGATATTAGAGAGACAAGGTGGGTGAGGTAATATCTTTTATTGGACCAACTTCTGTTAGTGAGAGAGACAAGCTTTTGAGCTTACACAGAGCTCTTCTTCAGGTCTGAGAAACTAACTCAGGACTTGTCTTCACGTACAGCACTACGGCGGTGCAGCTGCAGTGCTTTAGTGAAGATGCTACTACGCCACCAGGAGAGCTTCTCCCATTGGCGTAGTTAGTCCACCTCCCTGAGAGGCGGTAGCTATGTCAATGAGAGAAGCTCTCCTGTCAACGTAGCGCTGTCTATACGGGGGAAGGGGGGCGGTGAGATTGGTATAACTACATTGTTCAGGAGTGTGGATTTTTCACACCCCTGAGTGACATAGCTATAGTGATTTAGGTCTGTAGTGTAGACCTCGCCCCCAAAGTGTTACTGCTAAATACAAGGTGGAAAAGATTGTTTAGCGTAAGTAGTTAACACATGTTTTAAGGGACCATTCAAGGTGAAGTGGCCTGTTAACACTCCTCTAAATATAGGGAGGAAAGGAAAGGAGGGAAAGCAGCTGGGGGAGAGAGTTGTAAGGGGGCTGTAATAACCCATAAATAGTGGATTGTTGAAATAAGCCATAAATCCAGTGTCTCTCTTCAGTCCATGATTTTTAGTGTCTAGCAAAGTTATAAATTTAAGCTCCCAGGGTCGTCTTTTGAAAATGTTGTGTGGGTTTCCTTTGAGGATGGGGACTGGTAAGTCAGATAGAGTGATAGCTTTGTGAAAAGTGTTGACCCACAGGTGTTTTGGTGTTTTTGTCCATTATCATTTTCCTGTGTGAGCTCATTCAAGAGCATAGTGATTGTCTGCTGTCACCCACATAGTTGCTATTGGGGCATTTAGTGCACTGGTTGAGGTACAACACATGTTGTAATACGCATGTGTAGGACCCATGGATCTTGCAGGGTCTGTTATGGGGGGTGTTGATCATCGTAGCAGTGGAGATATGGCTACAGGTTTTGCATCTGTTGTTCTGGCAGGGTCTCGTGCTGCTTTGAGTTGGTGTGTCCTGGTCTATGTGGAGTTTGCTTCTGACGATGAGCTTGGTGAGGTTCGGGGGTTGTTTGAAGTCCAGAAGAGGGGATTCAGGAAAGATTTCTTTCAGGATGGATCTCGATGGGGCTTTATAGCTTATTACAACATTCTATAACTCATTTACAACCCCCCACCCCCCCGCCAACTGCCTTCCCCCCTTTCTTTCCTCACTATAACTAGAGGTATGTTAACAGGCCACTTCATGTTGGATGGTCCCGTGAAATATGCGTTAACTACTTACACTAAACAATCTGTTCTACCTTATATTTAGCAATGACACTCTGAGTTAGTTTCCAAGACCTGGAAAGGAGCTCTGTATAAGCTTGAAAGCTTGTCTCTCTCACCAACAGAAGCTGGTCCAATAAAAGATATTACCTCACCCACCTTTTCTCTCTTAGCCCTGGTCTACACTAGGACTTTAGGTCGAATTTAGCAGCATTAAATCAATGTAAACCTGCACCCGTCCACACAATGAAGCCCTTTATTTCGACTTAAAGGGCTCTTAAAATCGATTTCCTTACTCCACCCCTGACAAGTGGATTAGCGCTTAAATCGACGTTGCCGGCTCGAATTTGGGATACTGTGGACACAATTCGATGGTATTGGCCTCCGGGAGCTATCCCAGAGTGCTCCATTGTGACCGCTCTGGACAGCACTCTCAACTCAGATGCACTGGCCAGGTAGACAGGAAAAGAACCGCGAACTTTTAAATCTCATTTCCTGTTTGGCCAGCGTGGCAAGCTGCAGGTGACCATGCAGAGCTCATCAGCACAGGTGACCATGATGGAGTCCCAGAATCGCAAAAGAGCTCCAGCATGGACCGAACGGGAGGTACGGGAATCTGATCGCTGTTTGGGGAGAGGAATCCGTGCTATCAGAACTCCGTTCCAGTTTTCGAAATGCCAAAACCTTTGTCAAAATCTCCCAGGGCATGAAGGACAGAGGCCATAACAGGGACCCGAAGCAGTGCTGCGTGAAACTGAAGGAGCTGAGGCAAGCCTACCAGAAAACCAGAGAAGCGAACGGCCGCTCCGGGTCAGAGCCCCAAACATGCCGCTTCTATGATGAGCTGCATGCCATTTTAGGGGGTTCAGCCACCACTACCCCAGCCGTGTTGTTTGACTCCTTCAATGGAGATGGAGGCAATACGGAAGCAGGTTTTGGGGACGAAGAAGATGATGATGAGGAGGAGGTTGTAGATAGCTCACAGCAAGCAAGCGGAGAAACCGGTTTTCCCGACAGCCAGGAACTGTTTCTCACCCTGGACCTGGAGCCAGTACCCCCCGAACCCACCCAAGGCTGCCTCCTGGACCCAGCAGGCGGAGAAGGGACCTCTGGTGAGTGTACCTTTTAAAATACTATACATGGTTTAAAAGCAAGCATGTGAAAGGATTACTTTGCCCTGGCATTCGCGGTTCTCCTAGATGTACTCCTAAAGCCTTTGCAAAAGGTTTCTGGGGAGGGCAGCCTTATTGTGTCCTTAATGGTAGGACACTTTACCACTCCAGGCCAGTAACACGTTCTCGGGAATCATTGTAGAACAAAGCATTGCAGTGTATGTTTGCTGGCATTCAAACAACATCCGTTCTTTATCTCTCTGTGTTATCCTCAGGAGAGTGAGATATAATTCATGGTCACCTGGTTGAAATAGAGTGCTTTTCTTCAGGGGACACTCAGAGGAGCCCATTCCTGCTGGGCTGTTTGCCTGTGGCTAAACAGAAATGTTCCCCGCTGTTAGCCACAGGGAGGGGGGAGGGTTGAGGGGATAGCCACGCGGTGGGGGAAGGCAAAATGCGACCTTGTAACGAAAGCACATGTGCTATGTATGTAATGTTAACAGCAAGGATTACCCTGAAAGAGTGTAGCCACTGATTTATAAAATGTGTCTTTTTAAATACCGCTGTCCCTTTTTTTTTCTCCACCAGCTGCATGTGTTTCAATGATCACAGGATCTTCTCCTTCCCAGAGGCTAGTGAAGCTTAGAAAGAAAAAAAAATGCACTCGCGATGAAATGTTCTCCGAGCTCATGCTGTCCTCCCACACTGACAGAGCACAGACGAATGCGTGGAGGCAAATAATGTCAGAGTGCAGGAAAGCACAAAATGACCGGGAGGAGAGGTGGCGGGCTGAAGAGAGTAAGTGGCGGACTGAAGAGAGGGCTGAAGCTCAAATGTGGCGGCAGCGTGATGAGAGGAGGCAGGATTCAATGCTGAGGCTGCTGGCGGACCAAACCAGTATGCTCCAGTGTATGGTTGAGCTGCAGCAAAGGCAGCTGGAGCACAGACTGAAAGAGAAGGCTGGCATTCAATACATTTTAAAGTTGTAAACTTTTAAAGTGCTGTGTGACATTTTCCTTCCCTCCTCCACCACCCCTCCTGGGCTACCTTGGTAGTCATCGCCCTATTTGTGTGATGAATGAATAAAGAATGCATGAATGTGAAGCAACAATGACTTTATTGCCTCTGCAAGCGGTGATTGAAGGGAGGAGGGGCGGGTGATTAGCTTACAGGGAAGTAGAGTGAACCAAGGGGCGGGGGGTTTCATCAAGGAGAAACAAACAGAACTTTCACACCGTAGCCTGGCCAGTCATGAAACTGGTTTTCAAAGCTTCTCTGATGCGTACTGCGCCCTCCTGTGCTCTTCTAACCGCCCTGGTGTCTGGCTGCGCGTAACCAGCAGCCAGGCGATTTGCCTCAGCCTCCCACCCCGCCATAAACGTCTCCCCCTTACTCTCACAGATATTGTGGAGCACACAGCAAGCAGTAATAACAGTGGGAATATTGGTTTCGCTGAGGTCTAAGCGAGTCAGTAAACTGCGCCAGCGCGCCTTTAAACGTCCAAATGCACATTCTACCACCATTCTGCACTTGCTCAGCCTGTAGTTGAACAGCTCCTGACTACTGTCCAGGCTGCCTGTGTACGGCTTCATGAGCCATGGCATTAAGGGATAGGCTGGGTCCCCAAGGATACATATAGGCATTTCAACATCCCCAACAGTTATTTTCTGGTCTGGGAATAAAGTCCCTTCCTGCAGCTTTTGAAACAGACCAGAGTTCCTGAAGATGCGAGCGTCATGTACCTTTCCCGGCCATCCCACGTTGATGTTGGTGAAACGTCCCTTGTGATCCACCAGAGCTTGCAGCACTATCGAAAAGTACCCCTTGCTGTTTATGTACTCGGCGGCTTGGTGCTCCGGTGCCAAGATAGGGATATGGGTTCTGTCTATGGCCCCACCACAGTTAGGGAATCCCATTGCAGCAAAGCCATCCACTATGACCTGCACATTTCCCAGGGTCACTACCCTTGATATCAGCAGATCTTTGATTGCATGGGCTACTTGCATCACAGCAGCCCCCACAGTAGATTTGCCCACTCCAAATTGATTCCCAACTGACCGGTAGCTGTCTGGCGTTGCAAGCTTCCACAGGGCTATCGCCACTCGCTTCTCAACTATGAGGGCTGCTCTCATCTTGGTATTCATGCGCTTCAGGGCAGGGGAAAGCAAGTCACAAAGTTCCATGAAAGTGCCCTTACGCATGTGAAAGTTTTGCGGCCACTGGGAATCGTCCCAGACCTGCAACACTATGCGGTCCCACCAGTCTGTGCTTGTTTCCCGAGCCCAGAATCGGCGTTCCACAGCATGAACCTGCCCCATTAGCACCATGATGCATGCATTGGCAGGGCCCATGCTTTCAGAGAAATCTGTGTCCATGTCCTGATCACTCACGTGACCGCGCTGACGTCGCCTCCTCGCCCGGTATCGCTTTGCCAGGCTCCGGTGCTGCATATACTGCTGGATAATGCGTGTGGTGTTTAATGTGCTCCTAATTGCCAAAGTGAACTGAGCGGCCTCCATGCTTGCCTTGGTATGGTGTCCGCACAGAAAAAAGGCGCGGAACGATTGTCTGCCGTTGCTCTGACGGAGGGAGGGGCGACTGACGACACGGCTACAGGCTTGGCTTCAGGGAGCTAAAATCAACAAAGGGGGTGTCTTTACATCAAGGAGTATTTCAGGCAGGACTTCACGGAGGGTTCCAATAAGAAATGGTGCACCTAAGTTATTGTTCTTATTGGAACAAGGAGGTTAGCCTGGCCTCTGATTGATACATGGCTAGATTTACCTCGCTGCACCTTCTCTGTGAGTGACTGCAGTGTGACCTAGAGGAATGAGTCCCCTAGACAGGGGAGGGGGGGAAGCAAATGAGTACAAAACAAATCTGGTCTATTTCTTGTTCTGAGCCACTCCATCTATCTTTTACATCTTTGGCTGGCAGCAGACGGTGCAGAAGGACTGCATGCCATCCACATCTCATGGCTGCTCGGCAGAAGATGGTACAGTACGACTGCTAGCCATCCTCATCTCTTGCCTGCCTGGCAGAAGATGGTACAATACAACTGCTAGCAATCCGTATCGCCTGCCTGCTCACCATAAGACGGTTCAATAGGACTGACTGCAGCACTAAAGAGAATGACCTGGTCAAGTCACTCCAAATTTAGTCCCTGCGCCCATGTCTGTCCAGGCGCTCCCAGCCGACGTGGCCAGGAGCACCTCGGACATGACGAGGACGACTACCAGTCATACTGCACCGTCTGCTGCCAGAAGGCAATGGGTTGCTGCTACTGAGTAGCAAAGCCGTACCGCGTCTGCCAGCACCCAGGAGACATAGGGTGACGGTTACCTGAGCGGGCTCCATGCTTGCCGTGGTATGGCGTCTGCACAGGTAACTCAGGAAAAAAGGCGCGAAACGATTGTCTGCCCTTGCTTTCACGGAGGGAGGGAGGGAACGGGGGCCTGACGATACGTACCCAGAACCACCCGCGATAATGTTTTAGCCCCATCAGAGTGCTCCATTGTGACTGCTCTGGACAGCACTCTCAGATGCCCAATTGTTTGCCGTTGCTCTGACGCAGGGAGGGGCGACTGAGGACACGGCTTACAGGGTTGGCTTCAGGGAGCTAAAATCAACAAAGGGGGTGTCTTTACATCAAGGAGTATTTCAGGCAGGACTTCACGGAGGGTTCCAATAGGAAATGGTGCACCTAAGTTATCGTTCTTATTGGAACAAGAAGGTTAGCCTGGCCTCTGATTGATACATGGCTAGATTTACCTCGCTGCACCTTCTCTGTGAGTGACTGCAGTGTGACCTAGAAGAATGAGTCCCCTAGACGGGGGAGGGGGGGAAGCAAATGAATACAGAACAAATCTGGTCTATTTCTTGTTTTGATCCACTCCATCTATCTTTTACATCTTTGGCTGGCAGCAGACGGTGCAGAAGGACTGCATGCCATCCACATCTCATGGCTGCTCGGCAGAAGATGGTACAGTACGACTGCTAGCCATCTTCATCTCTTGCCTGCCTGGCAGAAGATGGTACAATACGACTGCTAGCAATCCTCATCTCTTGCCTGCCTGGCAGAAGATGGTACAGTACGACTGCTAGCAATCCGTATCGCCTGCCTGCTCACCATAAGACGGTTCAATAGGACTGACTGCAGGACTAAAGAGAATGACCTGGTCAAGTCACTCCAAATTTAGTCCCTGCGCCCATGTCTGTCCAGGCGCTCCCAGCCGACATGGCCAGGAGCACCTCGGACATGACGATGACGGCTACCAGTCGTACTGTACTGTCTGCTGCCACAAGGCAAGGGGTTGCTGCTACTGTGTAGTAATGCCATACCGCGTCTGCCAGCACCCAGGAGTCATAGGGTGACAGTTACCTGAGCGGGCTCCATGCTTGCCATGGTATGGCGTCTGCACAGGTAACTCAGGAAAAAAGGCGCGAAACGATTGTCTGCCCTTGCTTTCACGGAGGGAGGGAGGGAACGGGGGCCTGACGATATGTACCCAGAACCACCCGCGGCAATGTTTTAGCCCCATCAGGCATTGGGATCTCAACCCAGAATTCCAATGGGCAGCGGAGACTGCGGGAACTGTGGGATAGCTACCCACAGTGCAACGCTCCGGAAGTCGACTCTAGCCTCGGTACTGTGGAAGCGCTCAGCCGAGTTAATGCACTTAATGCACTTGGAGCATTTTCTGTGAGGACACACACACTCGAATATATAAAACCGATTTCTAAAAAAACGACTTCTATAAATTCGACCTTATTCCATAGTGTAGACATACCCTTATAGTACATTTTGTAAGCAATGTAGATACAAGCGACTTTTCAGTTACTAAGGAACCCAAACAAAAGGTTGTTCGGGGATCTAAGGAACACATATTTTCTTATAAGTTACGTGTTCTGTGCCACTGGCAATTTTGCAATCTTATATCATGAAAACTTACTCAGTAATGGGTAAAACTCACATGGTTTGGAGATTCAGTTCTGATGAGTCTCTAGATAGGAAGCTTACTTTGCCAAACTTACCTCAGCTTCTTTGGTCTGATCATCAGGCTAGAACATCTGCAAGATCAAGCTTCTCTCATAAAAATTATCAGTTCCTCCTAGTTTTAGCTGGACCAGAACTCTAGGAGACCTTCTGCTTTAGAGCCAGGCCAAAAAACAAGGATCAGCATGACAGTAATATGACAGACAACTGCAACAGATAACAGAGACAGAACAGAAAAGCCTGGGGACAGATACTTCCACTTTTCCCAGCAGGAGAGCAAAATTAATCTATTTTTGCCACAGCTCTGATCACATTCAAATCTTTTCACTAGATTTCCTTCACCTGCAGCATCAAATTTAAACTCTTTGTCCTCACCTACAAAGCCCCGTACAATCTAGCTCAGCTTAATTATCTCCTCTCACCCCTTCCATTCACTCCTTGGCCCACTTCGGTCCACCCAAACCACATAATGTACTCCCTTTTGTTCCTTTCTCTTCTCTACATCTTCTTGCACAAGGCCCCCTACACCTGAAACTGCCTCCTGACCCAATCAGTCACACCGTATTTCCACCCTCTCCTCCAGATCTCTCATCTTGGCCTCTGCCCCTCTCTACTATCCCCACCACTCTTGAAGTAACAGATAGAGTGAATGAGAAAACACATACACACACACACACCAGGAATCTACTAAAAACTTGGAAATGACTGAGCAAGAGATGACACACAGCTTTTTGCTGCATCCCATCCCTTATATGTGCGTTAGTCAGACTGTACGTCCCTCAGGGACCGTGTCTTTCTTATTTGTAAAGCTTCTAGCACAATAGTAATAATTCATTATGGGTGTGACAATAGACTGAGCAGTGAAAGAGACTTTAAACCAGGTAGTGATGGAAAAAGTGAGCAGAGTGGGACAAATTCTGCCCTTAGCTGCAAGAATGCACTCCCATTGAATTCAATGGACATGTTAGACCAAAGCCAGAAGAGCGAAAAAAAGAAGAAATGCCCCAAATAAGCAAGGGAAACACCAGAAAATTCTTTAGACAGCAGGGAAGGATTTTATTAGGCAGAGAGAGAGAGGAGGAGAAAGAAGAACAATGCTAAAAGAACAAACTCAGGAAATAAGGCGAACCCCCTAGAAAGTAATAGGAGCACTCAATGAACATTTCAAAGGTGTCGGGCTACAAGTACAAGAAGAATGACAAAGAAATCAAAAAGAACTAAAGCCAACCGGTATGCAAAGATTTTAAAGCCATAGTGCAAAAGAAAAAAATCCATGGAGATTAAATATGAAGGGCAGTGTTATGTGTTTGCATTGAGACTTTGGAGGATAGAATAGTCACATATAGAAGTGACAAGGGGGAAGAATTTGTTTTTGGTTAAAATTTTGTGCAACTATAAACGTTTTGTGTTGCTTAATTTTTTTCTCAACTTTTTGCAGTTAAAATTCAGTTTTCATATATCCAAACCATTTGTCTTTAATAGACAAACTAGTACAACTGTTACTGAGAGATGAGCAATTTATTTTCCCCCCCCTCACAGTTTGAGCATGCTTATTCAATTCTGTAAATGGCAGATTTCACCCCAATCCCAATTTATCTGAAATTCAGCTCAGTTGTGGCCCAGCAGACAGTGGTAGTTTTATTGCTCCCTGGGTACAGAGCAGCCACAGATAGCAAATAGCCCAGAAAGTCAAAGGAACATGCTAGCCAATCAAGGAAGTGATTACCTGTTCTGTGCATTCCCTCTGGGGCACCTGGCATTGGCCACTGTCAGAAGACAGGATCCTGGGCTAGATGGGCCTTTGGTCTGACCCAGTATGGCTGTTCTTATGATCAAGTTTAACTAAGTAGAACCCCAGGTTGACAGAACACGATATCAATTCTTTCATAACAAAGAATAATAATGTGTATCTATCTTACCTATATAGGGTCAGTCATCACTATGGTATCTCAATGATATTTGGATCAAATCCTACTTGTCTTTTTAACCAAGTCAATATGCATACAAGGTACAATATTTCATACAAAAAAATGAATGGAATGAGACTAAAGTCTTGCAAAAATAGTCTAGCATGGGATCATGTTATTAAAAACTGCAATAAGCCCAAAAGATTAGGTGCATGCAACTTTAACTTTTGCATTTACTGATGTTGTAATATCACCCCCCCATTTTCTTAATGTAGTTTTATGTACAGAATTCTCAAGGGTATTTTTTTAAATAAAAACAATTAACTCTATATCTTTGTTACAATTTAACTATACAGCACAACATTGGCAAAAGAAGATTCTGAAGGAAGAGGACGCATTTTGACCGAAAGGTGCCACGGCTAATATTTTTCAATTTTATCTTTGATTCTCCCCTGACTTTCCCATTCAAGGACATTATTACAAATGTTGGTACAATATTTATTATTTAAGCTATCATAGAAGATCTATATTTATGTCCTGGCAGAAACCTGAAATTGATTTAAAATCCTTTGGAAGGGATAAAAACCTTGTGCTTCATGTCTCACGCCAATCTCCAACTATGAGGGATTAGGATGAGACCTTCATGGGGCATATGACATAATAGCTGCCTGTTGAGGGTTTCTTACACCTTCCTCTGACCACAGTTCTGACCACTGTCAGATAATGGAGTATTTGGACCACAGATTTGACCCAGTGAGGCAATTCCTATTGTCCTACATTGTTTCTATGGATCGCCTTCATTTCAGAGCGATTACTAAATTGCATTGGTACTTAAGAAAACAGAACTTTCAGCAAGACACAAACATTTCAGAGCTTGAAAACATTAGGAAGTGTGTGAGACTCCTGCATTCCCAAGGATCTAACATATAGATACTTAAAGAGACAAATATGGCCATCAGAAATGCATATGATCTGCTCTCACTTTAGTCAATGAGAACTGGGTGTGTCTGTGCACTGATGACCCTTTATTGTAGATCTAATTTAGCTTTATAGGCTTGGTTCTGTTCCTACATTGGTTTTACAGTGGTGTAACTCAATTGACATGGATGGAGTTACTCTTTATTTATACTGATGTAAGTGAAAGCAGAATCAGGCACTAGCTACTTAATTTGTATTGGCTGCACATTGAATAGCTTATGGATTCCTGGAACCTTGGAACTAGACTTTATCACATGATGTAGCCTTCTAGTGTGCCTATAGCCTTCCAGCATATTTTCACTTTTACTGTAACCTCTCTTGGGTTATTTTTGTTTGTCATGTGTGTTACTGATGCTCAATGAACATTTCTAAAAAGTCCAGCTTGCAAAAAGATCCTGCAGTAGAGCAACATGTTTAACTTTCCTTCCCAGCAGGCACCTTCTCACACCGAATCTGCCAGTGAGAGGAGATATCTAGAAGATTCACAACAAGAGTGCCTGTGTTTTGTGGCCCAGCCACATTTTCAGTGCCTTGTTAAAAAGGTACAGCTTGACCTCAAACTGACCTTTATATTTATAGGCCAAAGGGAGTAGTTATGTAACTGAGAACAGCATGACCTAAAAAAAGCAGCACCAATGTAGAACAGGTCACAAAAAGAGAAACGATAGTCACAAAGTGTTGGTGTATAAAGTTAATACAAAAGGCAGACAGGGACCACCTGCTTCCTGTTCCCCCTACCTCCCACCCAACCTGAAATCAAACTGGTTCTACATATTCATTAAAGTCCAACCTTTCCCTCCCCCTCCCCTTATTATGTACTGTAATTCATTACACAACATGTTTTCAACAAAGAAAAAACCTCCACTATGACTATCCAGCTAATAGGAATTTTTTGGAGTGTTTTTCCTTCTAGTTTCTTTTATGTCAACACTTTAACACCTTGCTAGTTTATTGTATTGGGCAAGAGCAAGGCTTTTTAAAAAAAAAACTGTACTGTCAGACAGTAAATTTTAAGCACTGCTCTGAAAGTAATACCCCAAATGGGGCGAATAAGAAGAAACGTATAAATCCATAGGTTTTGTGCAATGCATAAGTCAATACAAAATAAACATGTAAAACTCAAACAGGGTAAATGCTTAAAGGCAACATAAAACCATAAGTCATGTTTCTCTTTTAATGTATTCCTCCAGGAAAAGTCAGTACCCACTGTAAATCAGCATGTTTGTTTTATATTAGATCTCATTTTACAAAGAAAAGTGAAAGATTTTGTTAACCAAGTAGATAAATGTGTACCTGCTAACAGACTGCAAGTGAGAACACGGTCAAACACTGCCACAACAAAAGTTCATCACGCAGACATACAAAAAACTCGGAGCTGACTCCTTGGAGCTGACCTATAAATATGGCAGAGAGCCTAAGAAGGAAAATTGAGTAAAATTGCAGTTTGTTTTACTTCACTGGTGAAATGACCATTTGTTTCCAAATAGTCCCTCAGCTCATCTCTTTAATGGCCATTACGCCACTGTACTGGCATGCTGCTAGGAGCTTTGCATGTTACCTCGTTGTCAGGAAGGGCTGCTGGAGTTCATTAAGAAATTATAAGAAAAACCCAAGTGCCTTCAAAACTAGATTTAGGAATAATCTTAGAAATGATCAGTGATTTCAAAATAATTAAATCTTTGGTAACCCAACATCATAGTTACCCAAGAGCTGAATAGAACTTTCCAAGAGTGCCGTTATGAAATCAGAAGAAATATGTACCTGTGGTCACAGACAGGTCACGGGCAGTTAGATCTATTAGTCAGAGTCCACAATCACAAAACAGGAGTCAGCTGTCGACGGGTCAGGATACCATGAGCTCAGAAGCAAGAGACAAAATGGAGATCAGAACCATAGGTCAGGATATCAGAGAGTCAGAGGCAGGAGACAAACTGAAGATTGGGAACCACCAGTCAGACGCCAGACATCAAGCCAGGTTGGAATGCCAGAGGAACAGGTAGAGGGAAGAACAAGATGCACAGTCCAGAGCAGGCTGGAACCTAATTCCTCAGACAGCTCTCTGTGCCTGGCTTATGTAGGGACAGTTGGCCAGTCAGCCTTTCTGGGACTCAGCCAATCAGACCTATGGGGTGGAGCCTCACACCAGGGCTGGTTTTCCTTAGCCCCAGGTAAGCTATTGCCAGGAGGCTGCCAGGTGCAGGATTAGAGTGTGCCCCAGAATCTTATGGGCCTGGGTTTGAGACCTGAGGCTCACAACATCTGTAATAAAGTAGCATGTAAAGTTATTTTAAAATAACTGAGAATGTGTAGACTTGATTTGCAGAAGTTAATATTTTGCAAGATTATATTCAAAAGTTCCAATAAGTATAAAAAGCATTTGCAATTAGACACATATCTATAAACTAAAATCCTATTATTTAACCTCTTTCAGGTCATTCTCAAGCTTTTAACTAACCATCAGGATCTACTAATTGTGATAATAAGCACTAATAAAGTATAGGGGAACTACAGGCTGTACATCTATTACATTGCAAAAGAATGCATGCCAAAACGGCAGAAACTAGGTAACACAAATTGCTCAGAGAGATTAGATATTATATAAATATATTGAATTGATTCAAACAAAGGAAAACAAGAGTGAAATGTAGTCGCCTTATATTTCTTCTTTACCTTCAATCACCTCTGAGCATGGATGATACTTTTTAAAAACAGAGTACGATGCTAGCTAGACTGAAATATTTGTTTTATAATGTCATGTAATTTGAAATCCTCTTAACAGCAGTCTTGCTATCTTCTCTTCATTTTTTGCTTAGCCACTTTTATTATCTAGAACCGGATCCTACACTAGATACAGGTGAAACGCCCATTTGAAATTTAAGCTGAATATCAGGGGGGAAATAAAACCCTTCTTGGCAGTGAGAAATGTTGGGCTATGGAAGAGTCTCCCAAAGAAAATGGCGGAGGCTGCATCACATGGAACATTAAAACCTAGACTGAAAAATACACTAGGAAATGTAATGGAGGAAACAATCCTCCACTGGCAGGGCAATGGACTGGATGACCTAATAGTGCTCTTCTCTGATTGTTTATTTGGAATTATGCATCTGGTGGTCCTTGATGGTAATCTGGTCACCCCCTGGGCAGGTACCTGAAGACTTTGGGACTTACTTGATCAAAGATGCAGTACAGGTTGATTGGTTTATTGGTCCTTATGCTGAGTTCCTGATGAGATTCAGCTGATCAAGCATTTTCCTCTTACCTGAATCTGGCACAGAATCAATGAGAATTTACATATTATCAAATGAAGTTTTGTTCAGCAAAAGCTAGTATTACAAAGGAATGCTGGTTTGGCAGCACAATGCCTTTGTTCTTGGACAGTTAAGATACAGATTTCCCAAAATGCTTAAAGCACTTGACTAATTTAAGTAAGTCCTGACTTGATGGATGATATCACAGAGTAAAAAGTTTGAGTGGCAGATGCAGGCTTTCTGTGGAATGTTTACACTACTATGAGATAAGACCATGTATGAGATTTCTCATTCATGTGTATCATTATACAGCTTCAAAAACATAATCAGGACCAACTCTCTCCTCAGTCTCAGCTGTGCAATCCCACCAACTCCACTGGTGTTGCACAGGCAGGAAAAGGGAGGAACTAGGCCCAACAATCTACTGCTCTAGGAGAAATTTTCACTTAGATAAATATATGAGGAGCTAAATCCTTTAGAAGTAAGGTTATTACACGGGGCTTATGGAACAAATTGCAGGATTGGGACCCAAAAGACAGAAATTCTATGGAAAAGTCCTATTGAATGTAATGTGATGAGCCGAGACCAGAGATTTAAGATGCAGCTGAATCAAAGAGGGGCCTTGAAGATGAGGACACGAACATTGCTACAATAAGGCTATACAGGTTAATTTAGTATAAGGACAATTATTATAAGCAGTAGCAGTCAAGACATATACATTCCCCAAGAGATTAAGGGCTGCCTGGGAAAAGATGATGGCCAGTGACACTCAGGGCACTAACCCCAACTAGTCCCCAACAAACATCCTGTGCCAAGGCCTTTATTGCTATTAAAAGATGAAAAGCGGGGTAAGGAATTGCCTGAGAGGTTATTTTTCTTCCTCTATTAGGCTTTACCGTCGTAGAGTTCAGAGCTAGTCATTACATATGTCAACTGCTTTGAGCTATTTTATCCTCTTGGGGTGAAAACTATTCTCCCCCCACCCACCCACCAACCAACATTTCAGATGAAAAGCAGAAATAAATACAGTGTGAGCAAGAAAGTATGATAAATAGAGGGGAAGAGAGGGAGACTGATACAGCCCTGGGACAAGGTGTGTATAGTATTGAACTTTAAAGCTGATTTATTTAGTAAAAGACGTGTTGTGCATATGAGATACACTGAAATGCTGCAATCAGTTCTAGAAATTTGATACACAAAATGATGAACTTCATACTAAACTCAACCGACTCCCAAGATATCCTTATACACATAAAGTGAAATAATTAGACCTTGGATGAAAAATCTTGACAGTACAAAGAAAGACCATGATCTAATATCAGAACAAAGTTAACAGATGTCATTAAATGAGATGATTAGCCGATGACGGAAGGTCACACCCAGTTTACTTTTCACAGTTGACAGATCAAAGTTATTTGCTCAGTTTGAGAAAAGAATGAATACAGTTACCCTAGGAAAATCCTTTCACATAACATTAAGTCTCCCTTCTGTCTTGTGTTTAAGACATGCATTGTCAGGAAAAATATCAGTACAGTGTACAGTAAACCACTTTTAAACAATGGACATTTTAAAAACAAACCTCTTAGTAACAGCTAAAATTCAATGTGAAATTGTGACCAACAGCTTTTTACACTTTCAAATTGTGTGAATGGTTTTACAGCTTGAAATCACATGCCTGAATTATTATGAGCTTGATTCTGTTCTGAGTTACACAGTTCTAAATGAGGAGTAATTCCACTGAAATCAATAGGACAGATCCTCACCTGGCAAATCAGCACACGCCAATTTACAACAGCTAAGGATCCGTCCGGTAGGAGTTAAACTAGCTGGAATTTGTGTACTTGAATGGAGACTCAAACCTTATAGCTTTATCCTGATGAAAAAATGTTTTACCCTGTCAGGCTGTGCATTAGCCTTTGTTAAATAACTGCATTCTCTTACTATTGTCATCCTTAGCCTCCCTCACTCTTCTCCTCCCTATTATTTTGTTTCCCCTTTACTTATGTCATATATGAAATAAAAGTGTAAGCTCTTCATGGCAGAGACCATCAGCCAAATCCTTGGCTGGTGTAAATCAGTGCAGTTTCATGGAAGTCACCTTCAAGTGATTTTACCAGCTGTGAATGTGGCCTAGTGTCTTATTTGCACTGGTAGACCACCAGCCCACTTTTGGGTACTGGACATGAATATAATATAAATCTAACATAAAATTTAAAATGTGATATTCTTTTATTTCTATACGCTTATCTATAATGTTATTCCCCCCTGTCCCGCCTCGCAAATTCTGTAAATATAGATAGAGAGTGTGAGAATATTTTAAGCCTAAAGTGTAAAACCTGCCTTCCCTTTTTGTACCTTCATTTTGCTCCTGCAAGTGCAATTGTTTTCCAGTGCAAATGAAAGCAAATAGGCATTTAACTACCCAACTGCAATCATGAACCAGGTGGTTAGTTAGATATCTACAAGTCAAAATCCTACCTGGTTTAACTTGGTGTAACTCCATTCTATGCTCATTTACACCAGCTAAGGATCTGGCCCTCTGTGGCCTCATATAACAGCAAATAATTGTCCTTGCACTTGCATTTATTCTGTCCATTCGATCCAGAGCCTGGATTAAGGCTGTTTTTTTAAAAAAAATAAAACCCTCTATCACAATTTATTCTACACAATTATGTCACTATTCCAAAAATACATGTATTCATTCTTATTAAAAATAAACTACAGATTCAGAATCAACTGGTACACAATATACATATTAGAAAACAAAATAAAATATATTTGTACCATTATAAAGAAACTGGGAGGTAAAATATTTGTACTGTAATAAAAATATTCAAGAAAGTTTATGTAGGGGAGTTTCAACAGGCTGAAGTTCACATATTCTCTAAACCCCTCTGTCAGTTAAAGTTACCATTTGGAGGTAGAAACCCTTTCTCCTAAAGTTAAAGAATGTTTTTAAATGGAGAAAGATTATGCTAGCCACTGCCCTCAGCAAACTAGGGAATTTGTTCCCTGCCAAACCTGCTGTGGGATGAGAATCAAGATATTAAGGCCCTGCCTGGGAAGAATGATTGTTTCATTGTGTGAAGGTATTTCTGTTACATGCAGCACAATAGCAGAGTTCATCACAGAAGCATCAACTGGATTATAAAAACTCTTAACACTATAATCATCAGGAATTTTAGCTGTATCAAAGTAAAAGGACCAGAGAAACTAAAGTGACTAATAGAAAAAAAAAAAGGGAGGGCTTAACCTTTGTCCTGGGGGTGATAAAATAGCATCACATGGCTGAAAATCAGTCTAACTTTCAGCCATGTGATGTAGTTGACACAGTGGCTTTGGTGAAAGCTACAGAATGGTATCAGTCTCTTAAAAATCATAGTGGAAAGTCCTTTTTAATTATATCTTCAAAATACTGATTTCAAATTACTAGACGTTTTTACTATGTATCTGTATGTTTATAGGTTATATTTTCATGTTTGAATTCAAAGCAATTATAATATTCACAAAAGACATAGACACAGAACTAAAGCATGCAATCCAGAATTCATTTGTTGATACTGCTAATGTACATATACAGTATTTTGTTGCACAGAATCCAGATCTATCTGCCTAGGTATTTGTAAGGTGCCAGCCACTGTGGTATTTGAGTGATATGAATGGGATTAATGGCATAAGACAATTTCAGAAAGAACTTTGAGCAAGAACTTCAAGTTGCTATCACCAAGAGAGTTAGTAAATGAGTTTGACTGGGTGCTTCAGCATGTGCAGAAGTTTATTCCTTTGAGAGAAATTGTCCAGAGGACACTGCCATAAAACTGCAGGAACTGGTTTGTTAAATAGTTGTCACCAATCCTAGTAAGTTGTTTGACTTTCTTTGATTGCAAAACTCCGTGAGAACAGATACCCATATTAGCAAGTGGCCATTTTTTTTCCATGCTGTAATAAAGGAGTGACACGTACAGCATTGCTGGTGTGAGACTGTTCTTTATTTCCCAGCCCCAGCCTGTATGTCATCTTCATTCTCTTTGACTTCTCTCCTGCCTTTGATATTGATGGCCACTCCCTCCATCCTGGCTGGGATGATTTAGCCCTGGCTGAGATGATTTAGTTGGGGATTGGTCTTGCCATGAGTGCAGGGGGTTGGACTAGATGACCCCCTGAGGTCCCTTCCAATCCTGATATTCTATGATTCTAAGATCTGGAGATTCTATCCTCCCTGAGTTTTCATGGCACTGTCCTCTCCTGCTACCTCTCTAAGACTTCGGATCTCTCTTGCAGATCCACCTCCATACCACCCCACTCCACTCCACTCCAACTCTCTGTGGGAGTTCACCGGGTATTTATCCTACACCCTCTCTTGCAGCTGCAACTTCTCAGTGGGCAACTTCATCCAATTGCATGGGTTTAACTATCTTCTCCATTCTTCTAACTCTCCAGTCTCTTTCTCCAGACTGCCTACCATCCTGTTTAATATCATATGTCTCATTGTTTCTGACATTTTATGTTCGATGGCCTGCTGTCATCCCAAGATTAACATGGCAAAACTGAACTCCTGATCTTTCCTCCTAAACCTTCTCTGCTATCCCATCTTCACCATGACTGCACTGACATGCTTTCTGTCATCCACCCCCCACAACCTCAAGGCCATCTACCACTCCTCCATGCCACATTCAGTCCATAACCAAGTCCTATAGCTTCTTCCTTCCAGTCCATAATCAAGTCCTATAGCTTCAAAAATTTAACCCTTCCTCTCTTTTCTCACAGCCAAAGCACTGGTCTATGCCCTGGTCATCTACTGCCATCGCCTGCTCTCATGTCTTTTTGATACTAATCTTGCCCTCTCCAATCTATCCAAAAAGCTGCTACCAAAACTATCTTTTATGCCTATTTTTATGACCTTGTCAGCTCCATCGTTGAGTTCCTTCACTGGGTCCGCAATGTCAAATTTGAATATCTTGTCCTTGCTCTGAACGCTCCACATCATGCAGCGCTGTCCCTCTTCCTATATCTCTCACCCACTCTCCTTTCATGTTCCCCCTCAGCACTGTAGCGATAATTGAGCCTACAAATTTACCCGAATTGTGAGCTCAATGGTAAAAAGTGTATGAATCATAAAATGTCACAATAATAACCTATAACAACTGTTGTTTGGAAAAGGTGCAAAAGGAAAGCAGAAAGGCTGAATTTGTCCAAACAAAAAGGCCTGAAGATATAATTTAAGGACTGTGTTAAGATCATGCCTAGTAAACAAGAAAAGGGTGAAACTGGAAATTAAGATTGGTGTGTTGGAAATTAGGACTAATTCATGGACAAAATAGTAAGTGGATGGGCTATTCCACCCACCACTCCCATTTCTGGGTCCTCAGAAAGAGACTCTGGGGAGGAAGGAAGGACAACCGTGATGCTGGCTGTCTGAAAGGCAAGAGAACGGGAAGGACCAAGCTACACTGTCATGGCTGCCATCACCACCACCTCCTGGGACCCCAGATCTTCTACATCCTAATTCTGAGAGATGTTCTGATCAGACCAGGTCAGAGGGAGGGACCCTGGTGACTACATACACACACACATGCACACACAGTGTGTGTCTCTTTTCTTTCCTAACATTTCTTCTTTGTTTCAGAGTAACAGCCGTGTTAGTCTGTATTTGCAAAAAGAAAAGGAGTACTTGTGGCACCTTAGAGACTAACCAATTTATTTGAGCATAAGCTTTCGTGAGCTACAGCTCACTTCATCGGATGCATACTGTGGAAAGTACAGAAGATGTTTGTTTTTATACACACAAATCATGAAAAAATGGGTGATTATCACTACAAAAGGTTTTCTCTCCCCCCACCCCACTCTCCTGCTGGTAATAGCTTATGTAAAGTGATCACTCTCCTTACAATGTGTATGATAATCAAGGTGGGCCATTTCCAGCACAAATCCACGTTTTCTCCCCATGCCCCCCCCCTCCCCAACACACACACAAACCCACTCTCCTGTTGGTAATAGCTTATCTAAAGTGATGATTTTCTTCTATCTAATAAGAGTCTGGTTTAGCCAGCCAAGACTGTATATTTTGCAAAACTGCTGTAAGCCTGTGACCAGAAAGAGACAGCTAAATGCAATGCCCTAAACACCACAATGCTGGTACAAGTTTGCCAGGTTTCAAAGAGGCTGATAAGACCATGTACTGAACCTGTATTTTTCCAGCAGTGAGGTTCAGGTGAAAGTAAACACCAGAGACAGAAACTGCATTTTCTATCTTTGCTGTTCTTTCCTCTCCCTTTTTGTGTGTGCTTGTCTTGATTTGTCTCCCAGGAAATAGGATCGGGCTTTAGCAACAACAGCAATAACAACAACTCCAGCTAATCTCAACTAACTTTTTCTCTTTTCCACAAAAAGGACCATTATTACCATCTTCAATATCATCTAAGAGACTGTCAAACAAGGCGAGTTTTCCTTCTAAAAACTCTCTCCAGCTAAAGGGAAAGAGAACAAGAGGTGTTGTTAAAACGAAAGCCTAACTCAATACCTTACCTTTCAAATGCTTTAACTTTTAGCTTCTTTTCTGTACCCTTAATAGAAGGTTTAAGGATTTTTCATGGTGTGTTTGCCATGGTACTAAGCAGCTGAGATCTCTGTGCAAAAAACTCTGAATCTTGTTTAAAATTGTTGAATGCTAGACTGTTTCAGGATCATGTTTCAGGATTCTCTGAGGCCCTTTATTCCATGAAAACGTCCATGAATAAAGGGGCCCAGAAAATCAAAAGTGTTAACATGTAATACCCCACCATCATTTCTGGTATAGCAAAGAGTCCAGTCTCAGAGTCCCTTTCATCACCTGTCTCACAGACATCTTTGTACCTTCTTCCGTGTTTGGAAAGACCTTCGAAAAATCAAGCTTCCATTCTCACTTCATTCAGTAGCTCCTATAATCTGGGTATTGCAGCATAGCCTACAGACTAGGTGTGATGTTTGCCAAAACCAAAGAGAGATAAATAACAGAATAAATTATTTTGTGTTGGTCATTTGCTCATCTCTAGTAACAATATTGGACTTAATCACTCCAGTATACAAAATCTGACTTCAAGTAGTCCCAGCAAAAGATAGTTTACCTGATCACTCATCATCCATTATATAGGCACCGTGTATCTGAAACATACAGAGATCATAGAATCATAGGACTGGAAGGGACCTTGAGAGGTCATCTAGTCCAGTCCCCTGCCATCATGGCAGGACTAAGTATTATCTAGACCATCCCTGACAGGTGTTTGTCTAACCTGCTCTTAAAAATCTCCAATGATGGAGATTCCACAACCTCCCTAGGCAATTTATTCCAGTGCTTTACCACCCTGACGGTTAGGAAGTTTTTTCTGATGCCAACCTAAACCTCCCTTGCTGCAATTTAAGCCCATTGCTTCTTGTCCTATCCTCAGAGGTTAAAAAGAACAAGTCTTCCCCCTCCTCCTTGTAACAACCTTTTATGTACTTGAAAACTGTTATCATGTCCCCTCTCAGTCTTCTCTTCTCCAGACTAACCAAACCCATTTTTTTCCATCTTCCCTCATAGGTCATGTTTTCTAGACCTTTAATCATTTTTGTTGCTCTTCTCTGGATTATTTGTCCACATCTTTCCTGAACTGTGGCTCCCAGAACTGGACACAATACTACAGTTGAGGCCTAATCAGTGCAGAATCGAGTGGAACAATTATTTCTTGTGTCTTGCTTACTACACTGGTTTTCCAACCAGTTATGCACCTGCCTTATAGTAGCTCCTCTAGGCTATATTTCCCTAGTTTGTTTATGAGACGGTCAATATACAATGGGTAAAATTTTCAAAAGCACCAAAGTCACTTAGGAGCCTAATTTAGGTGCTTTTGAAAATGTTACTCATAGTTTTGTGGTACTATTTATAGTCCCTCATACTTAACATCAGATGACATCATACAATGTTGTGTGTAAACCAGCATAATATAAAGCTTACACATAATCCCAATAAGGAAGTGGCATGTACTCCTCATAACACAAGAACAAGGGGTCAAATGAAATTAATAGCAGGTTTAAAACAAACCAAAAGGAAATATTTCTTCACACAAGGCACAGTCTACCTGTGGAACTCTTTGCCAGAGGTTGTTGTGAAGGCCAAGACTATAACAGGGTTCAAAAAAGAACTAGATAAATTCATGGAGGATAGGTCCATCAATGGCTATTAGCCAGGATGGGCAGGGATGATGTCCCTAGCCTCTGTTTGCCAGAAGCTAGGAATGGACGACAAGGGATGGATCACTTGACGATTACCTGTTCTGTTCATTCCCTGTGGGACACCTGGCATTGGCCACTGTCAGAAGACAGGATACTGGGCTAGATGGACCTTTGGTCTGACCCAGTCTGCCCATTCTTATGTTCACATATAAAATCTGTAGATTATTTCTCCAAATGTCTCTAGATTGGAGCAGACACACGTCCCAAACAGAGCTTCTTGACACTTATTTTATGTGAAGATTTGGTAACTGAGTACTTGACAGACCTCTGTAACTACTGAAGCAGTAAAGTTAGTAGGTCTGATTCAAATCTCTCTTCCACCAATGTAATTCCTTTGAGTACTGGTGACTAATTCCAGTGTGAAATATCCAATATCTGTATAACACAGTAATAAACCAAGACTCCAGGAACTGTTTAAACTGATTTATTCGGATAACACCTAGCAGAAAAAGTCCAGATGCATAGAGAGGGTAGGGCCTTATTTTTTTAGATTACCTTTTATTTCCCCAAAATGAAAACCTAAAGTTTATTTTGTTACTTTAGTACTTGTGAAAGATTTCAAATTGACAGTCTTCTACTGTTGGAAGTCTTCTACAGTATCTGTACAGAACAGGTACAATACAGAGAATAGTATAAGCTTCCCCACACTTGTGGTCCAGACTGACACAAAGGAATTCTCTGTAGATTTAAGATGATAGTTCATTCTCTTTGCCCTATCAATCATTTGCCTCCCCACTTTGGTTGTCAAGCTGGTGGTCTATTCGTGCCAATTATGGCAAATGCCTTCTGTACTGCTGATGCTTTTTGTTTTATGTTGCCCACTGGGAACTGGACTTAGACTATCAAACTGGTGTTTCACAGACCATTAAATCACCATTGAATGGGAAAAATTTTTGGTCACTACCAACATGGGCCTGTCCAAATTATTTAAATGAAGCCAGTAATGTCTAAAGGAATGCACTAAGATCCCTACCACAGAATATGCATGCCCCCAATCCCAGAGAAACTCAATTCCACCAGCTTTGGCTTCTCGGTGACAACACAAGTAGTGGGGAACTTGCAACCTTAAATCTGGGATCATTAGCAGTTGTTTAACAAGAGTTGATTCAATGCTATAATGCTATCCATTGAAAAGCACAGCACATCTCAAAGGATTGCTTTGGTACTGAGTAGACAGCACTATGTATCAAGTTGCTGATTTGATGTAAATTTTCATAACATAATTTATTATCTTTATTCAGAAACTAGCACTTCTGTTTACTATATGGCATAAAAATGTTAGCATGTTATACATAACGTAAAAATCAAGCCAGTTAAATTTATTAAGCCACACAAAAGCATATCAAAGTAATGAGGAGGGTTAAATTTATACCCACAAAGGCAAGGAAATTCTACAAGAAAGCAGAAATTCCAACTTGGCATTCCGTCCTTAGCTTATCCTGTTCTGCCTTTGAAGTTATTATGTTCTATCATGTAAATGTGTTTTGAGAATATTTGTGAAGCACATACTGGTAATATTGGTTTATTTTATTCCCGTCATAAGGTTTCACAACAGGAATATGGGGCTAGGCCATAAACCATTATTTCCAAATAGACATCATCACTAGCCAATTCTGAAATGTTAACTTCGCTGTTTTCATTTTCTTTTAATAGAGAAAGTGCCTAACACATCATATACTAAGAGCTTCTAATCTGTCAGTTGAAAAATACCCTAAACTGGTCTGTATTTTAGGACTTGGTCCTGCGTCATTTAAGTCAATGGGAGTTTTATCACAGCCTTCCATGGAAGAAGGACTTGGGTTTTAATAAGTATAAAAATGGTTCAACCCAAATACGCCAACATTGTGCCATTGATTTGCAGACAGTACTTCTGTTAAAGTGTTTTATGCAAAAATCAATGGCTGGTTTTAGGCATATATTTCCTTTAATTTGCTCATGGCCTATCCAAAGATACTGCATATGACCAAATACTAAGTTCCTGAAACAAGGGATCTATTATGGAAATTCGTAACTCTAACTGTACTAGCAGACCTTTTTACAGCCCATAGCAGACAATTCTATTAAAAATTCCATTTTCTTATGATATACATGTCTGAAGAAATTCATAAGGTCAGCAAAAAGTTTTTTGGTTTTATTTTTAACCAAATGGCAATCCTCACATAATGTTAAACTCAGCTTCAAGAGGAACTAGAACTGCAAAACCTTTGTAAGCACAAGCCGCTAAATGCTAAGCATTTGAATTTCAAGAGAATCAGTCATACACATTGTAACAAAGTTAGTGTTGCCCTTTGCCCACATACCACGAAAAATGTCTCAAAAGGCCCCTGTCCCTTCAAACTCCTAGCTCAGGAAACAGTTCTTCTTAAGGCTTTTTCCAAATGAAAGGGCATGCAGATACATTCACAATGTTGATGAAGATAACAAAAAGACAAGAACAAAAGTAAAGTCTTCATGAAAGCATGTGTTTCCCCTCTGTGAGTCTGCATTGAACTAAACGCAAAATAGCAGCCTATCTCAGCAAAAAGCAGAGAATTTAGAGATTTAAATGTGCAGCATACAGAAAACAAAGAAATGACAATTCCATAGCAAAACACACAATAGTTCTGAGAGCTGGTGAAGGATATATTTCCAGCCTCTCTCGCAATCCGAATGATGATTCAGCACCCTTTAATGTAGCGGTTCTCAAACTGTGGGTCAGGACCCCAAAGTGGGTCACAACACCATTTTAATGGGGTCTCCAGGGCCAGCATTAGACTTTCTGGGACCCAGGGCTGAAGCTGAAGTCCAAGCTCCACCCCCACCTGGGCAGCTGGGCTCAGGCTCCGACCCCTCCCTCCCGGGGTCATGTAGTAACTTTATTGTCAGAAGGGGGTTGCAGTGCAATGAAGTTTGAGAACCCCTCATCTAATGGCAAGAGCAGAAATTCAAGAAGGTGAGTTGTGCTTTTGTTCTCTTACTAGAACCTAGAAGGTTACTACACATGGGTATTTCTCAAGTTTGGCAGTCATCCAGTAATAGCATATGTTAAGCAACAGTTTAAAGGATACAAAAATCCCAGAGCTCAATAACACTTTCTGTAAGAGTGGTCAAAATGGTTTGGTCCCATATATAGTCACTATCTTCAGTATCAGCTGATGGGAAGCAAGGGAACCTTTGCTAACAACTATTGTCAGTAATTGGTAGTCACCCTAGAGTAGACAGAGTCCTTACAAGCAGAGCTGGCTGGGAATTATCCAGTGAAATATTTTTTCATTGGAATGGCGATTCATTGATACTGAAACTATTGCAGGAAAAGGTCAGTTTCGACAAGTCTCCTGATTCAAGAAATTTTTGAAAAAAGTTTCATACTGTTGACATGTTCAAACCGAAAATTTTAATTATTTGGTTTGAAACAACTTTTCATTTGAAAATTTTAGTTAATTTATAGTAAAAGGGTTAAAAAATGTAAAAAGTCAAAATTGAAACAAAACATTTTGAAATTATCTAAATAAAACATTCCAAGTGACCTGATCTAATCTGCAAGAATTTTCAAGATTTTGACTTTTCATCCTGATTTGGGATGTGAAAAATATTTCCCATCCAGCTCTACTTAAATGTTAAAGATTACACAACTGGCATCAGGTTGTGTGTGTTACTGCAGGACAATGTATAGAGGTTTGATCTTTTCCGTTTCCATCCATTACTCCTTTCTGACCCCAGGAAGTGTTCTTTAAGTGTTCTTGTTATTTAAAAACAGAGCAATAGTGAAAATTTGTCCAAAGTATATTGAAACTCTTTTTGTGCAATCACATAGGCCTGATGGTTTTACAATAGTTTCAATAAAGTGTGGTTTGACTTTTGAATGGAAAGAAAATGTGATTGATACTTCCTCTTACATGCATATCTATCTATATCTAGCTGTTGTGACAAAGTTCCTGCTCTACCTTGGTGGGTCTTGCGCTTATTGGCGGATTTGGTTGCCTTGGAGTTTCACGGCAACCCTCAGCTTGGCCGTTTTTCTGAACCCACAGTCCAGGTCGACTCCTCCTGTGTCTGACCAGGAGTTGGGAGGATTTGGGGGGAACCCGGGCCCGGCCTCTACTCCAGGTTCCAGCCCAGGGCCCTGTGGAATGCAGCTGTCTAGAGTGCCCCCTGGAACAGCTTCTACAACTCCCTGGGCTACTTCCCCATGGCCTCCTCCCAGCACCTTCTTTGTCCTCACCATAGGACCTTCCTCCTGGTGTCTGATAATGCTTGTACTCCTCAGTCCTCCAACCGTCCGCGTTCTCACTCTCAGCTCCTAGTGCCTCTTGCTCCTAGCTCCTCACACGCACACCACAAACTGAAGTGAGCTCCTTTTTAAAACCCAGGTGCCCTGATTAGCCTGCCTTAATTGATTCTAGCAGCTTCTTGATTGGCTGCAGGTGTTCTAATCAGCCTGTCTTAATTGTCTCCAGAAGGTTCCTGATTGTTCTGGAACCTTCCCTGTTACCTTACCCAGGGAAAAGGGACCTACTTAGTCTGGGGCTAATATATCTGCCTTCTATTACTCTCCTATAGCCATCTGGCCCGACCCTGTCACACTATAGAAACATTTGTTTCAAAGCAATACAACCATAATAGGCAGCTGAAAGCCTCTAAAGATATCATGAGATTTAGGAATATTAAAGGTGAGCCTCAAGAGATTCAGAAGTTTGATTCAAATTGTAAGGGACTGTGGAAGACTGTGTTACGGCCTAGCTTAGGGAACTTCTGCTTTCTCGGAGCTGACAGGTCACTGTAGGACATGGAAAACCAGCTATAACCAGCTGTAGGCTGGTTTTGTCGGCCCTGCATGGCCCTTTGCCAGGCAGTGGAAAACCCCTTTAGGAAAGTACCTAATTATATATTCATAAGATGTTTCTGTGTACTGCTTATTATGGCTCGCTGTTTGCCCTTTCGTCGGACTCCGTCCCAGGCAGAGCTCCGGTGCGCTGGGTTCCCCACCTCTGTGACAGCAACGCTTGGAGTCCCCGTTGCGGGTGTGTCACTTACCTTCATTAAAGCCAATAACTCGCTGCTTTGCTGCGTGTAGGCATCATTCTTTCGGAGCACTCCTGATAGGCCTGTGGCCTAGCACAAAACACAGATGAACTTGTGAGGTTGGGTTTATTATCGAAATTTTTTGAGCTTGCAACACTGGGCTGGAAGCTCATAAAAACATGATTTATTGGAAGATTCATAATATTTCCTGCTTGGGTTTGGGCTGGAAGTACCACAAGAACAATATTTCTCATGGTATTTTGGTATTTCCAATTGTGTTCCCAGCTGGAACCAAAAAGGAAAGGGACACACACAAATGGAAACTGTATTTCTTATAAAGTCATCCATATTTTTGAACCTCAGAAAAAGTTTGTTTCAGGTCCAGCTTGAGGTATCATTTTCTGGGGAGGTGTTTGTATTGTATCAGAGCTCTATAATTACTCCTTAAAATCATTACTCTCACTTACATAAAATTTACACTCAAAGTTAGAATTTTATGCAAAATGACTCCCTGGCTTACTATTTTATATTAACTCGTCAGTTGCCCTATAACATAAGAATTCTCACTATGAGAATTTCTTTCTAGATACGATGGCTTAATGATGTATCAAGCCAAATTATCTTATAATCATCCTCCCTCCACAGCCAGTGCTGATTCATGTATCAGCAGCTATGCTTTAAATGAAACATTTTGCAGTATTTCAACTAGTGATGGATGAGTTTCAAAAGGACTGATGGAGATAAACCCCACAAAGCTTGTGAGTGGCAAGCTACTGTGCTGTAGATTTACACCCCAGTTTGCCATACACTAAGTGTCTATGTCAGTGGTTCTCAACTGTGGTCCACCATTTGTTCAGGGAAAGCCCCTGGCGCGCCGGGCCGGTTTGTTTACCTGCCGCGTCTGCAGGTTCGGCCGATCGTGGCTCCCACTGGCTGCAGTTCATCGTTCCAGGCCAATGGGGGTTGCGGGAAGCAGTGCAGGCTGAGGGATGTGCTGGCCACCCTTCCCACAGCCCCCATTGGCCTGGAGCGGCAAACCGCGGCCAGTGGGAGCCAAGATCGGCTGAACCTGCAGATGCAGCAGGTAAATAAACTGGACTGGCATGCAAGGGGCTTTCCCTGACAAGCGGTGGACCACAGTTGAGAACCACTGCCTCAGATACTACAGAGATACACACCCTAGAAAAGCCTATCAATAAATAAAGTTCAGATTCTATTGAAGACTTTTGGTGCCTAGTTAGATCTGAGGGACAAAATCCTCCTGAAAGTTAATATTTGCCACTGGCCAGCCACCACCCCCAGTGTGTGGGAGAGGAGAAAAGGAGAAAGTAAATTAATCATCTATATGTGAAAGAATGGTGTGTATATAGCCAAATCTGGCAGATAAACATGAGGACACTGAGTTATTCCACATTTTCAAGATCCAGTTTTGTTTTTTTATGCATGACCACATCCCCTGCTAAAGTTAAAAGAGCTGTCAAAACAGATGATGGAGAATGGATAGCCAAGATATTTTGTGGCTATAACTATATTTGCTGCCCAAATACTTTTCTCTGAATTACCAATAGGATAGAGAGACTCCTAGTATGACTTTAAGCTTTGCTTGTCACAGAATACCCTTGACTTTGATCTTTGAACTATGATCAATAGAAGGTACAACTGTGGCGGAAAAGATTTTTTCTGTTCAAGAGGGAACAGCATGGTTCAAAATGCTATGAGCCCTTAGACATCAATAGCCTCCCCAGTTGAATATGACTGCAGAGCATGGGCCATGGTTTCAGGCTACTTTTTGATTTCTAGACTATGGGACATATTCATCCCTGGAGCCCAAGGGTCCAGTTTTGCACCAATGAAGTCAATAGGAGTTTTGCCATTGAGTTCAATGGCAGCAGGATCAGTCCACAATTTCCCCCAATCCTTCTGCTCTCCCCATACTCTCCTTCTGGCTAAAAGTCATTGCCAGAAAGTTAGTTCCCACTCCTATCCTGCAGGAAAAGAACTAGGTCCTCATGTAGGGGGAGTACTATGACACAAAGACTCCCTTGGTAAAGAGTTCCCTGTTCTTTGTAAATAGCTCTTCCCACAGACCTGACCAACTCATTACATAAAACACATCTCTTGCAGGATATTTATACATAAGAGATATCATGGGAGCTATCTCCAGAAAGCTCGCAACTTATCAAGACTCATAATCAGTACGAGATATTATGTTGAATATTATATCCAATATTTCTAGTAAAAGTGTGCTTTATAGACTTGCAGTAGAAATTAATCACCAGGAGGTGCCTGGGTGATGGCCCTTTTAAGCAAAAGGGAGTTGCCACTCCTCCCTAATCAGCCGGCAAGGTAATGCAAGGCTCAACTGGCCAGCCTTGCTTCCTCCCTAAACTATTAATGGCAAACCATCAGAGGCACCACCAAACTTCTTGTAGGTGAAAAAGGCATATTACAACACACCTCCTGCCTCTTCACCAGTCAGCCCTGACATGAACTAGGTTCTCTTCTTTTCTTCCCCCTCCAGGCCTGGCATTGGCTGTAGGTATTGCAGGGCAGGGCTACCTCAGCCCATAGGCTCTCTTTAACCCTTTTTCATGCTGGTGTGAGGTTTTTCTACTTCATTACACAACCTCTCCCTTATGCCCCCAATTTGGGGTACATCCCTCCCCCATCAGCTCTCCTCCATCTTGTGTTCAGGTGGGGTCTTCCAGCATTGTGTTAGACATGGAAGGAGAAAGGCTGGAGGGCCAGGTACCAACTGATCATTTGGGGGTTAGTATCCTTCAAGGCATGAAGCCACAGTCGAGGGGTATGGTCTGTGACTAAGGTGAAATGAGTGCTCAGGAGGTAGTATCAAAGTGATTCCATAGCCCACTTCACTCCCAATGCCTCCTTTTCGATTACAGAATAAGTCCTCACGCTTGGGAACTTCACGCTAATGTAGAGGAGTGGGTGCTCGTCACCTTCCACTTCCTGGGATAAAATGGCCCCTAATCCCACATCCAAAGCATCAGTCTGTAGTAGCAATTCCATGGCTATATAAGACTCATTCTCAGCCCCGCTAGGCCTTCAGGGTTCAAAAAGCCTCTTCACAAGCCTTGGTCCACTGTGTCTTCTTTGGCCTATTATTTTTAGGAGGTCTGTGAGAGGGGCCACAATAATTGAGGACCCAGGAATAAATTGGTGGTAGTATCCTGCCAGTCCTAAAAACCAGCATAACTGTTTCCTTGAGGAGGGCATGGGGCATGTCAGGAGGGCCTGGACCTTACTCACCAAGAGTCACACCATGCCTTTCCCCAAAGTGTACCCAAGATAGGTTGTCTCACTCTTGCCTAGGTGACATTTACCAGGGTTTGCTGTCAGGCCGACTTCCCTGAGGGACTGTAATACAGCAGTTGTATGTCTTAGGTGGTCTTGCAAGTTTTAACAGTAGATTATGCTGCTGTATACCTAGGTGATGTTGTAACAGTTCAGAGGACCCAGAACATCAGTCACTGGAACATGGTTGGGACCCCATGTAATCTGAAGGGCATTGTCTGGAACTGGAAGAGACCAAGGGGCAGTGGAAAAGGCCATTTTTTCCACAGGATTCAGGTGTGAAAGGAATCTGCCAATACCCCTTGGTTAGACCCAGGGTGGTAATGTACTCTGCCTCACCTAGTCAGGGATAGGGTACACATTACATTTTGATATGATACTGACTTTCCTGA
The DNA here is from genome assembly GCF_965140235.1 of Caretta caretta. Lineage (NCBI taxonomy): Eukaryota > Metazoa > Chordata > Testudines > Cheloniidae > Caretta > Caretta caretta. The sequence continues at coordinate 42,811,407 of NC_134207.1, forward strand.
AATCTATGCAAAAATGTGTGGTCCCATCGGGCTTAGAAACTAGCACTAATGGGCTCTTCCAATCACTAAATGATTCTTCAATTACTCTCAGCTCTAGCAACTTGCTTCACAGTTTCCCTCAATTTGTAGGAAGGAGGTTGTGGATTTTCTCTGGAATTAAGCCCAGGTTTGGTTTGAAAATTGTGGGTCACTAAATGGCTTTGCCCAGGTTGGGTAAAGAATACTGTAGAAAAGTTTGAAACACCTGGGTGCTCTGGGTTTGTATAAGAGGTTCTTGCTAGAGAGCAAGTCTAAAGCTTCAAGCTACTTTCACAAGTTAAGGATGCACTGTACCATGTTATTAGCTTGAGGTGATTGTTCTTCACAGAGTTCTCAAATAAAGTCTAAAATCCCTGGTGGTTGCCTCCCATATAACAGCTCAAATGATGAGAAGCCATTGGAGGACTGTGGTACCTCTCATACAGCAAACAGGACGGGAGGGAGCAACTGGTCCCAGTGTCAGACATCTGTAATGATGAACCGCCTAAGCATAGTTTTTAAGTGTTGTGTTGAATCGTTCCACCAAGCTGTCTGTTTGGGCTTGGTGGATGGACATACTGAGGGTCTTGATTTTCAACAAACACCACAGTTGCCTCATCATCTGGGACACAAAGGCTGTTCCCTGATCTGTTATGATCTCTCAAAGTACCCCAACCTGGGAAAAGCTCTTCAGAAGCTCGGCAGCAACTGCTTTTGCATTCATAGAACAAAGTGGTATAGCCTCACGGTACCCGGTCACATAGTCTACCAGTACTGAAATGAACCAGTAGCCTGGAAAGCTCTTTTCCAGGGGGCTGACTGTCCATTCTGATGTGCTCAAAGGGTGTGCTTACTAGTGGGAAGGGAACCAAGGGACCTTTGCCATAAGCTGACACTCAGGGCATGAGGCACTAAAATTCAGAATATCTTTATAGGCTCTGGGTCAAAAAAATGGGCTAGGATTTGAGCTAGCGTCCTCTCCCTCCCAAGGTACCTCACAAAAGGTATGGCATGGGCAGAGGTGCTGGAACAATTTGTATAGTGGGGGTTGTCAAGGTTCCTCCCCCACTCTGAACTCTAGGGTACAGATGTGGGGACCTGCATGAAAAACCTCCTAAGCTTATCTTTACCAGCTTAGGTCAAAACTTCTCCAAGGTACAAAATATTCCACCCTTTGTCCTTGGATTGGCCGCTACCACCACCAAACTAATACTGGTTACTGGGGAAGAGCTGTTTGGACACGTCTTTCCCCCCAAAATACTTCCCAAAACCTTGCACCCCACTTCCTGGACAAGGTTTGGTAAAAAGCCTCACCAATTTGCCTAGGTGACTACAGACCCAGACCCTTGGATCTTAAGAACAATGAACAATCCTCCCAACACTTGCACCCCCCCTTTCCTGGGAAATGTTGGATAAAAAGCCTCACCAATTTGCATAGGTGACCACAGACCCAAACCCTTGGATCTGAGAACAATGAAAAAGCATTCAGTTTCTTACAAGAAGACTTTTAATAAAAAATAGAAGTAAATAGAAATAAAGAAATCCCCCCTGTAAAATCAGGATGGTAGATATCTTACAGGGTAATTAGATTCAAAACATAGAGAACCCCTCTAGGCAAAACCTTAAGTTACAAAAAAGATACACAGACAGAAATAGTTATTCTATTCAGCACAGTTCTTTTCTCAGCCATTTAAAGAAATCATAATCAAACACGTACCTAGCTAGATTACTTACTAAAAATTCTAAGACTCCATTCCTGGTCTATCCCCGGCAAAGACAGAATATAGACAGACCCACAGACCCTTTGTTTCTCTCCCTCCTCCCAGCATTTGAAAGTATCTTGTCTCCTCATTGGTCATTTTGGTCAGGGGCCAGCGAGGTTACCTTTAGCTTCTTAATCCTTTACAGGTGAGAGGAGCTTTCCCCTGGCCAGGAGGGATTTCAAAGGGGTTTACCCTTCCCTTTATATTTATGACAGGGGTGTTGAAAGCCATTGACCCAATCTGTGAACCCTGTATATAACGGAAACCACTTCAAGTCAGGGGTTGCGGCAGTGCCCCAGCAACCCTAGTTCCAGCACCTCTGGGCATGGACCAAGCACTTAACCTCCGTCTGATAAGGTCCAGGCATCAAAAGCTGGTTTTGGAATTCCTTGGTCTGCTAGTCCTTCTCAAGGTGATACAAGTGGTTGCCCTGAATTTTAAAGGATGGGAACAGTTCAGTTTGATGAGGTTCGATGATCTCCTCATTTACCACCACCACTTAGGTGTTTGCTTGGCTCCATGTATCTTGCACCTGTTGTTCTTCAACAAAATTTGAGAACTGGGTTAGGATCTCTGACTCAGGTAAGGGAGGGGACTTCTCATCAAGTTGGAACAGGGCTCTGTCTTCCTTGGGTCCAGATGGTTGGATAGCCCTTCACCAGAATCAGTGATTTCCCTCACACCCACAAGTTTTGCTGGTTCAGGTGGAACTAAGGCTGGAGGTAGGAGGCTGTTGTGTCCAAAAAGCATACTGTCAACTCCTTTAACTACTTCCCAAAATAGTCCAGTGTCAACTGACCATCAGGGACTTTGTATATTCACCCATGGTAAGAGTCACTTGAACATAGGGATACAATTTCATGTCCCCATGCACACACTGTAACAGGATGGTGCCCCAGGTCAACCCAAGCTTTGGGACCATAGAGCTCCACCCTAGGGTCTGACCACACTATGAGTCCAAGCCCCACTACCTCTACCCCATTCACCCTTATGTAACTTTGCAGGGTTTCCTTGTCAAGTTTGGCCCCTGGGGTCCAGAACATCCCAAAGCTGCACTCCAAATAGGGACAATCTTGGGACCAGTGCCCCAGGAAGCCACATGCAAAATACCCATCTTGGTTTTTGCTGTTGCAACCAGGCCCTCCTCTGAGTATTCAGGAGGTCCCCTCAATGTGGGATTCCCCTAGTTTGGGAACCAGCAATATTCCCTTATTAAACTCCTGTGGGTTGGCAGTCTTTCAGAGTGGATCTATGGCTCTGGATTTTTGGTCCAGGGTATCTATGGGCCCCTGGATTCTTGGGCCCTCCTGAGTCCAGGTGAGGGGGTATTGGGTTGAAGACCCTCAAGATGTCAGCTACCACATCCTGCTTTCTCATTTGTTGGTGTGGGGCCCTTGCTCCCAGTGGGTCCCTGCTGGGGCATCAGGGTTGGGGGGCTTTGGCCACCAGATAATTTTCCATGAGATAAATGGTGTCCACCATGGTTTCCGGACTGTGCCATAACACCCAGTCTTTTCCCCCAGGGGGCAGTATCTGGGTGAACTGTTTGAGCAGGACCAGCTCAGCCACCTGAGCTCCCATCTTCATCTCCAGTCTGAGCCATCTCCAGCATGAGTCTCATAGCTTCTTGGCAACCAGGGGGAGCCTTGCTCCCAGAGGGTACCACTTGTCATGGAAGAATTGCCAGAACGTCTCTTCAAAGATGTCCAAGGCATCAAGAATGGCCGCCTTGACCTGTGCATGCTCTTGGGCCACACTGGGGTCTAAAGAATAATATGCAGTTTGCTCCACCCCAGTTAGGTCTGGGGCCAGCTGTGATGGGGTATACAAATCTCACACTGGGCCCAGGTAGCCCCACCCCACCAGCCCTGCAGAACATGCTCCAACTGGAGACAGAGTTGAAAAGGGAACAACCCAGCTCAGAAGTGGGAGAAGGACAGACTACCCTGAAGGCTTCTGCCAAAGGGGGCCAGAGAAGCCTTCCTGAGGGAATAGGACTATATGCTGAGCCTGGCTGGGGCTGACGGTTTGGTTTCTTTTTCATTTTCCTTATCTGGGACCAGAAGCTGAGGGAGGAAAGCAGTGGTAGGAAGTGACCCAGGGAGGGTAACTCAGAGATTCCCCTCAGAGGCCAAACACTACTGACCCTCCTAGGGCCCTGGGTCACAGCCTGGTGGAGAGGGTGGGCCTGGGCTCCCCTGCCCTGCCCCCACAACTGGGCGGGCATTAACCACTAGGCCATCCAGTCCACTAAGGACCCTATTACACCAGCAAAATGGCCCATTTGTCTTGGGGCCACCAGGCTACTATGGCCACTCATTCGAAGGTTTTGAGGAAGGCTTTGGGATTGCCATCGGGCCCTATTTTGGTAAGCCTGATGGGAGCGGGGGCCAAGGCTGGGTTGAGGCTCGCTGGCTCCTCTGTAGTGGATGGTCGTAGTGTTATGACCACCCGCCGTACCAGCTGCTGCTGTAGTTGCTGTTGTGATGCTAGAACGCACATCACCCGCTGCTGCTGGTCGGCCATTTTTTTAAAGAGTTGTAGCCACCGCGGCTGTTGCGCATTCCGTTCAGCCATTCATTTTAGCAGCTGATCCATCTTCATTAAGCCATCAGAAGAGTGTTTGCTTGAGGTTTCTTTGGGGGTGGAGGGGCATTTATTTTCCCCCTCTGCCCCAACTCCTTTATGCAGGGATGTGGGCATCTGCCTGCATTCTCCACCAATTCTGTGATAGGGTGCTCAGAGGGTCAGGGGGCCTAGCAGTTACCACACCTGACTTCCTGCCCCTTGCTTCCCTGGAAGAGAAGCCAAGTTCCTGACCTTAGGCTGGGAAACTTCTGGCCTCCACTTGCATCTAGGCCTCAGCGCTTAAGGAGATGTGGTAGGGCCCTCCCTCTCCATCAGGTCCCAGCCCAGAGCCCTGTGTAAAGCAGCACCAGCAGGATCCTCCCACTGCTCTTGGTTACTTCTTACCTACGTGCCTTCAATTTGGGACATTGCCCCATATAGTCCAAACATTGGTTTGTCTGGAGCAGCACCCCCTTGTGCCAAAGCCTCAGGCCCTCTGGGCAAGGCAGATGTAAGATTGGATGGTCCTAGCCCCACAAAGTTTTTTATGGTCAAATTGCACAGTTCACTCACTGCTGGGTGCTCCCAGTCTCCTCAGCAGTCTCTCTCAGTCAGGGACGTAGTGCTTCTCCCCTGGCAGCTGTCCAGATTGTAGAGATGCTCCCTTCAAGTAGAGAGGTAGATCTACCTCCTGCCTCTTGGCCAGTCAGCCCTGAGCTGAGCCAAGTTCTTGCCTTTTCTTCCCCCTCCAGGCCTTGCCATGGCTGCATGTATGGGGGGGCAATGCTAGCTGGGCACATAGGTTCTCTTTAACCCATTTCCTAATAGTGTGAGGCTTCTCTGCTTCATCATAATCACTTTATTCTTTCTTAAGTAAACCTACTTTTGTTTTATTATAAGTACTCACAAGAGCTGCATGGTTTATAGGAGCTGTGATTTAAGATAAAACTTGTAAACTGGGTGCACTGCACTTTTGGGTGCAGAGGATCTGGGATTTCTGTAAGTAGCCAGTGGCAGGGGGTGGATATCACATGAGAACAATTCAAAGGGACTCAGGGATTGGGGTGCACCTATTAGTAACCTGCAAATCAAAGTTAGGGCTGCTATAGCCCAGAGGAGAGTGCTTGAGTGGCTGAAAGGCTGGTGATCTTAGGTTGCTGGTACCCAGCTACCACAAGAAAGACTGCTTTACTCTGGAAGCAGGGGGTAATAAGGTGACTCTCAATCCTGGATGTTCCAAGGCCTGTCAAAAATACCCCCAATAGTCAATGGAGTTTCACTTGCTTTCACACCAAAGCTGAATTTAGCCACCTAGAGCATGTTATACTGTAAATAGTACATGAGAGCTATACTGTCAACAGTCTACAATGCTATGCCAGGAGTTTCTAACAGCAAGAGAGGTTGTAGTACCCCAAACAGTTGCATTAACCAAGCTACATTCCCAAGGTGAGTTACCCCACCCTATGAAATAGGTACTCTCCTTAGCAGAAATAGCAGAATTCCATAATCACTTGGTTACTTTGCATTACTGAGTAAGAGTCACAGGCAGATTGTTTTGCTAACAAATATGATCTCAAACACAGCTGAACTATTTGACCATGTGTGAGCCAGTGCAGATCCATCAGCAAGACATGCTCCATGTCAGCTGTTGCAGTTTCAGCAGAGTGTGAAAGCAATCTGCTAGAGAAGGAGAAGAAGTGAAAGTTTAAATCGGAGTTCAGCACTGCTTAATGGACTAGGCAAGTGGGACAAAACATTTTCTGCCCCAGCTCCTTGGTACGTTGTCATTGAAGTATCTTATCTGTTGCACAACAGAGAGCTGTAGAAGATACCAGCAGCAAGTGAGCTAAGACATTTTTCTTCCTGTCTGTTGTTCATGGTTCAGCTTTTATTAATGAGCACTATAGAAATGCATATTTAATAAGCATCATTATTATAATTATCTACTTTCTTTATGTACCTAGATTTTTCTACCTACAGCATACAATGGACGCTGAATGCTGATGGGGCATTAAGACAGTATACCTGTCCTGCATGTTTTCAGATACTACGTGACAGTGATGAAGATGATTCAAAGAAACCTACTTGCCCTGCTACATTCTTATGGTCGCTCCAGCAACCCATATCAGTCAGAAGTTCAGAAAGTGTCCGTGGGTTAAGAGTCAGAACACATGCTTTCTTTTCCCACCTCTGATTCTGACCTGCTGTATGACCTTAAGCAAGACCTTTATCCTCCCTGTGCGACAATCTACCCAGCAGTTTCCTTTTTATCTAAGTGTAACAGGTAACTAATATCTGGATCTGATGACACAAGAAATGTGTGAAGCTAAAGTATTCTGTCTTTGGGTGAGCAGCACAATACTGAGGGCAAACCACAGTATTGTTGCATCAATACTACATTTTCTTAAAAATTACATTAAAAGAATATTAGGGTTGCACACTGAACCAGACTGACATAAAGAAATTGAAAAGTTAAGGTGAACACACCACCTTAACTGTGCGTACATTTAATTATATGGTTGCATACTATTTCTCAAAATGATGACACCTTTTTTCCCCTACACCTTAGTTACCTACACATGCAGCACCTTGTCACATATTTTGTCTTTTTTTTTCTTTCCAAATTTGAATTAGTGGCCTGATTTTCAGAAGTGCTGAGCATCTGTTGATTCCACTGAAGCACCACAATCAGCTGAATCCTCATAAGCTCATCAACATACTAGTACTCTCCCCCTTTAGTCTTAGATTTGTCATATGGTCCATTCATACAACTGCATGGGCCTGATTTTCATTTAAGCACAGTGCCCTCATCCAGCTCTGCAGAATGCACAGGACCCTGCTGTATTTGTGGGCAACTTTAATAGTCACCACACACAATGGGACTATGCAACAAACAACATTGCAGGCAAAGAACTGTCACATGGGCATTGGCAAATGATATGCTCCTCCTTTTTGATGCAAAACAGTGTGTCACTTTCCACTCTGCAAGATGGGGCGGATGGACACTTGCTGGACTGCAGAGACCCAAGAACTCCTCCACATGAGTGAGTGTAGTGACCCAGAAATTGGAAAAGACCCCCTGGCGTCACTGGATGCAGCAAGGTGGAAATGGTGTCTTAAATACATAGAAAGTCTAAACCTCACACACTCGAGCAGATGCACCTGCAACGTGCGGAGACACCTAGGGGCTGCAAATTCCCTACATGCCACTAGGTCACAGGTGAAAGCCAATGCCATCACTGCTAAACTTTTGTGAACACCAAAACAGCCAGTGGACAAACAGTATCACAGACAAGTCCAGCATCAACTCCAGCAGGTGATGTCCATATGCACTCCATCATCCCAATAGTAAGGACTCTTCAACTAAGGAGATTGATGCAACATTGCAGCCACAAAACTGGGAAAAGCAGTGGGAAAAGATGGTATCTATCCTGAGTTCCTATATAACCTGGGTTCTCTGGCATGGAAATGACTGTTGCAGCTTTTCACCTATATCCTGGAGACCAGTGAAATCCCCTGCTTGTGGAGAGAAGCCAAGGTCATTGCACTCTTAAAGCCTGGAAAACCTGCAGATCACCATTCTAGTTATAGGCCAATCTCCCTCTTGAGCAACACCTACAAAGTGATGGAGCCTACAATTCTGAACCGTATTGGGCCCATTTGTGGATGCCAGCCTACCCAAGGAGCATGCTGGTTTTCCACCACCCAGAAGATGCTGCAGCCAGGTCCTGGCCCTCACTAAAACATCGAGGCTGGATTCCAATGAAAACAGAAGACCGGTACTGCTTTCATTAATCTATTAGCGGCATATGACACAATCTGGAAGGATGGTCTGCTACTGAAAATGGCCAAAGTGATCCCCTGTGTGCAGATTCTCAGGCTGCTGAGCACCATAATTAGTAGGTGAATGATGCTCATACCTCAGAGATCAAACCTGCAAGCCACACACTTTGAATAATGGACGACCACAAGGTTCTGTATTTGCTCTGACACTCTTTGATGTATATACAAGCGATATGCCTGAAATGATAGCACAAAAGTTTGCATATGATGATGATTTGGCATTTGCAACTCAGGACCATCATTTTAAAGAACTTGACATGACCCTTATATTTGACCTTAAGATCATGGAGGAGTACTTCCAAAAGTCGCAGCTGAGACCAAAACCAGGCAAATTGGTAGTCTCCACTTTCCACCTTGACAACAGAATCACACAAAACACTAAATGTTGAGTTTTGTGGTAAAACTGTGTGTTATGACCCAAAGCCAACATATCTCAGTGTCATTCTTGACTGTACACTCACCTTTCATGCTTACCTCAAGAAAGTAGCCTCTAAAGCGAAAACTCACATCAACATTATTCAAATGTTAACCCGAAAAAGTTAGGGATCAACTGCCCCAGTGCTAGGAACACTGGCCTTTCCCCTGGTGTACTCAGTTGCAGAGTACCATGCACCAGTGTGGACAAGAAGCTGCCAAACCCAATTTGTGAATAGGCAGCTGAATCAGAGCATGCAAAGCATCACAGGAACCTTAAAATCAACACCTCTGTTGTGGTTTTCTGTATTAGCAAACATCAAGTCTCCAGCTATCCATCAAGATAAAGCCATAGCATGACAACGTAAATGTGCTGAAGACTACCCAGAACTTCCCATCCCGCAATTATGGATAACATACCCCACCACCAGCTGAAATCACAAAAACCATTATAGACCACACATGACCACCTCATGTCTCTCGATCCAGCCAGAGAATGGCAACGCGTCTGGATCTCATCTATCATTCCAAACAAGTACATTATCACTGACCCAACAAGCCGCCCTCCGGGTTTTGACCTGCCATGCAGACTTTGGACCACATTGAACCACATCCCAGCAACCCATGGAAGATGCAGATACTTGATACATAAGGAGAAAATCAAAGACTCCCCTTTGTGCAACTGCAGTAAGAACATCCAAACCATCAAATACATAACACAGTGCCCCGAATAGGGGTTCAAAGGTGAATTGGATGATATCCACACCATCACAGAGGAAGCCTTGAACTGGCTTATGGACCTACAACTGCATCTATAGCCTGTTGTTCTGGAGATCCCATATGCGAGAGAGAGACTGCCAGGGTTTGTTCAGCTGGCAGTAAGTCATACGCACACAAAAAAGGAAATGTGCCTTTTTAGGGTGAGTGATCAATTGTCCCATACTCTACATAGCTTAATTTAAAAATGTTTAAGGAGCTGAGCACATGCTAGTTATTGGAAGGATGAGTTCCTGGCATTGCTACCCTCATCCTCTCTCCCTCATTCCCTACATTTGTTTGTTACACCCACATGTTTCACATTGTCTTAAACTGTAACTTTTTCAGGTTAGGAACCGTCCCTATATGCTTGCACAGCACCTAGCACAATGGGATCCCAATCCTGATTGTTCTGTTGAAGTTACTGTAACACTAATACATAAAATAATAAGAATAAAGACAGGGAGGTTGCTCAGACATTTATCCCTTGAGATATCCGTGCATAAGCTTGCCTGAACTTGCAGGCCTCTAATGACATAGTAAAGGCTGATGATTTTGGGATGATTTAGTTGGGGATTGGTCCTGTTTTGACAGGGGGTTGGACTAGATGACCTCCTGAGGTCCCTTCCAACCCTGATATTCTATGATTCTATGATTCCAAGGCCTGCAGCTCACTGGGCTCAGCATCCCAGCCTGTCAGTGGATGGGGGACTGTGTGGTTTTCCCTTTACTGCCCAGCCCACACTTTCATTGTTTCTTGCGCTGAGGAATCAAATGTTCCATCTTCCACAGAATCTTTTAAAAGTCCATTTTTTCCTGAGAGCGGGTAGAGAGTGGTATCAACAAGTTAATCTAATATACCATCAAAGAGGGAACAACTTCCTGACATCATTTTCCTCTGCCTTCCCACTCTCTATGATCTCATTTAGTTATGCTGTCTTGGGAGTTGAAGGAATCTCTGTCAAGGAGATGGGAGGAGGTGTCTGTGACGGGTTGTCACCCCCAGGGGCAGTGTGGGAGTGGGTGGATTTGCTGTGCCCTCTAACCATCCAGCTGGGCTGGCCCTTCTCACACTGCTCTGCTGATGATTCAGCCAGTCTCTCCAGGCCCTGTTATCACCCAACACGACAGCAGGTGGCGCCACATACCTAGCTGAGCTACCTGAGTGCTTTACCTCACTCACAGATATACCATCATAGATGCCACTCATAAATACACAACAGAGCACCAGCCAATTTCCCAGCTTTCCAGGCTTGCACCTCTGCTGGAGTATAAACTCAGTATTATAACATCTTACACTGCACAGGGATCTGTACAATGCAAGCTCATTAATATAGTTCGCTTTCCCTTTGATGTGGGAAAGATATGCACAACAAGCCTGTGTTAACCAAGCTGAGATTTTCCCAGACATTTCACTTAAAGACACACTAGTTAAGATAAAACATAAAACAAGTTTATTAACTACAGAACGATAGATATTAAGTGATTATAAGTGACAGCAAACTGATCAAAGCAGATTACCTAGCAAATAAAAAAAATGCAAATTAAGCCTAATATACAATGTATCTATCTATTATACTATAATAGATAGATAAATTGCTAATTCAAATCCCCTCATGCTGACTGATGATACAAGCAGGCTTGCAGATTCTTAAGGCACAGACTGCAATTGCTGTGCAGCCAGGATTCCCCTCCCCCATTCCAAGTCCTTTGTCTTTCAGAGCTTCTTTCAGGTGTAGAGTTGCAGGGGAGTGAAGACAAATCATGATGTCACTCCAGTTTGTGAAAGGTACCAAAATGGACTTCAGTGTCATCTGGTTTGGTCATTTGCCCTTCAGTGCCTTGCTGGGTCATAGCAGCTATTACTCATAGGGTGGCTGAAATGTTCACAGGAAGGCTAAACTCTTCCAGGGTCCATTGTCTTTGTTGATGAGCCACAGCACTGTCTAGCTTCTTCATTGTTGTACCTGAAAGACTAGTTGTGGGTGTTACCCAAAGTAAGCACATTTGAAATACAGATACATAGTCAATATTCAGAACTTCAGGTGCAAAAATGATACATGCACACAAGTAGGATAATCATGTTCAGCAAATCATAACTTTTCAAATGATACCTCATGACACATCTTGTTCAAAATGCATCATAATGATGTCATAATCATATCATAATCATATCGCCATGATAGTCACATGGACAACTTCCTGTTCCTGTGCTTGAGTTAAATAGAGGCTGAGGACCAATAAGGACCTCCAGGGTTCCACCAATCAGAGCCCAGGTCTGGAGTCCTCTGTTAGAGTTCAGCTGCTATTCTAACCACTATTAGAAGATCACTGGGTGGCAGGCTGAGACTGCCTAGGACTTAAGAGCCCTGTGGACCAGTGTTCAAGACCTGTGGTCCATGACAGGAGGCTACAGAGTCTCTCTTACATCTCCTCTTTCCAACATTTATAAAGCTATTTTTCAAGGCAAGACAGTTGTGTCAATATCACCAAAATAATCTGTGATGTTGCCAAAGATGGAACTTCCATTTTGAGTGTCTCTGGGCCTTCAACCTCCTCCTGCCTTGTATCTCAGCTCCTCTGGGCCTGTTAGTGGGAGAGTGATACAACCAGCAGCTTTAGTGCCCTTAAAAGTGCAGAAATACAAACAATTAGGAAAAGTTAAAATTGTACACCATTAGAGATGCAATGAGCCTCTCATCAAAACCTTAGCCAGGTTCTTGAATATATTTAATGGCAAAGTCAGTTCTGCTATGGTATCTCTGTTTGTTGGTGGAAGAATATCTTATGCTCTCTGCTTTTTGAGATGCTACAAAATCAAGATAGTGTTGCATATTGAATCTTATCCACTATATGAATGCTGTGGGGGCTATTATTTCATCTCCACCAGAAATGAAAGAAGTGGAATTGCCACATTCCCATTCTAAATTATTCAAGATTTACTACTCATGCAAATGTTATCCAAGGACATCACTCTAATATCTGTACCCTTTAGAGAACTTTAAACAAAAAATGTTTATGGTACTATTTTTGTAGGCTCCACACATTAATTGGTTTGAAATACAAGTATGTACTGTAATATCTGCTGAGTACTGCTCAACTTTCTACGTGTTCATTTTTATTCTTTTTATCTGTTTATTTTAAATGGACTTCCTCAGTCCTACTGACTGTAGCAAACAGACAGTTGCATCCAAACTGAGACTAACATGTTCCTCTGCTAGCCAACTTTCCTGATAGAGGTAGGCATGCCAGAAAGTTTGATGGTAGAGCCAAGTAAAAAAAGTCTAACTTGGCTCTACTGGCAGGAAGCCATGCCAAGACACTGAAGGTGACTGTACATATATAGAAAAATAAATATGTGAAATGATATATTTGGAAAATCAGACCAAAATATTGTTACTGTCTTGGTTCTCTCAGATTCATGGGATTCATAGCCAAGCCAGAACCAGACAGTCCACTAGTGCCTCACTTGCTCTTATTTATGGACAGGCTTGGATGTACTCAGAGCAAACTAGCCAGTCAAGATGGTTTGTATTTTTCAGTTTTTCAGATAAATTTTTCACTATTATAACTGTCAAGTTAACTATATCTTAGTTGTTTCCTGAAAATAAAAATCAGTACAGAATGTTTCTAAAGAGTTCCAAAGGAACAATCTCTGTTCAAGGGTATGTCTCCACAGCAGAAGCTGTGCACAGGCTAGCCTAAATCCAGCTAGTGCTGATAACAATACCAATGAAGTTAGCACATCATAGGCTTCAGAATGGGCTGGCAGCCAGCTTCAGAATGAGCTAGTGAGCTGACTATATACCCAGATTTATACTACCATGCTGAAGCCTACAATGTGCTATCTTCACTGCTGTTGTTACCTATAGTAACTGGATTCAAGATAGCTCAGGTAGCCAGTGCACAACTTTTGCTATATAGACATATCCCTAGTGTTCCTCCTCCAGTCCCTCCTCAAGATCAATCTCTACTCTGATACCTGTAAGCAATCAGCTAATTAATGATCACTTGAAGAGCAGATGGGCTTCATTGGCACTTATTTTTTCTATGTATTTAACTGCAATGCATATATGTATATATTTAATCCCCATTCTTCTGCTCCACCTTTTGTATGTCACTCGTCTTCTTACAATGTCAACTCTTCAGGACGGGGATTGTGCCTTTGCATATGGTTGTTCAACGGCTAGCACAAAGACACCCCAATCCTGCATGGGGCTGCCGGATACAACCAGAATAGCCCCCCATCCTGTAAATATGACCTACATTTTTTCTTCCTAGATATATGACCTTACATTTGGCCATATTAAAATGCCTAGTGTTTGTTTGATTCCATTTTACCAAGCAATCCAGATCACTTTGTATCACCGAGCTGTCCTCTTCATTATTTACCTCTTCCCCTAATCTATGTTTTCTTCCAGGTCATTAAGAGATAGATAGATAGATAGATAGATATGACCTATTTTCCATAAACCCATGCTGATTGGGTTAGTTCTTTATTAATCGACTGTCATATCAGCTGTTCCATTATTTTGCCTGGGGTCGACATCAGGCTTGACAGGCCTTTCATTTCCCAGCTCATCCCACTCAAACTTTTTAAATACTGGCACAACATTAGTTTTCTTCCAGTCCTCTGGATCTTCCCCAGTGTTCCAAGAGTTATTGGAGTTACTGAAAATCAACATTAATGGCCTAGACAACTCCTCGGCCAGCTCTTTTTAAAACCTCTGGGTGCAAGTTATCCCAAACTGCTGATTAAAAAATGGTTAACATTAGCAGTTGCTGCTTAACATTCTCCTTAGTTACTACTGGAATGGAAAGTATTTCATCATCATATGTTATGAATACATCAGCTGGCTTTTTCCCAAATACAGAACAGAAATATTTATTGAACAGTGTAGCTAGTACATGTTATAAGACATACATATTTACAGGAAAGCCATTTTGATATCTGACTGCAAGTTTGGTTTTGTGTGACCAAAGCTAGTTAATATGAGCCAAGCCACGAAAAAGGAGAAACGTCCACAATAGCTGGCTGTGGAAAACCTGTGCACACTGAAACTACTGGTAAATCAGTATGTGAAATTCTATCCAAAGAGTCTAATTCCCCCCAGGAATTCTTGATCAACATATTCTTCATCAGAGAGTATCAATTAGTAAATACATTGGGAAAGTAATAGTTCTTCCTTGAATGCAAAGGACCATCCAAAAACACCTCTTCCATAGCTTGAAACCTTTATGATTACTACACAGCCAATGAAACCACTAATCTCTCTGCTGAAATTTTTTTGGTCCTAGTGAAGGAAACTCCAGACCTCAGTCCTAGGCCCTATTTTGCCTCAGGGAATATAATTTACCATTTCCACTCATATACAATGCTAGTGGTTTTTTCATGCCAAATAGCAAAATATATTGCTTCGAGTGACCTGAAAATGTATTTATTAGAGATGGGCAAAACCAGATGTGGTTTTGGATTTGCACAACCTCATTCTTTGGGTTTGGGATTTGCAAATCCAAATGCAATGGTGGTTTGAATCTCAGTCTCGTTTCATCCAAATTCTCAGAGTAATGGTGAGAGGATGGAAGAAGGAAGGAAAATGGTTCTAAGTTTCAAACAGAGATGATCAAAACTAAGTGTGGTTCTGATTTTACAAAAGCAAAAGCTGGTGTGGCTTGGATCTAGGTTCCATTTTATATTAATCCCCCAAAGTTGGCATATGGAAAATTGTTCTGAGATTTGACTCATATCTAGAAATAATGAGCAGAATGTTCAAATAAACATTCTAACAGTGGAGGAGGAGGGTCTTACCCAACTCAAAACAAAGCTACCAAACATTTTAGAGTTAACCCATTGCTAGAAACACCAGAATACAGCAGTACAGGTATTATGAGAGTATTGTTCCTAAAAGCAGTTAATCTAGTGTTTTAATTCTAACCATTACTACTAACATCAGGAGAGCTATTGACAACAAAGGCTCAGTACTAAAGTGCTTGATTATTTTGAAAAAACCTCCTCTCTAAAGGTTTTATATTTTTTGTATTACATTCTTTGACTACAGTGGTGTCCATTTAAAAAGTCAGCATTTGCTAACAGTTATCATACAATTTTATTGCCTATATTTAGAAATAGGAGATTATTGTGGCATCTGATTCTTTACCTGATGTAACATTGTAGGATCAAGCTGAATGTGATGTCTGTACAGTTTTCACTATAATATCTAGCACAGGTAAAGGAAATTTCAAGCAAGCAAGTTTAGAATTACTGTTTCCCAGGGAATCAGTTCCACTCAACTAGTAGATAGTGTTATTGGGATAAATGGACAACGTTCCTCCTGCCGAAGCAGAGGTTTGGGGATTATACAAATGACAAGAGCTTCAACGATTTGATAAAGGGCCTTGTTACAGGAAAGTGATGTTATGCACATAGAGGAGGACATCTAGTGGAGAAGGTACAAATACTCTGTAACTATTTGGTGGCTGGCAGTGAAAAACACCTCTTATAGGTAGAAGAGTCAAATACTGGGGATCTTGAGTAAATGGGCTGCATGAAAGGCAGTTACAAAGGAGCCAGGGGAAGGAATCTTCCCTGGGGTCTCATTCTGTGGCTGTCACTGAAGCCTCGAGGCTGTTGCCCACATGACTGCTGCACACGTACCCCCTCCATGAGGGAGTTTGGCTGGTGGATCCTCAAGTACATCTGCCCTACCACATCCATCATCCAGTCAGAGTGCGTGGATACCATGTCCAGGGTCTCTACATCCTATATTCCAGCCCATTCAGTGGAGCTTGGTGCAGTGTGTTGGTTCTGTTGCATCTAACCTTTTTAAATCGCACTTAATGCTAGGGTTTTTAAAAATATGTACACTTATTAAATTTGTATTTATTCACATGTATGAAATGCAACTATGGGTGCCTATCACAAGGTAATCTGGGTGCCAATCCCATAAACTAAAAATCAGATAATAAACAATGGGCTACACATACATGTATCCAGCTTAGCGCACACACCCCTCAACAGTCTTAACAAAGAGAGGGAAAGGTAAAATTTGCAGAGTGCCTGGGAGATTAATAAATCTGGGCTCTGGCAGACAAAGTGGGGGAGCAGGTTTCAGAACCAAGGACCCCTCACAGAGAATGCAGAATAAAATGCCTTTAGTAGTATAAACTGTTTTCATTACTACAGATGGAGGCCTTGCTTACAAAACAACAGTTAGCGCACTGCCGAAGGGCCCAGTTCAGCTACCCATGCTCATGCTTAATAGCACCTTATTCTACAATTAATCCCACTGAGATGCTACCCAATGTGGTTAAGGGGGAAGAATTGGGGCTTTTGAAAGTACAGAGTTTGGGGCCTGATCCTGTATTATTGAAGAGAATTGGAGTTTTGCTATTGATACCAGCATGTACAGGATTGGGCCCTTCACTGCTTGCAGCACCCTTGTATCACAGCCACATTTGAAGGCTATTCTATATGTACCTGACCCTGTGACTGCCCTCTGTCCTCTTCAGAAGACACTCAGCATCTTACTGCATCTGGCTTGTACATTAATTAAAAGTTTTTGGTTGAGAATTCATTCCCAAAGAGACAAGGGAGTAAACTTTCAGTGAAAAGAATTATACCTCTACAATTTTTGTTAAGCTTTTGACTTGGGAAAACTATTTATATTCAAGTAATGGGCTTTTTTGTGCATTGCAAACTATTTTCCTTCCCCCCCACCCCCAGGTCCACAGGCTATTTATTTACAAAGCAAATGTATAGCAAAATCCTTTGAGGTCTTCAGGGTCATTTCTCAGTAATGTATTTATAGTAACAAAGCAATATTAATGAAGGTTTCTCACTGACCAGGGAAGCTCCCTCTTTGTGTGACATATGTAATATACAATGTATATGACGGTGCTATCAGCAGACGGATCTATGGCATATGCTTTATCCATCAATTATTTCTGTCCTTATATTATAGTAGTGCAGCTTTTACTCTATAATTAAGTTTGTGATCGAGATTGCATTATCAATCTCTCTAGGCATTTATATGGCCCCCATCACTGTAGTATATGACCGCCTCACAATCTTTAACGGAGTCTATCCTCATAACACCCACAACATCCAGAAAAGTCTTATCGGCCTCAAAACTGGTAGGGCAGATCTGGAGCTAACCTATATTTTTCTACAAAGGTTGAAGTGAGTTAGAAGCACTAAAAACAGAAGTGGTCCCTAGAGCTCAAGAAGTCTGATTATTTTGCCATTTTGTAGCATAAAACACAGAATGAATAGGTGAGATAAAACTTAATTTATTAGATTCCCTTTGCTGCATTCTAGTGCCCGGGATCAAAAATGAATTGATTACAGTCTTGTTTCTAAAGTTATTAATGTTTGTGTATAGAGTCTCCCTATGGAACATCTGCTCTGCTGCTCTTAGGGATAGCACATTGAATTACTGCTGGAGACCTAAGCTCTCATCTAATAGAAAAAGAGGGGGAAACAACTCAAAACCCCATTTCCTAAAGAGATTAGTCATAAAATATAACCCTGTGACTAGGGAGGCAGGTCAATGAAAGAGAGAGATTTTTTTTCCATCAAGAGACTCACACGGAGTTTCCAAGCTTCCTAAGGCCCAGAGAAGTAGGAGACCCACTCATCCCCCTAAGAATCATGAGAGGAGTCAGTGAGGGTCACAGAAAGGGCTGGAATGCCCCCCTGATCACATAACTCCCATAAAGTCCCCAGTTGGCACCCAGTTGTTCCGCTTATAGACCTCCTGAAATCTGTGGGAAGGAAATCCTGCTGCTGTAAACCATATGAGATCTGCAGGGAGGAGCGTTGAGAGAGCAAAGGGCTTCAGGAGAGAGCAAGGAATCATTCCCCACTTTCTGTGGGCTCATTAAGTTCTTCACAAGGAGAGAACCCCCAGTGAGCCTTAAAAGGCTTGACAGCTTGCATGACAAGCCCTAGGCGACACATTGGAGGGTGCCTACTCAGGTTTTCTGGGGCCCTGATGAGCATCCTCACACAAGCTCCATGGGGGTGAGGAGAGCACGATCCCCCCTGAGGCTCATGAGCAGGAGCTGTTGAGCTATGGATTGCAGAGTATGTGTGAGGGGAAGACTAGAGCTGACTCTGACAAACTTCATGAGATTATCAGGGGGTGCAGTTCGGAGGCTGACAAGCAGATTCAAAGAATGAGGGGGAGGGATTCTTCACTCAGTAAGCATCCCTACAAGGCATCTGGGGAACAGCAGGAAGCTGCAAGCAGGAAGGGGGCTATTATTGTACCCCTTGATCTCCTCTGTTGGGCTGGGGAGCAACAGGAAGGGTAGGTGGATTCTTCTTTCCCAGCTCTGTTTATCAACCATATTCCTCCCTTCCTTTAAGACACAGGAAGACAGCGCCAGTTCTTCAGACAATAGGAAGTCGACAGGAAGGGAGTCACACTCATACACACCTCCCAGGCTTTACAGGAGAGGAGCTCCGAGGACCTACAGAGATTTGCAGGACTTGGATTTCCTTTTTGCAGACCTTAGGAGATCTGCAGCATCAGGATTCCCATCCCCAGGATGGTGTGTGAGGACTGTGGCTAGGAGAGTTTGTGGTCAACAGAAAAGCGGATATTCCTCACTGCCCTGGACCTCCTGAACACTGTTGGATCAGGCTCTCTGCTTGTGGAGCTCCTGGGGGTTGGAGGAACAAGGTTCCTCTCCAGCAGTCCTAATTACATTAACAAGAAAAAAGGAAATTTCCTCCCCAAAAACACAGAGAGAGAGAGAGAGAGAGAGAGACCTCTTTCAGGTGAAGTTAAGGTTACAAGCACATTTTAGGGCAAATTAGCTTTTGAGAACTTTTGAGTTAAAAAAAAAAAAAAAGATAAAACCTAACAAATCCAAAGTCAAGTTTGCACTTCTCAAACAAGGCATCTAAACTATTTTAATCCTGACTTGTAATAGTGCTTGAGAAAATTAGACTCTTATATTTCCTTATTCATCGGTAACAGAGAGGTTAATTTCTCAAATGACTACAAAATGTTCTCTTGCGTGGTGATTGCTCTGCTTTACAGGTTTCCTTTCCATCACACCCAGATCACATTCAAGAATTTTACAAATTTCTCTCAGATGTAATCAGGAGTGTGACTGTAATACATGTAGACATATGCAAACTAGCTTTGAGCTAATTACTCGAATAACAATAGCGGTGAACCTGCAATAGCACTGGTTGGGCTAAGAACTCGAGTACATACCTGGGGGGAGGGGCGGGTGTCCCAGGTCCATTTGTAACAGCCCTTGCTGCCACAGCTTCACTATTATTGTTATTAAAGTTAAATAGACTGAAGCAAGCGTGGCTATGTCTACCTCTGGCTGCTGTGTCGACATACTAATAGTTTGGGTGCCTAGTTTGAAAAGTACGACTTTAATGGCATGTCCTGAGGTTTTAGTATGTGACATTTTCCCCTGCTCCAGCCTGAATGGTTTTGAAAGGCATTCTATCACACTCAAGCTACTGAGATGTGCCTGCAACCTGTACGTCACCTTAGCAAAAGTGGTTGTACGGTGTATCTGTCTAGATCAGCAAACAAAACAATTGCTTTCTCTTTGAGTTGCTATTTTGGGTGTCAGCTCCAGAATCAGCATGATCTGAAGTGCTCAGCCAGCCTTTGCACAGGCGTGCAGCGCCTTTTGCAGAACTGTCTCAGGCACAGTTGTGTGTCTTGGGTATAAAATAAACCCTAAATCTGTTACAGCTTTAACAAAAAGCAAAGCTGGCAGCCATTCTTCCTTTAAGGCCTCTGTTTACTGTAGAGTGTTTTAACCATGATGTTTTAATTTCAGAATTTTTTAAATATGTATTTTGTGAGAAATAAACACAGATGACTTAACTGTAAATTGAACCTGGGTCTCCTGGCCATCAGCCCAGGGTACTACCAATGGGGCCAACTGTCTTCTGAAGTTTAAATACATCTGCCCTGACTGCCATATTGCCAGTACGAGCTCTGTTTATAGTCCTCTTTAAAGTGCATGCACTCACTGGTACAGGGCTCAGCAGACCAACGCATTAATCTGCTAGACCTTCTGCTCCTAAGGAGTCTAATTTGCCTCCTGGCACAATCGCTGAAATCCACAGAGATACAAATTGTACAAAAGAGATTTGATAAATGCTCTTGAAGATTTGCCTAAAACATCCAGACTCCTGCTTCTCTTTGCCCAGTGGCCTTACAAAAGACTTTCAATTAAACACTGCTGAGCTCCAAGAACTGCAGGAAGTGAAATCATCAGGTAACGCTCAGAAGCTGGAGCGAAGGGAGTGATGGAGTAAAGCCAAAAGAAAAATCACTCTGAGTCAGAGATAAGTTTAAAAATGAAATATGGGCACCAAGAAGTTAAAACAATAGTTCCTTTTACCATGAAAAGCCTAATCGTATCTGAGGACAGCAATGAAATAACGCTGGTAAGCAAAGGAAAAGACAAAGTGTGAGCAAACAGAAGTTGAACACGCCTGATCACTAAGTAGTTGATATTAGTGGCTGAAATATCAAAAGAATTGGTTGCCCCCTCCTTAGTGTTCTGGTACTCACTGTATTCCTCACTGTTCCTAGTATAACTGTAGGACAGAGAAGCTAAATAGTCTCTACGTCTCAGAATGTAGCATTTGATGGGGTACCATAGGTGCCAACTGGGGTTTTAAGCAGGGGAGTGGTCTAAAAAATTTACCAAACATTTTCTGAAATTTTACCAAATAGTATCAGCTTAGAGAGCTAACTAAAGCAGCAATGCTGCAACCTACGAAGAAGTGACAAAACAAGCAAGTAATAATTACTTTAAATATATTGACTGATAAACTATTAATCAAGGGAAATTTTCCACAATTTCATTGCACTCCACTGTGCGAATCTGTCAATGGCAATAGACCTGATTCCATATTTCTTAAATCTAGATTAACCAAAATACCCATTAAGTACCATAGAATGAACTGCAGATAAACTAGCTTAACAAACATGAAAATAACTATTAACATTCCTTACTGTTTTAGCAATATTGTGAAAAAAGTATTTTCCACTAAGAATTATTGGACAATTTGGAAACCTGTTGACTTAGCCTATTCACTGAGTGATTGTTGTGGACTTTTAAAAACTATCTATCATCTTAAAGGACTGGGGCCATGAGCTATATCTATGTGGGACTGGGGTAAACAATGGGGTGAAGGGGGGTGCGTGTGTGTGTTATTGTTACAAGAACAGTGGTGTCAGGACAGGCATCTTCTGTTCTGTGGGGCAGGGACATGACTATAATTGGGGGCTGGTATGGAGACCATAGGCAGGAGGTGGAGTTTAGGGGCTGAGGATCTGGGGCATGGAGGGGGATTGAGGGGTTTGGGGGGGAGGAGACCCTAGCAGAGGGAGGAGATTGGGGAAGACACCCTGGGGAGGGAGGGTTTAGCGGCTGGAGTCGGGTGGGTCAAGAGGGGTGAGGGACAGGCCTGACCAGATCTGAGCTATGAAGCTGTATTGCTGGGTGGGGTTGGTGTTTTTCTGTGCCATCCCCCCACTCCATGCTCGCTCCCCACAGCAGCCAGACATCTGAGAATGAGCCAGCATGGCCCTGCCCTGCACCACCCTTGGCGTTACTAGGAGAAGGAAGCAGAGTTTGGACTCCTGGATGGGGCCTGTGCGGGTTGTGCAGCAAAAAGGGCCTGGCAGTGGCATTGCCATTCCCCAGGCCTCTACTGCCCCTCCCCAGAACCAGCATCCCCAGAGCCACCTCCTTGGCATCCCCGCTCCTCCATGGCACCCCCAGAGCCTGCTCTTCAGCACCCCCTCCTCCACAGCACCCCCAGAGCCAGCTCCTCAGCATTCCTCCTCCCCCCAGGCAGGGAGCCCCTGAAGAGCAGCACTGCCCCCACCCGCCAGCAGCAGTAGTAGCTTGAATTCCTCCACCACTGCCGTTCTGTATCGGCAGGGGAAGGAGACCCACTGGCTCAGCTGTGCTGTCACAGCAATGGCAGCGCCACCAGCCAGGGGACAACATTTTACTGAATGTGCCGGGAGCAGAAGCGGGTGCTCTGCCCCTCTCCGTCCGCCCCCTGGTGGAACCCTTGGGTCCAGCTCCCTACAGCATGGGGACCCAGAGCCATGACCATGACGCTTGTTAAAATGTTTCCATCTTCTGTACCATGTAGTAGAGAACAGGGCCAGTGGAGAGATTTGTACTTGGTACTAGCTAGACACAATCAGTTGTTCTTGTAGGGTTTGTGTTGAGGGGTGGTGTTTTGGAAGGGGGAAAAATGGAAGCTCTGAAGTCATCCACAGTTGTGCAAGAGTGGGAATAGTCCACTGGCAATAGTCATCATCTATTTGTAACATATCCAAATAGCTGGATTCTAGCAGAATTACATAAAGCAGATACAGCCCAACGGACCGATTGCCAACCTTTCCATTATGCCATTTGGTTTGAGTGTATGGGGAAAAAACATTATCCCTCTTGCTTATAACAATGAGAGTGTTGCCAGCCCATTCTTCCATTGTTGTTACAGAATAGAAGAAAGGATAAAGCAGAAACAGGATGAAAATTAAGATCTAAAAGGGATGAAAGCTGGACTTATTCTGATTTCTTGGGGAATACGATTCTATAGCGGAGGCCCCGCTGCTGAAAAGTCTCCATTCTTCAGCCACTTCATCACTCTTTACTCAGCCACTAGATCCAAGCCACTCCCATATTCACTAGCCTTCTCCACAATAGGGGTAGTGAATTTTTCTCCTTTGAATTAGAAAGTTGCAGGTCCTGTTGGCCTAACAGCCATTGTCTTCCTTGTCATATAACATTATCATTGCTCATTAATTCAATGAGTGCCCAAAGGTGTGCTAAGGATCTCCCTAAATAGAAGACAAGGATCTCTGCCCTACAGAGCTTAAGAACTAAATTAAACATTGTGTAATGTCAGGAGGAAAGACAGTGGTGGGAGATGAGGGAAGGAATAAAATAGTCTCTTCCTACCAATTGCAAAGAAGCTGCCAACAGCGAGGGAACTACGCTGAGAGAAAGAAAGGATAAGGGAGACTTTTCAGAGATAGGTACCTAGAGTGAGGCACTTACATTCATATGTAGGCACCTGGATAAATATCCGGCTGTTGAAAGTTGCTGTGCACCCACAATTCTGATTTAGTCAATGGGAAATGGTGGGTGCTCAGTACATGTGGAAAATCTTATTTAAAATGCACTTACGAATGTGCATATGGAATTAGGCATCTAGTTTTAGGCACTCTTGCTTTTTGGGAGGAAGGTTGGGCGTGTGGCTAATGTAGTGGGATTCAGGTGTTCTGGGTTCAGCTCCCAGCTAAGACTTCCTCGGTGACTTTGAGAAAGCCACTTAATTTCTCTGAGACTCAGTTTCCAATCTTTGGCTTAGATGTTGTAACACTTTCTCCCACTGTCTTGTCTATTTAGACTGTAAGCTCATTATGGGCTGGACTATCTGCTATTTTGTGTTGCACCTAGGACAATCATAGAATCATAGGACTGGAAGGGACTTCGAGAGTCCTCTAGTCCAGTCCCCTGCACTCATGACAGAACTAAGTATTATCTAGACCATCCCTGACAGGTGTTTGTCTAACCAGCTCTTAAAAATCTCCAGTGATGGAGATTCCACAACCTCCCTAGGCAATTTATTCCAGTGCTTAACCAGCCTGACAGTTAGGAAGCTTTTCCTATTGTCCAACCTAAACCTCCCTTGCTGCAATTTATGCCCATTGCTTCTTATCTTATCCTCAGAGGTTAAGAACAATTTTTCTCCCTCCTCCTTGTAACAATCTTTTATATACTTGACAACTGTTACCATGTCCCCTCTCAGTCTTCTCTTTTCCATACCAAACAAACCAATTTTTTCAGTCTTTCCTCATAGGTCATGTTTTCTAGACCTTTAATCATTTTTGCTACTCTTCTCTGGACTTTCTCCAATTTGTCAACATCTTTCCGGAAATGTGGCATGCAGGACACAATACTCCAGTTGAGGCCTAATCAGCGCAGCGTAGAGCGGAAGAATTATTTCTCATGTCTTGCTTACAATACTCCTGCTAATACATCCCAGAATGATGTTCGCTTTTTTTGCAACAGTGTTATACTATTGACTCATATTTAGCTTGTGGTCCACTATGACCCCCAGATCCCCTTCTGTAGTACTTCTTCCAGACAGTCATTTCCCATTTTTTATGTGTGCAACTGATTGTTCCTTCTGAAGTCAAGTATTTTGCATTTTTCCTTACTGAATTTCATTCTATTTACTTCAGACCATTTCTCCAGTTTGTCCAGATGATTTTGAATTTTAATCCTACCCTCCAAAGTACTTGCAACCCCTCCCAGCTTGGTATCATCTGCAAACTTTATCAGTATATTCTATACCATTACCTAAATCATTGATGAAGATATTGAACAGAACCGGACCCAGAACTGATCCCTGCTATTGGTTAGGGCCTCCAGAGTCTATTGTAATACAGATTAATAAACCAAATAATATTTTTGGGAACCCAACTATGAAAATATTGATATCCAGAGTTTCTCTTATCTGCTATTTCACTTTCTTTAGCTGTCCAGCTCCCTTGGTGCTTAGACAGTTTTACAGTTACCTTGGTTGGTAAGGAACAGAACTTTGTTTATAAAAAGCAATTTTTTCAAATTACTCTCTTTTTCTTATAGGGGTGAAGTTTAAAAGACTTAAAAACTCATCGAAAAAAAGTTAGTACTTGGAGATGAAAAACTGCTTTTTCTGGACGTCCTGGTATACTTCCAAGCCATAGCAGCTTCAAAGCCACATTTGACAGCTAGAGAAGTGCAGTCCATCATGGCTCTTTTTCCATGTCCAATATTTTCCCTAAGTCCCAAGTTTCTGTAAAACATTCTCTCTCTGTCCCCCACACCTCATCCCACTCATGACTGACTTAAGCGATGCATCTGTGCTGTGTGAAACAAGGCTTTATACATGTCTGACGCCAGGTGTGATAGTTTGGGAAACTCACAGATGCTGAATCTGTCACACCAGGTCCATTAGTCTCTGTAAGAAGTTATATCAGGAAAAAATCAGGAAAAATTGTACAGATATTTCCTTTCCTGTTAACCTCCATCTTTCAGCTACAATGTTGTAGTCAGGAAGGAGGAACATACTGCAGGCTTTAAAAAGTACCAATTTTTTTAGTTTATTTTCCTTTTAAAGACAGAATATTTAAAGTTGATTTATGCAACCTACCCAGTGAGAAGGTGTATGTTGTAATATATACCACCCCAGGCCTTACTGAGGTTCTGCCCAGTGATAGGATATAATTACCACCATACTGGATCAAACCAGTCATCCGTCTAATCCAGTATCCAGTCTCTGAGAATGGCCTGTGCAATTTCAGAGGAAAGTACAAAAATTCCAATGATGGCATTCTAAAGGGAACTAGCTTCTTCCTCAGTTCTGTCAGTTAGTGGTCATCCTATATCTATCTAATGTGAATGTGAACGTTTTCATTCTCTGTGAAAGTAACAAGGACTAGATCCTTAGCAGGTTTAAATGGGTATACCTCTATTGACTCTAATGGAGATATACTGATTTACTCCAGTTGAGGATCTGTCCGTAGTCCTTTTTTGGATCTTGCTGTGATCACAGAATCAGTGATGTCTTGTGGTGAAGAGTTCCACATACATAAGAGTTACATGTGCATTGTGTAAAAAAGTAATATTTCCTTTTATCAGCTTTAAATGTATTGCCTTTCATTTTCATTGGCAGTTCCCTTGTTCTTGATAAGAGTAAGCAGATTATCTGATTTACTTTCTCTTCCGTTTCAGTATTTTATATGCTTCTATCATGTCCCCTCTTATTAATCAATTTTAGGGGGTTTTCTGTGCAATTGATCATCATAATACCTAAGCATGTCCTCTCTAAATAGTCCCAGTCTTTTCATTCTCCTTTCAAATGAAAGTTTTTCTATTTCTCTAATTATTCTCATTACTTGTCTCCAAATCTGCTCCTCCTGTTTCTGCTATGTTCTTTCTGAGATCAGTTGTTTCAACCTAACACACTATGCCAGGTAACAGCATACCAGCAATTTACATAATGGCAGTATAATATTCTCAATATTACTTTCTATCCCCATCTTCATATATCTTAACATTTGGATGCTTTTTGTGACTGTTGCTGCATATTGAGCAGAGGACTTCATGGAGCTGTCTACAGTGATCCCCAGATTTTATTCATGACTAGTTAAAGCTCATTTGAAAACCACCAGTGTGTAAATAATACCTTCCAGAGGGCATTACCTTGCATTTGTCATCAATGGATTTCACTTGCCATTGTGCTGCCCATTCACCTAGCTATGTCAGGTCCCCCACCTCACTGTTCACCCCCTTGTCTAGATCATCAATAAATAAATTAAACAGAACCAACCTCAATACAGATCCTTGGGAAACCTCCCTGTTAACCTTTCTGCCATGTTTAAAATAGATCATTTTTTCCTTACTCTTAGCCAGTTTCTAATGCGCAAGAGCACTTTACCTCTCGCCCCTTGACTGCTGAGTTTCCTTAATAGCCCCTTGTGAGGGATTTTGTCAAAGGCTTTTGGAAAGCTGTGGTGATCGTCTCCTGAACAAAGTTTATGACATCATTTCAAAGCCTCACAACTGCCTCCCCTCCCCATCAAGCCTGTCACAAAGCAGCTGAAGCACAAGAGAAGAGGGGACTGAAAAGTCATTATCTGTACACTTGCTGGCAAAAACTCCTCCATACTGAGGATGCTTTCCATGGAAATTCTGGCTGCATTAACTTTGGCTGAGGTGTGGGGACTATTTCTGGGAGGTTTAAAAACCTCCCAGGACTGACTTTTACTTTTATTCATGTAAAGGGTCTGTACTTACATTTATTAAAGAAATAAAAACATGGCTTCTGCTTAGCTTCAACCAGCTTTCATACGACATAACAAACATGGATGGGTGAGCCAGTAGCTGGGTGGGAACCTTTTCTCAACGTTTCTTGGTGTGGGTATGAGCTGAGGCTTGATCATCAAACAGACTGAGAGGAAGAGGGACTGGGAGAACGTGGAATGAGCACCAAAGGAGCCTTTACGAACATGGCTAGAACTTCAAAGCTTCCTAGGAACACCTGAGCTCTAACACATGGTAACTGTACTGAACACAGTCCCTTGAAGTGCTTAGTATAGGATACATCTACATGGCAGCTGGAAGCATGCTTCCCAGCATGGATAGACAGATGTGCTAGCTCTACTCAAACTAGCATGCTAAAAAGAGCAGTGTAGCTGGGGGTAGTATGAGCAGCAGCTAGGGCTAGCTGCCTGCATACAAACACACCCAGACCCCCCTAGAACATACTCCAGCAGCTAGTCTGAGCCTCCGCTTAGTCTACCCCCAGCTATGCTGCTATTTTTAGTACACTGGCTGAAGCAGAGCTAGCGTGTGTCTGTCTACTCACACCGGCATAATCCCAGCTGCAGTGTAAACATACTGAGAGTGGAACTACTGTCTCTCTGCTTATTTACCTTAGAATTTCATTAACTGTTTGCTGCCATGATGCACGTGCGGTGGGCCAGCTGTCCAGCATTTGGATTTTGGGCTCCTCATAATCAGGTGGATTAGAGTATGCAATATCAGGCACATTCAGATAATCAAGTCTGAATATCCTCCAAAACAGGAACTTCCCTTCCAGATGTTCTTTCCCCCCCTTTACCCCTTAGCTCCATGGCTCCATGCTTGGCTAAGACAATTTTCTGTGAGGTCCAGTGGCTTTTGCCCTTTCCCCGACCTCTTCAGGAGTGGCTGTGTGTCTTCTACCCTTTCTGAGATCTTCAGGTGGTCACTGTATCCTTTCTCCATGCTCATTGCTTTGGAGAAGACTTGCTCAGCACTAAATCCCCCTGTCAGGCTTCTTCAAGGGAAAAAGCCTGTCCAGATCCTACAGAAGTGGGGTCCAGCAAACTACTCTGGGTCTCACTGCTTCTCCTTCCACCCTTTAACTATGCTGCAGCCTGAGGCATGCCAGAGCACATTGGGCTAGGGAAGTCCTCCCATATTAGATTCACAAACTCTGATGTCTTGTGATTCCAGAATAATCAGATTTGGATTTAGAAAAATGTATAATAGAAATAAGTGGTCTAAAACATGGCCTGTGGTGGTCATGAACGCAAGAGCAGGAGCATCAGCAACACAGGACCAAGGAGGGAAGAGAGGGGAAACTTTTCTGTTTTACTGTTATAAATTATGAATGGCCATATGCTCCATGAGACAGTCCCAGAAGTACACACGCAGG
Source organism: Caretta caretta (assembly GCF_965140235.1). NCBI lineage: Eukaryota > Metazoa > Chordata > Testudines > Cheloniidae > Caretta > Caretta caretta. Next base: position 42,840,039 of record NC_134207.1, read on the forward strand.
AACTCTGGAAGTCTTGGGTAGACAGAAGATTGCAGCAGATGCTAAAAGAGTGTGGGGAAGAGGAGTCTTGCTTGGTGGCCTGAGGGAGAGAGATTCTTCCAGTTTACACAGAGTTCCTCCTCTGAGAGTAGCTCAGTAGACTTCAGCAGAGGTCCTCATAGACTTATGGAATACTCAGTGTGAGTCAGGGTAGAAGAATCTGTCGCTACAAGTGTAACTATTTTATAATGGGACGGTAACATATCTTATATGGCCAGACTTTAACTTCTCTTGGGTAACTGAAATATTTGTCAGATTAATAGATGCAGAGTGTATAATTATTAAGGCTACGATTTATTCATGGGTATTTTTTAGTAAAAGTGCTGGACAGGTCATGGGCAATAAACAAAAATTCAGGCCCATGACCTGTCCATGACTTATATTAAAAATACCTATGATTAAATCTGGGGAGGGGGCACTTGAGAAGAGAGGCTTCTTGGGGGAGGGAGGCGCCCAGGGCCAGCAGCACCAGCTGCCCGGGCCAGCAGACCACGGCTGCTTCAGCCGGCCAGGGACCGCTGCCTGGGCCGCAGGAGCAGCGGCTGCTCCAGCTAGTCGGGGACCGCTGCCCAGGGGCCACCGGAGCAGCGGCTGGTGTGGCTGTCCCCCGGGCCGCTCCAGCAGTGGCTGGTGTGGCTGTTCAAGGAGCCACCTGAGCAGCTGGCCCCAGAGCCAGCTGCTTGGGCAGCCCTGGGGTCAGCCACACTGGCCCCTGAAGAAGTCACGGAGGTTGCCCTAGTGATAGCAGGACCCCCTGCAATGTGCAATGGATAGCAGGACCCCCTGCAATGTGATTCCTCTGGGTAAACTGGATTTGAATACATCCAGTACAAAGAGCAGGCACAATCTAATAATGTACAATGAGAGCATAATGCAGCTCGTAGGAAAATGTGACCTCAAAGTAACTAACCCCAAAAATAACAGACAGTACCAACTGAAGTTTGTGGTGGTGGATAGTAAGCAGCTGTGGCCACCAGTAGGCCCTTGCCCTGACCTGGTTTCTTTGGCGGTGGCCTAAGGATCATCTCTCCTCATCTTCCACAGGCCCCTGCCAGAAACTGCCTTGCTAGCAGCAGGCAGCTCCTTTTATTTCAACCTCCTGGGCCTTGACTAGCTGTTGCTGATCCCCAGCCCTTCTAGTTGCTGGAGGACCAGATCTCAATAGTTCCCAAAATGGCTTCTCTTGGCAAGCCTGGAGCTCTAATACTCACTGCTCTTTTCCTCTCAGAAAGTTGTTTCCTAGGGCAGGCTGTAGGAGAGCAGCAGGGCATCCAGTAGGGGGCCATAAAGACCTGGTATACCATCACACCCAAATAGAAACAGCTTTTGGCTGGCATATTTGGAGTGGAGCTACTCCATTAGTACACCTATAGCCACCCAATAATAGTGTAATCAGACCACAAACCCCTAGAGACAATCATGGGAAATTTTCTTCCTTATTGCTCCAAAGAGATGTCCGCGTATGTTGATGCATTTCCAGCATTACCAGGTACATATCAGATGTTATCCAGGATTATTACTGGTGTTAACTGACACCATGAGCACAGCATAAAAATCCAGCATCAGTGAGATGAAGGAAAGGGATCAGAACATTGAATCCATTAATATGCTGCACTCTCTCCCAGTTTCAACAGCAAAGCTCATGGAAATCAGAGAGACTATGAAAAAGGACATCCAAAGACAGGTAGTCAAGACAGAGATACCAGCAGGGTGGCCAGAAGACAAAAGCCAAGTACCACTAAGAGCAAAACCATATTTTCAAATTAAGGATGAGCTGAGTGTGCAGGATGGAATCATATTTCAAGGGCAGAAAGCTGTGGTCCCCACCTCATTACATAAGGATGTCATGCAAAAAATACATGCCTCACACCTGGGCCTTTGGCAGCTGTCTTAGATGGGCATGAATGTGCATTTATTGGCCGGGAATAAATACACAACTCCATTCCTTGATAGTAGGGTGACACACCTACTGGCTGTGTGATAACCACTGGCTGAAAGAGACTCTTACCACATGAGCATCCCACTCAACCATGGGAAAAGGTGAGAGCATACTTGTTTATCTTAAGGAAAAGCAGTATTTGATGACAGTGAACTACGGTTCAAATTTTTGGGAGGTCAGTGTCCTGCCTGATGCAACAAGCAGGTCATTGACTGGTAAACTGAATGCCACCTCAATTTGCCTTGGAAGAATTCAAAGAATTGGTACACAAATGGCAGTTTGCCACCTCCTCCCCAGCACACCCACACAGTAATGGTTGGGTGGAATCAGCTGTGAAAACAGCTAAAGGATTGGTACACAAGGCTGTTTCTTCCAGTTCAGACCCCTGGTTAGCATTTTTGGAACACAGAATACTCCACCACAAGGGTACCAAACAGTGCAGTGCAGGCATTGATGGAACGAAGGATCAAGCCCTGTTACCAATTAGGAGAGACCTGTTGCAGGCAGAAGGATGGAGATAACGGCAAGAGGAGATGGACATTTACATATACCATTTATATGTATAAAATCTCCCATTTTGCCAGAATTAGCTTATGCCCATGGAACTCTTTACAAATATTCTAAAAATTAAGTAAATCTTGGAAATCACACAAGTTAAACCAAGTCTGATAGTTATATTTTTTACAGAATGCATCACCATCATTCTACCATAGGACAAAGTGTCAGAAGGCAGCCAAATATGACCAAAGGCTCCAATTCCACCTTTATGTCCTCTTTGGGCGTTCTTTGCTAAGTTTGCCATTCATTGCAAAGCCATTAAAACCAGAGTCCTAGTTCCATATTTTTTCTTGCCATGTGGCCAACAGATTGTTTATGTCTTTAAAATTACCTTCTGTTTGGTTTGTTTTCAGTGATTATTTGGTGTTACTCAGTGCACTTTTTTTGATGGTCTTCATTAGCTGGACAGCAATCTATGGAAAGATGTATGTTCAATATCCCACCAAAAGACATATGAACAAGTACACATAAACACAAGAACTGCTCATGCCTTGGATGGCACAAGAGAGTGACAAGGAATTTGAGCCTTTCACCTTCTGGTCACTGGTTTGAAGGCAGCCCAGATGGACATGTTCAAAAACTATTACCATCCAATAGCTGTATGGTGCCTGGGTAAAGAATGTTAGTCCAAGTTTCATTCTGGAGACACAAATCAGTGTCTAGACTTAATGGACAAGTCCACAGCAACTGATCCTCTTGGTGGGGGTCTCAGACAGGCCAAGAATCAAATGGACTTGGAGACTGAATTATCCTCTTACCCCTACAGATGGCCTCTCAAGATCAGGATTGAGCCACACTGGAACTGCTGCTGCTTTTTCACTGATTCTGCAGATACCAGATTTCAGGGGTGTCAATCTGGCACCTTCTGTGATCATTAAATTTTTTAAAAATACACAAGGAAAAGAAGTTACCATTCCAGAACCAACTAATCAGTATTGTCTCATAAAATTGACAGGCATCTCCTGTAATAAACCTTAATTGGGAACTTGTTACCAAACCAGATGCAGTAAGTCATATTTGATCCAGAAAACTATGCTCTCCTTTGAGTGCTAATAGCCTCATTTTGTGTCATTATGCTGTTTCACTGCAGCACCACAAGTCACAACGAGAATGAAATAACTAGACGCAGCTGCTATAACTCAAAGGAAGACATTCTATTTGAAAGGATTCAGCAAATCTGCAATTCAAAAGTTTGAGCAGATAAGCTATAGAGTGTATTTTTGCCAGAATGCTGAAACTCCTGCCAACACATAACAGCAAATTCCAGGAATTATCTAGGAAATAAATTGTAAATTAAACTTATTGGCTTTTAGGGCTGAGTGAATAATTTGTATTTTTTGAAAGTAACCTATTTTTCAGTTCATGAATTGTCCATGGATAACTTATAACAGTCTGCATTTATTTGTGGCTCCTCCTCTCCGTCTTTCAGTCCTTGGCTTTTTCTCTCTCTTCTCACCACACCCCACCCCAGGTGCTCTTATGTATGGCTTCAAATACTATCTTTAGTCCAATGACTCACAAATTTATCTGCCCACTACAGACCCATCTTTCTCCACGAATTCCTGCACCTTGGCCTGTCTTCTTGACATAACTTTGTGGAGCTCAAGCTGACAACAAAAGCTTAACATGGCCAAGACAGAGCTTTTGATCTCCCTTCCCAACCAGTCAAGCCTCCATCTCTCCACCATAGATGTGGATGCCAGCATCCTCCTCCAAGTCAATCAGACCCATAATCTGTGTCTCATCTTTGACTCAGTCCTCTTGACCCTCATGTCCACACCGTATCTAAGTGTTGCCACTTTTAACTCTGTAATATTTCCAAAGATTCAGCCTTTTCTGTCTGTCCAGACTGCAAAGGCCTTTAATATCTTGCATCTCAGTTACTGTAATGTACACTTCTCTGGCCTAAGTGCCTGATACTTTGCTCCCGTAAGTCCATTCAAAATGCTGCTGTTTCCTGGCCCATTGCTGTGACATCACCTCCAACACCACTCATCTTTGCAACCTTCCACTGGCTCCCTGTCCTCTACCTCAGACACAAGTTCCTTTGTCTTTACTTTTCAGATCCTATCTATTAGAGTTACTAGCTTACCAAGCTGTCATTCTCGCACCTTCATTCTGCCAAGGATGGTGGAGTCAGGGAGACCTGGGTACTTAAGGGACAGCAGCTGATGCGATGGGGAGTGGGAGAAGATCAGCACCAAGAAGTTTTGCATTGACGATCTGAAGACCCAAGAGGTGGCAAGCTGTCATCTGTCTGGGAAGGGTGGTAAAGAGCCACTGGATCCCCACAAAACATAGTTTGAAGCAAGGGGAGGATCTTTGGCTGAAGAGTGGGGAAAGGAAGCCTGGAGGGAAAGTCCCTGCTTTGGGGGATATTCAAATGTAATTATCTCTATACACTTGATATTGCCCAGTCTAATACACTTGATTCTGAGAAGCACAAAATATAAACACTGGACAACTCAACCACCACAAGTGCACTGTGGCAGCAAATGAGTAAATGAAATTCTAGGGTACATGAGCAGATACAATAGTTTGGAAGGCTCTGAAACTCTGCCATGTCCACAACTGCTCCTCAAGCCCCTCCATGCATTTTCTCCACCTCCTCTTCCATTAATGGAACTACACCATTTAGAATCACCCCTAGATTATTTGTAGTTTATGCAGAAGAAATGACAGGTCAACACATTTGACCCAAAGATTTTCTAACTGGATTACAAGCTGCATTAGACAATGTTATAAGTGACCTAATATAGACTCTCTTAGAAGAGTCACAACCCATTCCATCAGGGCACATGTAGTCTTGGTAGCTTCTTTGAGAAGTGTGCCCAGAAAAGTGTGCCTCCCGATCTCTCCCACTTTGCTCAACCAGGAAAACCTGGGGAACAATCAACTGTAACTCAGCCGCCAGGCCCTCTGAGTGCCCAGCAAGGCCATCCCAGGACTTTGGGGAATGTTGAGCCTGCCAGCCCCCAAGTGAAGCCTGCTACAGTATGAAATATTTATAATACAGTAACCCCGAGAGGCCCTGTTTGGATCAGGGGCCCACTGTGCTTGTCAATGTACAAAGAGATGAAGACAAAGGCCTTGCTATGAAGAACTTAAAATTTAGACATATTTATTTGTATGAAAAAACAAATTCCTAGATCCATAATCCACAGAGTTCACACCAAGGGCAGTCAAACACAGACAGATATGAATGAACATAGAAATGATGATCAAGCCAATATTTCTTTCCAAATGTCAATGAATTACACTCCAGTTATTTTTAGATAAATTAGGAAGTTTAACAAGGGCAAAGGTGACAAAAACATTAATGGAGTGGCATGTAGAGGTTATCCACAACCTATCCAATGTACAAGAGGCACAGCTGATCAATCTTCACTCAGCACACTCCCTCTCTCCTCTCTCAGTCTCCTGCACAAAAGGAAAAAGAGAAGGCAAGTACTGAGAGAAGAGTGTGTTAGCAAGAGATGAGCTGGCTTGCACATGACTTGACACCCCTACACAAAGAGAAGTCATTCTTCCGCTGACCTTTAAATCCGTGCTTTTCAACTTTTTCAGGTTGTTGACCCCTTATTCAAAGTAAAAAATATTCATGACCCCCCATATATTTACTACAAAAATAATAGTAAAAATGTATCACTAATAACAATATAAGCCTATATAATGTGTGTATATTTCCAGAAGTTGACGTGACCATGAAGGGTAAGGTTCTGCAGGGAGCGACGTTTTCTTTGCTTTAGATCAGTGTTTCTCTAACTGGGGTCCATGGACCTCTGAGGGTCCGTGAGGGTATTCCAGGGACTCTCAGGGCCCCGCTGATCAACACTTCCCCCTCCCTCCCAGTGCCTCCTGCACACTGGGGAATAACTGTTCCCTAGCATGCAGGAGGTGCTGGGCGGGAGGGGGAAGAGGGGGAATAGGGTGCTCGGGGGAGGGAGTGGAAAGAGGCAGGGAACAGGTGGGGCAGGGGTGGGGCGTTGGGGAAAGATGTGGAGGGAGGCGGGGCCTTGGGCTGAGCGGAAGGGCTTGGGGGTCCACGGCAAAATTTTAAATCAAAACAGGGGTCCTCGAGTTACTAGAGTTTGAGAACCATTGCTCTAGATAGTTATGACATTTTCAGTGCCTCACAAATATCCACACACACCACGTAGCCTTTTGTGACCCCATAGGGCTTGCAACCCACCAGCTGAGAAACACTAACCTAGATATAAGTTCTTGGGGGCAGGGAAGATGCCCTTTGATGTTGTATGTGAAGCACCTATCACATTTGGGGGCTCTATAAACTAATATATAATATTCTAGCTCAGGAATAACTGAGCCACTTGTGTGAGTAAATTCCCTCCTACTTCTGCAAGTGCAGAAGGGGAGCAAAAGGGCCAAATACTCCTCACCTTACACACATGTATATTTTCAGGGAAGTCAGTGTTTGATGGCTTTGATACTAAGGTGATGGGCACATGAAAAATAAAATACATTACATCAGGCCAGATTTGACCCTAGCTCTATAAAATGAGATCTTATATACTCAAAAAAATTTTGCTTAAATCCAAATAACTTTGCTAAATAATGGAAAGAGGAAAAAATCCCTATTGTTTTATTTGCACAGTTATTACATTAAAGGAAATTGACCGCTCTGCAGAACCAGTTGATCCCCAGTGGATGCACCATTCTATTCAGTTTTGAGCCAGTTGACTTCATTAAGCCACACCTAGTAACACAAATCCTGGTGTTATATTTCCCTTAAGAGGAGAGTAGACAAAATCTGCCTTTTTCCCCAAAGGGCTAAGTTTTTTTCCTCAACTGTTTTTCTTTCTTTTTTTAAAGAGCACATGGGAATGGGGCTATATTATTGTGGCCAAATTCTGCAGCAGTTGAGTAGTCCTCATTGAAGTTAATAGGTACAAATTGTCCCTGGTGGCTCCAGAATCAGACCTCATGTTATTCAGAGAAAGATTAGTCAAAGTGTAGCAATTTCACAAGACGACACTAATGTAGGAGCAACCAGTGATGTTTTGCTGCTGCAATATGCTCAGTTTGATCAACACAGCCTGTGTTGCACAGGTCCGACAGCATGACCATAGAGGTCCCCTCTGGTCTTAAAACCTATACATCTAAAATCTATGCTACATATCTCAGATCAAAGTTTAAGAAGCAAATGTGAGAAGCAAAAAATACCCACCATACAGAAATATGATGAAGATATCAAAACCTGGTTTCAAATGAAAGTGCTACTCTACTAGTAGGGTTCAAAAGATTTTGTTACTTTAAAAGTATTCAAATTTCTATTGAGGACACCCATTTAAACTCAGTTATAGATACACACACATGCTGTAGCTGTATACACAGTCCTACATACACGTTATAAATACATAAGTGTTTTTGAGGCTTCCTTCCACACCACTGCTGTATTAAAAAGAACAAAATAAGTACTGTCACCTCTCTGTCAAGCAATAGCGATGCTGAGGCCTTGCAAGTCAGCTTCTCATTAGAGAAGAAATCAGCAACACAGAGTCTCAGTCTATTTTCAGTGCAACTTTTTTATTGCCCACTAAATATACGCATCAGTCCTTCAACAGATGTGGCCACAAACAGCATGCAGACAACCCCCTCTTTCAAGCATCTCAGCCAAGGCACCACTGTCCAGATCCTAGGAAGCAACTTTGCCTCAAGAATTGATTCTAGTTAGAGAAATTAGATCAAACTCTGTTGCTACTTGCCATAGCTCCGCCCATAAAGGATCTCTACATCCCAAAACTAACATCAACAATACAAGTATTTTTTCAAATTCTGAACAGTCCTCACACTCTAAGAAAAAGACTGTGTTAGTCTGTCTGACAGTGCCATCTAGTGACTCCCACCATAACAATATTGTCTAAATTCAATCAAATTTGCCCTCATAAAGATCTACAAACAGATCAAGAAAACTGGAATGATAGCATGCAGTCTGCCAGCCAGCTGTGATATGGACTTCTAGAAAACTTCTTAACCAGATTTCTGTTCACCTGCTAAACTGACTTCAATCTCAAGGAGATTGGAAAGGAAGAAATTTCCTTCTAAAGTCACAATAACTCACTCTGGTTAGCTCAGGAATATTTCTGACCAGGCTTATAATAATTGAAGATCAGAGAGACAAAGCTGAGTGTGTGCTGGGTGTACACTAGTACTGACAAGGTTAACAAAAGAAGACAGGTAGCTGAATGAGAGAGAACGCTAACCACCAATAAGCAGACTCAGGAGAGAAGGATACCCCTTGTGTCCCAATCATCTCAACATATAGAAATATTGGCAAAATGGCTAAGGCAGTGCAGAAAATGTGCACAAATAGTAAAGCTTTTTGTGCCACACATCTTCATGCTGAGAGCATAGGAATCCCAGGTGGAGCCAGGAAAGCAGTAAACATTTGACGGATAAGCAATAGGAAAATGATGGAAAGTGTAGCTGGCTCACCACTGTAACCAGTGTGTTTGATAGAAGCATGCTATGCTCAAGGGAGGTGCCCTGCTCTCATCACAGCTCCACATCCTTCTACCCATTGCTGAACAGCTAGTGGTCGTGCACAGTGTGATCATCATCTTAGTCATACGCATCCAGAAAGACCCCGAGTACTGACATCAGAAGTAAAATCAGACATCCTGGAAGATACAAGTATGATGCAAGTACCACTGATGTGTCAAAAACTGTCATAGCAACCCATATAGGTCAGTTACTTTGTAGATGAAAATAAAATCTGGCCAAATACTTATTTATGCGGTATTCTGTGCCATTGCTAAGGTCCATCAGGACTAACCACCTCTGTGAAAATCTCATGAAAAGAGGGTCAAACTGTGAGTGTTAAAAGAAATAAGGTGATTGCACCTCTTGCTTCAGTTGGCGGGGAGCAGGCAAGTTAAATAAAACAAAAATCACAGCCAATGTAAGTTCTCACAGTGGTTTAACCAGCCATGGCTCCAAAGTACCGCGTAGCTTCTGGTCACCATTGCCAACAGTGGAGCTAACATCCCTGGTCAATGCACATGTTTATGCAGAGCAGGAACTGAACCATGCTTTTAGCAGACCAAAACATCATTTGCCTAATGCACCTTTAGCTCCTGCATGGCCAGGGAGATGGCACAGCCTTCCACTGGCCCTCCTTATTCAGAATAATGTTTGCCCATGTGCTGGTCCCCTGTGCACCACCTCAAAGCATAACTGTTCTGGCATTGCTCTGTGCATAGTGGCAGATGATAGTGTCAGGGTCCATTCAGCCCAAGGCTGCACAATCAAGTACAAATTCCCTTCTTGTGCACATTTCTGCCTTACTCGGTACCACACAGCTGGGGGAAAGACAGGATGTGATCAGCCCTGACAAACATGTCACAGTGATATCAAACTGAATGACTCAAGAAAAGAGAGACAAGAAAGGCCACTCTCAGCACCTGGGTCCTCTGCCACCAGAACTAGAAACAGCAATGTTGTGTTTTGTTTTGTTTGCAGGGGGAATAGATGTCAGTATCCTATGGATATTTTTCCATCAAAACATTGTAAAATGAGTAGGTGTTCACATGACATACATGTCTTGGTATGTGTTTGTTTTCTTAAGAAAGAGGTCCACCTATCTGAAGCAGTATGTGCACGTGTCACTTCGGGGTAACGGCCATACAGAGTTTGGGTTGAATAGCAAGGTAAATAAATATGCAAGATCACAACAGCTGTCTCTGGTGATGCAGTAATTTGCAGCCTGCTTTTTGAACAAACATCCACTTGATATTTTCCCCTCTCATTCATTAAGGGTACAGCAGGTCATTGTTAGGGCAAGAGAGAGTACTTCTTTGCTGGTTTACACCTCTCACAATTATATCCTCATGAATTGGAGGTCTCTGGCTACTGTTATAAAAAAGGAATTTAATAATTCCACAAAAGTATCTCTTATACACATGAGGAAAAATCATTACTTGCACTCTTTCTATATACACAGAACATGATATTTACATAAAAAATGTCCCAAACACATCTTAGAACAGGGGTCCTTTATTTTTTTCTGGATGTAGAGAGAGGTATTTCTCATTATTTTTGATCTACTTGTACTAAAATTAAAATGATTGTGTTCTACTGAACAACAAACATAACAATGGTAGAAATTTACACTCTGCACTGGTTTAAATGACTGCGGAAGGTGCAGAACATCAGTGAGTGTAGCCAAGAGAGTCTGATTCTTCACTGCTTAGTGGAGTAATATGCACTTGTGCAGCATTGGTGTAAAATGCTACTAGATCCGGATGCCTGTATTTTACACCTACTTTGCACAGGCTTAAGTGACTGTACCAGGTACAAGGCAATGGAAAATCAGGCCTACAATCTGATGGGTGGGGTTCTTTGGAGGTTTTTTGCAGTTTAACATGAGCTGTTTCTTGAGTAATTGAAGATATGCACTTTCTGCTCTTTCTGTGCAAAAAAATGAAGGGATTGATTTACCACAGGAGAGCAAAATTCTTTCTGGTTTTGGTTCGTGATCCATAGGAGATGACTGATGTGCATGTGAATATATGTACTGCACTTCACATTGATACTGGTTCACTAAATTGTTCCAGCTATGAAAGCAGCATTATAAATGAATATCTTCTCTAGCTTGAAAAAAAAAATTATGACTTTACATGTTGGCAAGAAGTTGCCTTCTATTATTATGTGTATTATAAACCATCTACCCCCAGATGCAGTTATCAGCATTGTTTGATTTTTTTTAACCTAATGCAGTAACTACCAAACATACACACACACAAAAAAGACATAAAATCCACGTTCTAATCTTACCAACAGCTGTGCACTGAAAATGAACTCATTACTTCCTTTGTCCAGTGAATTAGCTAGGCCTGTGCCATGAAAGGATCATGTCTAAACCCTATTTCAATGCACAGTTTTCTCAAGTGTATAATTATACAGCATCTTATCCTCTTTATTGCAGGGAGACTATAGCCCTCAAAACAATAAGCCACATTTCACAGCCAGAAACAAAGCCTCTTGAAGAAATCTTTACTCAGCATTATGAATTCATGGAGAATCACTCTGGGTGAACAAAGAGGATTGTGCCCAAAATGAAGATCAACCTGGTTATCTGACTGCAAAATCTGAGAGAATCCACCTGCAGCAGAGGATAAAACTTTGAGGGTTTTTGAACCACCAGTGCAAACCATCAGGGACACTGAAAACAAGAGGCTGCGTGAAAGATCATGGTGAAAATAGTAACCACAGGGGCAAATTTTCCGGCCCCAGAAAGGCACAGTAAATTTGAAGGCTGGTTGTACAAACTGTGCCTAGACCATACTAGCTAGAGTCAGATACAGACCGACCATGGGCAGACAAATACAGATATCCCAGTAAAGCTGCCACTGTGAACACTTATCAGAACTGTTTCTTTCCTTTTTCTTTCTTATTTTATTTGTTTATTTACTATGTCAATTCTCCTTGTAATAGCACCTACAAGTACCATTCTTTAGAACATGACTTTACTGGACTTTAGCCGTGCTGGGCAGCACAGAACACCTGTCCGACTGTGGGGCTTCTTTACATGACTGATCCAAACGCCACTGAAGTTAAACGAAAGACTCCGACTTCATAGAATCATAGAATATCAGGGTTGGAAGGGACCGCAGGAGGTCATCTAGTCCAACCCCCGGCTCAAAGCAGGATCAGTTCCCAACTAAATCATCCCAGCCAGGGCTTTGTCAAGCCTGATCTTAAAAACTTCTAAGGAAGGAGATTCCACCACCTCCCTAGGTAACGCATTCCAGTGTTTCACCACCCTCCTAGTGAAAAAGCTTTTCCTAATATCCAACCTAAACCTCCCCCACTTCAATAGGCTTTGATTCAGCAAATGTTAAGAAATACCTTGCTCTATTAAGCAATTGACAAAGATAAACTGTAAGAATTTTTTTCTCTGAACAACAGCAGTCACCAGTTTGGATTTACTGGACACTTTCCTCAGACTCCCACCCATTTTCCACCTGTAATATTTCTGCATTTGTCATAAATATAAAGGGAAGGGTAACAACCTTCCTGTATACAGAACTATAACATCCCTCCTGGCCAGAGGCACAAAATCCTTTTACCTGTAACGGGTTAAGAAGCTCAGGTAACCTGGCTGGCACCTGACCAAAAGGACCAATAAGAGGACAAGATACTTTCAAATCGGGGGGCGGGGAGGTTTTGGTCTGTCTGTTCTGTGTGCTTGCCAGACACACATCAAGGAAGCAAGCAATCCAACTCCATTAGAATCAGTAAGTACTAGCAAGGGAATGCGTTAGCTTATTTTTGTTTTGGCTTGTGATTTTCTCTGTGCTGAGAGGAAGGTGTATTCCTGGTTTTCTTTTTGTAACTTTAAAGTGTGGCCCAGAGAGAAATCCTGTGTGTTTTTTAATCTGATTGCCCTGTAAGATTATCTTCCATTCTAATTTTACAGAGGTGCTTCTTTGACCTTTTTTCTTTCTAATAAAGTTCTGTTTCTTTTAGAATCTAATTGGGGGGTTTTTTTAGTGTCCTAAAAATACCCAAGATTGGTCTGTGCTCATCTTGTTTATTCTCAAGCCTCCCCAGGAAAGGGGGTGTGGGGACATGGAGGGATATTAGCAGGGAGTAGAAACTCCAAGTGGTCCTTTCCCTGAGTTTGTCTAAATCACTTGGTGGTGGCAGCGTTACCTAATCCAAGGTACAAGGAAGAATTTGTGCCTGGGGAGTTTTTAACCTAAACTGGTAGAAATAAGCTTAGGGGGTCTCTCATGCGGATCCCCACGTCTGTATCCTAGAGTTCAAAGTGGGGAGGGAACCCTGACAGCATAACATTCCTACTACAATACTTCCCAGTCGAAAAAATTCTCATCCTGAATTGGGACAAAAAAATCAAACTCTTCAAAATCAAAACACTTTGTTTTAATAATTTCTCAATGTTTTCAATTTCAAGGTTGTTGGGGTTTTTTTTTTTTTGGCTTTACTATAATTACTTGAAATTTTATAACAAAAGATAATTTCCAACCAGAAAACTGGAAGTTTTTGTTTTTAAAATGGCAGAATAAAACATTTCAACAATTTTGAAGCTTTTTTCCCCAAACATTTGAATTGAAAAGTTCATTGCAATTGACATTTCCCTGTGAAAAGTTTGAGTTTCAATGAATCAGAACTTTCTGACAAAAATATTTGGTTGATAAATTCTCAACCAGTTGTACATCCCAGTCCTTAAAATGGGGAAGGGTCATTGAAGGCTGTTATAAATATTGTGGCTTTGTCTGCAAAGGCTCTCACATTTTCCTCTGGAATTCCTGAACAATTGTATTAAAAAATAAGTCTAAAGAACGTGGAATACAAGGAATTAAAAAGAAGAAAGCATAAGTGCTGGCATGGACTAACACTTAGAAGACCAGTAGGTGGGAAGATTCACTTGGTAATACTTTAGGGAAGTGGCCATTAAATTGTTATGTGTTGTAGACCAGTTCTTAAAACGGAAATCATCTTCAAGACAAACCCTCCCAAACCCTAACTCACAGTGTCCTTGCAGCAACTATGGTATTACAATGAGGAAGGAAAAAAATCAAATGCACAACTACAAAAATGTCAAACAAGAGGCTAGGCAGTAGTACCACTGAAAAGGACTGGGGATTATAGTGGATCACAAACAGATTGTGATGAGCCAACAATGTAATGCACAGATAGATTCTGATGAGTAAGGCTAAAAAATTTTCACGGCAGTCGCGGAAGTCACAGAATCCATGATTTTCAGTGACCTCTCAACCGCTGGGGCTGAATTCACAGAGCTGCAGGGATCCCCCACTCCCAGGTGTGGGTACCCCGAACCTCCGGGCCACCATGGACAGTAGGGGGGCCCCTGGAGCTCCAAGGTGCCATGGACGGTGGGGGCACCCAGAGCGCTGAGCCACAGCGGGCAGGAGGGGTCCCCCAAGCTCCAAGCTGCCTTGGGTAGTGCAGCCGTAGCTCCTGGCCACAGTGGGCAGCGGGGGGCCCCCTGGAGCTCCAAGCCACTGTAGGAGGCAGGGGTACCCCGATGCTCCCAGCCGCCAGGGGGGATGCCAGAACTCCCAGCCATTGTGGGTGGTGGTGGGGACCCTCAGAGCTCAGAGCAGGCCCCCACAGCTGCCCAGTCTCTGCAGGCAGTCTGGGGATCCCGCAGCTGAGGTCCCCATTTTGTCATGGATATTTTTAGTAAAAGTAAGGCCCAGGTCATGGGCTTCTGTGAATTTTTCTTTATTACCCGTGACCTGTCTGTGACTTTTACTAAAAATATCTGTGACAAAATCTTAGCCTTAATGATGAGCCAACAATGTGATGCAGTTGTGAAAAAGACTAATATAATTCTGGGGTGTATTAACAAGAGTATCATACGTAAAACATGAGAGGTAATTGTCCCACTCCTCTCGGCACTAGAGAGGCATCAGCCGGAGTATTTTGTCCAGTTCTGGGTTCCACCCTTGAAGAAAGATGTGGACAAATTGGAGGAAGTCCAGAGGAGAGAAACCAAAATGATAAAAGGTTAAGAAGTTTCTTACCTATGAGAAAAGTTTTTTAAAAACTCAGCATGTTTAGCCTTGAGAGAAGCCGACTGAGGGGGAACCTGATGACAGTCTTCTAATATGTTAAGGGCTGTTATAAAGAGGATGGTGATCAATTGTTCTCCATGTTCACTGAAAGTATGATGAGAAGCAATTGGCTTAATCTGTGGTGGTGGAGATTTAGATTAGATATTAGAAAAAAAAAACATAAGGATAATTAAGTTGTGGAACAGGCTACCAAGGGAGGTTGTGGAATCCCCACCACCAGTTTTTTAAGAACAGGTTAGACAAACAGCAGCCAGGGATGGTCTAGGTATGCTGGGTCCTGCCTTAGCCCAGAGGGCTAGACTAGATGACCTCTCAAGATCCCTTCCAGCCCTACATTTCTATGATTCTGTGCTATGACTGTACAGCATTTAGTTAATTACACAAGTCAGTATTAAGAAGAAAGGGAGACAAGATGAATATTAAATAAAATGTAAGGCATCTAGGGTCATATCCTGCAGGGTGGGCAGGCCCCTTAACCCCACTGGCCCAACCAAACTGGAAATGATTAGAATACAGTGTTACATAGCATGGAGTAGCTTATCAGATACTCTGCAGGCAGGACTCATTAAGGCACAGAAGAGGGGAAGGAGTTTGTGGAAATGAGCCCTCTCCCCTTCTGACCAGCCCTTTACTGATCTTGTAGAAAAGCCTGCAGAGAGGTGCAGCAGTCGAGGATGGAAGACTCAGTCACAGAAACATGCGCTTGTGTGTTGGGGGCAGATCTGGATGGATGGATCTTGCTTCTCCATCCCCAAATGCCCATGGAGCACAGTATTTGAGTCCATTACCACCAGTTTACCTATCACTTGGCACCACAGATTTCAGCTGCAGAGACTTCTTATTCAGGAACTTCAGATAAAACACTTGCTCCCTCAGAGGTCACACCCCAGCAGCTGCCTATGAGTGGCTGCATAGCAGCCCCACAGCTGCTACTAAAGGGAATTGTCCCCTACAGAATCTTGCTAACAGTGCAAGGATACTGCAGAGCTATGTTTGGGTACCATACACATGAAGCAACAGGTTCAGGATTTGTCCCTTAGATAGCATGGTCCAGGAATAGGCTTGGTAGAGTTCAATTTTTATAATTTTGAAGAATAATATTAATGTTTATTTTTAAGCTTTTTTATTTTTATCAATTTGCATTTTCACAGTTGCAGGAAATTATGGGGCACTTCAGACAATTATTTAATGGTAGTATAAGTTGAGATTCAAAGAGCTAAAGTTTTATAAATGTTAAAACACAAATTGTCAACATCACCTGTCAAAATATACAAAGTAAATATCCTTAAATCCAGCTCTAATAAGTTCTCAAACAGCATTTTTCTTACTTTGCCTAGCTGTAAATTTTGATGATTATTGATGGAAATATTCATTTTGGCAGTGGGTGTGAGTATCGTGAAATTGATGTTTATTGACATTTACCAATAAAAATGTAATCCTTTCAAGTCTACTTATGAGTGTAAATAACTCAAATAAGACTGAAGTGTTTCTTCCATTTTATTAGAAACAGCAGCCAAAAATGTTCACATTTGGGTGCCTCAAAACATAGGTGTCTAACTCCATATTTAGGCACCTAAACAAACACCTGATTTTCAGAGTTTCCCTTTGACTTCAGAAGGAACTTGCAAGAGCTCTTTTGGGGCTGGGGAGGGGAGGGAAGAAATCAGACTGCATGTTTAGGTGACTTAACATGGATTTAGGAGCCCATATTTTTAAGTACCCTAGTTTCAGCCTTTTGGCTAGTGTGTACTTGGTTTTTATCATCAAAAGACTCATTTTTGTCTTAAAATCAAGTTGCCAAACGTGGACAAGTTCTCACATTTGAGCATTTTATCACTCTCTTTAAGCAATTACAATGTTCTTGTCAACAACGAATGCACTCTGAATCTTGAACTAGAGTATTATAAACTTGTTAGCATATTTCAAATTTCTACACTCTTTCATACAACGTAATGTAATAAAATGGAAGGAAAACATTCAAAGAATTCTATAATAGTAAACAGAGACAGGCATTATCAAATAATCTGGCTGCAGTTATAAATATATAACAATATTTAAATTTACCAATCTGAGTGCTTATATCTAAAGGCCATTATTTACTTTTTACATTAAAGGGCTTTACATCATGCACACATAATAAAAAAATGGAAAGTGTGAATTGCTCTACAAACATGATACTTCACCTCCTAAGATTTAAGAAAACAAAGTGTAGTGGAAAATTAAAATTTTGGCTTCTAGGGTGTTTCAGATGGAAGATTTAGTGATACGTATCAAGACATGGATGGCATTTTTAACAATGCCCCTTTGTACAATATACTTCAGTTCACCAGAATTAAACAATACTTAATTCTACGCCCTCTGTAAAGCTATTCAGGAGCATCATACAATGTATTGACCAACAAAAGCTGATCTGAACCAAGAGGTTAGTTTCAGTTTAAAAAATTCATATAGGTTGCATGCTTTCCAATGTAAATTTCAGTTTTCACAGCCAGGGGTATTTATATATTTTATATGAATTATGCAGACAGGAATGTGATGCATCTTATGCATTTCTACATTTCCTAGCTAGAACTTTTGGTTCTTCAGAATCCTTTTGGAAATTTTTTCTAGGTATCAAATATGTATTAGCTCTTAATATTTTGCTTAGTGTTCTTCTGGACAAAAACAAATTTCAGTAAGGTAAACTTTTACTATAAGCCCCTATAACAAGCAGGAAACAGCATATGCTCACACAGTGGCATGCCAGTTTTCTTCAAATCAAGAGGCATTAGCAGGTCTAATGAAGCAATTCAATGGAGGATAGGGAAGACTGAAACAAAAACAAACTACCTGCTTTAGAACTTTACCCTATTCAAAAACACAATGACATACGCTGTACCTCCTCTGTAAAATAATGGTTTCTAGCATGTGTTGGGGAGTGCAAGGGAGAAGGATGGTCTCATAGTTAAGAACAGTACTTGGAAGTCCAGAGATTTCTTTTTATTTCCCACTTTGCCACAGACTTACTGTGTGACCTTGGACACTCACATGACTTTCTATACCTCCTTTTATGAGTCATCAATGTGATGCAGCTGCAAAAAAGGCTAATATGATTCTACGGTGTATTAACAGGAGTGTTGTATGGAAGACACAAGAGGTAATCATCCCGCTCTATTCTGCACTGGTGAGGCCTCAGCTGGGGTACTGTGTCCAATTCTGGGCATCACAATTTAGGAAGGATGTGGACAAATTGGAAACAGTCCAGAGAAGAGCAACAAAATGGATACAAGGTTTAGAAAACCTGATTTATGAGGAAAGGTTGAAAAAACTGGGCATGTTTAGTCTTGAGAAGACTGAGGGGCAACCTGATAAGTCTTGCGATTTGTTAAGGGCTATTATAAGGAGACAGTGATCAATTGTTCTCTATGTCCACTGAAGGTAGGATAAGAAGTAATGGGTTTAATCAACAGCAAGGGAGATTTAGGTTAGATATCAGGAAAAACTTTCTAACTATAAGGCTAGTTAAGCTGTGGAATAGGCTTCTAAAGGAGATTGTGGAGTCCCCATCGTTGGAAGTTTTTAAAAAGAAGTTGGACAAACACCTGTAAGGGATGATCCAGATTTATTTGGTCCTGCCACAGCACCGGGGGCTGGACTTGATGACTTCTCAAGGTTTCTTCCAACCCTATATTTCTATGGTTCCCCAGATGTACATGGGGATAATATTTATGTCTCTCACAGATATTATGAGGATTAATCATTATTTCAGTTCATCTTGAGATTTTTAGACAAAATACACTATATAAATGCAAAGTATTCAAGTTTATGTCAGTTTTTACCATCAACCATTTTTACAAATATCAATATTTCATTTTTAAATAGTCCAAGACCTGATTTTAAATATGGGTACAATTTTTGTGCATGCAAAAATTCATACATACAGCAAGTAATTACATATTTGACTATACACTTTTATATAAAGTTATTAGTTTTATTAAACTGGACCCACTTTTCAAACTTGGGTGTCTACATTAGGGTGTTTAATCCCTTTCCAGGCACTGAGATATCCATTTCAGACCTCTAAGGGTATGTCTACACAGCAGGGCCAGCTCTACGTTTTTTGCCACCACAAGCGGCAAAAAAAAAAAAAAAAAACCTGCCGAATACTCCGCCGCCGGAGAGAACAGGAACATCGGAGGAAGCTGCCACCAAATTGCCACCGACTGCAAGACCCGAGTCAGAAGAGTCACCGCCAAATTGCCGCCGGGGCTGCTGCCAGAGTGCCACCCCAAAAACAGCTGGAGTGCCACCCCTTCAGCAGCACTGCCCCAGGCACCAGCTTCCTTAGCTGGTGCCTAGAGCTGCCCCTGCTACACTGCAATGTAAGCCTGGGCTCAGACTCAAGCCCAAAACCCTCATCTGTCTACCCACAGTTCCGTCAGACTGGGACCCAGGATCAGGACCCAGGACCCTGAAGGTGTGGAGAATGTGAGCCCAGGTCCAAAAGGGGCTCAGGCGCAAATCCCATCAGTTTGCAGTGTGGGCACAGCTTGGAGCCAGGCCCCCTGGACTCAGGCCCTGACAGTCTGGGCCCACAATCCGATGGGCTGGTGTTCTTTGTCCTCTCTATCCCACAGGTAGCCAATAGACTCCTAGGAAAGGAACCATCCCCCTCGTTCACGTACTGTAGCTCAGCATTTAACCCTTCCATTTTATTCTGATCACTGAGCTGCAAACACGTCAAGCTTTCTCTGTGTTTGCAAAGGCCACGAACCAAAAGTCCTTTGCCAAGTGCGCTGCTTCCTGAACCTCTGGTGTGAGGCAAGCAAAAAGTTTAATTTCAGCAAGAGTTCCAGGAATGACCTCTGTCAAGGTTCCTCCCCCACTCTGAACTCTAGGGTACAGATGTGGGGACCTGCATGAAAAACCTCCTAAGCTTATCTTTACCAGCTTAGGTCAAAACTTCCCCAAGGTACAAAGTATTCCACCCGTTGTCCTTGGACTGGCCGCTACCACCACCAAACTAATACTGGTTACTGGGGAAGAGCTGTTTGGACGCGTCCTTCCCCCCAAAATACTTCCCAAAACCTTGCACCCCACTTCCTGGACAAGGTTTGGTAAAAAGCCTCACCAATTTGCCTAGGTGACTACAGACCCAGCCCCTTGGATCTTAAGAACAATGAACAATCCTCCCAACACTTGCACCCCCCCTTTTCTGGGAAATGTTGGATAAAAAGCCTCACCAATTTGCATAGGTGACCACAGACCCAAATCCTTGGATCTGAGAACAATGAAAAAGCATTCAGTTTTCTTACAAGAAGACTTTTAATAAAAAATAGAAGTAAATAGAAATAAAGAAATCCCCCCTGTAAAATCAGGATGGTAGATATCTTACAGGGTAATTAGATTCAAAAACATAGAGAACCCCTCTAGGCAAAACCTTAAGTTACAAAAAAGATACACAGACAGAAATAGTTATTCTATTCAGCACAATTCTTTTCTCAGCCATTTAAAGAAATCATAATCTAACACATACCTAGCTAGATTACTTACTAAAAGTTCTAAGACTCCATTCCTGGTCTATCCCCGGCAAAGACCCAGCATACAGACAGACACAGACCCTTTGTTTCTCTCCCTCCTCCCAGCTTTTGAAAATATCTTGTCTCCTCATTGGTCATTTTGGTCAGGTGCCAGCGAGGTTACCTTTAGCTTCTTAACCCTTTACAGGTGAGAGGAGCTTTCCCCTGGCCAGGAGGGATTTCAAAGGGGTTTACCCTTCCCTTTATATTTATGACAACCTCTAAGGCTGAGAGTCTGTCACAGAGGTCATGGAAGGACCAGAAGGGAGCCAGCAGGCCCCACATAAGGCTGCCAAAGTGACTCTTGATCTCAAACCAGTCGCTGAGGAGGCTTTGCTGCCAGAGCAGCTGCACCACATCCTGGGCCCTTATTTGGAGGAACTTTTTGACAATCCCCAGCAGTGTTACCTCTATTTTTTCCCACTCATGTGCGGAATGAATTTGGTTATGTGCACCAATATGGAGGTGATGTGTGACCAATATGGAAGGGTGGGGCCGAGGAGTTTGGAGTGTGGGAGGGGTCAGAGAGTTGTGGTGCTGGGAGGGGTGAGGGCTGTGGCTGGGGGTGTGGGCTCTGGGGTGGGGCTGGGGATGAGGGGCTCAGGGCTAAGGCAGAGGGTTGAGGGCGGGGAGGGGGAGGGCTCTTGCTGAGGGTGTGGGCAATAGGGTGAACAGATGTACTTTGGGGAATAATTTGCACAATATTGGTGGTGATGAGGAGGAGGACAGAAGGAACCCAGGTTGGCTTTCAGATCCCAGGCCCAACTGACAGAGTTGGCAGCTGAAGTGGAGAGGGGGCAATTTTTTTACTTGCAAATTGGCAGTGGCAGTAATTGATACACAATAAAGATGGAGCACGTTTCAGAAAAGAACCTCCCTTTAAAACCAATACTGTGTAATAGAGAGGATCTTGTTGCCCACGGATGGTCTGTCCTTTAAAAAAAGACTGAATGCCCAGGAGATTCTCTTTATTCATGAATTTCTCTCCAATCCAGTGGATTCCAAATGATGGACAGTCAAGTCTCAAAGTTTCCTTGGTAAATCAACTCCCCCAGTAGGTCTGCGCCAGGGCTGGGTTGGGTACGGGGTTGCGGGAAAGGAATTTCTTTCCGCTGCAGCCCTGAGCGCTTGCATGGCCCTTAATAGGCTACTGTGCAGCCTTGTGGCCGCGCAGGTTAGGGGGAACTTAGGTCCCCAGGGCCAATGGGTAGAGACCAATGCTCTGGGTCAGGAAGACCAATGAGGGAGTCAGGAACCTGGAGGGCCTGTCCTTCATGTGAGCCAGATTTGTCTGAGCCAGAGTAGAGCAGAGCTAAGGAGAGAGGTGCTGTCTGATCTGGAGGCCAGAACCAGAGGGGCTAGAGAAGCAGCCCAAAAACCAGAGCTGGGCTGGAGGCAAAGTAGCCACAAAAGCCACAGCTGGGGAGCTGGAGCAGCCCCAAGCCAGGAGCTGGGGCAGCACAGACTAGCTGCACTGACGGTGAGCATGGTGAGTGTCTGGGGAGAGTGAGGTGGTGACCCTGGGCAGTGAGGGCCCTGCACAGGGAGATGTCGCCAGACAAGAGGCCCTTGCCGGCCAGACTTGGAGGGGAATGTGAACCCAACAGGAGGTCCAATGCTGGGGAGAACAGTCCCAGCCACTTAGAGCCTGAGTATGCGTGGCCACCACCAGAGCAGGTGTCTTACCCCACGGTATCACCACAGTGCATCCAGGGCCTGTGGGTGGAGGCCTGGGACGTGTGGATTGCTGGACTCAAGAGACATTTGGGTTCTGGGACTCAAGAACCCAAGGGAAAGGATGTGGCCCAATTTTCTGGGGTGGTTCTTTGCTCATGGTTTGGTTAATGAACACTAGTTGTGGTGTTTCCCCAATTTAATGCTGATGTCGTTTACCTCATGTTATTAAAGATTCTCTGCTACACCGAGACTCTGTGCTTGCAAGAGGGGAAGTATTGCCTCTTTGAGGCACCCAGGGGGTGTGTAAGATTTTCCCAGGTCACTGGGTGGGGGCTCGAGCCAGTTTTGCATTTGTTTTGATGAGAGGGAACCCCTGTGTACTGAACCCGGCCCTTGCTGCTATCAACTTGGCCTGGCAGAAGGGTTACACAAGCAAGAGAGTCTATTGAAAACTAAAACAACGAGGAGTCCTTGTGGCACCTTAGAGACTAACAAGTTTATTTGGGCATAAACTTTCTGGGGCTAGAACCCACTTCATCAGATGCATGGAGTGGAAAATACAGGAGCAGGTATAATTACATGAAAAGATGTGATTTGCCTTACCAGTATAAGGTCAGTCTAATGAGACAATTCAATTGACAGCAGGATACCAGGGGAGGAAAAATAACTTTTGAAGTGGTAATGAGAGTGGCCCATTACAGAAAGTTGACAAGAAGGTGTGAGTAACAGTAGGGGGAAATTAGGTTTAGGTTTTGTAATGACCCAACCACTCCCAGTCTTTATTCAGGCCTAATTTGATGGTGTCCAGTTTGCAAATTAATTCCAGTTCTGCAGTTTCATGTTGGAGTCTGTTTTTGAAGTTTTTTTGTTGAAGACTTGCCAATTTCAGGTCTGTTATTGAGTGACCAGGGAGACTGAAGTGTTCTCCTACTGGTTTTTGAATGTTATGATTCCTGATGTCAGATTTGTGTCCTCTTGACTCCTCCATGTTGGTATCTCTGGTTGCCAGGATCACAGAGACAAAAATGATGGCTCGGCAGGATGTGTTGGTGGGTTGCAGCAATTTCCTGTGACATGCGGGATGGACAGTCAAGTTTTCCCACAATGCACCATGAACAAAAGGCCAGAGCAACCATGTTTCAGGAGCGTACTAGGAAGTCAAGTCTGCATACTACAGTGTTTACACTGGAGCCCTGATGTGGGGCCTGGACTCAAAAATTCTTAACCTAGTCACCAGTGTGGGCAGTCAAGACCTGGGCTTTCAAATGCAGAGTCTGAGTTAAATGCCATTAACCCTGGGCTTATGTTGCACTGTAGACATACCTTAAGTGCTGATCTTACACACATGCTTAAATTTACTCACGTGAGTTATCGCACTGATTTCAATGGAAGTACTCGCAGTAGTAAAGCTAAGCATGGAATGAATGAATGAATATAATGTAATGAAACATGAATTTAGCCCTTATTATTTAGAGCCTTCTTTATTTATCAGCAATGTTCAAACTTTCATTCGGGTATATACAGTGTGTGGTACAAAAATATCCAGCGTGTAATATAATATATACATCTTTCCAGCTGTGGTAGCAAAAGAAAGGGGAATGAGAAAAAGAAAAGCAAAAGGTCAGCTCATGAAATGTCACAAGAATCATTTTCAGAAATGTTGAGCTGGATTTTTGATTTGCCTTTTTATTTATTTATAGGTGATGGCCTGACTTTGTTTCTAATGGACTCCAAGAAACTGAATTTTCAATTTTAATAGCTTAAAAGGAGAATCTATGAAATGTTGTGGGTATATGAGGTACAGTGCATGTATGGATTGCATTGTGATATTGCTTTGTTTTAACTTTAGCAGCCCTAGAACTTGGCTCCCATATTAAAAGATGATGTATTTCCTCCTATTTATTATTTGCACTGGGCTACTGAAGAAAAAAAAAACAGTGAAGTATGTCTATGAGACTAAGTGATTTCTGCCAGGAATAACAGTGAAGCACTTGCACCAATGCCTCATTAGCTTATGGAAAACAGTTCCCCAAGGAAACTGCAGGGTGTAAATAAATTTAAAACATTTCAGTCTTGCAAGTAATAGGGATGCCAAATTTGTAAAACAGTGGTGGCTCAGTAATGCTGTAACTTTCTGTTGCACGTCTCATAAATTTAACATAAGTTCTACAGTATGTTTATAAGCAAAATAAAGTGGTGTTATCACAGACATACATTTTTAAAAGTATAATGAACATGTGCCTTTTAGACTTTATAAAATGGTATTTTAAAAGGGGCAAGAATCTCATTATTAGATGTATTCAATATAAAAGCAGAAGAATCTATTTGATCCTGAACATGTGCATGGAATTCTCACTGACAGTAATGGGAGTTATACAGAGCATGGAGGGGACACCAAAACACCACAGTTTCTGCTAAATGAGCTCTGACTTACTTTAGATTTATACAGAATCCACCACTTTATGCCCTACAGAACAGGCTGATGCATAATGAAGCATTAGACAAATCTCTCTCTCTCGGTGCTTAATGAAGTTAAAAACTTTGCTGCCAGGGAGACTCCCGGGTAGACTTACTGTTGTCTCAGGATCTCATATGTAAAACGCACATTAGAGAACAGCCCAGTACTTCATCCCAGCCACATGGAGCTCAAATTGTTGATCAGGCTTTTGAAGGAATTTCCAATTCTGGTGTCCTGCTCTGCCTTCAGACACATAGGTTCAAATCCCTTTGTAGACAATAAGAGCTGTGCCCATCTAACTGAGCACAGATTCAGGCCCCTGTACTGCTTAAACATGATCAATGTCGAGCCAACTGATACCTGAGGCTAGATATGAGAATGTGTTGTTACTCCAAGTTTCTGATTCTGCTGCCAAACACAGAATGGCCTTACTAATTATTTTTTAACCTGAAGCTACACAGACTATTGTTTGAACTTCAATTAACATCATATGAAAGATTTATATTTGTTTTAGAAAAGCAAGGTAACAAAAGATGAGTGAAAATATTATTGCATAATGGATTATCCAAGAAAAAAACCACCACAAAAAAGACTAAAGGTTGTGTATTTCCTGTGCTGGATCCTCCATTAGACACATGTACTGTTACCAGATATTAGGGTCTAAAAGAAACCAGTACAGTGTGTATCATTTTGTGGTTGTATGTAAGATGTAAGGGATGCAAAAGCCATGTTTTTCTGCTATTGCATGCCACAAGAAAAAAAAAAGCAGTGCATATCACAACCTACAAGGAATACCTAAGCCAAAAACAAGCATGCGGTATGCACGCCTTATATTACCAAATGCTGCAACCTCTTTCAAATTTCAGGTAAACCGTGTCTCTACTCTGTTGTACGCTATCACATGCAGTATACAGTTCAAGAGTAGTTATAAGAAAAATGTTTCCTTTGGGCTTACACTAGTCTAAAATTACAAAAGATAATGTTCAAATATATTTCTGGGTTCATTCATGCTGCAAGATACTTCTTTGCATTTGAAGTTTCAGCATACTAGTACAATGGCAATAGGTACAGTTTCCATTTAACATATAGGAGCAAGATTGTATCTATCCCAAGCTGCCAAAAAAATGTATCAAGCAAAAAATCTCCAGAGGATGTCCTGGATTTATATAAAGTTACTCGAGATTTACATTTACAATGAGACTAAATTATGCATTAGCAGATATATGTGTAAAAATCTACTGCAGACCTATACAGCTGAGAAGGCTACTGCGAATCTGTTGTTTCACCTAAAGTCTGCAATAACTATGTTACTAGATCTGACCGTCATCTAAGCCAGCATCAGCATGGAAGGATTTGATTTAATAGTGCATTTTGCTGTTTTTAAAAAGCATTTACCCACCCACC
Organism: Caretta caretta; assembly: GCF_965140235.1. Taxonomy (NCBI): domain Eukaryota; kingdom Metazoa; phylum Chordata; order Testudines; family Cheloniidae; genus Caretta; species Caretta caretta. The sequence continues at coordinate 42,866,259 of NC_134207.1, forward strand.
CACCCCACCACCAAAAGGAATCAATTATGTTCCATAAGGAAGAGCAAATGCAGCATGAACAATTATTTGGAGTGTGATGGAAACACATGTAACCACCTTTCAATTTTTTACACCCAAACTAATTAGAATAATACACGTATATAAGGTCTGCCTGATTTCCAGAGGTGCTAAGCACCGACAGTTCCCAGTGAGGGCATCTGGGGCTGTGGGAATTCAGCACCCCTGAAAAAACAACCTGGACACCTTTATTTAGCTGTCTGAGTACAGGCTTCAGACAGAAAGGCTGGATAGCATTGGCTCTGGCTCTACCACAGTCTTCCCGTGTGACGTTGGGTAAATCACTCACTGGTGCTTTAAACTCAGATTCCTCTGATGTGAAATAGGAAAAACAACACTTCCTTGCCTGAGAATTATTACAAAAGACAATACCATGGAGCTTGTTTCACTAATATTTGCAAGGCTCCCTGAACTCCTCAAATGGGAAGTGCTATAGAGGTGCAAAAGGATTATTAGAATTCATTGTGAAAGTCACCATAAAATGTCTTGCCTAGGGCATGTACTCAGGTGACTAGCCCACACTGAAGTCTGTGCTGCCATATCTACACTACTACTGTTACCTGCTCTAACTAAATTAGGTTAGCATGGGTATCCTACCCACATGACCATCACAGCTTAATTTGCTGTTGAGACATACCTTTAGACATTCATGCTTTGGCCAGCATTACTCTAACAGCCTTGTAGCAGCTTCCTAGACTCTCTGCAGAAAACTGTTGTTCTATTGAAGGAGTTCTCTTAATGGGGTGGGGGGGGGGTTGTGACACCCAGCAAAGCTGCAAGAAAATTGGTTGAGGGAGGTAAGTCCTGGCATCCACAGTAAGTCGTGGCATCCACTAGGACCTTAGGTGAGCAACCTAAGAGAAAAGGAGATTCTCTGCACCCTCAGACTCCGGGGAAGGCTGTCCGTTCCCAACTGCAGCCCCTCCTTTTCCTCTCTCCTCTTTGCCCACCCTAGGCACTGACCCAGGGAAGCACCACTTACTGGGCCAGATCCTTAGCTGGTGTAAATGGACAGAGTTCCACTGAAGTCAACAGAACTGCGTCAGTTTACGCCAGCTGAGTATCTGACCCATTATCATTCATTTAAAGTGGTGAAGCTGGCTACCTGCATCCTGTGGCCCCTGCTGCTCACAGTACTCACCTAGCTCATCCCCATCTTGGAGCGGGGTTTCCTGGGGAAGAACACTGTGTGGGCATGGAATGAGAGGTGGGGGAGACCCTAAACACACCTCCATAACCCAACTCATCCCATCACCTTTCAGTCAGCACCTTCACAAGGTCCCAGTACCAACCCTGTACTCCAGCCTCTGCTCTCCCCCCGCCCCATCCACTAGGCTCCACCCAAAAACCGGCACAATTTCTTCCCCTGACCTCAAACCCACCCTTTTACAGCCACAAGGACAGTGGGATGTGACTGCAAAGGACTGTGGGATAATAAATCATGGCTGGTTTGGGGGTCCAGGGTAGAGAATGTTTGCAAAACTCAATTCTATTGTCCTTGGCACTGCAGCAAAACTGCAGTGTAGCACACTGAGGGGGTGTCAGATATTGTAATAGAAAATGACCATTGGAACGTAGTATCTGTCAAGTCTGGTAAAGCACATGCACTGTCTTGTGGGAAATAAATCTATGGCACTCATGGAGGAACAAGTCCAACATTGTATTACTGGCAAAGCTCCAGCAGCCTGCTTCACACTCTGTAACAGCTTGTGTACTACTAACTGATCCTACCAGCAGCGCTGGGGTTCTCAAGTTACAGCTACACGGGACATACCATAACAGCAAGCGCTATTCATAGGCATTGTACCATCCAGCTTTTTAAAATGTTCACAGATCTTCCAACAGGCTTGGGTTGGATTTTTCAAGTCAGAAAGGTGAGGGGAAAAAATATTTCAAATGCCATTATTTTGGTATCTGGGCACTTGGAATGGACACTAGAAAAATACCCAAGCTAGCCATGGATTCTGGAGATCCATTTAATCAACTTCAATAAATTGGATGGGTTTGTTTTCCAGTTGTATGGGTTGCTGAAGTCACATTCCCTTCCACCATCTCAGATATGACATTAGAGAACGCAAGTGTGACAAGTCCGTACTTGATGGGGTAGGCTGATTATGCCATATCCCTACTTCTCACTGTCGCCAGAGGAAAAAAAGGGGGAAAAGGGGGGGAATTACGAAGAGGTTGGCACACACCAGTTTTCCCTGAAACTATCTTTTACCCATATTGAATTCCTGAGATCATTACAGAAAATGACACTGCATATCCTTTCTAAAAACCTAGGTACGGTATATGCAAGTCACAGAACAGTGGAAACTTCCTGGATTCCTCTGCAAATAAGAAAGCAGATGAAACCAAACTTTAGACAGTTCAACAGTCAGAAAAAAAGTTATAAATAGGGTGACCAGATAGCAACTGTGAAAAAACGGGACAGGGGGTGGGGGTAATTGGCGCCTATATAAGTAAGTCCCAAAAAATAGGACATCTGGTCACTCTAGTTATAAACTATTGTATAGTCACAAGGTAAATGTTTAATAATGTGGATCTCATACTCAGTTAATTTCCTCTTGTATCAAAAACAGCAGTTTTGATATTGTATTTTGATATTGTATAAAAAAAGGGCTGAACTACAAGAGATGGGTCTGTACCCAAAACCCTAGATCCAAAAACCTCACAATGTTAGCTGTGTTTAAAATCTGAACTGGGATCCAGATCGACTTTTTGAAAATGACCTTTTTCTATAATGGGCCAAATGAAAACCTTGGATTTGAACAAGCACATATTTTGAAGTATCCAAACTCAGGATCTAACTGTGGGTTAAACTTCCCTCTACTTAGGACTGAAATACCCACAACTCGCTGGTATTATCAATCACTGAATTTTACAAATAAATGAGTAAGCAAACAATTAATAAAAAAGGCAGAGAGTGTTTCATTTGTGCTTTTATTCTGACAGGTGTAGTTTAGTCTGAGTTAGTTGGGAAAATACCACATAATGTGTTAATAAAAGTTCAGCATTATCTTTGAACAAAAATTCATGAAGTCCTAGTAATATCAGGCCTCACTACAGCGTCTACTATTAAATCTTAGAGAGCTGAAAAGAAGACCACCAATTCTGGGGGAGTATTATAAGGTGTGTGGATTAGCAAAGCGCTCATTAGGGCGATTGTAGGTTATAAACCAAAAAAGAGAAGGCAGCCATTCCATCGAGAAAAAATGTGGTTCCAAAATGACCTCACAGCAACAGCCTATTACTATTATCCTCTGCTTCAGTGTCTTCCCCGGAAACACTATATTACAGGTCAGGTTTGTGCAGGAATGAGCACAACCAAAGTGACACTGAAGTATGTCAATAGATCAGGCAGTTGAAATGACAAAGCGATCCAGATGGCCTCCAAGCACCCCTGAATTTGGAAATGCCTGATTCATCTAGCCAGTTTAACCTCTTTTGCTATTGCATCATTCAGAAAATTCGTGGCCTGAGAATAATGCAGTTTTAAAATCCCTTTCAGTAGATGATGCAAGAAATTAATGGGTAGCATGTTTAAAATGAATAAAAGGAAGTTCTTCTTCACTCAGCGCACAGTCAACCTGTGGAACTCCGCGCCTGAGGAGGTTGTGAAGGCTAGGACCATAACCGGGTTTAAAAGAGAACGGGATAAATTCATGGAGGTTAAGTCCATTAATGGCTATTAGCCACGATGGGTAAGGAATAGTGTCCTTAGCCTCTGTTTGTCAGAGGGTGGAGATGGATGGCAGGAAAGAGATCACTTGATCATTACCTGTTAGGTTCACTCCCTCTGGGGCACCTGGCATTGGCCATTGTCAGTAGATAGGATACTGGGCTGGATGGACCTTTGGTCTGACCCAGTGTGGACATTCTTATGTTTTTTATAAATATATCAGAATAATTTTTGAATTACCTCTTGAATAGACCACAAAAAAGCATAGTTTTTACATTTCCTTTCCACCTTAAGCATCAACTGTCCATATATCAGAACACATTTTAGATTTTACTGAACAGTAGACTAACTAATAAGTTATTGGCATTTGATGCAGGACAATCCTGTATTAGTGTCTGTAAAAGTTGATCACGTGGGTGGGATGTGTCCTATGAGTTATAGGAGAAACTTAAGAGACAATTAATGGGTGTTGGCTATGCTGTACATATTGTTCCCATGTTAGTCAAACCAAAGCTGACTGCCTGCCAACAAAATTTATAGTTACTTTTGCATTACACAGAAAGGTGGAAAGGCTGAAAGAGTTATGTGATTTGCTGAAGTTCAGTGCTAACAATAGACCATAGCTACATCCGTTGGTGATCACTAAAGTCTGACATAGAATGCAACACTTGCATCTTTCTTGAGTCTGGAACCTAACTTTTCTTCATAACAGAAAGCTACATGCCTTGCTATGATCAGCAACTGATTATTTTAAACATGCATCAGACAAGCAGTTGCTCATGCTGCCAAACTAGACATGGGGCAAAGAGAGGTCTACTGCTACAAATGGAGAAGAGAACTGAAATTAAAAAATAAATAAATTGCAATGCATTTTTAATGTTCCTGTCAAGCTAAAGCAGCCAATTCTTGATTTTGAAAGGAGGACAATGAATTCCTGAAGTGACAGAACTTCTGGTGGCTCTTGAACTGACCACTGTTGTCTGTGGTCCCATACAGCATGGAATAATTTGCCGACTTAGGTTGCAGCTTGCCGACATATGTTCTACCATGGCAAGAAATTGAAACATCATGGTGTTTTTCACAAACAATCCTTGTGACTGGCCAAGAAACTGATGAAAAAAATCTGATAAATATACTTGGATCCCATAATAAGAGACTGACAAAAAAGCGAAGAAGTTTTTGGGAAAGAGGAGGATGTTATTTCATGGAATATAAATGAGGAAACTGGATCACTGAAACTATCTCTTCACATATTCATTGAGCCCAATTTTTCCTATCTGGATGTAACTGCCTTTGTTATTGTACACTGCCAAAATAGCACAGGAATGACAATTAATCCAACAGAAAGAAGTGTTGTCTAAGGATTACATAGCTGACCGTCAGGAATGCTGGGGTCTTTCCAATAAGAGATGCACCAGTGCTGCTGAGAGCAAAATTGGGCCCACTGCATATAATGAAGTTAAGCAAAGTCTATGATCACAGTTTTCAGACTTGGGTTGCTCAAAGCTGGTTACCTAAATCCATTTTTAGGCACATAAATAAAACTAGATTGGGATGAACATTTCAAGTAGCTACTCAGCAGCTCTGAAAAAACAGGCTCAGGGTATTAAGTAGCTAAATATGGCTTACGTGCCTAGCTCTAGACATTCATCTGAAAGTGTAGCCTCAGGCTTCATTAACTGTCCACCAGCTTTTACATTGTGTCTTTGTATGCATTTATACAGCACTTGGCACAATACAGCCTCAGTACAGATTAGAGCATCTGGGCACAACTGCAATATCAACGTGTAATAATTAGTAACCACATCCAAGGAGCTAGGCAATGTGATACCAGCATGGATGCTCACTTTCTCCTCCCAAGCCCTGGCCATCACCTCCCCAACTAAGAGTTTGTCTACACTTACCGGGGCATCAACGAGCGGCGATCGATGTATTGACTGCAGATCACTCTCCCGTTGACTCCTGTATTCCACCAGATCAAGAAGAGTAGGGGGAGTTGATGGGAGAGCATCTCCTGTCGACATTGTATAGTGTAGACCCCGTGGTAAATAGATCTAAGCTCCGTAGATTTGAGTTACGCTATTCATGTAACTCAAATTGCATAGCTTAGATCTACTTTTCCCATTAGTATAGACAAAGGCTAAGAATTCCTAACCCCATCAATAGCCTTCCACAGGGATCCAACCGTGGGTTGATGCCACCCAGGGGACTGTCACTATCTACACATACTCACAGGATGTGGAAGAACCATAGATTGTTTCCTCAAGATAATCCACACAAAAAGGACCAGAAAAAGTCCAGATGCATAGAGAGGGTAGGGCCTTATTTTTTTAGATTACCTTTTATTTCCCCAAAATGAAAACCTAGAGTTTATTTTGTTACTTTAGTACTCGTGAAAGATTTCAAATTGACAGTCTTCTACTGTTGGAAGTCTTCTACAGTATCTGTACAGAACAGGTACAATACAGAGAATAGTATAAGCTTCCCCACACTTGTGGTCCAGACTGACACAAAGGAATTCTCTGTAGATTTAAGATGATAGTTCATTCTCTTTGCCCTATCAATCATTTGCCTCCCCACTTTGGTTGTCAACCTGGTGGTCTGTTCGTGCCAATTATGGCAAATGCCTTCTGTACTGCTGATGCTTTTTGTTTTATGTTGCCCAAAGAGCCTGAGACTTTCCCAAGGTCACACAGTGAGTCAGTGACAGAGACTAGAATAGACCCCAAGAATCCAGACTGCCACACACCACTGATTTAGCCACTTTTGCATTTGGACAAACTACTGATTCGTATCCTATTTGGGTTTAATCTATTTGAGACTCATCTGGTTTTGGATGTCTGGCAGATCTTCTGCCGGGGAACCCACCATGTACCTAATTCTCAACCTTATCCATATGTGGAAGGCAACAGAAATCAATCGTTATATCAAGGTCAAAGGATTCTCTCTTTCAGGCTATCTTTTCTAAAACGAATGTGCCTTTTAAGCCATTCCTCACTAGCCCTGCCTCCAGATGTCCTATACTAACCTGCACAGAATAGGTAGAACATTCAAAGAACTTTCCTTTGGGAGGTCCAGCTGCACTGGACTTTTACCCATCTTAGGGGCTGTTTACACTTTTCACATTTGAAGCTAAAATGGCTTCTAGTGGGGTTGGTTGCTCCATCTGTGTGGATGGAGGCAGAGCTCGGTTAGTTAATGATTGCCTAGTGCTTTGAAAGCACAAATTATTATGCAAGTGACTAGGATATGGTCATGCTGGATCACCAGTACTTAGACTTTTATAAATATGGCTCTAGTACAGTTTAGCCCTGTCCACACTGGTTTGTGAAAACACATTACAAACTATTTGAGTCGGAAGCGTGTTAAGCATTGACCTCTAATATAGGTAAAGTGCATAGCCAGTGTAAACAGGACCTATGCCCAGCACAATCCAATTAGCAAATTAAGAAGTAAACCTAGAGTTCTACGGTGAGTTTATAAAGACTTGTACTTATTATTAGCAATTGTGTGTAATTGTCACAATAATATTCCACTGCAGTCCAGCATCAATAGGCTACAGCCATTCAGAAGTCCCACTGATACATGCCAAAAAAATAAAGGATGGGAAATGACACAACAGGCGATGAGTGATGCTGACGCTGAAAAACATGCTAATGGATTGGGGAATTGTCTAAGGCACTCTTCGCTCTTCCATCTAGAGAGTAAGAAAAGCATGCTATTGCTTCGATGACCTACCATACTATTTCATCTAGCACTAGATGTGTGCCAGTGCTGGGATCCCCTGCCTTGCAGCAAAATAAATCTTGGGCTCCAGGAAGCTTTTCATCATATTTGCAGGTTTTGATCTGCTTCATTAAAATGTGGAACAGAAGAAAGAGACATTCAAGCTGTATATTTAAAATGAGAAGACTTCAGAACAAAATTAACTCAGCTGCAACAAGGCTGGGTAGAGCACAGTTAGGCAAATCCTGAAGTCCTGAACCAAGACTGATCACCCCTTTTCTATGGGAAAACCTGTGGCAGGAGGTCCCAGGAGAAGGAAAACACTGGGAGTGCTCCCCTTGTGGAGTTTTTCACAAATTGTTTCATTGTCCAGGCAGGGTCCCTTTCCTTGTTAAAATAAACAGGGAGTATCTGTCCAGAGGCAAAGGGCCATCAGCTCTGGTGCTCCCTGACTATCATTTCTCCCTGGAACCACAGTGCCAAGGCTCTCCCAAAGAGGCCCTCCAAGAGCCCTTTTTAAAAAGGGGTTCCCATCCCAGATGGCTCCTTGAAAAAGTTAATACCACCTAAATATATGAACTTCACAAATGATGTACCATTAATACCATTTACCTCATATTATCCCTGTGCCCTACTGTCCTTCTCCCATTGCGCCTCCCTACACGTGGATCCTGGAACCTGCCAATCATGGGTGGTGGGTGGATCCCCCCTTCAGGGAGGCTAGCCCCCTCCCGCCCCCCTGCCACACACACACAGCTGGAGCTCTGAGCCCTCCTCCACCTCTGCCCTCCCATGGCCAGAGGAGCTCCGGGCCATCTCCACATGCACTGGCTGGCAGATCAAGTCGAGCCAGTCCAGCTGCTCTAGCCGCCCTCAGCTGCCCCGGATGGAGAATGGGAAAGGTGGTACACCTCCTCTCCCGAAACTCCCAGATACTCAGCAGAAGAACGTTGAGCTTTTTATATGCACCATGCAGTTTCCCAGGTGGCTGAGGAGGCAGTATCCGCTATTCAGCTTACCGGGTTCATCAGTAAACTCTCTGGAGTCCTGATGAGCCCAGGAAGCTGAATAGCAAATACCACCTCCTCAGATGCCCCAGAACCTGCTTAGCACGTAATAATAAGTAAAAACATGCAACCCAACATCCCGCAGCAGTGGCTGCGCCAGGAAAGGCTGAGCCTTCCCTGGCCTATTATATCCGCCACCTATGCTGCCAGTACAGACTATGAAGTCCCCGGCATGGGATGAACAGTGCCACTGAGGTGGCTGATCTCACCTCTACACAGGGAGGGAGAGGGAACCCTCCATGGATGGTTACATGTGGAACAGTTTTCCCAGCACAATGATCTCCATTTTTAACCTCTCACTGAAACCAATGGGAATTTGCCTGTAAAAGGATCAAGCAAAGACTTCAGGAACTGGCCCATAACTTTAAAATCAATGTAAAAGGCTGCCTAAGATAAGATGAGTGTGATTATATATGGAACTCTGTGTTTCTTTAAATAAGCAAGGAGGCATTCATTAGGGTAACTAAGATTTGGGCAAGCTTCTGCCTTCTCTTCAGATGATAGATCACAAGCAGGTGAAAAATGCACAGAGAGCTATCCTGAATTCTCTTGAAGAAAGAGTAGAATTCATTGGATATGGTGGGTCAGAGATTCTCAGGTACTAAGCTGTAAATCCAAAGCAATACCACTGAAGTTAATAGAATTTACTCTGGATTTACACAATCTTATCATCATCACACCCACTGTCTTCACTAGGGCACAGTGGTGAAGCATAAAGCAAGGGTTGCAATTTCTTTCTGAGTCCCTTGAATGATTCTATAACACATTGCTTGTCTTTTCTGAACTTAGTTGTAATTTTTTACTCAAATATTTTTGTCAGCCATTAGAATGCCAGGGAAAAGGCTGCTAGGGTAAAGCACGCATCTGTTTGTTCAAGTGTTTTCAGATTTTTATTGCTATGTGTTCTTTCTCACCCCCACTTGTGGAAAGAACGGCTTGCCAAAAAACCTGGCAGTGCCAGCAAAGTTAGAGCAGGGGCCAGAGTGAGAGGCTTTTTAAAAACAAACCCCAGAGGGGAGTCAATTACCTGACTGTTTGTCCATGTGCATTTTGTTCTGTGAATGTTTTTAAAATTAAGGCTGCCTCTAGACTTGTTTTAATTGTGTGGCTGATTTGGTGCATACAGCGCGTGCAACTGTCTGAGACATGAACTTCCCTGAAAAGCACTGTCTTCACTTCTACTCTATAGTTTGCACCATGAGACTACAATTCTTCCACACATCCTTGAAGGAGAATAAAATAAAGAGAAAACACAAAACTCAAGACCTGTGAGCTAAAATGGAAACAATCTTGTCTCATCAACCTGTTCTGCTCTCCCCACCTGGATACTCCTTGCCTACCACCCTCAGCTTCACCCGAAGCCAGACGAAATGAGCACTGTGCATGGAGCTATGCAGGGATAGGTGAAATAGGAATCCAGAACCCCCACAAACCTGATCTGCAGGCAGGGCAGCTCCAAAGCGCCTCTATCATAGGTTGGAGTTGCACACACGCTCTGCAAGGTTCTGTGGTCACAGACTTGTGTAACTGCAGACAGAGCAGCTATAACCCCTCCACTCCCCTTCCCCACCCTCATCTCCATGGTGGCTGATACAGAACTGCTGTAGAATGTCTGTTGCTCCTGTGGAAGTGAAGCCATTTCTCTGAGTCCTCTCTCTTCCCCCTGCCTAAGGGGACTCTCAGGCTCTCTTTTCAGTTTGACTCTGGCAAGACTCCCTCTTCCATGAGGAGATTGCCCTGCCCTCTCTCCCTTAACAGCATGCTCACCCAGCAACTCCTCCACAGGTAAGCCCAGGCCAACACAGCACTAGCAGCAACTCCTACATCAAACGGATCCAAGTCTGCCCACAGACATGTAAATGCAACTTCACTGAGGTCACAGAAACTTTAGGGGAGCTGAAGACACCCAACCATCAGCACAGCTATGCCCCTAGCTAAAATATCAGTATTGCAAGACCCGAGTTAGAGTCATGAGTATGCTCCCCTCCCTCCCAAAAAACAACTAAAAAAAATGAAAGAGATTTGGCTTAAAGTTTGGAGCCATTTGAAGCATAATAAATTGCATTACATTTGGGTTATTCTTCTACCTTTTAAAACACTAGGGGGGAAAATATCCCATCCTAGTTTGTGTTTGATCATTCCAGGGGGGAAATAGAATCTTAAATACACACAAAACATGGGATTTTCAGAAGCATTCAGGGTTGCCTAATACTGCTCCCATTGAAGCCATGTGAGTTTTACTGCTGGCTTAAACAGGAGCAGAGTTAAGCTAATATGAAAAGCTTTTGTAAATCCCACACAATTGCACACATAAGAAAGTGGGCAGGGCAGCTAGGTTGCTAACAGGGGAACTTCACTTCCTCTTTCTTTAAAGATAGTAGAGCTGCCATTTTTCCCCCTTTTCCCCCCTTCATTATCATTCTCCTGCCCTCTTACATTGCCCAGCTCCTTCATATTCTCCTTCCTTTCTCCCAATATCCCCACATTCCCCTATCCGCAAACGTCTCACTATGCTAAGAGTCAGGAAATGTTAGAAGGCAAAATGAGGAAAGAAAGGTAGAACTTGTGCATTTCTGAATTCAGATTTTTTTTAAAGTGCTAATAAAAACCCAAAAGATGTTTCCTTTATTCTATTCTAACACAACATTTAAAAACCTTGCTTTTCAGAAGAGAACATGACAAGTGTTAGCCCTATTGACAGCTCTAAATATTAAGGACTTAATCATTTTAAGGTCCTTAGGAACCCTTCGCCTGATCAAAAATATAAATAACCTTTCACATACATGTAGATAATAATGATCTACCATTTAGCTTCTGAATCATAGAAAAATACATTTAATCACCCTGAACTGTAATGCATTAGGTCCCAGGAGCACTCCATATATTAACACATGATAGTCATCACTTACATAGTACTATCCAAAGAATCAGCAGAAGAAAGAGGATAAAACCAGGATGTTACACAAATACAGTAGTCAGCTGTACACATAATGGATTACAAATTTGTCCTCAAATTCATTACATTCAGGCTCAATTAGTTTGCAGGTTGGACAGCATTTATGAAGAGATAGGAAGACCCCAAACTTCTGTACATTAATTGAAAACACAGTCTGTTCTTAGAAGGTTGGATGTTAGAGTAATGTAAGTATTAGCATGTATTGTTCAGTGGTTTGTAAAATTAAAGAAAAAAAAGCCTACAGAAAGCTCTAAGGTCACAGACAGATTATCAGATGGGGATGATCTATCTATGTTCTTTTACAATAACTAAAGATCTGGCCTCTTTTTTTAATTACTGGGGAAAGAAACAAGATATATACAGATCTTAATCTCAAACTAAAGCTTCTACACACTTCCCTCCATGTCCGTCCCCCCCATGTGTTCATGTAGCAATATCTGCACAAATGTGTATATAGAAACATAGCACATGTGCAAGGAAGAGATGGGGGATGAGTTCTTTCAATTACTTTTGCAAGTTTGCCAAAAAAACAACACCGGATGCATCCCAGCACGTATGAGCACAACAATGGATGACTGGGAATGTACAGGCCCAGTCCTGCTGCAAGTGAATGAAGTTTTGGCATGGGTTTCAATGGGAGCAGGATCAGATCCATCAGGAAGGGAAGAGTTAATAGATTTCTGTGTAAGCCTAAAAGGGATGGTTACGAACACCAAAGAGGAAAACATGATTTGAAAATTATTTAAAATACCTTGTAAAGAAAACAACCTTGTGCCCATCAGCCTTGCTAAGATTATGCACTTCTTGGGACTTAGAAGCCAAAACCAAACCCAAGCACCAGCATGCAGGATCTGGGGGAAGAACGTGGCTGCTTCTGGCCTTAACACCCAGGGGCCAGGTCCTCAGGGGATGTAAATTGGCAAAGCTGCACTGACTGCAACAGGGCTCTTTTGCCGGGTTTGAGAGTCCAAGCTCCAACCTAAGCGGGAACACCTACACAGCTATTTTTAGTGCCACAGGGAGAACCCCACACACCCAAGTCTGTAGATCCAGACTCGGAGACATGCTGCTGCTGGCCACGGGTCTTTCTTTGCATTGTTGACAAACCCTAAGCCCTGGTCTACACTATGGGGTTAGGTCAAATTTAGCCGTGTTAGGTCGATTTTAAAATGAATGCATTTACACAACCAACCCCGTTCCGGGGACATAAAGGGCTCTTAAAATCAACTTCTGTACTCCTCCCCAGCGAGGGAAGTAGCGCTATAATCCACCTTGCTGGGACACAATTTGATGGTATTGGCCTCCGGGAGCTATCCCAGAATGCTCCAATGTGACCACTCTGGACAGCACTTTGAACTCCGATGCACTAGCCAGGTGAACACAGTAAAAGCCCTGGGAAATTTTGAATTTCATTTCCTGTTTGGTCAGCGTGGCGAGCTCAGCAGCACAGGTGACCATGCAGTCCCCCCAGAATCACAAACGAGCTCCAGCATGGACCGAAAGGGAGACACTGGATCTGATTGCTGTATGGGGAGAAGAATCTGTGCAGGCCAAACTCTGATCAAAAAGAAGAAATGCTAATATATATGCCAAAAATCGCACAGGGCATGGTGGAGAGAGGCTACATTAAGGAGCTCAGGCAAGCCTACCAAAAGACAAAGGAGGCAAACGGTCACTCCGGGTCAGAGCCCCATACATGCTGCTTCTATGATCAGTTGCACGGCATTCCGGGGGGGGACCCTACCATTACCCCACCACTGTCCGTGGACACCTGCAAGGGGGGAGTCTTACGCAACAGGGAGGAGGATTTTGTGGATGAGGAAGAGGAGGAGGAGGAGAATGCACAGCAGGCAAGCGGTGAATCCATTCTCCCCGGCAGCCAGGACCTTTTCATCACCCTGGAGCCAATACCCTCCCAAGGTGGGATCCCGACCCTGAAGCTGGAGAAGGCAGCTCTGGTGAGTGCACATTTGTAACTACAGTACAGGGTTTAAAAGCAATAGTGTTTAATGTTTGATTTGCCCTGAAGAATTGGGATGCATTCGCGGCCAGTACAGCTACTGGAGAAGTCTGTTAACGTGTCTGGGGATGGAGCTGGAATCCTTCAGGGACATCTCCATGAAGCTCTCCTGGAGGTACTCTGAAAGCCTTTGCAGAAGGTTTCTGGGGAGGGTTGCCTTATTTTGTCCTCCATGGTAGGACACTTTACCACGCCAAGCCAGTAGCAAATAGTCTGGAATCATTGTCGCACAAAGCATGGCAACGAATGATCCTGGGTTTTGGTCGCATTCAAGCGACATTAGGTCTTTATCTTTCTGTGTTAGCCTCAGGAGAATGATATCATTCATGGTCACCTAGTTGAAATAGGGGAACAGTAAAAGGACCCCGTTATGCTGTGTTGTTTGCGCTTGGCTAAAAGGGATCATCCCAGAAAATAGCCATGCGGCGGGGTGGAGGGAGGTGTGTGCTGCACATCCACCCAAAAACTGCAGCCCCTCCTTTTAAATGGCATTGCTTGCTATGGGAAAGGATGGTGCTGCGGTTTGAAACCATTCCCACATGTTATGAAGGCGGAAGAAGCCAACCCCACGTACCAAAAGGCTTACCATGGCTGCCTGGAAACCGAATTCTGTTGCCCAGCTGTGTGTGATGTGTCACCATACCAGCAGGCACTCAGTATAAAAGACAAAATGCGACCTTGTACCTAAAGCACATGTGCTGTCTGCTGTGAATTGCTTGATTCACTGTGAAAGAGTTTCCCTTTTGTTCTCAGAAATGTATCATCTTAAATGTTGCTCTCCCTTTTTATCTCCCCTGAGGTGCAAATGTTTCTATATTCCCCCTATCATCTCTATCCCTGAGGTTACCGCAGATTAGAAGGCGAACAAAAACGCATTCGCGATGACATGTTTTCTGAGCTCATGCAGTCCTCCTGCACTGCTAGGGCACAGATTAATTCATGGAGGCATTCAGTGGCAGAGACCAAGAAAGCATTAAGTGAGCGTGATGAGAAGAGGCAGGATGCAATGCTGAGGCTAATGAGGGAGCAAACGGACATGATGAAGCATCTGTTGGAGCTGCAGGAAAGCCAACAAGAGTACAGACCCCCGCTGCATCCATTGTATAACCACCTGCCCTCCTCTCCAAGTTCCATATCCTCCTCACCCAGACGCCCAAGAATGGCGGGGGGGAGAGGCTCTGGGCACCCAGCCACTCCACTCCAGAGGATAGCCCAAGCAACAGAAGGCTGTCATTCAAATAGTTTTGATTTGTAGTGTGGCTACAATAAGCAATGTGGCCTTGTCCTTCCCTCCTCCCACACCCCACCCCACCCGGGCTACTTTGTCAGTTTTCTCACTTTTTAAAAAAAAATTAAGAAAGAAAGAATGCATGGTTTCAAAACAATAGTTACTTTATTTCCTTTGCCAGCTGTGATCAAAGCGGGGAGGGTGGTTGGCTTATAGGGAATTAAAATCAACATAGGGGGCGGGTTTGCATCAAGGAGAAACACACACAACTGTCACACTGTAGCCTGGCCAGTCATGAAACTGGTTTTCAAAGCCTCTCTGATACGCAGCGCGCCTAGCTGTGCTCTTCTAATCGCCCTGGTGTCTGGCTGCTCAAAATCAGCCACCAATTTGCCTCAACCTCCCACCCCGCCATAAACATCTCCCCCTTACTCTCACAGATATTATGGAGCACACAGCAAACAGCAATAACAATGGGAATGTTGGTTGCGCTGAGGTCTAACCTAGTCAGCAAACAGTGCCAGCAAGCTTTTAAGTGTCCAAAGGCACATTCTACCACCATTCTGCACTTGCTCAGCCTATAGTTAAACTGCTCCTTACTAATGTCCAGGCTGCCTATGAACAGCATCATGAGGCATGGGAGCAAGGGGTAGGCTGGGTCCCCAAGTTTATTGGCATTTCAACATCCCCAATGGTTATTTTCTGGTCTGGAAAGTAAGTCCCTTCTTGCAACTGCTCGAACAGCCCTGAGTTCTAAAGATGCGAGCATCATGCACCTTTCCCGGTCATCCCACGTTGATGTCGGTGAAACGTCCCTTGTGATCCACCAGTGCTTGTAGCACCATTGAGAAGTACCCCTTGCGGTTTATACACTGGTTGGCAAGGTGGTCCGGTGCCAAGATAGGGATATATGTTCCATCTATCGCCCCACCACAGTTAGGGAACCCCATTGCAGCAAAGCCATCCAGTATGATCTGCACATTTCCATCCCACCATCAACCTCAGCCTGGACCAGACCTCACAAGAGATCCACTTCCTGGACACTATGGTGCTAATAAGCGATGGTCACATAAACAGCACCCTATACCAGAAACCTACTGACCGCTATTCCTACCTACATGCCTCCAGCTTTCACCCAGACCACACCACACGATCCATTGT
Source organism: Caretta caretta (assembly GCF_965140235.1). Taxonomy (NCBI): domain Eukaryota; kingdom Metazoa; phylum Chordata; order Testudines; family Cheloniidae; genus Caretta; species Caretta caretta. The sequence continues at coordinate 42,882,156 of NC_134207.1, forward strand.
CTACAGCCAACCTCTATGATACAATCACATTTGCTCCAACCCCTCAGACAGAGACAAACACCTACAAGATCTCTATCAAGCATTCTTACAACTACAGTACCCACCTGCTAAAAGTGAAGAAACAAATTGACAGAGCCAGGAGAGTACCCAGAAGTCACCTACTACAGGACAGGCCCAACAAAGAAAATAACAGAACGCCACTAGCCATCACCTTCAGCCCCCAACTAAAACCTCTCCAATGCATCATCAAGGATCTACAACCTATCCTGAAGAACGACCCATCACTCTTACAAACTTGGGAGACAGGCCAGTCCTCGCTTACAGACAGCCCCCCAACCTGAAGCAAATACTCACCAGCAACCACACACCACACAACAGAACCACTAACCCAGGAACCTAACCTTGCAGCAAAGCCCGTTGCCAACTGTGTCCACATATCTATTCAGGGGACACCATCATAGGGCCTAATCACATCAGCCACACTATCAGAGGCTCATTCACTTGCACATCTAGCAATGTGATAGATGCCATCATGTGCCAGCAATGCCCCTCTGCCATGTACATTGGTCAAACTGGACAGTCTCTATGTAAAAGAATAAATGGACACAAATCAGACGTCAAGAATTATAACATTCAAAAACCAGTCAGAGAACACTTCAATCTCTCTGGTCACTTGATTACAGACCTAAAAGTTGCAATTCTTCAACAAAAAACCTTCAAAAACAGACTCCAATGAGAGACTGCTGAATTGGAATTAATTTGCAAACTGGATACAATTAACTTAGGCTTGAATAGAGACTGGGAGTGGATGTGTCATTACACAAAGTAAAACTATTTCCCCATGTTTATTTCCCCCTCCCACCCCCCACTGTTCCTCAGATGTTCTTGTCAACTGCTGGAAATGGCCCACCTTGATTATCACTACAAAAGGTCCCCCTCCCCCCGCTCTGCTGGTAATAGCTCATCTTAAGTGATCACTCTCGTTACCGTGTGTATGGTAACACCCATTGTTTCATGTTCTCTATGTATATAAATCTCCCCACTGTATTTTCCACTGAATGCATCTGATAAAGTGAGCTGTAGCTCACGAAAGCTTATGCTCAGATAAATTTATTAGTCTCTAAGATGCCACAAGTACTACATTTCCTAGAGTCACTACCCTTGATAGCAGAACATCAGTGACTGCATTGGCTACTTGGATCACAGCAGCCCCCACAGTAGACTTGCCCACTCCTAGTTGATTCCCAACTGACCGGTAGCACTCAGGCGTTGCAAGCTTCCATAGGGCTATCACCACTCGCTTCTCAACTGTCAGGGCAGCTCTCATCTTGGTATTCCTGTGCTTCAGGGCAGGGGGAAGCAACTCACAAAGTTCAAGGAAAGCGGCCTTAGGCATGTAAAAGTTTCACAGCCACTGTGAATCATCCCAGACCTGCAACACTATGCGGTCCCACCAGTCTGTGATTGTTTGCCAGGCCCAGAATCGGCATTACACTGTATCAACCAGCCCCACTGCCGCCATGATGTCCCAATTGCCACAGCCCGTGCTTTCAGGAACGTCTGTGTCTATGTCCTCACCACAATCATCCTTATGCTGGCGTCTCTTAGCCCGGTTCTGCACATACTCCAGGATAACGCGCAAGGTGTTTACAATGCTCACAACAGCAGCAGTGAGCTGAGTGGGCTCCATGCTTGCCGTGGAATGGTGTCTGCATGGGTAACCCAGGAAAAAAGGCACAAAATGATTGTCTGCCGTTGCTTTCACAGAGGGAGGGGCGACTGACGACATGTACCCAAAACCACCATCTACAATGTTTTTGCCCGATCAGGCATTAGGAGCTTAACCCAGAATTCCAAGGGGCAGCAGAGACTGTGGGATAGCTACACACAGTGCACCGCTCCGTAAGTCGATGTTAGCCATGGTAGTGAGGACGCACTCCGCCGACTTAATGCACTTAGTGGGGACTGTCAAGGTTCCTCCCCCACTCTGAACTCTAGGGTACAGATGTGGGGACCTGCATGACAAACCTCCTAAGCTTATCTTTACCAGCTTAGGTCAAAACTTCCCCAAGGTACAAAATATTACACCCGTTATCCTTGGAATGGCCGCTACCACCACCAAACTAATACTGGTTACTGGGGAAGAGCTGTTTGGACGCGTCTTTCCCCCCAAAATACTTCCCAAAACCTTGCACCCCACTTCCTGGACAAGGTTTAGTAAAAAGCCTCACCAATTTGCCTAGGTGACTACAAACCCAGACCCTTGGATCTTAAGAACAATGAACAATCCTCCCAACACTTGCACCCCCCCTTTCCTGGGAAATGTTGGATAAAAAGCCTCACCAATTTGCATAGGTGACCACAGACCCAAACCCTTGGATCTGAGAACAATGAAAAAGCATTCAGTTTCTTACAAGAAGACTTTTAAATAAAAATAGAAGTAAATAGAAATGAAGAAATCCCCCCTGTAAAATCAGGATGGTAGATATCTTACAGGGTAATTAGATTCAAAAACATAGAGAACCCCTCTAGGCAAAACCTTAAGTTACAAAAAAGATACACAGACAGAAATAGTTATTCTATTCAGCACAATTCTTTTCTCAGCCATTTAAAGAAATCATAATCTAACACATACCTAGCTAGATTACTTACTAAAAGTTCTAAGACTCCATTCCTGTTCTGTCCCTGGCAAGAGCAGCACACAGACAGACACAAACCCTTTGTTCCTCTCCCTGCTCCCAGCTTTTGAAAGTATCTTGTCTCCTCATTGGTCATTTTGGTCAGGTGCCAGCAAGGTTACCTTTAGCTTCTTAACCCTTTACAGGTGAGAGGAGCTTTCCCCTGGCCAGGAGGGATTTCAAAGGGGTTTACCCTTCCCTTTATATTTATGACACGCCCCCCAAATCTCAGCTAGGGTGAAACACTGGCTGGGATTTCTTCCTGGAGCTCTAGGAAAAACAGAGTTAATAAGACACATGCATCTCTAAATATACTACCAAGTACATAAAGACTAACAATATTTTCCACATCTCAAGGACGATTTTAACCAGTTGATTCTGGGAAACTTTCACGGGAGAGTGCATCAGCCACTTTGTTAGAAGCTCCTGAGATGTGTTGGACGTCAAAATCAAAATCTTGGAGAGCTAAACTCCACCGAAGAAGTTTTTTGTTAGTTTCCTTGACGGTGTGAAGCCACTTCAGTGCAGCATGGTCGGTTTGCAGGTGGAAACGCCGTCCCCAAACATATGGGCGTAGCTTTTCCAGAGCGTAGACAATGGCGTAACATTCCTTTTCAGTGACTGACCAGTTGCTTTCCCTCTCAGACAGTTTTTTGCTGAGAAACACTACAGGGTGGAATTCTTGATCAGGTCCTTTCTGCATTAAAACTGCTCCCACACCATGCTCGGACGCATCTGTGGTTACTAGGAACGGTTTGTCAAAGTCTGGGGCCCTTAGTACAGGGTCAGACATGAGTGTCGCTTTAAGCTTGTTAAAGGCCTTCTGACACTTTCCGGTCCACTGAACAGCATTTGGCTGTTTCTTTTTGGTTAGGTCTGTCAGTGGGGCAGCGATTTGGCTGTAGTGCGGTACAAAGCGTCTGTAATAACCGGCCAAGCCTAAGAAGGATTGAACCTGTTTCTTTGACTTTGGGACAGGCCACTTTTGGATAGTATCCACTTTGGCCTGTAGGGGGCTGATAGTTCCTTGACCCACCTGGTGTCCAAGGTAAGTCACTCTGTTTAGGCCTATTTGACACTTCTTAGCCTTAACAGTTAGTCCTGCCTCCCTTATGCGCTCAAGGACTTTTTGTAGATGTTCCAGATGGTCTGCCCAGGAATCCGAAAATATGGCCACATCGTCAAGGTAGGCGACTGCATATTCTCCTAATCCCGCTAGGAGACCATCTACAAGTCTTTGGAAAGTGGCGGGTGCATTTCGCAGCCCGAAAGGGAGTACATTAAATTCATACAGCCCGAGATGTGTGATGAAGGCTGACCTTTCCTTGGCAGATTCATCTAGCGGTACCTGCCAGTACCCCTTGGTTAAGTCCAAGGTAGAGATGAACTGGGCCCGTCCCAGTTTCTCTAATAGTTCATCTGTGCGTGGCATTGGATAGTTGTCTGGGCGAGTTACAGCATTTAGCTTACGGTAGTCCACGCAAAAACGTATTTCCCCATCTGGTTTGGGAACTAGAACCACTGGAGATGCCCATGCACTTTCAGAGGGGCGGATTACCCCCATCTGTAACATATCCTGGATCTCCCGTTCTATAGCAGTTTTAGCTTGAGGAGACACCCGGTAAGGTTGGACCCTAATTGGGTGAGCATTACCTGTGTCAATGGAGTGGTATGCCCGTTCAGTCAGTCCTGGGGTGGCTGAGAACGTTGGCGCGTAGCTAGTGCACAGCTCCTGGATCTGCTGTCGCTGCATACGCCCAAGGGTCATGGAGAGGTTCACCTCTTCCACACCACCAGCACATTTCCCTTCGTAGTAAACACCTTCAGGCCACTCAGCGTCGTCTCCTCCCTGGGCTGTAAACTGACAAACCTTTAATTCTCTGGAATAAAAGGGCTTTAGAGAATTAATATGGTACACCTTAGGCTTTCGGTTGGAGGTGGGGAATGCTATGAGATAATTAACAGCTCCCAGGCGCTCCTGGACCATGAATGGCCCTTCCCACGATGCTTCCATTTTATGGGCCTGGAGCGCCTTTAAGACCATGACCTGGTCTCCTACTTTGAAGGAACGCTCTCTGGCATGCTTATCATACCAGGCTTTTTGCTCTTTTTGAGCATCCTGTAAGTTTTCTCTAGCAAGGGCTAAAGAGGTTCGGAGGGTGTTTTGTAGGTTGGTTACGAAGTCCAGAATGTTAGTTCCTGGAGAAGGTGTAAATCCCTCCCATTGCTGCTTCACCAACTGCAATGGCCCCTTAACCTCACGGCCATATACAAGTTCAAATGGGGAAAACCCTAAACTGGGATGTGGTACAGCTCTGTAGGCAAAGAGCAACTGCTGCAACACTAGGTCCCAATCATTGGAGTGCTCATTTACAAATTTACGTATCATGGCCCCCAAAGTTCCATTAAACTTCTCCACCATGCCATTTGTTTGATGGTGGTAAGGAGTGGCAACCAAGTGATTTACCCCATGAGCTTCCCAAAGGTTTTTCATAGTTCCTGCCAGGAAATTAGTCCCTGCATCTGTGAGGATGTCGGAGGGCCAACCTACCCTGGCAAAAATGTCTGCTAGTGCCTGGCACACACTTTTAGCCCTGGTGTTGCTTAGAGCTACTGCTTCTGGCCATCGGGTGGCAAAATCCATGAAAGTCAGTATGTACTGCTTTCCTCTGGGTGTCTTTTTCAGAAAAGGACCCAGAATATCCACAGCTACTCGCTGAAATGGAACTTCAATGATGGGGAGGGGTTGTAGAGGGGCTTTGACCTGGTCTTGGGGTTTTCCCACTCTTTGGCACACCTCACAAGACTGGACATAGGTAGAAACATCCTTGCCCATTCCCTCCCAGTGGAATGACCCCCCCAAACGGTCTTTGGTCCTGTTCACCCCAGCATGGCCACTAGGGTGATCATGGGCTAAGCTCAAGAGCTTGGCCCGGTATTTAGTTGGAACTACCAACTGTCTCTGAGGATGCCAGTCTTCCTGGTGTCCACCAGAAAGAGTTTCCTTGTATAAAAGTCCTCTTTCTACAACAAACCTGGATCGATTAGAAGAGCTGAGAGGCGGTGGGTTGCTCCGTGCCGCCGTCCAAGCTCTCTGGAGGCTTTCATCTGCTTCCTGTTCGGTCTGGAACTGTTCCCTTGATGCTGGAGACATCAGTTCCTCATGGGATTGTGGACTTAGGCTTGGTCCCTCTGGAAGCGATATAGGGGATGGAGCTGTTTCTGTTGACTGTGAACCGCTCTCCACTGGTGCACTATGTTGGGATTCAGGCTCCGGCTGAGCCTCTTGGGTCGGGTTATCGGCTGCTGCCAGTTCAGGTTCGGTGGGGCCCTCCGTTGTTGAGGTTGCAAGTACTGGATTCAGTGCTGACACGGGGTCTGGTGTTGGTTGTTCGGCTGGTTCCGGTTCTGGGACTGGTTCCGTCTGGGTCTCTGGGACTGGATCCACTACTGCTGTTGCAGACATTGGCCTGGGGTCCAGGTCCATCACCTCTGACTGGGTCCTGATAGAAGTTTCCGGAACAGAGCTAGGCCTCACGGCTTGTTTAGCCTGGCTGCGGGTGACCATTCCCACCCTCTTGGCCTGCTTCACATGATTGGCCAAGTCTTCCCCCAACAGCATGGGGATGGGATAATCATCATAGACTGAAAAAGTCCACATTCCTGACCAGCCCTTGTACTGGACAGGCAACTTGGCTGTAGGCAAATTGAAAGAGTTGGACTTGAAGGGTTGAATCGTCACTTGGATCTCTGGGTTGATTAAATTGGGGTCCACTAAGGAAGCATGGATAGCTGACACTTGTGCTCCGGTGTCCCTCCACGCGGTGACCTTCTTCCCGCCCACACTCACAGTTTCCCTCCGCTCCAAGGGTATCTGGGAGGTATCTGGGCCTGTGGACCTCTGGTGTGATTCCGGTGCAATGAACTGTAATCTGTTGGGGTTCTTGGGGCAGTTGGCCTTTACATGCCCCAGCTCGTTACATTTAAAACATCGTCCAGCTGATGGGTCACTGGGGCGAGGAGGGTTGCTGGAGAACGGGGTGGTGGGACGATAAGGGGTCTGGAGGGTTCTTTGGGAGGTAGGTGGGGCTTTGGGCGGCCCCCGGTAATAGGGTGTGGTCTGCGGTGGTCCCTTCTGGTCTCCACTCCAACTGCGACCAGTTTTCTTCTTCTCTGCCACCTCCACCCATCTGGCTCCAATCTCTCCTGCCTCAATTACAGTTTTGGGTTTCCCATCTAGGATGTATCTTTCTATTTCCTCAGGAACACCCTCTAAGAATTGTTCCATTTGCATTAGGAAGGGCAAATTTACTGGAGATTCAACACTTGCTCCTGATATCCAGGCATCCCAATGTTTCACAATGTGGTAGGCATGTCGGGTAAATGACATGTCTGGTTTCCACCTTAGGGCTCTGAACCTCCGACGAGACTGCTCGGGTGTTATCCCCATTCTGACTCTCGCCTTGGATTTAAACAGTTCATACTTGTTCATGTGTTCTTTAGGCATTTCAGCTGCCACCTCAGCTAAGGGTCCACTGAGCTGCGGCCTCAGCTCTACCATGTATTGGTCAGTAGAGATGTTGTACCCAAGGCAGGCCCTTTCGAAGTTCTCTAAGAAGGCCTCAGTATCATCACCTGCCTTGTAGGTGGGGAACTTTCTGGGATGGGAAGTGGTACCTGGAGAAGGATTGCTAGGGTTTGTTGGTATATTCTGCTGGGCCTTTATCCTCTCCACCTCCTCCACATGCTTCCTCTCTTTTTCCTTCTCCTCCTCCACATGCTTCCTCTCTTTTTCCTTCTCCTCCTCCACATGCTTCCTTGCCTCCATTTCCCTCTTGTGGGCAGCCTCCTGTACCTCCTTCTCCAGCCGCATGAGTTCTATCTGTCTTTCATGTTCCCTTTGTCTTTCCTCAGCCTGAAATTTGGCTAATTCCAGCTGTAGTTGAGCTGAGGATTTGGTCATTCTAACCTCTGTTTTTAACTAACTTTACACCTGAGGTTTAGAAATAAACAAACAAAACTTGGCTGTAAAATTTTGCTGTGCTGCAATAGAATACCTATTCTCTGATAGTGATTGTCAGCCTACAGAAAAAGACAATTCCCTTGTCTCTGCTCTGGGCCCAAATTAAAGCAAAAAACCTCCAACTGCTTGGAAACCTGCTTACCCAGCCCAAAGAAAAAGCAAATGGGTAGAACACACACCCCCTATTTACTTTTAGGAAGAAAAGAAAAAAAAACCTCTGGGATGGAAGACTTCCCTGCAGGAGTTAAGTACCCTGCCTCCAGGCAAAGAAAACCTGCAATTCACAAGATAATCCCCTTTTGTCTCTGCTTGGCCACAAAGCAGAGAGAAACCAAGCTGCTTTCAGTTTCAAAGCTGCTTTCTGGACTTTCTTTCCAAAGAGAAAAAAATTTCCTTTTTAAAATCTGTATTTCTAGTTCAAAAAATCTCAACTGGATCTCAGATGATTTCAGGTTAATCCCACCACTGTGCCACCATGTCAAGGTTCCTCCCCCACTCTGAACTCTAGGGTACAGATGTGGGGACCTGCATGACAAACCTCTTAAGCTTATCTTTACCAGCTTAGGTCAAAACTTCCCCAAGGTACAAAATATTACACCCGTTATCCTTGGAATGGCCGCTACCACCACCAAACTAATACTGGTTACTGGGGAAGAGCTGTTTGGACGCGTCTTTCCCCCCAAAATACTTCCCAAAACCTTGCACCCCACTTCCTGGACAAGGTTTAGTAAAAAGCCTCACCAATTTGCCTAGGTGACTACAAACCCAGACCCTTGGATCTTAAGAACAATGAACAATCCTCCCAACACTTGCACCCCCCCTTTCCTGGGAAATGTTGGATAAAAAGCCTCACCAATTTGCATAGGTGACCACAGACCCAAACCCTTGGATCTGAGAACAATGAAAAAGCATTCAGTTTCTTACAAGAAGACTTTTAATAAAAATAGAAGTAAATAGAAATGAAGAAATCCCCCCTGTAAAATCAGGATGGTAGATATCTTACAGGGTAATTAGATTCAAAAACATAGAGAACCCCTCTAGGCAAAACCTTAAGTTACAAAAAAGATACACAGACAGAAATAGTTATTCTATTCAGCACAATTCTTTTCTCAGCCATTTAAAGAAATCATAATCTAACACATACCTAGCTAGATTACTTACTAAAAGTTCTAAGACTCCATTCCTGTTCTGTCCCTGGCAAGAGCAGCACACAGACAGACACAAACCCTTTGTTCCTCTCCCTGCTCCCAGCTTTTGAAAGTATCTTGTCTCCTCATTGGTCATTTTGGTCAGGTGCCAGCAAGGTTACCTTTAGCTTCTTAACCCTTTACAGGTGAGAGGAGCTTTCCCCTGGCCAGGAGGGATTTCAAAGGGGTTTACCCTTCCCTTTATATTTATGACAGGGACACACACAATCGACTGTATAAAATTGATTTCTAAAAATCAACTTCTATAAAAGCGACATAATTTCATAGTGTAGACATACCCAACGAGATCTGGGAGCTGAGACATTTTGCCTGATATGATGGGGAGATGTACAGAGAGTGCAATTAGACCAGCCACTGCACTCAGAGCTAGCCTTCTCTTTTGCACTGTTACAAGCAGTGGGTCACAATCTGACTTCAAGAGTGCGTATTACTATTTATTATTTGAATAGTATCAGTGTGGTAGGTGCTTTGTGAACAGTGAAGAAAACTACTTCTGCCTTGAAGTTTTCACAATCCAAAACTCCAATCCTGCCATTTGTTACGTAGGAGTTGTCCCTTGTACCCACTTGGCAGATATTGCAGGGGTGTAAATGAAACCCTAATAATTTCATACATATTGTGATGTGCATGTCAATATGGGTGAGGTTCTTTGGCCAGTGTTATACAGGAGCCCAAACTATGTTATCATAATTGATCCTTCTGGCCTTAAAATCTATTAATCTGTGATTAATCTATTAACCATAAAGATCATTAATCTCATCTATTATTTTACCAGCTATTGCATTTAAGAATTGTGGTCATTGTACTAAATATCCCATGCACACATTTTTACTATGCAGACATAGAAACAAGATAATGTTAAGCCACAGACTAAAGCACATGAATTAAATTTATATCTAGCTACATAATTAGTATTTTAGGCTCTAATCCTACAATCCTTGAACCCATACAGAGCTCCATTGACTTCAGTGGGACTTCTCATGGGTGCAAGGATCCGCTTACATGGATCAGATTGCAGGATCAGGGCCTTAATCAAATTAGTTTGTTAAAGGGAGTCTGCAAAAATATTTTTGTAGTTATTTTTATGTGAATAACAAAGGAATGGTTGGAGAGCTGATGGACTAGAGCCACTGAACATTTCACTTTACTATCCAGGATGACTATTACCATTTATTTGGGGACTTGTCAAAGTATTGTTTTCATTACACTAATAAATACTGTAAAGTCAAAATAAAAAATGTTATAAGTTCTGGAACATGTCTTATCTAAATCTATATGATCTGGAAATACTTAGCAAAGCAGTTCAGTAATACAAAACAGAAACAGCAAGGGTCCTGGGTAAAGCCTTTGGGAAATGCCAAACTATTAATTACGCATTAACTGAACGGTTTTTATTTTTCTGTTTAACAGCAACTATTCAGAGTCTATGCTACAGTGTAAGAAAAAAATTGTTTTCCAGTATAAGCTCGTATGTAAGTCCGAGCTCTTTTGGTCCCTAGAGTCAAAGTGCTTTAAAGGATGATTTCCTCCACACCACCCCTCAAAAAAAAAAAAAAATCAAGGAAAAAGTGACAAATTCTGACCCATTCGCAGATTTGGCAAAAAACTAATGATGAATTAAAGTTGTGTGTGCTGGCAAATATTCTTGCAATTTGAAATTTAACTATGTACATATGAATTCATTTTCTCACCAAAATTATATCCCTCCGTGTGTTTAAGCATTTGATAAGAATTACTGATCTTGAAACACTTGCTTTAAAGTCAAAAGAACTACTCAAATGAGTAAAATTACTCACCCATGTAAGTATTTGCAGGACTGAGCCCAGTGTACATTGCACTTTCAAGCTTGTAATGCTAGCCATTCATCTATAATAATAATAAATAACAATGACATTTATAAAAGGATTTCAAAGGAGGTCACAAACCATGGTCCTGACCTGTAAGCATCTCTGTGCAAACACAGAATTCCCCACAAATGCAAAGCTCTTTGTAAAATTAGGGCCTACACATACAGACACACACACACCTCTGAAACTCAGTCACCACAGATGAAGAGAATGGCAGCTAACCAAAGCTTAGTACACTGTTCAGCTCTGGGGAAAAGGTTACATTTTGGGCAGGACACGAGTAAATCCCTTTATTATGAAAAGCACTACAGGATCTTTAATGTGTAGACAAAGCAGACATGACCTCAGTTTCTAAAGTTTCCTCAACTCCCACTGTGAAAGGTCACAGAAAGGTTTAGGTGTTGTTGACATTTTGTTGTTGTTTTGTTTTTGTTTTTCTACTTGGCTGACCTATTTCCTCCCAAAATTTAGAAGCCATAAAGGCAGATTCTGTGGGTACCTCACATACCAAAGTTAAAAGAAAGGAGTGCGGGCCCTGGAATCTCTTCTACTCTCCATGGGTATCTATGTCATCAATAGCCTTTAATATTACTCGAAGTTGCATGTGCACACTGAAGGAAGAATGGATTAATTTGGAAGCCATGGATGGGAGAACCAAAGTTCAGGGTCACATGTTAATCACAAAGCCAAGTGAAAAAGAACATAGAACTAGAATCCAGTATCTCCCCATCCTCATCTGCAATAGGCAGTTCTTCCCTAACACTAGTTCCTCAAACACTAACAATGTGGATGGGCCCCTCTGTGCAAATCACCTCATCCCATATGGAGGGAGCTGGGAAGCCTCAGAAACAGCAAGAAAGCACAGCAGATACCCCAGATCTTGGGGTTTGTAGGTGGAACTGCTGCCAATTCCATGGTGGGAGGAGGCAAACCCCGCTTCTCTCCCTCCCCCAGGGAATAATTTTGGGGAGATTTCATGAGAGAAATCCTCACAGATTTCCTCCCTCTAGATTTCCTCCTACCTACCCACAAGACAGGGTGATCTAGCCTCTAGTAATCAGTCTCATCCCCTCTGAGTACACATGCATGCTGTATCATACTAGCTAATGCTAAGGAGCCACTGCTTTCCACTGATGGAATCTGTAGCCTGCCCAAGTGTTCAGGACCCTGTTGCCCTCTAGTGGCTGCCCAACAGAAGAAACATACCTTAATGTAAAAAAAACAAGGAGTCCTTGTGGCACCTTAGAGACTAAAATTTATTTGGGCATAAGCTTTCATGGGCTAGAACCCACTTCATCAGATGTATGAAGTAAAAGATTATATCCAGGAGCAGGTATAAATACATGAAAGGATGTGGGTTGCTTTACCAAGTGTTACCAAGTTTACCTTACTGTAACTACAGTGAACAACGCTCCAGTTGTAGGGGCCCTGTGTTCCGTCATCAATTATGACCTGGGAGTCCATGAAGCCACTGCATGTGGAATAAATGACAACCATGGAGTCCTGCAAAGCAATGGATTCATTACAATTCATCCATCTGTACACACAGATTATGGAGCTGTTGCAAGCAGTATTGCCAACTTCAAGAGATCAAAAGTAAGGAGCTGGAGCCCCTCAAGAGATCAGAGATCCTGAGTCAGGATTCCACAAATCATGAGTTTGGCCCCCAAAATCATGAGACTTAAAATACCCATCAAATCATGTTTTTTAGTCTGTTCTTTGACTTTTTCACTCCCCTCTACACCTCTGCCAGTGTATGTGAGATAATTTCAGATTGAAAGGTTAACCTTTAATGCACATCTCTCCCTGGGTGCTCCGATGGGGATTCCACTTACCATCTCCTCATCCCTCAGAAAGGGGAATTGCCAACCATTGCCTATTACTGCCTTCACTCTCTCCCCTCCTAGTTTATTTCCTTTGATAAAAGGATATGTGGATGGTAAATAGTTTGAGAACCACAGACCTAATTAATGCATCGTGATTCACGTGTCCATAGAACTTATACTATTTTTTAGAGTTGATGAGTTACAGACATGCATGTTAAAAAACTTTAAACTTAGTATCAATCATCCATACAAATGGTAATGTCACAGTAGAAACAACATGTGACAGATTTTGTTTGTCTCAAGAGGCAGCGCTTCCCTGACTCCCCACTATCACCACTTCACTGCCCAAGACTGGGCAGCATCCCCCCAACTTCTCTCCTCTCCCTCCTGCTACTCCCTCCACTTCACCCCCCATTCTTGTCCTGCCTCCTTCTGCTCAGAACCCCTCCATTTCCTGTTTCATTTGCAAAGAGTTTAATTAGGGCTGTCAAGTGATTAAACAAATTAATCACGATTAATGGCAATAGAATACCATTTATTTAAATATTTTTGGTCATTTTCTACATTTTCAGATATATTTATTTCAATTACAGCACAGAATACAAAGTGTACAGTGCTCACTTTATATTTATTTATTACAAATATTTGCACTGTTAAAAAAAAGAAATAGTATTTTTCAATTCACCTAATACAAGTACTGTAGTACAATCTGTATCATGAAAGTTGAACTTACAAAGGTAGAATTATGTACAAAATAACTGCATTCAAAAATAAAACAATGTAAAATTTTAGAGCCTACAAGTTCACTCAGTCCTACTTGTTCAGCCAATCGCTCAAACAAGTTTGTTTATATATGCAGGAGATAATGCTGCCTGCTTCTTGTTTACGTCACCTGAAAGTGAGAACAGGTTTTCGTATGGCACTGTTGTAGCTGGCGTTGCAAGATACTTACATGCCAGATGCGTTAAAGATTCATGTCCCTTCCTGTTTCTACCACCATTCCAGAAGACAGGTTCTACTCAATAATGATCCAAAACAGTGCAGACCAACTCATGTTCATTTTCCTCATCTGAGTCAGATGCCACCAACAGAAGGTTGATTTTCTTTTTTGGTCGTTCGGGTCTGTAGTTTCTGCATTGGAGTGTTGCTCTTTTAAGACTTTTGTAAGCATGCTCCACACCCCATCCCAATCGGACTTTGGAAGGCACTTCAGATTCTTAAATCTTGGGTCAAGTGCTGTAGCTATCTTCAAAAATCTCACACTGGTACCTTCTTTGTGTTTTGTCAAATAAGCAGTGAAAGTGTTCTTAAAATTAACAACATGCTGGGTCATCAACCGAGACTGCTATAACATGAAATATATGGCAGAACAGGGGTAAAACAGAGCAGGAGACATACCATTCTTCCTCAAGGAATTCAGCCACAAATTTAATTAACACATTTTTTTTTTTTTTTTTTTTGGTAACAGGCATCATCAGCATGGAAGCATGTCCTCTGGAATGGTGGCCGAAGCATGAAGGGGCATACGAATGTTTAGCATATCTGGAATGTAAACACCTTGCAATGCCAGCTACAAAAGTGCCAAGCGAATAACTTTTCACACTTTCTGGTGACATTGTAAATAAGAAGTGGGTAGCATTATCTCCTGTAAATGTAAACAATCTTATTTGTCTTGGCGATTGGCTGAACAACAAATAGGACTGAGTAGATTTGTAGGTTCTGAAGTTTTATATTGTTTTGTTTTTGAGTGCAGTTATATAACAAAAAAAAATTCTACATTTCTAAGCTGCACTGATAAAGATAAAGAGATTGCACTACAGTACTTGTATGAGGTGAATTGAAAAATACTATTTCTTTTATCATTTTTACAGTGCAAATATTTGTAAACAAAAACAGTATAAAGTGAGCACCATACACTTTGTATTCTGTGTTGTAACTGAAATCAATATATTTGAAAATGTAGAAAAAACTTCCAAAAATATTTAATAAATTTCAATTGGTAGTCTATTGTTGAACAGTGCAATTAAAACTGCGATTAATCGCAATTAATTTTTTTAATCACGATTTTTTTTTAGTTAATCACATGAGTTAACTGCGATTAATCAACAGCTCTAAGTGAAACTGAATGAGGTTATGTTGAACAAGGGGAACTTTATAAAAAACGTTTGCTCTGCTCTGTCCTTGCTTCAAGCCTACACTCCCCACAGTTTCTGTTTTTCTGGAGTCCCACCAATAACAGTCCCTCCAAGGAACATGGGCCCTTTGACTCCAGTCTCATAACTGATACATCTTCACTACTTTACAAACATTTTAAAATAAACATTAAAACCAAATAAATAATGCCCAGACCCCACAAGTCAGGTTTGTACAAGAGTGGAAAAGTACATGAGACAGGTCATAATATCTTGACTCTCTCCTTGAATCCAAGAGCATATCAGGTTCAGGCCGTCGGGACAGGAAAGCAACATGGGACAATACCAACCTCCATGCATGCAGCAATGTTAATAGAGAAACACCCTGTGTGATATCAACTGGATAGTGGGACCTCCTGAATGTGATTCCTCAGGGTAAACTGGACTCAGATGCAATCTAATAATGTACAATGAGAAGATAATGCAGCCCATGAGAAAATGTGACCTTGTACAAACTAACCTAAAAAATAAGAGTACAACCTGATGTTTGTGGGGGTGGATGGAAGTACCACAGATCCCACTTGGGGAATACAGCTATAAAAGCCATGGATCTGCTCAAGGTGCAGCCTCAGAATTTTATAGTTGCAGTTCAAGAAGCAAAAGCTGGAATCCTGTGGACAATGGAGACCATTTTAAAGGCATATAGGGATATTTTCAAAGGAAACCAGGGCCTTGAAGGAAAGCTGCACCTGCAAGAAAACCTGACATTGGAACCTGTGTGCTTACCACAAAGGAACATTCCTGTGGCACTACAAAGCCCAGTAAGCAAGGAGCTTGAAAGTCCTCAAAGCAGGGATATCATAGAACCTGCAGAGACCAATACAGCCTGAGTAAGCAGCATGGTGGTATAAAAAAAAACACATCAGGCAAATTATGCATCTGCATAGACCTAAACCCACTGAATCAGGTATTGAAAAGCTGCCACTATTCACTGCCCACAATTGATGGCATGCTGCTAGAACTTTCCAAAACCAGAATCTTTATGGTCTGTGATGTGAGGAATGGTTTGGCACATAAGCCTAGATAAACAATCCAGCATGCTGACAACCTTTCCGACACCATTTGGTCACTACAGATGGCTGTCCATGCCAATGGGCATAATCCCAGCACCAGAGGATGAAAGACTGCCTGAGGTGAAAATAATTGCACATGATATCCTTATTGTAATGAAAAGAGCAGTGATACAGAAGTTGAATGAGAACATGACAGAAAACTACTAGCTTTTCTACAGCAATGCAGAGACAAAAACATAAAATGCAACCCACAAAAATGCAGCTCAAACAGTGTGAGGGGACATACACTGGACATCTGCTCACAGTAGAGGGACTAAAAGCAACATCATGTCAGTCAGAGACAGGCCAGCTCCAGGGAAAGTGCAAGGGGTGCAGCACTTCATACAAATGATAAATTTTCTATCCAAGTTCTGTCAGTAGCAGGATGTTGAGTGGCACTGGGCAGATCTCCAACAGCAAGCATTTGACACGCTGAAACAAATGATAATGGATGCCCCTGTTCTGAAGTACTACCAGGCAGGACAGCCATTGACACACCAGTATGATGCATCAGAGAAAGGACTGGGTGTAGTTATTTTGCAGGAGCAGCCAATTGTTTATGTCAACAGAGCACTGACAGATACTGAACAGGGTTATGTTCAAACAGAAACAGAGCTTCTGGATGGGGTATTTAGAGTGGAACAATTCCATCAGCACATCTATGGCCACCCAGTAATTTTGCAGACCACAAACCTCTAGAGACAATCATGGCAAAGCATCTGCTTAGTGCTCCAAAGGGATTGCTGTGCAATGTTGATGCACCTTCAGCATTACAAAGTAGAGGTCAGTAACCCAGATAATTACTGCTCTGAGCTGACACTCTGAGCAAGACATATATACCCAGCATCAGTGAGCTGTGGGGAGGGGATCAGGACACAGAAGCCATTAACATTCTGCACTATGTCCCAGTTTCAACAGTGATGCTGACAGAATGCAAAGAGGCTACAGAAAAAGACATCCAATGACAGGCAGTCAAGAGAGTGATACCAGCAGGGTGGCCAGACAACAAAAGCCAAAAGCAGAACCATATTTTCAAATTAAAGATGAACTGAGTGTACAGGACAGAATCACATTATAAAGGACAGAGATTTGTTGTCCCTGCCTCATTAAGTAAGGATGACATGCAAAAAATACATGCCTCAGACCCAGGCATTGACAGCTGTTTTAGACTGGCTCAAGAGTGTGTTTACTGCCTGGGAATGAATACATAAATTCACTCCTCATAGTAGGGTGTGACACCTGCTACTCATGTGATACCCACCAGTAAAGAGAGACCATTACCGTATGTGCTTCTCATCCAACTATGGGAAAAGGTGGAAGCAGACTTATTTAACCTTCAAGTAAAAGCAGTGGGCTACTATTCAAACTTTTGGGAGGTCAATGCCCTGCCTGATATAAGAAGTAAGTCAGTGATTAGCAGAATGAAATCTCACAAAGAAGGCCATGGCATTCCAAACATGGTATGCACTGATAACGGGCCCCAATTTGCCTTGGAAGATTGCAAGGAATTTGCAGAGAAATGGGAGTTGAGACCATCAGTCCTCCTCTCCAGCACACCCACAGAATAAGGTGGAATCAGCCATGAAAACAGATAAGAAACTGCTGCACAAGGTTGTTTCTTTTGCTTCAGACCTTTTTAGTATTTTTTGGCATATAGGAATACCCCATCACAGGGGTGCCAAAACAGTCCAACACAGGCACTGATGGGATTCAGAACCAAAACCCAATGCCAATGAAGGGACACTTGTTGTAGCCATAAGGATGGAGGTACCACCAAGAGGAGATGGCAGAGCAGGAACTACAGTACAAATGTAAGCCAAGGCTGTCGGGGGTGGGGGGGGGGGAGGGAGGAGGGAAGCCAGACAACTATAACAGCAGTGGTATCACGACCCGACCCCGTCCCGAAAGGAGGACGGGGAGTGCATACCCCGTGACAGCTACCTTAATTAAGTTCTCAGGAAATGTTTCCCTATATCCATATCTGGGTTTGGCAGTAAAGTATATTCTAAGCGAACCTCCTTTTGTAGTATATGAACTAGAGCTGGGCAAATTATTCATAGAAAATAATTGTTAAATAACTTTTCAAGTGAACATAGTTTAGCTGATTAAATTGTTCTTTAATGATTCACTTCATCTCTTTCTCTGCTGTTTGTTATATGTTATTCATGGGCCATATTTGGTTCCCCAAGTCACGTTGTATTGTTTCTACCTGTTCTTTGAATCAGTGAAACTTTTAAGTACAGAAATAAAATCAAAGAAGTTTCAAGACGGGCACCCAATCACTTCTGACATAAACCTTTGTGCAAACACACATTTGCACAAGTATGTTCTTGCAAATAAATGATTAAACATCAGAACGTTAACAGAAAATTATTTAAAAGGGTTGGGAATACTGTTGGAGTTCATTTTTTTTATTCAAAACAAATCTGTAAAAATACTCTTACACAGTATTTACCTGACTGTAATGCAAACTAAATAATTTATGCATCCTTGGATTTTTAATAGTGCTTGTATACTCAAATCAAAGATACACAAACGTCATTCCAAAGGATCAGAATATACGCCATTATCTTGTACATTACTTATCTTATGCAACATTACTATGATTATTATTTTTATAAGGTTAAACAATAAATATGAAACGTAATCTCACCTTTCACAAGTAGAGAGATGCACCTAAGCAGCAAAATTTCTATCCAAATCTAGATTTTGAATGTCCCAAAATTCAGAGTTAATACTATCTAGGGTTTTGGTTCAGGATCATCTCTAATAGCATATGCTGGAAGGCTTTACTTATTAAACAGCTATATAAGTTACAGAACATCTACACTGGAAACTCAGTGAAAAATGTTTGGCAAAAGCAAACAATATGCCAAAACAAAACCACTCCGGGCCAAATTCTGTCCTGAAGTCTATTTGGGCTGCGCGTGTATATTTGCAAGTGGGATTTGGCCAATTTGAATATAACTTTTGATAACACTTACCAATTTAAAAAAATATATATATATGCTGCTTAAACTCAGACTATTTTATTGCAGGAAGTGAATTAACTGAAAATACATTGTTCATATATTTTCAGGTACTGTACACATTTGAATCGGCCTAATTACTGTCAGAAACCCTTGTTATTGACTTTGGGTTATGCTCCAGCAGTAATATTAGCTCACTCCGCTCATGTTATTCTTTTCTTTTAATCAAAATCATTATCCATGAGCTAAAGCTCATCAGAATTTTTATGAAAAAAATAGATACTTAAAATGTACAGCATTCTTGCAGTTTATCACTCTTTCTACTGTAGTGTAGCATGAACTCTTCAATTTGCTTCAGTAAATATTGGCAACAAATCAAAGAAAGTACTGTAAATCCATGGAACGCATTTTAAATTAAACATGGAAAGCACACCAGGGATAGTGGTGCTAGGGTATGAAATGTTTTTTTAACTCACTAATTTTCCTATGGGATATGTTTTTCCATAGCGACCAATGGGAAAAGCAACCTCTGAAATGCCATATGCTCAGCGCCTATTGTTTATTCCTCAATGTTCTATTCGTTTTCCTTCATTTCTCACCTGTGCTGTGTTCAGCAACTGCTGGCAACTTGACTTACGGTATTTAATACTCATATTTAAAACATTGTTTTAAATGTTTTTCTGACAGGTCCATGTACTGTACTGTTGTTTGGTTACATTAGGTTGAATTTGGAACAGGGACTCTAAAGGGAGTCACAGGAGTATAACATAGGGCAGAATTAGGTCTCGAGACATATTCTTATCTCATTTGCACCAATATAAATCCAGAGTAGCTCCACTACTACACTGATAACTGAAATTAGAAGTTGGCGCACTAATTCTAAGATCTAGATGTAAGAGTTTTCCTCCTTTCAGATGCCAGTGGCTGCAGAGTTTAGCCACCTAGAATACTTCTCCTCTTTTTCAAAAATTGTCTGTCCATTATATGCATGTATCCCAGAACATACGAGCACACTTATTACTGAAGGCCTCAGTTAAATCCTAAAGGAATTGTAATAAATAATGGTAAACCCATGATGTACCCAGAAAAAAATCTGCAATAATCTATAATTCACATTTCCTGTCAGTCTTGCTGCAGGTGCAGCTTTACATATATTGTTATCTTTTCTCTAGAAAACAAACACCATTCATCATGATGATTATCAACTGTATGATTAAAATCACTGTTTTATCCTTAGTCAGGTCAGTTTTAACGAAGTAATCTGTCCTGGCGAATCCTATTTTCCCATAACAGGTATATAACACAAACATTTGTAAGCACACTTAAAAGTAGGCAAATCTAAAACTGCACCAGAAGTAGCCTCTTGCACCTCAAAACCTCTTAATCATTTCAGGTGCTTGGATTTTGGGTACAAATCCAGACCACCACCTACAATTCTGGATCCAATACAGCACGAATAGGAGGATGTAAAGGGCCTGGAGGCTGAGTGAGTGGATGTATTGCTGAGTGAAAGGGATATGAGTGAATGTGCAGGTGTATGTCAAGTTAGGGTTAGAGATGAGTCAAGGAGCGCATGGTGTTTATCTGGGGAAAATCAATGAGTGCTCAGTGCACCAGTGCGTGGATGAGGGGACCAAGTGAGTGACGGGATGCACAGGTGTGGGGAGGGTGGCTGAGTGAGTAAACAGGTGCATTTGTGTGAGTGTGGGGATGGCTAATGGGTTCCGAGATGTTTTCTTCTCCTACTTCAGCTATCCCTCGATGTGAGGATGATGTCTGCCAGGGGGGTTCATTGGTGGGTTTTTAAGTAGCTGAGGAGCCCAGTTCATGCCTTGCAGATTTTCCCACAGAAGTGACAGGTGTAATCTTGGAGGAGACATAGTTGTTGGCTGGACTGTTGTGCCCTTTCTTTCCTCCTTTGTTGCTTCTCTGTCTCATGGGCACATCTGTTCTCCTCAAAGTGAGCTGGGACTTAGTGTATAGTGTGGCGCCGCTGTGTTCTGTTCAACACCACGTCCTCCCAGGTTGTTGGGCTAATGCATCCCTTTTTAAGGTGTACTTTCAGTATGTCTTTGAAGCGCTTCTGCTGCTCTCCACAAGCCCCTCTTCCCTGACTTAACTGAGAGAAGAGTATGTGCTTCGGGAGGCGAGTGTCAGGCATACATACACAGTGGCCAGCCCAGCAGAGTTGGTGTTTCATGACCTGTGCTTCTATACTGCTGATGTTGGCTGCAGAGAGAATGCTGATGTTAGTGTGTCGGTCTTCCCAGTTGATCCTGAAAATCCTCCAGAGGCAGCACCGAATCATTCCAACTGCTTGAGATGTCGTCTGTAGGTTACCCGGGTCTCACACCTATAGAAAAGGGTGTGGATGACAACTGCCTTGTAAGCCAAGATATTGGTGCCTGTTGGCAGATCCCTATCATTGAAGACTTGTTTGAGTAGTCTTCCAAAGGATGTCCTGGCACAGCAGATCCTGTATTCAATTTCTGTGTCAATGCTGGTTGTTTGGGAGAGGTGGCTGCCAAGGAATGGAAAATGGTCCACATTTTCCAGGGGTTCTCTGCTAATGGTGATTTGTGGAGTACTAAGAGTAGTTTGTGCAAGTGTGAGCTAGTAGAGTACCTTGTTTTTCCCAAATGATGAGAGAGACACCCAGGCTGTGATAGGCATCCGCAAAAAGATTTAGGGTACTTTGGAGGTCGGCCTCCAGGTGTGCGAGAATGACGCAGTCATCTGCCTACTGAAAGCCAGCGATACCAATTCTCATGATCCTAGATTTTGTTTGGAGACATCAGCGATATAGAGTATCGTATGGATCGGGAACTCCTCAATCCTGATTCCATCAGGAAGGCGGTCATGGATGAGAATCAGGATCACAGCAAGGTAAATGGAGAAGAGTTCTGGAGCAATGACACAGCCCTGCTTGACACAGTGCGAATGGTGAATGGTTTGGTCTCTGAGCAAGTGACTGAGGTACATGGCTATGGGTGGGCAGGCTCAGTGACTGAGTATGTGTATGAGTGCTGACCTAGACTCAATCTATAGAAAACAGTGGCTATCAGTTGGCAATGGGAAACATTGTGGGGAACTGGCAAAATCTGTATGACTATTCACACTCTTTCAAATGAGTGCATCTGTTCAAACTATTGTCAAAGAGGTTTGCAGTCTTAGGCTGTGACTCCCAAATTCCCAAAGAGGAGCAGTGGCCAGAAATACTTTCTTCAGCTAATCAACAGATTACATCCTTTGTTCTCAGTTGTGGACTTTACCAGAATGTCTTTAAATAAGAAGCCTAGCCAACAATATGTGGGGCCACTGAACAATCAAGGTGCTAAAGGAACACTCAATGAAGACAAGGCTGTTGCAGAGACGCTAAATGAATTATTTGCATCAGTCTTCACTGCAGAGAATGTCAGGGAGATTCCCACACCTCAGCTAGTCTTTCTGGGTGATATATCTGAGGAACTGTCCCTGAATGAGTTGTCAATAGGGGAGGTTTTGGAACAAATTGATAAATTAAATGGTAATAAGTCACCAGGACAAGCTGGTATTCAATTCTGAAGGAACTCAAATATGAAATTGCTGAACTACTAACTGTGGTATGTAACCTGTCACTTAAATCAGCCTCTGTACCAGATGACTGGCAGATAGCTCATGTAACACTGATTTTTTTTTAAAGAGGCTCCACAGGCAATCCCGGGAATTACAGGCTGGTAAGCAAAACTTCAGTAGCAGGATAATTGGTTGAAACTATAGTAAAGAACAGAATTGTCAGACACATAGATGGACACAATATGTTATGAAGAGTCAACACAGCTTTAGTAAAGGGAAACCATGCCTCACCAATCTATTAGAATTCTCTGAAGGTGTAAATAAGTATCTGGACAAGAGTGATGCAGTGGAAAGCTTTTGACAAAGTCCCTTAGCAAAGGCTTTTAAGCTAAGTGAACAGTAACGAGACAAGAGGGAAGGTCTTCTCATAGATCAGTAATTGATAAAAAGATAAAAGGTAGGTGGAAAGTGGGGTGGGGGGGCTGGCAGGGGAAAGACTGAAGCCAGAACTCCATGGGAGGGTAAGAGAGCCCAAGCCCTGGTGTAAGAAGGGGAAGGGAGTCCAGCACCTGCCACTACCCATGGCAGCTTGGGGCTCCAGGTGCCCCCAACACCCGCGCCCCCTCAGGCCCTACTGTTCTGGGACTGAAGTGGAAAATGTCATGGAGATCTCTGAAAGTCACGGAATCCTTGACCTCTGTGATATAAGCCTATCCTTAGTCAGGATAGAGAGGAAGGGGAGGGGGAGCAGACGACGAGAACCCAAGCCCTCCCACTACACTGGGTCCCAACCTAGGACCTTAAAGGGGCATTGTAGCATGCAGAGTACTTGTTGGTCCACCCCAAATTACACTCTCCCCTGGGTTGCTGCCCACCAGGCTGTGGCTTCTCCATTTGGGGCAGGGTCAGAGTTTTAGTAGTATCTGCTTCATCTGCTAGAGAACAACATCCCATTCCTCGGTGCCTCTTGTGGGTTCTCAGCTCCAAAGGTGGGTGGAAATATGGATCACTCCCCAAGAGTGCCCTTACCAAAGCTGCAGTCACTCTGTCAATTACCCCTGGCATCAGTCTGACTTCCTTGTGCAGCCTGTAACTCCTCCCTCCAGGCTATTAATGCCCTTTTTAAACAATGACACAGGTTTGCAGGTATGCAGGTTTGAATCCTGCTGACTCTGAGCAGACTAATTTTGAACCCTGGGTCCAGTAGCTCCTCCCCGTAGGGTGGGGTAGGAGGCCTTCAGATGCAGGCAGGCTTGCGTCCGCACACCTCCCAGATTTCAATGGGTGCTCTGGTTTAGTATGGGGTCTGCCCACTCCTTGAATACTGTGTGCAGTTCTGGTTGCCCCCTCTTAAAAAAGATACATGAGAAATGGAAAAGATATAGAGAAGGGCAACAAAAAAGAGTATGTGTATGGAACAGGAAAATTTAAAAAGACTTGGGACTGTTCAGTTTAGAAAAGAGATGACTAAGTGGGGATATGATAGAAGTCTCTGAAATCATGAATGGTGTGGAGAAAATGAATAAGGAGTATTATTTATCCCTTCATATAACAACAAACCAGCGGTCACACAATGAAAGTAGTAGACAGGAGGTTTAAAACAAACATAAAGAAGTACTTTTTTACACAACACACAGTCAACCCATGGAATTCATTGCCAGGGGATGCTGTCAAGGCCAAAAGTATAACTGGATTCAAAAAAGATTAAGATAAGTTCATGGAGGATTATCCAAGATGGACAGAGATGCAATTCCATGCTCTGGGTGTCCCTAAACCTCTGACTGCCAAAAGCTGGGCCTGGATGACAGTGGATGGATCACTTGATAATTGCCCTGTTCTGTTAATTCCCTCTGAAGCATCTGGCACTGGTCACTGTCAGAAGACAGGATACTGGAGACCCAGTATGGCCATTCTTATGTTCTCGTGTTCTTATGTCTTGATATGGATGGAATGACAATCAATCCAATTCATGCCCTCTTAATTTTTCTGTGTACACATTTTTTCCACTGGTTTGCTCAGGCAAAAGTACAAAAGAAAGCCCATAAAAAAACATAATCCAGAGAAAACAAAATGTGGCCAGTTAAACTATAAGCAATGTAAACAGGAAAAATGTTAAGTCATTTGGAATCAGAACATCAATTTAAAAAGCTTCAAAACAACAGCTTACTGTTTCCCAGAAATCTGTAATTACAAAAATGCAAAATAGGTTTGAAGGGATTTTGGGTTTAATTCACTTCAGACAGCATCAGTGGTACAGGGCAGGGGGTACTGGAATAGAATCAAAATTGGTGTAGACCAGGACCAGTGAGATACCGCTATCTATATAAATTAGCTTTTCTTTTTAGCCAAAGATTAATGAAACACCTCACAAACCCTGCATATTTATGTACAGTGTACAGAAAAGTATGCAGTGTACATATGTACCGTACACTATTCTTGTACATTGCCTGTCAGCAGCATCATCAGAGGCTCTATTCTTTTAGACTTTGCAGCCAAGGAATTAGCTGTGGCATTGCCAAGCAGCTGTGTATCCTCCACGGACTCTGGAACAAGCTATAAAAGTAAAAGGTAAACAAGCCTTGCCAACTCCTCACAAACCAGAGCCAGCACTTTAAAACCAAGCTGGTCATTTTCCGCCTGGCAAATCTTGAGGCCGGCATCTCAGGTCACCATCAGACACCAACCAATTCTAGCAAGCTATTGTTTGGCTGGCAGGCTGAGTGAAATAAACAAAAGCCAGAACAAGACAGTATGTTGGCGGGGAGTGGGATGGGAGGAATTTAAGAAGACTATTGCTCAGAGAGAAGTCTTTTAAATGATGGTGGTTGCGTTTTTTAATATTATTGGAAGAACTGTTTCCTCCTTAGCCCCCTTCCACTGTGTCCACATTTCTCATAGCTAAGGGCTTGATTCAGTATAAACACATTCAACCTCTCTGAAAGCCCCTGTAATTTCTGTGGAAGCCATATATTACTAAATTAGGCATTTAGTACTAGGGACTGCTCTTTTAAAAAGCTGTTAAAATTATTGGCCTACATTTTCAAAACTGAGTAGTTCTTTTGGGTCCCCAACCTTAAGGGGGCCTGATTTTCAGAAAATCATGAGCATCCACTCTCTGAAAACCAGGCCTCTTTAAAGTGTCTCAATTTGGGCACCCAAAAATCGAGGCATCCTGAATCAGTAGTCCCTTTTCGAAACATAGGCCATTATTATGTATTAGTTAATATTTATAATACAGTATTGCCAAGTGGCCTCCGTCAAGATCAGGGCCCCACTCTGCTAGGTGCTGGACAATCACAAAATAAAAGCAGACCATTGTGTTTTGAGAAGCCAGGGATCCTTTTACAAGTCATAGTGGAGTTTGCATATATGCAACTGCACAGAAATCAACTTTTTTTCCTGATGTGCTTGCACAGTAGAAAACAACTATGCATTCTGCAGAAATTGGACCTCAACTAGCGTAGACTTCCAGAAACCTGATGCTCAACATTGTCCATCATCATATGATCTATCACATTCTAAAAGCATCAGTCTAGATATACTATTGGACCCTCTTCTAGCCTTTGACCATTCCGTTGGTATAATGATGACTGCTGTAAACTAGTAACTTTCAAATACTGTACAACAGTGAGAGAATTACTTCTGATCTTCTAATGTAGCCCATATGGCAACTTTGCCCCATTATATTCAGTGGCTTGCCTTTTATCATATTCAGCTGTAACACAAGAAATGTATAGGCCTGTATCCTGTAAGATATTAGCTGGAGCATAAGTTAGCATAAGCGTGGTTAAGTAGGCCATAACCTTGGCACAGATCAAAGGTTACCTTTAGATTTTGGGAACTAAGAAGAGTTTGATCAATGGTAGGAGTTAAAATGTTCCAGTCAATGCGACCGCAAGAAACATGGAAGTTATAACCGCAAATCCACTTAAGCAAGGGGTGATGGCATGATCATGTGCTGAAAAGGTAGTTACTCATATCAATACGCTAACCTATAGAATAAGTATACCTCAGTATTATATTGGTGAAAAGCAGGGCCAGCTCCAGCCACCAGCTTTCCAAGCAGGTGCTTGGGGTGGGCATTCAGAATGGGGCGGCCGTCCGTGTCCCATGGCAGCCATTCGGCGGCAGCTCCGCCGCTCTTCCGGGCACAGCGGCAATGCAGCAGTGGCTCCGCCCCTGTTGTGGCAGCGGCAATTCAGCGGCGACTGGTAGATTGGTAGAGCCGCCCCTGGTGAAAAGGCTAAATATGGACATAGCAATGGGCATGGAAGACTGAGCATGAGCAGATGGTGTTCAGGTCCTATAACAGGGCAGTTACCATGTGGTCCGGGGCAGTTATTTCCTGGAACTCTTCCCTTGCTGTCTGCTTCTTTTCTACTTGACCCTTCAACTTGGTGGGGAACTTGGACCATCGGACACTGCATGCCAAAGACAGGGCTGGTCCTTTGTCTCTTACCACCAGGTCCTCAACTAAGTACTGAGTATGCAATTCTAAAAGCTTATGCATAGAATGATACCAGGGATCCCGTATTATCTTTATCTTGTTATGTGGCTTGGATCTTTTCTAGCTTTCTCTATTATTTTAATAAAGATATCTAAGGTTTTACTTTGCCCTCAGTGTGAGTGTCCTTGTTATCCACCCTCAGACTTCCCATAAGATATTGAACTCCATAGTGTGAATTCTATGTAGCCTGATTCTGGGGGAAGAACCTTACTACAGTCAGAATGATTGGTCATTAATCTAACATTTATCAACCTTAAAAAGAGACAGGCAACACTGAGAAGATCCTAGATCTAGAAAAATGTAAATTCCATGCTTTTTTTTTTCTTTTTTTAAGGAGCTAGGGAGCTCTAAGTAAAAACTATGAGTTATTCATTGGGTTTTTTGTTTGTTTGGGTTTTTGTTTGTTTGTTTGTTTTTGTTTTCTGTTATTTTACATTGTAGCTCAGGTTCATTGCAAACTCTAGGACAGTAAACCTTATAAAATTTGCTAGAGGCTCACAGAGTTACAAGCCAACATAACCCTAATTTTATTGTCATATAACACATTTATTGCTATAGCATAAGTTTGAGAAGACTGTTAAGTATTCAGCATGGGAATGCTGGGAATTTTTCTTAAATTGGATTTATGAGAGAATGTGTTATTAAGTTATGAGGAAGGTTCTGGCCCTTTTTTGTCCTACAAAGCAAAATATCTATAAGGTTAAACATACGGTTTTATAAAGAAGTCAAAACACTTCCTCCTTATCATTCACCGATTCCCCGATTCAGGGCAGCACTTAAGAACCTGCTGAATTTAAGCATCAATGGGACTTAAACATATCCTTAAATGCTCTCCTGAAAAGGGATGCTTTCCTGAGTCGGGGCTTGAGTATTTGCTTTTTAAAACATTTTTAAATGTTTTCCTAAAGCTTTATTTTCTTTAACTTTTTTATGTTTCTCATCCTCACATGCATGCTTTACTTTTACTTCTGATCTGTACTTCTCATTTAAATTACATCTATCATGTTACATTTGTATCTTCCCTTTATTTTGTTGCTATTTCCTACATCCACATCTACCCAGGGTATTTACTGAGAGCCAAGCATTCCTTTGCTTCTTTATTTGATGTGCAGCATACTCCTTTTAAATTATAGTATTTCCTTCTCTTATTTGCCTTTTTTAATTATATTTGTAATTACAATTTACTTTCCACCATAGCTCATACATATGCTCTCTCTTTCTGTTACTTTCTATAATGCTTTTACTGATGGCAAATTTAATGTCTATTCTCCCTTCTTATAAAGCATTATGACTCCCTTTTTAACTTTTTTCTACAGATAATAACACAATCAAGAGTCTCTTGGCCTAAAACCATGCCTTCTCAGTTCAGACTGGAGTATCCTTCAAAAACAAGAATAGAAGTTGTGTACTGTCTGCAGCATTAGAGGATAAACTGTTTTCATTAGAATTTGATTTTCTTTCATTCTTACACCACAAAATGTCTTTATCCATCTGTCTCTATATTAATCTCACTAAAAACAACTCTTGATCTTAAATTTACAGATAATCCATTGCCCCAATGAAGATCATTAAAATAAATTTTAGACCTGCAAAATGGTTGTTTCAAATACAATTTACGTTCCATACCTTTTCCTTAAAAAACAATAATCTCACCCTGCAGTGTCCCCTGCTGGTAGAGATGAGCTAAAGTTTGAACAAAACCTATTTACGTGTGTTTTCCAGTAAGAAACAAGATATTTTTTAATGAGATGAGGTGGATTTTCATTTTTAGGGTGAAATCCTGGGCCACTGAAGTTAATGGGAGTTTTGCCATTAACTTCAGAGGGGTCAGGATTTCACTCTCTCTCTCTCTCTCAGGAAACTACATTACAGATCAGTCTGAAAAAGATAGCTGGATTCACTAGTTATTTCAAATACAAGTGATAATCCCACTATTGCTTTTATTTTTAAGGATATTAAATAATTCTCTTTTGTTATGTACATGAACTAGTGCAAACAGATTTGAAGGAAGTACAGAACAGTCAGAGACATTATTTCTCTTTATGTTTATAAACTAATTAAACATAAAAGCTTGTTTGAAACAACATTTATACATAACCCATGTGCTAATCTACTTGTAAAATATACAATGAGCAAGATTCAGATGCTGAAGAAAAGACTCAAACAAACACAATGAAAGAAGACAAAGAAGGAAATGCATATGGAACCTGATGCAATAACCAGAATTATTTATCCTAAACTGCTAAAACTATAACAAAGGATCTTTGCCAGAAAGGAAAAAAATGTAGTAAAATATCTCAGAGTTAATTAAATCCATAAACATTAAAGCAGGATTACAACATTATTCAGAAGGACCTTTAAATACATCCATAAAGAAACTGAACAAAGAAATATCACTAATGTTTTTTTTATTCAGTGGGAAATATGTAAAGGAAGGACTTTCTTATTCCGTCCAGACACAGGCAAATCCTTGGCCCAGCATGCACCTTGAGAAACTAGCCAGGAACTTGGGGGACAGGCATGAGAGACATCCGCCCTTCAAGCCCCTGGGACAGCTATGGAGCTATTCCATCTCAATGTGGCCCCGATGTGGTGAGAAGGGTTGCAGAATCCATGCTGCGGCAGATTCTCTGGCTTTACCACGGACCTCCCTCAGATCACCCACATCCTGCCCCTGCCTGTGTGCAGCTGAACAGGGAGTCTCTTCAGAGCTGGGCTACATAACATGCAGATGTGAACGCCTTACAGAACCCCCCAACACAGACCGCTCCCTTCTGCGGTATCACTGCACTGGGTCCACTGCCTGAGGGGCTTTGACAACTGCAGAGGGAGTTGCTTGATTTTCCCCTAAGAGGACAAATCAGGTACGATCCACATTGTGGATCTGAGGAGTCCTGAATGTATTATTTGTCCCCAGAATCTGGTAGTCATAAAAAGTTGGCCTGGTTTGAAAGACATAATGGCTCACCATGTGCTATATCACTAGTCGAGGAGACACCAAGGGAAAGAGATAGCAAAGAGAGGAATGTGTAACCCCACATAGGGAGAGGAAGGGGAGGATCTCACAGTCCTGGGGCAGAGGAAGGGGGAAGTCAATGGAGAAGAATAGGAAGAGGGAACCCCAGTGTAGAAAAGAGGAAATTACAACCTCACTGTGTGGAGCAGAGGCAGGGGGAAAGCTCTTTGGGAGCAGGAAGGAGGAACCCCTATATAGGAGAGAGCAAGGGAATACATCACTAATCAGTGAAAGGCAGTGTGATCCAGAGAACACCCACTCAGAAGACTTGGGTGCTCTTTCCAGTTCCGCTACTGGCCTGCTGGGTGACCTTGGAAAAGTCACTTCCTCCCTCCGTGCTTTAGTTTCCTCTCCCATCCCTTGTCTGTTTGAAGTGGAAGCTCTTCAGGGCAGTGACTGTCTCTTACTATGTGTGTGTAATGGAGCTCATTTGGGGTCCTCTAGGTGCTACTCTAACACAAATAACAATAATAACCAGTAGTGCAAGTACAGTGGTACGGTCCAGTATGCCATACCAGTAAGATATTTATAGCCGGTGTGACATAGTGGAAAGACGAAGGAGAAGCCTGCTCCCAGCCCTTCCACGGGGCTGCGTCTCCTCTCTCTGTACAGCAGCCCCACCGGAGGACAAGGCCAGGGACATGCGGCTGGAGGCAGTACAGCCACCGGAGGAGCAGCTGGTGTTCTGTACCACCCCCAGCCCCACCCTCCAGCAGGGCTGCTGTACAGACAGAGGAGACACAGCTCTGTGGAAGGGCAGGGGGCGGGGATGGGGGAAGTACAGCAGTTGCGCCAGAGGAGCTGCCAGAGTGGGGCTGCCTGGTGGTCCCATGTTCTGCTTATAACCTCAGCCGTGCAGAACACAATGCCATCCACAGCCTCAGAAACAACTCTGACATCATAATCAAAAAGGCTGACAAAGGAGGTGCTGTTGTCATCATGAATAGGTTGGAATATGAACAAGAGGCTGCTCGGCAGCTCTCCAACACCACTTTCTGCAAGCCATTACCCTCTGATCCCACTAAGGGTTACCAAAAGAAACTACAGCATTTGCTCAAGAAACTCCCTGAAAAAACACAAGAACAAATCCGCACAGACACACCCCTGGAAACCTGACCTGGGGTATTCTATCTGCTACCCAAGATCCATAAACCTGGAAATCCTGAACGCCCCATCATCTCAGGCATTGGCACCCTGACAGCAGGATTGTCTGGCTATGTAGACTCCCTCCTCCCGCTACCAGCACTCCCAGCTATCTTCAAGACACCACTGACTTCCTGAGGAAACTACAATCCATCGGTGATCTTCCTGAAAACACCATCCTGGCCACTATGGATGTAGAAGCCCTCTACGCCAACATTCCACACAAAGATGGACTACAAGCCGTCAGGAACAGTATCCCCGATAATGTCACAGCAAATCTGGTGGCTGAACTTTGTGACTTTGTCCTCACCCATAACTATTTCACATTTGGGGATAATGTATACCTTCAAATGAGCAGCACTGCTATGGGTACCCGCATGGCCCCACAGTATGCCAACATTTTTAGGGCTGACTTAGAACAACGCTTCCTCAGCTCTCGTCCCCTAATACCCTACTCTACTTGTGCTACATTGATGACATCTTCATTATCTGGACCCATGGAAAAGAAGCCCTTGAGGAATTCCACTATGATTTCAACAATTTCCATCCCACCATCAACCTCAGCCTGGACCAGTCCACACAAGAGATCCATTTCCTGGACACTACGGTGCTAATAAGCGATGGTCACATAAACACCACCCTATACCGGAAACCTACTGACCGCTATTCCTACCTACATGCCTCCAGCTTTCACCCAGACCACACCACACGATCCATTGTCTACAGCCAAGCTCTACGATACAACCGCATTTGCTCCAATGCCTCAGACAGAGACAAACACCTACAAGATCTCTATCAAGCATTCTTACAACTACAGTACCCATCTGCTGAAGTGAAGAAACAAACTGACAGAGCCAGAAGAGTACCCAGAAGTCACCTACTACAGGACAGGCCCGACAAAGAAAATAACAGAACGCCACTAGACATCACCTTCAGCCCCCAACTAAAACCTCTCCAACGCATCATCAAGGATCTACAACCTATCCTGAAGGACGACCCATCAATCTCACAGATCTTGGGAGACAGGCCAGTCCTTGCTTACAGACAGCCCCCCAACCTGAAGCAAATACTCACCAGCAACCACACACCACACAACAGAACCACTAACCCAGGAACCTAACCTTGCAGCAAAGCCCGTTGCCAACTGTGTCCACATATCTATTCAGGGGACACCATCATAGGGCCTAATCACATCAGCCACACTATCAGAGGCTCATTCACCTGCACATCTACCAATGTGATAGATGCCATCATGTGCCAGCAATGCCCCTCTGCCATATACATTGGTCAAACTGGACAGTTTCTACGTAAAAGAATAAATGGACACAAATCAGATGTCAAGAATTATAACATTCATAAACCAGTCGGAGAACACTTCAATCTCTCTGGTCACTTGATTACAGACCTAAAAGTTGCAATTCTTCAACAAAAAACCTTCAAAAACAGACTCCAACGAGAGACTGCTGAATTGGAATTAATTTGCAAACTGGATACAATTAACTTAGGCTTGAATAGAGACTGGGAGTGGATGGGTCATTACACAAAGTAAAACTATTTCCCCATGTTTATTTCCCCCTCCCAACCCCCACTGTTCCTCAGACGTTCCTGTTAACTGCTGGAAATGGCCCACCTTGATTATCACTACAAAAGGTTTTCTTCCTCCCCCCCCCCGACCCCCGCTCTCCTGCTGGTAATAGCTCATCTTAAGTGATCACTCTCCTTACTGTGTATGATAACACCCATTTTTTCATGTTCTGTGTGTATATAAATCTCCTCACTGTATTTTCCACTGAATGCATCCAATGAAGTGAGCTGTAGCTCACGAAAGCTCATGCTCAAATAAATTGGTTAGTCTCTAAGGTGCCACTAGTAGTCCTTTTCTTTCCCCACTGTGGTTTCCAGGACAGCCCTGAACAACTCTCCCAGGAACCACAGTGGGGAAAGGAGCAGACCATGGGGCCGCTGGGCAGCCCCATGCCAGCAGCTCCTGTGGCATGGCTGTGCCCTTCCTCCCACAGCCCAGCCCAGCCCAGCCCTTCCACACAGCTGCATCTCCCGAGTCCTCCTGCCTGGGGTCTGTACAGCAGAAGTCTCTGGTGCAGTGGGAGGAGAACAGAGCGACCCCCCCAGGTAACGTGGGATGGATGTGGATCATGAGGAGGGGACAGGGAGAGCGTGGGGAAGCCGGGGCTGGGCGCGGGGCAGGGAGGAGTCATGTGGGGGTCACGTGGGGAGGTTACGTGCCCCCCCTTTTGTGTCCCTCTCATGAGTGCAGCCTACCGGCAAGAAATGATTTCTACTTGCACCACTAATAATAACCAAAGACAAGGAACAGAGATCCTACCCAGAAGGATTCGAATTTGAGGACGCTCAGAGGGAGAGAGAAAAAAATCAAAAGACGCCCCATCAAAATGTCACACCAGCTGGGGGTAGCAGTGCACAACAGGGATAGGTCTACGGGTGGGTAAGCAAGGCAGTTGCTCTAGAAGCCA
This sequence comes from Caretta caretta, assembly GCF_965140235.1. Taxonomy (NCBI): domain Eukaryota; kingdom Metazoa; phylum Chordata; order Testudines; family Cheloniidae; genus Caretta; species Caretta caretta. The sequence continues at coordinate 42,915,664 of NC_134207.1, forward strand.
GCTTTCAGGAGGCAAAGTGCTGCTAGACTTTCCCGCACACACACACACCTTGGCTGCTTGGAGGGGGGAAAAAATTTTTTTACCCTAGCCAGCAAAATGAGTAGGGCCAATCTTGGGGTACAGATGACAACAGCAAAGGAGAGTCTTGTTATAGTAATGGGAGTCTCCATAAGTTTAGATAAGCAACCAGATTTTAGAATGTCCCTCCAAATAGTAAACTTTTTGGTTTCTTCCATTGTTTCATCTCCATTTTGTATGTTATCACTGTAACCCTTCTGCCCGTCAGAGTTGGCAGCAACAAGGGCCGGGTTCAATATCTAGGGGATCCATTCGAATTACACAATGCAAACCGGCTCGAGCCCCCACCCAGTGACCTGGGACAAATATATACCACGCCCGCTGGGCACCTCCAAGAGGCAATACTTCCCCTCTCGCAAGCACATAGTCTGAGTGTAGCAAAAGCCTTTTAATAACAGAGAGAAACAATGTGGCATTATGTTGGGGAAACACCACCAACAGGATTCATAACACAACCCATGAGCAAAAAAAAAACCCACCCCAAGCAAATTGGGGCATGCCCTTTTCCCTTTGGTTCTTGAGTCCAGCAACCCCAAATCACCCAAAGTCCCAAAAGTCCAATGCCCCAAAAGTCTCTGTCCCTGGTCAGGGCAGCCCCAGAGTTCGAAAGTTTATCTGCGGAGCTTTACCTCCCAACCTGGGTGGAAATGGGACGGGGGTAAGAGGCACCTTACATGATCTGAAGCTGACCGCCCCATAGCTCCATAGCAGCGCTCCGCTCCGCCAGCCACCCCACGAACTCCTTCGCTCAGCTGTGCTCCGCTCTGCCAGCTGCCCCACGAACTCCTTCACTCAGCTCCACGGCCCACAAGCAGCTCCTGCCATCCACAAACTGCTCCGCGTCGAACTGCTTCACCAGCCAGTCCGCAAGGCACTCCAGCCATCCGGCAAACTACTCCACAATATATCTTCAGGCTCCCCCACTACTTAACACAACACTCAGTGATTTCAGCTCTTAGGTGAATTCAGCTGGTAGTAGGGGAGCCCCAGTGCTGGTGCACTGTCAGCCCAAAATGAGCTCAGCAGCCTATAACTAGACTTCTAATGAAATCAAAATTAGCTCTGATATTCCACAGTGGAGAGAGAAGGAAGTGCAATTAGCATGTAAGGCCCTCACCAAGGGGCCCATGCCACCAAGTATTAATACTTGTCCCCAGCCTCTCACTATTCACACAGTTTTGGAACCCATGACCCTTGCCTAGCGAGTGCTACTTAGTTGATGGTGAATCCCTCCATCATAACAAAAGGCCACATACAGTTCCAAGCACAGTTCCCATAATCAGGGTAATAACAATTTATTCTTTCTGCCCCAATAACAGAGACACTGGGGATCCCACAGCAGCCAAAGTGACCATTTGGGCAGCTATGGTCTCATTCTAGGCGTGGTGGGTGTGCCTATGCAAATGAGATCGGCCCCTGAAGTTCTTTTCCACAACTTGCCACACCTCACCACCAGATGTCAGGGTGGAGCTCATCCTGACACTGCTTACATCACTATGACTAAACACCACAAGCTCTAACTAATGCAGTGTCATGTTGCAATAGCTGGGTTAGAGAATGTAGGATTTACTGGTGTTTTGGTCTCCTAGAAGAGCAGATATTTAAGAACAGTGTGAAAACAATATCAGGTTTAAGAGCCGGATAATAAAGATACTTTAACAAAACAAATAAAAGCAATCAGAGTTTACCGGAACCACTATCTCCCACTCACAGAGCCCTCCACACCCACAATCTTCTAGTGGTTTGCTACTTAACAAACCCAACCCCCCCAGATTATCTGGAGAATCATCCCTGGGAAATATTTTCCAGTGTTGGCTACTACGTTAAGTAATAGTATCGCTGTTTTGATTTTTATCCCTTCTGTCCCTCTGCTAACGCAGTCTCATACATTGTTGGTCTCTCTCAATGCAGCTGTACAATGGGCTGATAATCTGAATGATTTTTCCACAATAGCCCCCAATCCTTTTCAAGATCAGTGTGCTGGATGGCTGTTCCATATAACTCATGTTCCACTGTTTGGCTCTTTCCTCCCAGACCAATTATATTATATTTACTACTAATTATTATTTTTATCTTTCAGATGGAGCCATTTTTAGCTTGGTCTGAGATGTTGCTTCTGCACCAATCTGCTTTATCACCCCTTCCTTCCTTCCGCCCTAATTTACAGGGATAGACACCCCCGGTGCCAGAGAACACAGATGCAGTGATCTACACGGTGCCTGGCAATAAACTGTTTATTTGAAGTTACTCATTATTATTGTTGATTTGGAAGTACAACCTTTTTGATACACAGCATTACAAGCCAACAGGTTTTCCAGAAATTACTTTACAATGTTTGTTATGCCTCACAGATCAAAATATCATGGTTATAGGCAGAATTTTCAACACTACGCCAGATTCATTAAAAGGATAATGGCCCAATGGGTAGATGTTTTTTGCATCACAATATTTATTTAAAAATCTTTCCTTCCCTAACACCTGAATTATCATGCTGCTGACATACTTATCTAAAAATTGGCCAGTGTGGCTCTAAACATTTGAAAACACATTAGCTCCTCTGCAAGACAAACCCAGCACTTCACTTTGGAAGTTTTCCAACACTTTTTAGGAAAACTTTAATATTCAGGACGACTGGATGGCTCGGAGGACTAATAATGGGATATAGAGTCTTGAAATTATCAGTTCAAATTAAGGTGGGAAGTGAGTAAAAGTTGTTACCATCCAAAGTCTGTTTGATGGCCTACATTTTTGATCCAAGTCTAGTCCCCAATGGACAATTCAGCTGGCACCAAAATAAACAAACCAACAATCCACCATTACAACTGGCTTGGCTCCTTTGCTGGAAGGCTCAGCAGACAAGTCAAAGACTGAATCAGCCTCAAGCTTAAATTGTCCTCTCATCTCTAGTGCTAGTCCCTCAGCATCACTGATAAGATACATTGACAGCATGACATGAGTAATTTTGCACTTACTGCTACCCATGCTGCAAATGTTCTTTAGCAGAACAGAGTCTCCAGATTTAATACTTTACTGAGTATTAAGTTAACACAGAAATATTTATTAAAGATTAGACTACAATTAAGAGTCTGCATTATGTCTTAATTTTCTTACATTTGTGCATTGGGACATGTAGCGGGGTCATATTGGAAAACCCGGGAAGTGGGCGGGCGCAAGCCCACCCACTGCTAAAGGCCCCTCCCCCAGCCTAGCAGGAGGGACCACTGGACCCAGGGACCAACTGATTACGGGGGACACCTAATGAAAACCAGGGATCGGAGTGAAGGTCAGAGGTTCAAAATGAGGATACCGGATGGCGACACCGAGCAGAGAACCCTGGACAGCGCCCACTGCTCCTCAAAGCTGTCGAGGGAGCCAGCGGACGCTGCCCAGTGGAACTCTGCCCAGATGTGTGAAACTAGGGAGGAACGGAAATAGGCCCCACAGTCGCAGAGCACCCCCTCGTCCCACATCCTCCTCCTGGTATTGTAGATGGAGACTTTGGCCAGAGCCAGGAGGAGGTTGACGAGGAGGTCTCGCGACTTCATGGGGCCACGGATAGGGTGTGCAAAGAGTAACAAGTGTGGGGAGAAGTGCAGCCAGAACCTCAACAAGAGGTTCTGGAGGAGCCAGAATAGGGGCTGCAACCTGGTGCATTCGAGATAGGCGTGCGCCGCACAAGGGGCAGGCCTCAAGTATAGGGGTGAACCGCACCAGGTGCATGCCCGTGCTCACAGCTCCATGAAGGAGCCACCAACTAATGTTCCTGGCGGGCCGTGGGAGCAAGGTGGAATAAAGGCTGGCCCACCGGGGCTCCCCACCCTCTTTAGGTGGAAGACAGTCCCGCCATTTGGTGTCGGGGCGGGACACGAGGGTGAGGAAAGCAACATATGGAGCACGAGCGTGTACAGATGGTTTCTGGGAGCAGTTTGAAACCAGACCGGCTGCAGGGTATGCAGCCATCTCGGAGTGTGGGAGCGGAGAGGCTGGGGGGGCTCGAGGAACAGGGGCCCAAGAAAAATGTCCGGAGGAACAGGGGTGAGGGGTGGGCGGGGAATGCCTTCTCGCAGGGCTCGCCGCAGGAAAGCAAGAGAATCGGGTGACAAGGCAGCCTTCACCTCCTGGAGTACATGCCTAGGGGTCGGAAGAGTGGAAAGCCCCATGTGTCGTCCAAGCGTGCGGGGCTCCACCCAATCCCACCTGCCATAGTCCAGGAGGTCTCTGACTCCGGTGGTTTCTTCCAGGACCAACCTCCGACACACCGAGGGAGACTCCGCCACCTGCACACGGAGATTGAGGTTGTGTAGCAGGGGCTCCGCGAGGAGGTCCATTCCCTCGGTGGCCACAAATGACCTGGTCGCCAAAAAAAGCTTCCAGCTTTCGACCCCAAAGGTCATCAGGGAGTCGCGGAACTTACAGGTCCGCCAGTAGGCCGCAAGGCCCTGCCTCCCGGTCCCTCTCCCCTCCCCCAAAAGGCCCTTCACGCCTGGAGGATGTGGTGGAAGTCCCCCCAGCACTGGAGGGCGAGCTGCACCTTGCCCTTGGAGCCACGGGTGTCCAGCAGGAAACAGCGCAGCTCTTCCCTCAGTGCAAAGGGGGACACAGCAGCCAACCCGCTGCCATCCTGCGGTGAGATCCCTAAAAGATCTTTGCAGCCTGCAGAGATGGGCAAGCATGGAGCGGAACCCCAGCGCCGTTGCGCCGGGCAGCCCGTCCCCATTCCCAGCACAGGAGGAGGTGGCGGAGGGAATAGTGCAGCCCCCATAATGTTGGGAAGAGAGGACACGAAAACCGCCCCCTGAGAACTGTCCGTAGACAGAGGAAACGAGACAACCTCGGGGGCAGCAATAACATGGGAGGTGATGGGTGAGGGGATGAGCGACTCATTGGGGACGGAAATAGGATCGGGGCGGGGACAGGGCCAGGGACGAGGACAGAAAAAGGGGCGAGATCAGTGACAATGGCCAATATTGGGACCGGGGCAGGAAAGGGGCTGGGAGCAAGGGTAGGAACAGGAGCGGGGACACTGATGGGTTCACGGTCCCCGGCAGCCGGGCTAGCAGGGTGCGGCTCCTCTCGGCTGGGAGTGGGGGAGAAAGGAACCGGGGTTAGAGAGGGGCCTTCACTGACGCCGGGCACGGGAGCTGTGAGAAACACGTCGCCCATAGCCATGGCGTCAGGCACTACAGAAACTTCAGTGGGGCCCCCCTCTGGAGGGGAAGCCAACCGCTCCATCTGGGTGGTAGAGGGCATGCCCACAGACTCGGGACCCGACTGCTCGGCATCGGCTGTCGCCTCTGGGGGCTCAGCGGCTTCAGGTGAGGTGCCATCCGTGGCCGGGCAAATAGGGAGAGCCGGGGTGCCCCCAGGACCAGAGTGGGGGCTACAGCTGGGAATGAGGGGCAGGGAGAAGGAGGAGGGGACGGTGGAACTGAGCCGCTGCCCAGATCGAGGCCCGCTGGCGGGGGGGGGTTGTCCTCCCCCTGGCTGACCGGGGTCAGACCCAGGGCCTCGATCTCCTCGAATATGGAAGTAAATTCAGTCCCCACGGCCCCAGAGTCCTCCCCCCAGTAACCGGGGCAGTAATAGCCCCGCTATCGACAGCGGCGGGGGGCACAGATGGCAAAGGGGCCGGGGGAACTCCTACAGAGGGCTCCTCGGGAGAGGACTCAACAAGGGAGGCAGTGACATCTCCGTCTGCTGCCATGGCCGGCGTCTCCTGCTGGGCTCCATCCAGGGGCGCAGCAGAAGATGTGACAGCATCAGCCCCCCACAGCATCTTTTGGGGGGCCTCCTCTCCCTCTTCGTCGGAGGGGAGGGAACGAGCCCGCAATTTATGGGCGCTGTGCTTCCCCCAGACGAGTACCCAGCCCTCCGAAGTGGAGGTGGAGGGCCGGTCAGCAGGGGCAGGGGACAAGGGCGATCGCTTTGGGGCTCGGGGCGGCAAGGGCGGGACAACGGGAGGAAGGGAAATCTCCCCCCTCAGCCGGCAGAGGTCTTGCCGCCCTCTTCTCCACAGGAGGAGGGGCAGCGGCAGTGGCAGCCAGGCTGCCAGGGTCGCCGGCGGTGACAGCCAAGTGAGGACCCAGGCAGAAGAGGTGACAACAGTGATGGTGGTGGTGGGGTCCTCACTTCTCCTCCCTCCAGAGGGGTGGGGATGGGGGGGCAGGCCGGCAAGGCCCCCCTCCCCACAGCAGCAACAACAGCGGCTTCCAGAAGGGGTCCTAGCCAGCAGCAGCCCTCCAGGAGGCAGAGAGCTCCAGCCAACAGCAACAGCCCAGGGAGGGAGCTCCAAACAGCAGCAGCAGCAGCCCGGGGGGGAGAGAGCTCCAGCCAGCAGGACAGCCCAAGGGTAAGTGGAGGCAGCAGGTCCAAACCCCCCTTGCCTGTGATGAGTGGCTTGTACAGTGCAGTCCGCCCCAGTGAACAGGGGCTAGGTGGTGACTGGCAGTAGCCATACACTGAGGTGAGTTTGGGATGGGGGGGGTCCCTGGGGAGGGGAGACCCAGAGACTGGGGGGGTACTACCAGGGGGCAGGACCCAAGGGAAAGGGGCACCAGGGTCCAAGAGGGACACTGGGGGCCAGCGACCAGCAGGACACTGGCTGACAGAGGGCTCTCTGGAGGCTGGTGATCTAATTCCCTCAATAACCAGCAGGAGGTGCTGTGACGAAGTGGAACTGTTCTTAATGTTTCCTCTGAATAGTGTGGGGGTGCCTCAGTTTCCCCTATGCAGTTCTTAAGTATCTAGGTGGTGGGATAAGGGTGAATGATCGTTGCAAGGCCCTAGAGGGCAGGTGTGTGCAGGGGTCTGGACACAGAGAATGGCCAACACCCCGTTTCCTGGCAACTGATGGCCTGGCCCTTCCCCCCGCAAGGTGAGAGCTAAAGGATTGGAGAACAAAGGAATCAGGTGACCTCCTGGCCCGGGAAAGGGACAAAGCCCAGAGGAGGAGGGGCTGGAGAGAGTTTCAGTTTGGGGGACATGGAGTGAAGTGCAGACGTAGTTGTCTGGCTCACTGCCCCCCAAAATGGACCCAGCTGAAGGGTCCTGTTCTCTGCACCTACAAGCTCTGTGTTAGACCATGTTCCTGCTGTCTAATAAACCTTCTGTTTTACTGGCTGGCTGAGAGTCACATCTGACTGCAGAGTTGGGGTGCAGGACCCTCTGGCTTCCCCAGGAGCTCGCCTGGGCGGACTCGCTGTGGGAAGCGCACGGAGGGGCAGAGAGGATGCTGAATGCTCCGAGGTCAGACCCAGGAAGGTGGAATTTGTGTGAGCTGTGTGTCCTGAAGACAGCCTGCTCACAGAAAGGAGACTTCCCCAGAGTCCTGACTGGCTTCTTAGGGAGCAGTTCCAGAGCATCGCCCGGGGACTCCGTGACAGGTGCCACCGGGTGAATCTTGCAGCGCTACAGGACATTATTAAGAAGTAAGTGCTCCATCATTCAAAATGATACATTGGACCCACTGATCAGGAAAAGGATTTGAGGAATATTGTGGAAGAGTCATTGAAATGATTATTTAAGTGTACATGACTGTCAAGAAGCCTGGTCTATACTTGAGATTAGCACCTTTCAAGCCATCAATAGCCAGCAAATGTTGTAGCTGTTCGAGTACAAACCCCTAGTGTAGACATCGGAAGCCATGACTTGCACCAGTAGATCTTATTCCTGCTTTAAACCAAGCAAGCTTCATCAATGTAAATCACAGCTTTCTTTATCTATAGTAGGGGTTCACACCAGCCCAGCTATGTAAGTTGCTGGCCACTGATGGCTTGAATCAAGGGCTAGTACTCATCATAGATAAGGCCCGCGTCTAGTTATGTTACAAACCATTTCTTTTGTTTTAATCTGATTTTCTTTCTATTCTCAATCCTGTTTCTAATTAAACCATATGAGTCTTAGACCACTGTTTGAGAGTTTCCTGCAGAACCCCCAATGAAGTGAAAGGTGAAACAACCTTCTACCTCTGTGAAGAGGGAGTAAAGCAAGTGTGTCTGAAGTGCCCTCCACTCAAGACCCTCAATCAAAAGCACATGGACTAAAGAGCCCTCTCCCATAAGGTATGTCACTTGCAGGCCTGCAGAGTGACTGACACTTAAGAAATACCTAGAATGGCCTAACTCTATTCCTACCACTATTCCAGTGATGTATAGGGGCCAGAAACTTGGCAGAAATGCCCCACCAAGAAATACCCCCCGAATAAGTGGAGAAAAGCTGACCGAATGACTCTACACCACCCACTCTTGCAGTCCCCAGCATCAGAGGCCTATTGGGGGAGGATGGTGGCATGGCTGAAGTACACCACACTCTATCTCAGTTGTGGGAAAACCCATGATGGCAGTTAGTGGTGAGTATAAGTTAGAGCAGCCCTGAAGGTGCTCCAGCTTATGCTAGGAGTAGGCTTGCAGAGGTGGCTTAAAGCCAACTTGATTCCTTTCCCCATACCCTCATTCCTGCGCTGAGCATAGCTTCGCCAAAATGAGGAATGTGGCCCAATAGGTTAGATTCACCCTAATGTAAGTCCATTGACTATTGTACCAGGAATTCATGTGGCCCAGTAGGCCTATATGATTGTAACAGGCCACATTTAGAATGACCAGGCAGCAGCAGGCAAGAAATCTTATAAAAGCAATCTCTTCAGTTCAATGAATTTTGGAAAAGAAGTCACAGGCCTTCAAATGCTTTTCAACTGAGCAAAAACTGCAGTAGATTCATGAGCGAAGCCCTTTGGCAGTCCTGACTTTGGCCCAGTTATCCTGTAGCAAGTCCATACATTTCTGGCACCTAACAGATAAACACATTGACAGCCACAGGGTTGATAGAAGGGGAAAGAAGCTGTTTTGCAGTCAAAAGAAAATGCACTTAGATTTCTAAGGCCATTTGAAAGAATGCCAGAAAAGTACTTGATTTCGGCATTCTTAAGCTCCTTATGATGATGCAGCAAGTGGTCTCTCCACATATGGTGATGTATTTCAAGACAAGAGTTTCTTCAAGGTTTTCCAAGCCTGCAGGCTTTTGATCCTTTTTCAGATTAGAAATGATAGTATACCAGGGAGAATTATGATTAGTCTAAACTCTCCACAGCTGTGAAAGACAAATGTAAAAATTCCACTAAAGAATCCACTTCTTCTGGACTAAATTTACCTACATGACACCAACTCCTAACCAAGGGACTACTTAAAGAGCTGGAGCAGGATCAATGCTGTTCCATTTCTTCAATAGCATCAACCCCGGGGAGGCTCACAACTGTTCTACCTAACATATCTCCCAGCAGTGCTGTCATTATAAGCTGGTTGTATTCAAAGTCCAGAGATGTGTGGGAAGGAAAATGGAGCTCTGAAATAAAAGCTTAAGTACAAGGGAATTCAAAGATGACTTGCAATTCATTACTTGTAGTACCAGGAGAATTATAAAACACCTTGTAACCCAGAGGCTTTGCCTGGAGCTGTTAAGGACTGTAGCCCTCACTTAATTACAGGCTGACAAATTTTGAAAAGCGCTTGCAAGAGAAGCCAGCAATGAGCTTTTTGTCAACTTGCTGGAAGAGACAGCACTAATTTTATTTCTCTCTTTCTCTCTAAATTGCTTCCTCAAGTTACCAATCAAACATAACATACAGTGTTCAACTCCATCATTTTTCTTAATGTTTTACAACTGAGAAAACTGGCCTTGTGCCAACATGAAACACTTGACCTTCCATGTATGTTTGAAGATGGAGGAACATACAGCACATGTTGGGAGACCAGTGAGTCACATCACGTACATTTGCCTGCATTTATTAATAAAGAAATAGGTGATATTCCGTTTTGACAGAATGCACTTTTAAAACAGTACAAATCCCACACCTGTTTAAGATATCTTCTAAAAACTATTTAAAAATAAATAAATTACATGTATTTACAGGGGTAGCATCAATTCAAAATTTACCAATTTCTAAAATTGTATTAACTACCTGATATTACTTATAAACTCTCCCAGATTACCTCTACCAATTTCATAGAATCATAGGAGTGGAAGGGACCTCGAGAGGTCATCTAGTCCAGTCCCCTGCACTCATGGCAGAACCATCCCTGACAGGTGTTTGTCTAACCTGCTCTTAAAAATCTCCAGTGATGGAGATTCCACAACCCTCCTAGGCAATTTATTCCAGTAATTAACTACTTTGTATGGTTTTAACATCACATTTTTAAGCCTCCATTACAGTCGTCAATCCTGGAGCTGCTAGGCATTGGCCTGGTCCCCAGAGTAAGCCACAAAGTCTATGTCAGCATCAGGGGAACAGGTGGCTGCTGTGGGGTCACAGCCACACCTCTTATAGCAAATACAAGGAGGGGGTTGACATAGGAACTGCAGTGGTGGCTATGTACCACCAGAAGATTCCCCTACTCAGCGGAGTATACTACCATTTTGCACTAGTGGACCATGGTTACATGGCCAGAGAAAAGTTATGAATCTGGCCATGTGTTTTCAAAATGCTGAGATTTTCACTCAAAAACATAGCTGTTTTTTAAAGCAATCGGGCTTTTTAGCAAAAAAACAGGTTTTTAGCAAAATTGGACCATTTTCTCAAAATTGCAACATGTAAAAAGCTCACTTTTTTTAGTTTAAAAGGATCAATATATAAAATACTGAACTATACTAGTCATTTTATATGATTCATTTTGCCTCTAAATGGAGACATACCGCAAAAGCTACTCAGTCATACTGCTCTAAAGCACCATGGGCAGAAATTATAGCCACAAAGATGCAATTTATATTTTAATCTTCCTGCTTTTGTTCATAACTATAAAAGGAATTTAATTCTAAAAGTTTGTAATTATAATAATTGGTGCTCACCTGCTGGTCATATTTCTTTCTCTGTCAAATGCCATGTTTTGAGGATGCCATGTTTTGCAGATGAGAGTGAGTGAATGAACTAGTTGGGGGCATGCACCCCGGGAAGCAAAAATGTGTGTTTAGCCCAAACGCTCTCCCTCACTCCCTAGCACATCATTTGGGTGCACACAACAAAACAATGAATGTCTTGGGAGCTGACCACCCACATGGACGATTAAATGATTACCTTCATGAAGATGATGATCTCCCATTCAAGCATTGAGTTGGCCTAGCACCATTTAGCTTTGTAATGAGATCACACCCATGAGCTTTCCCCATGTCCCAATCACACCATGTTGTCCTGTGACCAAGATGAGATGGCTACTATTGTGTAAAATGTTGGGGTGGACCCCGAAATCCTAAGCAATAAGGCAAGGGTAAAACAAACAGGAATGTCCACTTCCAGCCTGATATCTCTAAAAGGAGGCAACAGATTGTACTATGGAAAGAGAGATGGGGGATATAAATTCATTTCCTAAAGGCCAGATAGGTGGAAAGAGAGAGGTAAGAGGGCCAGAAAATCACACCACTAACGAAGGGAGCGGGGATACAGTGAGTAGATTAAAGCTTCTCTCAGCAGCAGGGAGTTGTATTTTTTTCTTCAATAAACCATTCCCTTCCAACCTCCCACTGAAGAAAGTCAGCTAGATATGCGTGCTGTGGAAAAGGGGGCTTACACAGACCAGGAGAAGGCTTTAAGAGGCTCTTTACAGAACAGATCGCATAACACTTCCAGCACCTGTTTTTGCAGAAGACCTGCTGTGTACTGGGAACAAGCTGGGGAAAGGGGTTTAAGGTAGCGTGGATGCAGCAACAGTTCCAAGCCTCTCCACTGTGCCCCAAAGACAATTTCATGGCTGCCCCTGGAGAGAATTTATTCCTCCCCACCCTTACAGTTATCTAACTGACAGATTCTCCCAGGATGGAATTTTCTCTTCCTTGATGAAATCCTTCATCTCTAGTGAGGCAGCACACCAGGACTCAGCAGGTTGGGTTTGGGACCCTAGCTGAGTTGAAGCTAAGTGGGACTCTCACATGTCCTCTCCCTGCCTACTTTCCCAGAAAGCCCATTTCCGAGTCCTCCACCACCGATTGTTCTACCTTGGATACCTGCTAACAGCAGTATGTGGAATGAAGTGCCCGTTCTCAGCCTGAAATACAAAAGGGCACATACAATTAAGCAGCTGCAGATGGTAGCTGTAGCTCTATCCTATTTGGCAGAAGGAAGGATTTACCCAGAAGGAGGGAAAGCATCTCCCCAAGAAGGAAGCCCTCTCGTGCTCTTTTATTACTTTCCTCATCATGTTCCCATACCATACAGAGCTCCTGTTTTCCTCATATAAACCCAGGATTATTCAATGTGGGTCTCTGGCCCCCTTTAATGGCTTGTCAATTAAATGGAATTGACTGGCCTTCCATTTTGGCCTGCTGTTCTCTCAGCTGCCACAACTCTGCAGCTATCACACTCTTGCTGTCCTGCTCCCCTGGATCCCTATGCTGCTTCAGCCTCCCCATCCCCAAAGTCAGGGTAGCCGGTAGATAATTGTCTAGTCATGAGGCTAGGGGGAGCTGTGGCACTGGCAGCAGCCCTGGTGGCAGGAATCTGTTCTGAAAAGTGATATTGACAAACATACAAGTATCACTATTCACAGCAGGCTTACTCAGGCCCGGCAAGCCTGGGGACAAATTAAACTCTGGATGCGGGGGTCAGGGGAGGCAGCGGGGGGACAGAGCCTGAAGGTGCATGGCTGGAGCCTG